>NC_141689.1:426327690-426927690 GCF_964263255.1 Lissotriton vulgaris
AAAGTAAAGCAAAAAGTTTTCCCTATGGGGAAAACTTTTTGCTTTACTTTTCATGTGTTTATCTTTTGGCCATAGTCAAATGGATTGGTATTCTGATTCTATCTACTACTTACTTTTTTTTTAAAAACGGATTGCACTGTGTGACTTCTCTACAACGATTCAATTTATGATGTCACACCCTGTAGAAAGGAAGGCAAAAATAATTTTTTGCTAAACCTCTGACTTCACTTTGTGCACTCATTGTGGTCATATGAATGCATATGTTTTAAAGAACTTATTACCTTAGGGAATTCACAAATATCTCCCTTAAACGGCTTTCGGTCGAAAGTACCTAGCCAAATTATGGTTCACGATAGAAACCAGGTTCAACTGAAAAAAATGGACGAACAACAAAAGTTCAGTGGTAGAATTGAGGGTTCTTTTTCTCATTTGATGCATTGGTGTACGCTAAACTGAGCAACTATTTCTACCCAGAGTTATCACATTATTATGATAAAATTGTTGACAGAGTGCCAACATTGTGATGTATCAGGTATGACTAGGCAATCTCTGTGCGTTATGCTAATTGTGGTGGTTGTTGGTTGTTGGTTGTTAAAATAAAGGCTATGTAAGCCGATTAATTAAACCCAGATACATTCACTGCTCCAGTCTATCTCATTGACAGAAGGCTGACCAAAAACAAGTTACCCGTTTTAGCTAGACATCGTATGGAGAGAGACAAAAGTAATCTATATCACTGTCTTCACATTTATGAAGGTTTATAATAAAGCTGAACGATCAGTTTATAATGTACAGAAGAACAGAGTTGGGTTACATTTCTGTCCTCGCAGTCAACGGGTCAACGGTGAAGCCCAATGATCGAGTGTGAAGAAACACGATAGTTTAACCACACCACAGTTGGTAATAGTAAGACGCATTAGGCAAAGAGAACACTGATATCTGATTAAAGCTAACTGCACGCCGTACTTACTTTTTGAAAGATTGAAATGCGGCGTAAACGGGAAACACTGAAACCGAAAAATCTGGTCGGGGGTTATCAACAAGCTTAACCATTGAAGCCATTTTTATACCTCATTTCTGCGTTATAACGTCAATGTCTCAAGTAGCAGCATCGATCATTGCTGTATGTCGGATAAATAGGCAGCCATCTTTGAGTGACTTAACTTATAATTTACTGGCCTCAAATTGTGAGAAGCTCAAAAAGGTTTTCCACGTATTTTCAACTCGAGATGCTAATCAATATTTATTAACAATCTATTATTACTGTTTGTTGTTTATTCAATTCTTGCTGAGTTAAACGTAACGTCACATATATTAATACATGATCAATTATAAGATTGAAAAAGACATGTATTGAGAATTGTTTTGCAAATTACGGTGTATTGACGATGTCAAACTTCAACGGCCGATATAGCAAATTCGCAAAAGTTTTTGGTGGATATTCAATGATAAAACACGAGCCATTTTGAAATGTCTAATTTTAACTGGTGTAAATGACAATGTGATCTCAAATGAGAGTAGCTGCGATTCATATATATACGCCTTAAAGATATATGCTTGATTGCAAAACTGTTCAAACAATAGTATATGTACATATATTCAAGACAAATCTATCACTCCTGGAGTGTGTACAATCTTGATATGTAATTTCTTAACATAGCTCCTTCATTGGAGGCATTCAGTTCAATTTGCATATATACAGACAATTATATTTACAAATCGAGATCATGCTGTCGCATCCTGAGTGCGCGCACATTCTTTATAACAGCCTGAGGTCTACATTCTATACAAAAGAATGAAGCTCATAATTATATATAACAACCCTAGGAACTGTTATAGAGACAGTGTATGACTTTGCATATCTAGGTCAAACAGGGCAGTGTGTGCCATTCTGTAGAGGAGTTCAACCCATTTTTAATGCTGTTGGTGGATTCGATCCATTGATTTTCTTTCAGGGTCAAAAGTCTATCTACGTTTTGTTGTCTAATGGTGGGTTTAATCACCTCTATCACCCACCATTTCATTTCTCTTTCAGTGTGCTTAAGGTGTAGAAAATGTTCAACTAAGGGCGCATTTTCAATTCTACACCTAATTCGAGATTGATGTTGTAGGATTCTTTGTTTTATCATCTGAGTAGTCTTACCTATGTATATCAGGCCACAAGGGCACTGTATACAGTACACCACGTTTTGTGTTCGACAGTTTGAGAAGTTTTTAATCATAGTTGTCTTGCCATTTAGTTCAAATGACTTAATGTTGGAAGTGGTACCACAGGCCATGCATTTATTACATTTAAAATGTCCTATCAGAGGGACACGTTGTCTCATATTGTCTACAAGATTCAGATTTTTTATTTCATACGCATGTACTAGCCTGTCACGTAAATTACGGCCTCGTTTGAATGAGAAGAGTGGCTTCTCCTTCAATTCAGGCAACTCTGTTAGAAGTGACCAGTGTCTTGTGATTATTTTTTTCAGCTGGTTACTAATCGTGCCGAAGGTTGTTACACATACAAGAGGATTAGTCTCTTTTTTAGCTCCATTGGTGAGTAGCAAATCACGGTTGTTGTACCCCGCTCTCTCAAGAGAGTGTTTGAGCAGTTTATTTGGATACCCCCTGTCAGACAGTTTATTTTTTAGTATCTTAGCTTCTCTGAAATGGTCTGTTTTCTTTGTACAATTTCTCCGTAAAAGGAGAAATTAACCAAAGGGTAGACCATCCCATAATGCCTTAGGTTGATGGCTACTGTATTTTAAAATAGTATTTCTGGCAGTGGGTTTTGTATAGAGTGTTGTATACAAAGTGTTATCATCATTTACTTTGATTGTTATATCCAAAAAGTTCATCTCATGGTTATTACTTTCTAGAGTGAATGTCAGGTTGGGATTTCTTTCATTAAGCCAAGTATGAAAGTTGGCAAGAAGATCTTTACTACCTCTCCAAATGACAAACACGTCGTCAATATACCTGAGCCAACATGAGATGTTGGCCAGGAATGGATTCAAAGGATGGTAGATGAATCTCTTCTCAAACTCTGAGACATAGATATTCGCTATGTCTGGGGCATATATGGCCCCCATCGCTACTCCCTTAAGTTGTTGGAAATAGCTTCTTTCAAAAAGAAAGACATTTTCGCATAAAGAGATTCTGATACACTCAAGTATGAAGTCAGTTGGTACATCATGTGATCGGCAGCGAGAGTCTAAGAGATCACGCAGAATAGTCAAAGCCTCTTGTTGGGGGATGTTGGTGTAGAGGCTTTCAATATCCATCGTTACCAAATATTCTTCTTCTGGATTAAATGTGTGATTATCTAATTTGTTGATGACTGATGTTGTATCTCTAATGTAGGTTTCTGACTCTACTGCAAACGGCCGAATGAAGTGGTCGGCGTATTGGGCTAGGGGTTTGAGAATTGAATTACACCCAGACACTATGGGCCTCCCTGGTGGTTGAGTGGTATTTTTATGCACCTTGGGGAGGATGTATATGGCCAGCACAGTTGGAGCCTTGTTAACCAAAAATATGGCTTCTTTGTCACTAAGCCAACCACCCTTTAGGCCTGTCTGACTGAGACATAATATCTATTTTTCCAGTCTTGGGGTGGGATTGCTAGAATGTTGTTTGTAGTTGTCTGTTACTGAAAGCAGTTTTAAAACTTAATTCCTGTAAGCTATTTTATCCCAAAGGACAATGCTCCCCCTTTGTCTGCTGGTTTTATGAGGGTTTCTGGTAGAGATTCAAGGTTTCTCAAGGCTATTTGTTCTTCCCTGCTTAGATTGTTCCTAGCAAAGGGCAATTTTTAAAAAAGATTTTCCATTTCGATCAAAACTGCATTTTCAAAAATGACTATTAACTTTGCCAGCATGTTGTTTAATGGAAAAAAGGTAGAAGGTGGACGTAGACCTGTGACATTTCTTTCTGGATTAGATGGTTTGTTAAAGAAAAAATTCTTTAATCTGATGGTTCTAAAGAATTTATACAATTCAAGTTTGGTTTGGAACTGGCTGTTCCTATTTGTTGGTACTAAGGAAAGCCCAGAGGACAGAACCCCTATCTCTGGCTCAGTAAGTATGTGATTAGATAAATTAAAGATAGGGATGGTATTATTTTCTCCTACCATTCGTAGTATTGGTTCCGTGTCTGGCAGAACTCCTGGTGTGGTGTGGAATAGTTAGTAATGGCTGGTCCATTATGGAACTATTGGAAGGAAAGGAGCCTGTGACTGTTATATCTATTATGGACCTATTATAAGGCATGTTCCATTCTAAGATTTGTAGAATTAGAGAAAAGGGCCTATCTGATGCCCAGCTCAGTTAATGGCCCGAACAAATGCCAGTGATGACTTGTAACTAGTGAAGGTCCTGGCACACACAGACCGAATCCATGTAGCTGAGCTCTGCTTCCCATGGGCTGTCTGTACATATTATGAAACTTTTGTTGAAAAAGAAGGTCATTAGTGCCCAGACCAAGAACTGTTGGGGACCCTGTGGAGTTTCAGCCAGGTGGTGGTCCTCTGTGACTAAGTGGACCTACCAAGAACAGTCATACATTAGCCAACTCTGGACCTTCCTATTAATAATAGCTGCTTTGAAATCCGGGGAGCACGCCATTTGCTTAAAGGAGCAGAAATATTGTTCAAGATAAGACTGGGCTGCCCCAATCCAGGCATGTACGGATACATTTGCCAAACTGGTTGTGGTTATGACATTGGCCATGGAGGTAGGAATCCAACATAGTAACCAACCCAGTGGAACAACAAGGGGGCATGGCCAACAGCAGACGGGAATGGTCGCCTGCAACTGCGGCTCCCGGACCCTCACCTGTATATCCGGCTAATCGATCCGCATTTGAGCACAAGACTCCCTGCAGAAGGGGAGTACCGACACTGGCGCCTGGTGAGCGCCCTGGCACCTCCGGATAGTACTTTTCGCCGAAGCTGTGGCAATTTGGGCAGTGGAGGAGTCTCCTCCTCGGAAGGCTCCGGGCAAAATGGCGGCCTAACAGCACTGCCGGACTCCACACAGCAGCACTCCGGGAGCCCTCCTTGCTCCTCAAGCCTGCAGTCTGCTGTCGGGGGGCCACCGGAGGCCGCGGAACGCCCTCCCCGATCACCGAGACTGGCGAAACGTCTCAGAAGGCCGCACCGGGGCACCAGAGAGGGCGCTGCGAGTGGCCGCCTGCTTCCGGCACTCCATTCACGGCACACCCCGGCTTTGCGGCCTACTCCCCGGCCGCCGGACTTAACCATTCGGAGCTCGGCTCCTTCAACGCGGCACTCGGGCTGCTTCTCCTTACAGCCCCAGACTTAGTCTTGCCTTACAACGGTGCTAGGGGCGCGGGCGACAGCACAGTGACGGCCGGCCTCCCTTGAGCTGGCGGACTCTGTTCTCGGGACCTGTGCTCACGCTAACGCAGCGCTCCCAGCCCCTGCAGCACAGCCACCCTGCTGGCCCCCGGGACCTCAAGCTAGGGGACCCACCTCTGACACGGCCGCATCACCGCTACATAGCCTGTGCCCCCCATTGCTGGTGTGGAGGGTGGAAGACACGGGCCGCGGAAGGTACGTGGGACATGTGTATGTTTGCCCCTGGGAAATCTCATGTTGGCGCCTCGTGGGGGGCCCTCCCCAACCTCCATAATTGTTGTGTTTGACCGGCTTGGACCCCAGGGACCACACCGAAGTGCATGAAAGTTGTGGGACATACCGTAATCTTTCCAGCGGGACGGTGGTGTGGACTGCGAAGGCCGCCCTCATACTAGACTAATTGAGCAACAGCTTGTATACTTGAAGAATAAATAGCAGTCGTTTTAGTAGAATGAAAATATACAGAAGAGCCACATGAATCGGGCAGGATCACCAGTGAAGGTGAAGCCCGCTGAGCAGGATCCAACCAGACAGTAGCAAGCACCAGAAACTTCACATCCTGCTCCATCTAGTTGAGAAACACACATATATGCGTCGAAGAAGTTTATGGGCAAAACTATCCTGATTAGCTGAGAGATGAGCCGCAGGTTCCCTGTGCGGGAGTGAACCAAGATGGCACTCTGAGATCTACGTGACCACATTCGGAGGCCAGGACCTGGATGCCGTGATGCCGCTGGTCTTCCACTTAAACACCCGGTGACGGTCCCCTCCACTCCTCCTGTAGAGCAGTCCTGTTGGCTGGGCCCCTGAGGGTAGCTGTTTTGGGGGAATTGGCTGAAGGTCACCCCTCCTGACTCACCAGCCTGCGGGACCAGGGCCGCCACAGCTTGGCATCCCGCATTGCATCTCTGGGACTCATGAATCTCTGTCCCTCGAAGAAAGCAGCAATGAGAATGCTATGCTGCGGCGCTACTGCCCTCACAAGCCTTCCGGATTGAGACCGCTGATTGCCTGACATCCCGCTTTGCTTCCCCGGGAGACCGAATGGACTTGTGAGTCTCTGCTCATCAACAGTAGCAGCAACGAAAATGCTGTGACTCTTTGCGTCTCCAGGAGGTCAGATGGACTCACGAGTCTCTTTCAATCAACAAGGGCAGCGACTGAAATGCTGCGACGCAGCTGCCTTGTACCGGTGAGCCTGATCCCCCTATTTTTTCGCCGAATTTGCGTGCCCTCCTAACCCCCCAGCCGCTCTCCTAGTCCAGTTTTGCTGCATGATGGACTCCTGCGCTGACTCTCCCTGACGATGACGACTCGTAAATGGTTTTGTCGTCCTCCGACCTTTTTCCTGCCAGATCTGGTGGCTGTCTTCCTGATCCAGCTTTTCTCATGGGATTTGTTTCTTTTTCTTCGACCTTGATGTTGGATTTCTGTTCTCCTGCAACCCCTCCATTTTGTTTTGAAGTTCTAGGGGTCCATGACTTGGATCCTCCATCTTGCGGCTAAGCCGAAATCTCACTATCTACCTTTGCCGCTGGTCACCACCACTGCCGCCAGCTTGACCTTTGCCTATCTCGACCCCTTCTTATGACTCCCACACCCCTCACTTCTTGTTTTGGTCACAGTAAGGCACACTTGTGGCTCGTTTCGGACCCATACCTTTTCTTTCTTTTTCGACTCGACGCAGTGATGGTATAAAGTACTAGACATTGCTCTTTCACTGAACCCTTACCGGTTTATAGACACACATACTCTGACTTTTATTGTATTGTGAAGTACTTTCCTCCATGACAGATCTGTCTGACCAGATCTGCTTTCTAATTCCCTTTACTTTTCCCCCCTTCCTCCAACTGATGTAATTTTGAAATCCTGTTTCTTTTCTGTTTATGCTCCAAGATCGTATGTAACCATGTTATCCACTATACGCCTTCCTCATGTTAACAGCTCTGCTACCCCCCCCCCGATCAAGCCAGCGCTATATAAACCTTTTCTAATATACTCACCTCGGTGTCCACATTGACAAGGGTGACAAACATAGTGGAGGACTGGAATTGATCCCCTTACCACTGGGAGCCGTCTCCTAGCCTGCTGGATGTCGGACACTGTGTTCCCGCTGTAGGAGAGTAATGTCTGCAATCCTATGGTCACCCCAGATTTTTGCTTTTTGCTTCACTGGTTTACGACTTTCCCTGGCTGTGGACCTGCTAATCAGACCCACAGCCTAGCTGTTCTCTCTCTAAATTGACACACATGTACTTTAGGTGCATTTACCAATTGGTATTGGGTCACTCTTATAAGTCCTTGTACTGTGTACCATAGGTACCCAGGGCATAAGTGCACCCAAGGCCTACCAGGGGCTGCAGCATGTATTATGCCAACCCTGGCTGGCCATCTAAACAGACACAACTGGCTAATAACACAGCTGAGGAAAGGTGGTGTAATCACCCTTTGCTGTAGATGTAGTATACCTATATATAACCCAAAATGGACACATATATTCCTATAAGTCACTCCTATGGCAGGCCTTATCAATCCTGAAGGCAGAATGCTTGGAAATATGTGAGATGGTGCTCTAGCATGAGCTGAGCCTGTCTGCAGCTTTTGGAACCATGTCCTTTGGCTGTTTCCATGATAGTGCCATACCATATACTCTTAAGTGCATTATAATCCTCACGGTTATTGCTAACTTTGGTTTGGCATTATCAAAACATGTCGAGTAAGGTGTCCTACTATTTGGAATACTACCCCCTCGCCATTTCTGGCAACGCAGGTAGCATTCCACCCTTTTAGAGGGACACAACATGTACAGAACTAGAACCCCTGTTAAAGTTAACCAGAGCCTCAGCATCACAAAATGGATGCTGCTGCCACAGACAAAAGTCTGACCTCCTGCTGATGGGAGTCCTTCTAAGGGAGGCCTGGACAAAGGGTTTCCTGCCTGGGGAGGTGCCAGCACCACCCAGGACTGGACTTTGTGTATCCAGATAGGCAGGGCTGAAAGGAATGAGACATGCCTGGGGCACACAAGGTATCCCTGTGCATACCCCGGTTCAAACCAGTTGCTGGGGTACTACAGCCCTAGCTCTGGCGTGAAACCTGACAAGGATAGGGGGTGTAACCACCCCCCTTCCTGGTCCCACCCATGGGAGGGACCTAGTCACTAGTACAGCCCCCTTTAGCAGAATAAAGGAAGGAGCCAGTCCCATTCCAAATTAGATTATCCTGAACAACTCTACAAAGAAGAACTCTGGACTTCGACGTTCTGCTCCACAGAAGATTAAAGAAATCTCCCTTGTGGCCAAGGAGTGACCACCCTGTATCCGCAGGCACCATCAAGCGTCCTAGCGGTTCACTCTGTCGTCCTTCCTGATGGAACCAGACTTCAGAGCCCGACGAGACCCGAACTTCCAGACCTCTCCGACCTCAACTCACATCTGCAGCACAGCTGAGATCCGTGGGTGCGACGAGACACGCGGGACCGGCCATCTTGAAGAAACTGCACTTCGCTTCCAGCACGACCTCTGAGGCACCCTCGAGTGAGTGCTTTGGGGATTGAGAAGCCCCAGCCCTGAGCAGCTCCTGAACCGAAGACCAGCCCTCCAGCATCCACAAGATCTGCGTGGGGCCCTTCTGCTTGATTGCTACTCTACGCGTTGTCTGGTCACTTGCCGGCTGGCTAGTGGACTCCTAGACGACGAAATCTTGAAACTACACCGCTGGTCTGGTTGCTCCAGACTGGCCCTTGCTTCCCTGTAAAGGAGAAGCACCTCGGACCCTCCTGGTCCGCACCAGACGCCATCTTCACTTGCCGCGTGGGTTTGATTTGCCAAGGCCTGTTGACTCCGATCCTGGAACCGACAACACCGACAGCAAGAGCTTGCGTGGGACAGCTTGTGCCTCCATCCTGGTCATCGACGACACCTCCTGGTTCACGTGGCTGCAGAGTCAAGCGTCACCTCTTCACCTGATCGCGACATCATCATCTGGTTTCTTCCTGGTTCCACTCCGTTCACCGGCTAGTGACTTTGAACACTGTCCCCTCTGCTTTCACGTCTCCATCTTTTTCAATCCGCCCTTGGATCACTCCGGACATCTCCCTCCTGGTCGCCTGCAGCATCTTTTCTCCAAGGCTCCATTGACTTCAACGAGGAAACCCAACACACTTTCACACCTATGCACCCGCAGCCCGTGGGTGAGGTAACGAGAGCATTTCGGTGCTCATAGGTAGATTGACTCTCCTAGTGTCCAGGTATCCTGTAGTTTTGGTCTCAACCAGTCGGAACTGTGCTTACTTACCTACTTTGTAAATTGTGCGTGCCCATTGACTTTGCATTGAAACCCGCGTGTGTGTTCTAACACTGCACACGCGTCTGGGACCGGCCATCTTGAAGAAACTGCACTTCGCTTCCAGCACGACCTCAGAGGCACCCTCGAGTGAGTGCTTTGGGGGATTGAGAAGCCCCAGCCCCGAGCAGCTCCTGCACGGAAGACCAGCCCTCCAGAATCCACGAGATCCGCGTGGGTTCCTTCTGCTTGATTGCTACTCGACGCGTTGTCTGGTCACTTGCCGGCTGGCTAGTGGCCTCCTAGACGAGGAAATCTTGAAACTACACCACTGGTCTGGTTGCTCCAGACTGGCCTTTGCTTCCCTGTAAAGGAGAAGTACCCCGGACCCTCCTGGTCCGCACCAGACGCCATCTTCACTTGCCGCCTGGGTTTGATTTGCCAAGGCCTGTTGACTCCGATCCTGGAACCGACACGAGAGCCTGCGTGGGACATCTCGTGCCTCCATCCTGGTCGTCGACGACGCCTCCTGGTTCACGTGGCTGCAGTGTCAAGCGTCACCTCTTCACCTGATCGCGTCGACATCATCTGGTTCCTTCCTGGTTCCACTCCGATCACCGGCTAGTGACTTTGAACACTGTCCCCTCTGCTTTCAGGTCTCCATCTTCTTCGATCCGCCCTTGGATTACTCCAGACATCTCCCTCCTGGTCGCCTGCAGCATCTTTTCTCCAAGGCTCCATTGACTTCAACGAGGAAACCCGACACACTTTCACATCTATGCACCTGCAGCCGTGGGTGAGGTAACAAGAGCATTTCGGTGCTCATAGGTAGATTGACTTTCCTAGTGTCCAGGTATCCTTTAGTTTTGGTCTCAACCAGTCGGAACTGTCCTTACTTACCTATTTTGTAAATTGTTCGTGCCCATTGACTTTGCAATGAAACCCGCGTGTGTGTTCTAGCACTGCACACGCGCCCCGTTGGCCTCCTGCTCCTTACCTAAGGTTAGGGTAGTGTAGCCCCAGCGATTCTACAGCCTGTCGGCATACTCATTTCTTCTATCGTTCTACTTAACCCATTTACTTAGTATATGGTTTGTGGTGCCCCTAGGGCACCATTGTATTTGTGCGACTTGCAGTATTTTTCTGAAGAGTATTGTTATGTGCTTAGCCCTCTGATATCATAAAGAGTTCAGAGATGTTTGTTAGTAATAAATATATTGTTTATTTTCATAACCTGTGTGGTGTCCTTTCATCTGGTTTTCACGGGGTTATATGTGGTAAAACAGCTGGCTTCACATGCCAAAAGAGTTTAGCCTAAGACTGCTCTGTCCATGCTACAATTAGGATATCTGGTCTATAATGTTGACTTACAACCAATCACCATAAGGGTTGTTTGGACTGATACAAGGTGATCACTAGAACTAGTGAGCATCATATATCAGGCCAAATTCTCACACCCGCTGGGTTTCCTTCCCCCTTACCCACCTCTTCCCTCCTTCATTCTTCAGAGTGTGGCCGTGACCAAAGCACTCCTCTCCCCTTGTTGGGGAGGGATCCAGCATCTATACCCTGGAGTCTCCGCGACCCCGCAGAGAGAGTCCACTGTGACAATGGGAATCACACTATAGCGCGGTGGAGAAGCAGACCAGGACAACTGGGGTGGTTTGTGCTTCCTAGGGTTTATTTACAGTCAAAAACAAAGGAATCGGGGAGGTGTAGCTATGCAGTCCAAAACAAACAAGGTATTCTGGGAGATGTACTTATGCAAGTCCAAAACAAACAAGGGATTCTGGGAGATGTAGTTTTGTCCCATTCGGTTTTCCTTCTTCTCTCTTGGGATTCCAAACAAATGATCTTCCGGACTGGTTTATAGGACTGACAGGCTTGCAGCTACCGGGAAGGGAGAAAGAAAACATGAACAAGAAGAACCGTAAGGTAGGGGTTCTGATATGGTAAGCGGTGCAGGAAGCCAGGTAAGTGAGGGATAGTTGCCACCGAACCTTCACCAGTGTGCATGCGGTTTATTTAAGAAACGACCCTCTGCGCGCCGTTATAACCACAAACTACTGGGTTCCACCCACTTCACCCCCTCCTTTTCCCTCCTCCGCTCCGCGAGGCGTCTCCTCCTGGCTCGCGATGTGGTCCCAGTGAACGCCGTATCTCTCTCGCGTCTTCCTTGATGTAGCTGCCGTCCGGACCACATGACTCTGAAACCTGGTATGCCCCATCGAACTCCTTAAAGGGCAGGTCTTCTCCTTGCCCGGTCTGTGAATACATAAGGGGAGACGGGGATAGAAAGGGTGGAAATTGTCCCGAAGCACAGTCCAGTGATTGTACATCCTCACACACCCCTACACCAGATTGTTCACGATTGGGGAACAAAGGAAGATGGGACAGAAAATCAGCATTCCCATTGTCCTCACCTTTCCGATGATGCACTGTGAAAGAATAAGGCTTAAGGGAAAGGAACCACCTAAGGACTCGGGGATTGTTCCCCTTGTTGCGACTCATCCAGAGGAGTGGTACATGATCAGTAAAAAGCATGAAATGAGCACCTTCCAAATAGTATTTCAGTTTTTCCACTGCCCACTTGATCGCAAGGCATTCTTTCTGTATGTTAGGGTAGCGTTGTTCTCGAGGTAACAGTTTGCGACTAATAAATACTACAGGATGTTCTGTTCCCTCTGGTGAAGATTGAGACAGAACAGCCCCCAACCCATGTTCTGACGTGTCTGTATGTAACAAAAAGGGTTTGGAAAAATCAGGAGAGCGGAGAACAGGTGCTGAAGTTATCGCTGTTTTGAGGTCTTGAAAAGCCTGTCTTGCCCTAGGGTTGGGTTTTTCTGTAGTAAATCAGTTAGTGGGGTAGCTAGTTCAGAATATTGGGGTATGAACCGTCTATAGTACCCAAGAAGCCCCGAGAACGCCCTTACTTCTTTTTTTGGAGATGGAAAGGGGGCTTCCGCTATAGCTTTTACTTTCTCAGACTGTGGCTCAATAAATCAATTTCCTAGCAGGGTAATCCAGGTACTTTACTTTCCTAAAGCCTGCCCTTGATTTTTTTGCATTGATATGCAACCCTGATTCCTGAAGTGCTGTTAATACCTGAGTGACATGTTGTAGATGGGTTTTCCAATCAGGGCTGAATATAACAATATCATCAAGGTAGGCTGAGGAATATGATTGATGGTGTCGCAATACCTGATTCATCAACCTCTGGAACATGTCTGGTGAACGGTAAGACCGTGAACTCGTACAGACCGCTAGGTGTAACAAAGGCCGTCTTTTCCTGGTCTTCCCTCTTGAGGGGCACCTGCCAGTACCCTTTGCTAAGGTCAATGATAGTGATGTACTGAGCCTCCCTTAGTTTCTCTATGAGTTCCTCAACTCTCGGTATAGGGTATGCGTCACATTTTGAGATGGTGTTTACAGCCCGAAAGTCAATACAAAATCGGACTGACCCGTCCGGTTTTGGCACGAGCACTATAGGGGAAGACCATTCACTTGTGGACGGTTTTATTACCCCTAACTGTAACATGTTTTCAACTTCTTGTTTAATGGCCTGCCTTTTTGCAGCTGGAATTCGATAAGGTTTTTGTTTTACTATCTTCCCTGGTTCTGTATGTATAGCATGTTCTGCCATCTTTGTTTTTCCGGGCAAATCAGAGAAGAGGGTTTCAAAAGGGGTCAAAGTATCATGAAGGTCTCCATTCTGCTCTGTGGTCAAATCTGGGTTTATGACCAACTGTTGTATGGTGGTCATGGTCTGTGGGGGTCGGTCTATTTTCTGTGCGTCCCGGGGAGGGGGACCCAGCCATTTCTTAAGCAGGATTATGGGATACAGTTCGACCCTTTTTGGGGCTACCCTTATCTTATAAGAAGTTATACCAACTTTTTCTACAATTTTGTATGGCCCTTGCCATCCTGACTTTGTTTTTCCTATGGCTGATGGTAAAAGGACTAAAACCCAATCATTAACAGAGAGCAGTTGCCACTTCTTGCCTTTGTTGTACACTATTTGTTGTTTCACCTGTTCCTTTTCCAGGTTAAAACCTGTGAATTCTCGGAGTTTGTGTAGTCTGGACCGAAGACCCTTGGTATACTCCAGAAAGGATTTTGTTTCCTCTTCCTTCTCTTGTTCCCAAACTTCCTTGGTGATCTCTAAAAGACTCTGAGGTTCTCTCCCATACAGAAGCTCAAAAGGGGAGCAGCCTAAACTGGTCTGAACCTGGCTCCTTACGACATATAGGGCCAATGGAAGGAACATGTCCCACTCCTTACCTTCTACGGTCCGGAGTTTTTTTAGCGTTAGCTTCAGTGTGGCATTGTATCTCTCACATAAACCATCCATCTGGGGGTGGTATACAGGCGTCCTAATGTGAGAGACATCCAGAGTTTTGCAAATTTGTTTCATCAATTTTGAAACAAAGGGGGTCCCTTGATCTGTTAAGATTTCACGAGGGAATCCTACTCTGGAAAATAGCTCCAACAACTTCTCGGATATGTTTTGGGTTGTAGAAGTCCGTAAAGGGAAGGCCTCAGGATATCTTGTGGCGTAGTCGACCACGACCAGTGCGTATATATGGCCTCTCTTGGTGCGTAGGAGTGGCCCAATGAGGTCCATCCCTACCCTTTCGAATGGGTTACCTACAATTGGGAGAGGCTGTAAAGGAACCGCAGGTGGTCTGTAAGGGTTCTTCCGTTGACAAACCTCACATTCCTTACGGAAGCGGGTGACATGGGCAAATATGCCAGGCCAATAGAAGTGTTGTAACAACATTTGGATGGTTTTTTGGGCACCTCTATGTCCCGCCAGTAAGTGCGAGTGGGCGAAGAAAAGGACCTGCTCTCGAAAGGCTTGAGGTACAACCAGCTGTGCCGAGTCTCCTTATTTCCCTACCCTGTACAGCAGTTAGTTCTGTATTGAAAAGCAAGGGTAAGAGATCGGCCCTGCCTGTGTGTTTTGTTGGGCTTGTTCCCAAGCGGACGTCAGGGTTGGGTCGTATTTTTGGGCGTATCTAAAGCTTTTATCAATCAACCAAGGGGCTTGAGTTAAAAAGGAGGGATGGGGAGAGTTAGAGGGACTAGCTCTATGTAGTTTTTCCTCCAGTAGATTCAAGAAGGAAGGGTTATCTTGTCCTATGATCATTTGTTCTGGTAAGGTAGGAACAACCCCAACGCTTATCTCCAAGGTTTGGCCTGTGTGAAGTGTGTAAGGGGTATACAATGACATCCCCGTGAACACACCTTATAGGCACTGTATCTCTGTTTTTGTTTTTATATGGTGCTACTATCGACTGAAGTACTACGGATTGTTTACACCCTGAATCCAGTAAGGCTTTTATAGGTACCCTCCTCACTCTGACACTTACGTGAAAGCTAGGTCCTAATTCTGCAGAGTACAGGATGGAACGTGGAATACAACCAATGTCCATGGGTTCCTCCTGGGGCTTTTTCCTAGGACAATTCCTGGCAATGTGTCCCCACTCTCCACATTCGAAGCATTGTGGGTTGGGTAAGGGAGGAGGTTCCAGTCGGAATGGTCTAAGCTTTATGGGTTCTACAGATGGTTTCACTGGTTTTTTCTCTGTTTTCCCTGGCACAGTCATTGGTTTTGTAGGTTTATCATTGTCCCAAGGTAAGGCTCTGGGTTGGGCCCGGTAGAAAGTAGTGGCCATCTCTACCGCTTGTTCTGGACTGAGGTGTTTATGTTGTTTGAGCCACCTCTGGATGGGATAGGGAAGGGCTTCCAAAAACTGCTCGAGGTAAATCATGGCCATTATGTCTTCTTTAGTATTTGCTTAGGGCTTTAGCCATTTATCAGCAGCAGCTTATAATTTGAAATACAGGGTTTTGGGATTGTCTGCGGGAGAGTCTCGTTCTTTTCTGAATTTTACCCTATAGGCCTCCGCATCCATCCCCATGTGATCCAGAATCAGTTCTTTTATTTCTGAATATGGGGTATTACCATTTGGATTGGCCACTTGGTATGCAGCCTGTGCTTCTCCTGTAAGGAGAGGGGCTAAAAAGAAAGGCCACTTTGCTTCAGGCCAGCCTGATGCTCTTGCTGCCCTCTCAAAGGTGAATAGGAATGCGTTGGGGTCTTCTCCGGTGACATATTTTTGTAAGGAGACATTCGGACCGGTTCCTGCCCGTATTTGTATTTGGGTTGTCAATTCTCTACGGTCATCTACTACTTTTAACATTTGTTCAGCATGATTAGCAAGACTATCCTTCATGAGCTCCCGGTCAGCCTGGGCAGAAGTCATCTGTTTTTCTACCGCCCATTCTAGCTTCTCCTGGCCTCGTATTAATTGTTGAACGAGATTTTCCATGGTGAGGCGACCGCGATCCCACTTCTGACACCACGTGTAGCGCGGTGGAGAAGCAGACCAGGACAACTGGGGTTGTTTGTGCTTGCTAGGGTTTATTTACAGTCAAAAACAACAGATTCAGGGAGGTGTAGCTATGCAGTCCAAAACCAACAAGGGATTCTGGGAGATGTACTTATGCAGGTCCAAAACAAACAAGGGATTCTGGGAGATGTAGTTTTGTTCCACTCGGTTTTCCTTCTTCTCTCTTGGGATTCCAAACAAATGATCTTCCACACTGGTTTATAGGACTGATAGCCTTGCAGATACCGGAAAGGGTAAAAGAAAACAAGAACAAGAAGCACCGTAAGGTAGGGGTTCTGATAGGGTAAGCGGCGCAGGAAGCCAGGTAATTTGCCACAGAAAAAATAAATAAATAAATAAACTGCAAGCGACCCCGTACCTTGTGCAGCCACAACCCCCTGTGGCCGTGGCTGGTGTGCTCACGTTGCCAGGTACGGTCTGGCTGCCAGTCTGTTTCGGTCCTCGCTCCTCCGGCGTCGTAGGCTTCCTCCGTCGACGTCGAGCCCTTCAGGTCCTCAGGTTCCATCCCTGTACTCTCCCACGGCGGTACAAGGAAGGTCCTCACCGGCATCTCCTCCTGGCTCGCGATGTGGTGTGGTCCCAGTGAACGCCATATCTCTCTCTCGTCTTCCTTGATGTCGCTGCCGTCTGGACCACGTGACTCTGTCACCTGGAATGCCCCATCGAACTCCTTAAAGGGCCAGTCTTCTCCTTGCCCGGTCTGTGAATACATAGGGGGAGACAGGGATAGAAAGGATGGAAATTGTCCGGAAGCACCGTCCAGTGATTGTACATCCTCACACACACATAACTGAGGACTGAGAATGATCCCTATCCCATGGGGAGCCGTTTCCCACCTAGCCAGACGCCAGACACAGTTACTTCCCCGTCCCCACGCTGTGTCCCCTACCCCCTCCACCTCCGCTTCACTCCTTCATTATTTGGCTACCTCCCTTTTTCCTTTCCTCTCCCCCCTGAATACCTCTCCACAAGCCTGCTTTGTCTATCCTTATGCCTTTACTCCACTTAATCTCCCCCCTCACCCTTTTACATTACCCCTTACCCCCCTACATGCCAATAACCAATGGATGTAACTGTAACTTTTGCACCATCTGTAACAATGTGTAATTTGCAACCTATGTAACTCTCCTCATGTAAAGCGCTCTGATACCTCCGGGTCTAGCCAGTGCTATATAAAACTCAAGTAAAGAAATAAAAATAAATAAAAAGCTCTCTCCTGAGTAACTTACTGTCTGATTTCCTACAATTCACCTGCTAGGTGCTATCAACATCACTTACTCCTAGCTCTAAATTGTTCTCCTGTAACCCATTCAAAACTCTCATTTGTGTCAAGGTTAACTGTACCCATTATACTGTCTGCAACGCCTGTGGGCCCTTTTGCAGCCTGGTTTACTGCGATGCTGCATACCATTTATATGATGAAGTTACAGTGGCAAATAGCAAGATTTGCATGAAGTAGGGGACCTTGAAAAATGAATCTGTTTCCCTTTGTTTGTGGTCTAAAATGGGGTTTTTGACACAAGCTTCCAATGCAAAAGTGCGGTAGGGGGAGGGTAACATTTGGAAATGTTATTTTTAGTTGCTGGTTAGTTCTGTGTTGGTTCTCTGTTCTCTCTGTAATGTAGCGGTCCTGAAATCGCATGGCTGTAATGGGTTATAGGGATACCTCAAACTTGTGTTATAGATTGCTAACAGCTTAATACCCAGATTAAACAAGGGGCTCTGTTAAAATTATCTAAGCAATACGAACCACATATCCCATTTTTACAAGAAAGACACCTGTAAGGCACCAACTGTGCATTTCTCAAAAGATATGGCTTCATTGCTGTTCTTCCTGCAGGCTTCTCTAAGGGATCCAGACTGGTGGCTTTTCTATTTTAAAAGTATTTCCCATATCTATCCATGGCAGGATATATTGGGGAGATACCTCATGGTAACTGGCACGAAGTAGGGCACACCACTTGACATATTAAATGTTTATGCGCCACCACCAGTCATGGGAACCTTTCTGGAGTTACTAGGCTGTGTGCTTGGGTAGGCAGCCCAAAGACTGACTACTGTGAATAGGTATTTTAATGGCATATTCGAGGAACCCCTTGTTAGGAATAGCTTCTGATGGGCAGCTCAGCCCCAATGCCCCTGTCCACCTTTTCCTACTTCTATGAGTTTGGAGGAGTTTGGTGCTATGGTCACTCAACTGTGCAGGAGCAAACCTTTTTCTTTGGACCTCTTCACAAATTGATTACTTTTTTATGCCTTTTAACTTATATAAAGTAATAGGTATGTACATTTTGTGATAGGACTGTCTGATCAATCCACCATTGAGCTAGTAATTTTTAATTCGCCTGACCATCCTCGTAGATGCTACTTTAACGCCTAGTGGCTTACAAATAATGACATAGTTGTACTCCTCAAGGAAAAAATAGAGCAGTGCTTTCAACCGAATTAAGTTTCATTCGACTCTCTTCTGATAGCACTGCCCTCAAACTGGTCTTTAGGGGCAGAGCCATGGGTTATATATCTGACGCTAATAGCGATAAACCAGAAAACGTAGGCCATCTTGAAATCTTTGTATTAAACTTGTAGTCTAGGTTCCATGACTGTAACTGAAATGGGACACTCCATGACCTCAAATGCGCCCGACTAAATCTCCGTCAGATGTTATGTGGCTTTGATTGGCATCCCCGCAGGGTCTATCACTTTAAAAACAAGGTGGGCAAACTTATACCTGACTGAGTAGAAGGGCGGAGGACGGTTGACATAAAGAAGGGATTCGGAAGAGGTTAGGTGCAATTATTACTAATCTGCAAGAGTGGTGCAGGATTTTTTAGGAAATCTTCCAGGACCTATACGGGCTCACTTTGAAGATCTGCATGATTCTGTGAAGAGCCTGTCCACAGCCATGCTTTTGGTGGCTGAGTTTTCAAAGAAGCAATATCTGAAGCCTTGAGCCGATTGCAGTGAGGCAAATCCTCAGGGCCCCAAAGTTTTTCTCGCTATATACAAATTATGTATGAGGCATTCCGTAAGGTTGGTGTCAGGCCTCTGGATTTAGAAGAAGCAGTGATTACAGTCCAATTAAAGCCAGGTTGACCGGCTGGGTGTGAATCATAGTGTCCCATTTTACACTGAAACTGAAGTATTTGCTAAGGTTCTTGCAAACCACATCTTGTGGGACATCTCATCATTGGTCCATTTGGACCAGAGTGGTTTCATGTCAAGCAGGTTAACTCAACATAATTAATGGTGTAGCAGGGTTTCCGTTCTCCCACAGAACTGTGCACAGAGATCTAGAACCTGGGTGAGTTAGGGTGACCCAAAACTCACCTTAGTTTCAGAAATCCCCTTACCAAGCTAGCTACAGTGTCTCATCGGTAGTAATAACTTCCCAATGACTTAGACAATCCAGAACATGAACTTAGGGTACCTCAGGTATCGTGGAACACATGAACACTCTTTCGTTATATAATCATTACAAACCGAAACTGGGAGGCAAAGAACACACGTGCAAGCTTGAAATGTTTATTTTTCAATGCAAAGTTCTCAAACGCAGTATCTTATATAATATCAACATACATATTATAAAAATCAGAGTTAGCAGCATAGTCACTAGTCCATAGTAAGCGAACGGTGATAGCATATTATAATGCAAAATCTATAGAAATCTGTATCACCTATATTTCGCGCACCCTAATTAGCATAATATATTATATCTAAGAAGGTCTCATTTGGGTTTTTAGCAGGGCGGGCCCATACCTCTAATGGTCAGTAGGAGCAGATCACATCAACAGCTACCAGCTCTCTGCATGCGAAGCATCAAGTGTGTTGATTCATTCCCTGTAACTCTATCTTAAACCCGAGTAGAGCCCAATGTTGGCAGCAACATTATTTGTGTTATGTCTAATGTGGTGCGGCGAGGATCAGGCCTTCAGCAACCTTGTGTTAGGTTATTCTTAGAGGGTGCAGTTCTCAGTGTGCAGACATTTGTACCAAGTGTACCAAGCACGACTGATATCAGAGCAATAACATATTATTCTCAAATAAATCACATCTTTCGTCTAGGTTGAAAGCTACAATAACAATTAGGTGTTGTGTGCAAACTGAAGCCGAAGGAAAATATGGTGTTTAAACATTTAATAAACTCCTGCTAACTTAACACAATATATAGAAACGCAGTAACCATATGACAATGGTATGTTCACAACACTCTACTTTTAGCAGATAAACTGTGGGGTTCTTTAGCTATATTACTTTTGACCTTAAACAAGTGTGCGAGATCTGGCGTAGGCCAGACCTGCAAAAGATGAACCTCAGCCCGTCTTTTATTATCTGTCTGGTTGTTCTTCAGAGCAGAGCAGGCCAGAGTAAGGGCTAGCAGTGTGTTGTTGGCTTCTTTCACAATTAAGTTTCATGGTAGCGTTTCCTTCTGTCACCTCTGTTTTTTGCTTTGGTGGCAGTTTGCATCAGGGTGGACAGTGAGATATTTGGCTTCCAGTGGACCCAGGGTGTTGAGGATGGGGTCTTGCTATATGCAGACAACATGCTAGTCTTTCTGGGTATACCAGACTGCCGCAGGGTCATCTGACCCGAGCCCCATGTTTACCCAAGGCACGTGGTCGATGGTCTGGACGCATAGACTTAAAGCTTCGTTATTATGATCACATGGGCGAGATTCTATTGTTTAGGGGTGTTGGGGGCAAGTGTGAAAAAAACTAACTCTGTTACTGGAGGCCCGAGGCTTGATCTCCAGCAGTGAAGTCATCGGTCATTATCACTTCTGAGTAGGGGGACGCTGTGTAAGATGGTCTTTCTTTAATCATGTTATATGCTTTAGAAAACGACCCTGAAGCCCTCTCATTAGGATTCTTTCAGGAAATAATAGCTCCAGGTCACACTTTCATTTGATATAATAATGTTCCAGGAATGTCTGCCAGAGCCGAAGTCAGGATCCCAGACATGCAGGGGTGGCCACAGCCGGGGTTGTTGAGGTCCTTGAACGGTGATCCCGGGGCCAGCCCTACTACAGCTCTGTAAACCGTGCACCAAGCATGCACTGTACGTAGCACCTAACTCTCAAGGCGAGGTGGGCGAGCAGTCCAAGACTTACTCAGGGAGGGTGTGCACTGTGCAGGGTTAGTGAATCAGAATAGTGCAAACAGTAAGACCCAGGAGATAGAACGTCCAGCCAGGGACATGAGCTTGAAAAAAGACCAGTACATTTCGGCTACATCACACTACTGCACAATCGCTACCAAATGGCATATACAATAAGGAAAGAATAGTGTTTGTAAATGGCGGTATCACTAGCCACCATGTCTTTGGGTATACTTGTGGAAATGGGATATAATAACAAGGCTGGTGCTAATCACTCTGGCTTATCAGCTGACTCCCCTCCACTCTCCACCTCCCCCATCCCGCAGACGTTGATGCCCGTTCTGGTCAGTATCTTGTATGTTCATTGTTCATCCCCTTGTGTGTTACAGTCTCTCTTCTCGCTGCTCCTCTGTCGGCTTCACTGGATATAGTAGACATGCTTACTTGGATTGCTGGGATGAGTCCTGCGGGACCATCTCTCCTGTCAGTGAATGTGGGCGCTTCCCAGGCTTTCCTCTACTTGACCACGTCCCTTTTGCAGAAGCCTTTGCAGAGGCCACGCTGAAGAATCTCTGTCCTGACTGGCAGTGGAGGAGCCTGTCGGCTTAGCAGCAATCGGGCATCTCTCAGCATCAGCTCTCAGTTCTTCCAAAGCAGATCCTCAGCAGTACCTTATAGACTTTTGGGGCGATATCTCACGCTCCTGGGGACCTCCTGGCAGTCCGAGACCACCGGCCTGGATCACAGAGGTGTCTCCCAAACCCTGTGGAATGTGGCCTTCACTGCTCAATACACCAAGGGGAAGCTCCAGACAGTTTGTTGACTGCTTTTTTCCGATGCAGTCTGTTGGTTCTAGACCTCAGCAATGAAATAAGCTGCAGGCAGTTCCACTGTCAGTGCTGACTCCCAGGCATGTCAGACATAGGACGGAGCCGCGGGGGCACAAGGTTCTCTTCCAGAGCGTCCCGGGGATCAGGTGCAAACCAAAAAGTGGCCTTCACGCTTCAACTCATCGATCTATTGGTGACATCACTTCCGGGGGAACAAAGGTCAGCCACTGGCTGCAATAGTTTGTAATGCAGAGCTGGAAAGGTCAGCCACATTACAAGAAAGGCCACATTCACCACTCCTATCACCTCCCATCTAGACTATTGGCAGTGCTCCTGTCAGGAACAAAGGGCTTGAGTCTGTGGCTGGCTGCTTCTGCATTTCTAAGCAGACACCTTTCTCCATTCTCCCACACTTCCACGCCTGGTTCTTCCAGAGCATTTAGGGGTGCCAGCAACACACTATGCTGGCAATACACTAAGCTCCTGTGGCAGACTCTCCCCCTTCCATTTTGCCCTTATGTGCACATGTATTCACACTACACTCACACACAGGGATGTAGCGCAGGACCCGGTTAGAACGACCTGCATAAACAATTTACATGCCCAGGCCAGTAAGCCACTCCCCAATGCACAAACAAGGTGAAAAGGTGTGACCTAGTGCAACTAGGAATTTGCTCTACTGTTGTGTTCTAGCTTATGCTACGCCCGTGGCGCAACATGCGTGCAACATGGCACCACGTGAAAAATATAATAAAAGGGGCCCACGCACGCACGTACGCCAGTTGGCAACGACGAGCAGAGCCACAAGCAGCACCCCAGTGTCCGTGTATGTTATTCCGGCAATCGGCCACGTGTCAGGCCTATAGATCCCAGTTTACCCCTGAGTCTAGTAAGCCCTGCGGATCCCCATGTCCCCCTGACCCACACAACACAACAGCTGGCGATGAGGGTGGGCGTACCCTCGCTGTGTGTGTGTCTCGCGCCTACTCTTCTGGGGCGGCTGCGAGCTCTGGCCTCGGCTCGCGGCGCTCGTGCCCTACGGATCAGCCTGCAGTGCAGCAACGCGACCTGGGCCCAGACCGGAGTGCTCCGACGGCGGCACTACCTACAGGTGAACCGCTGTGCCCCGCATGTGCGCACCCTTCGCGGGATCGCCTCATTGCCGCACGTTGATGGGGCCCCAGGGGACGAGTCATCTGGTTCCCCTGCCGGCCGCTTGCATACCCGGCATTGGATGCCCCGGGCAGCGCCGCAGACCGGCAGGCAGCCGATGCGTGAAGCGCGCTGCCGGGTGTCACCGCGGGGAAAGGCTTGCGCTGTAACTAGGCCCTGGCCACGACCCCTTGACTCAGCGTACAAGGGCCCTGAGCCACGTGCACCGCCCGAGGCCCTACATTCGCAGGGGGACAGCTCAACACCTCAGAAGGGGCGGAGAAGAACTCCACGTGGAGGGGGAATATGCCTAATAACAATAAAAACAGCGGATCAAGCAAACCAGGCCCAGCAGCCCTCAATAGTCAACAAGCATTGGCAAAAGGACAATTCCCACATTGGTCTGTGAAGCCAAGGAGAGAGTAGCCATCACCGACGCGCCGCATCCGTCCACAGCACGGCACACTAAAGCCACAAGCATGGCTACAATACCCCCAATCGAACCATTCCTGGTGGAGGGGTCACCCTCGTCATTTGCCCCGAAGTGGAAGGACTGGGTAGACCGGCTACTGATCTTCTTTGAAGCCACCAAAGTTCATAAGGACCAGAACGGGCCATGATACTCCATCTAGGGGGAAAGGATGTCCACAATATTGCCAAAACTCTAGTGGAAGTCTCACCAAAAAATCACCAGTCACTCATAAATGCTCTGTATGCGTACTTCGAGCCCATGGCCAACCAGGACTATGAGAAATTCATATTCCGGCAAGCCAGGCAGTTGCGGAAAGAGTCCCTAGACACGTATCATGCACGGTTGAAAAACCTGGCATCAACCTGTGGGTTTGCGGACGTCACCGAAGAAATATGAGGACAGACCATCCAAGGATGTGCGTCTGCCAAACTCAGAGAACGCATTTTGGAAGAGTCTGGGAAGCCCCTGGCGGACATGCTCACCCTTGGTCGATCCAAAGAGTTGTCATTAGCCCGAGCGGCCCATATGGAAGCCCCGCTTCTAGCACCAGTGAAGGCAGCATCGGTCATCAAGATGACAGTGAGATCCCCCACGAAGTGGAACAAGAAAAGCACAGGAGCCACGGCGGTGACGTCGGGGAAGACCTGCAGATACTGCGGGGGACCACCTCACCAGGCAGCAGACTGCCCGGCCAAAGGGAAGCGGTGCTCAGGGTGTGGTCGCTTCAATCACTTCGAGAAGGTCTGTCGGGCCAAGAAATTCAGCAAACCTCGGCAGGTGATGAACACGGTGCCAGATGGTGATCCCAGTCCGAGTGACGTGGATGATGACGAGGAGGAAGAGAAGACCGTGCACAAAGTGCACATGATTAGCACCGCAATCCGCCGCACCAGGCGACTACCTCAGTGCGGCATCAGAGTGGATGAACAGGAGCTCATGGCTGTAGTGGACACAGGTGCGACAATTAACCTCATGGCTGCCACTCTCTATCAAACATTGGACCAGCCCCCGACACTGAGTGCATCACCCATCACAGAATTTGCATATGGACAGGACACCCCGCTCAAGATTCGAGGGAAATTCAAGACAACCATCTTGCATGGAAACCGATCCATCACCGCCAATATCTTCGTGTTAGAAGATGGGCAAGGCATGCTGCTCGGGTGCCGGGCAGCGGAGGATCTAGGAGTTGTCAAGTTTGCTTTTGGAGTACACCAGGAGTCAATTCAACATCTCATAAGAGTTCTCAGACATATTCAAGGGCATCGGAACGTTCACAGGGAACAAGGTGCACCTCCACATCGACCACACCGTTCAGCCGGTGGCGTTGAGGCATCGCCGCATCGCATTCCATCTCAGGCCACTCGTAGAAGAGGAGCTCAAGAAGCTGGAGGCAGCCGGGATAATAGAAAAGGTAATGGGCCCCACTCCCTGTGTATCCCCCATAGTGGTCACACGAAAACCAAAGCAACCAGGAGCTGTCAGGATTTGCGTGGACATGAGCCTCTCCAACGCCGCCATCAAAAGGGAGCACCATATAACGCCCACCATCGACGACCTCATTGGAGAGATGGCAGAAGCTAGCTGGTTCTCCAAACTCGACTTACGGTCCGGGTATCACCAGCTGGTACTGGATGAAGAATCACAAAACATCACGACCTTCTCAATGCACGTGGGCCTTCGGAGATACACGCGTCTCAGTTTTGGCATATCCAGCGCGGCAGATGTATTTCAAAATGTCATCCAAGAACTCATAACGGACATCCCAGGGGTAATCAATGTCAGCGATGACATTATGATACACGCCCGAACCATCCAGGAACACAACAACCGGCTAATGCAAGTGTTTCGAAGACTAAGGGAAGCAGGCCTCACCCTACACTACAAAATGGGAATTCCTGAAACGAAAGCTGCAGTTCTTTGGGTACACCTTCTCAGCCGAGGGGGGTCAACCCGGATCTGGACAAGGTAAAATACATCAAAGACGCCGCTCCCCCCACCACCGTAACGGAAGTCCGGAGCTTTCTAGGGATGGTGAACTACTGTGGGAGGTGTAGGAGAGTAGGGTCTGCAATCCTATGATCACCCCAGATTTTTGCTTTTTGCTCACTGGTTTACGACTTTCCCTGGCTGTGGGCCTGCTAATCAGACCCACAGCCTAGCTGTTCTCTCTCTAAATTGACACACATGTACCTTAGGTGCATTTACCAATTGGTACTGGGCCACCTTATCAGTCCCTGTACAGTATACCTTAGGTATCCAGGGCATAGGTGTACCCAGGGCCTACCAGGGGCTGCAGCATGTATTATGCCACCCCTGGCTGGCCATCCAAATCTGACACAACTGGCTGCACGACAGCTGGGGCAAGGTGGTGTAATCACCCTTTGCTTTAGATATAGTATTCCTATATCTAACCCTAAAATGGACACATGTATTCCTATCAGTCACTCCTATCGCAGGCCTTAACAATCCTGAAGGCAGAGTGCTTGGAATCATGTGAGATGGTGCTCTAGCATGAGCTGAGCCCGTTTGCAGCTTGCGGAACCAAGTCCTAATAGCTGTTCCATGATAACGCGTACCATATACTCTTAAGTGCATTATAATCCTCGCGGTTTTTTGCTATCTTTGGTATCGCTTTATCAAAACATGTCGAGTAAGGTGTCATACGAATTGGAATACTAACACCTCGCCAATTCTGGCGACGGGGTTAGCATTCCACCCTTCTAGAGGGACACGACATGTATGTAACTGTGAACCCCAGTTAAAGTTAACTCGAGCCTCAGCATCACAAAATGGATGCTGCCACCACAGACACAAGTCTGATCTCCTGCTGCTGGGAGTCCTTCCAGCAAGGAGAGCTTGGACAAAGGGTTTCCTGTCAGGGGCGGTGCTAGCACCATCTCAGACAGGGTTTTGTGTATCCCAGGTAGGCAGGGCTGAGAGGAAGGTGACTGCAAGTGGCACCCCGGTGCTCACTATGCATCTGCCGGTTTGAACCAGTTCCAGGGGCACACCAGCCCCTGAGCTGGGGAAAGTCCGGACAAGGGAGAAGGGTGAATCTTGACTACTTTCCACGAAAGAACTCTTGACCATTTCTGAAGACTCTCCCTTGTGGCTAAGGAGTAGCCACCCTGCACCCGCAGGCACCATCTAAGCATCGCGGTTTGCTGTAAGTCCATCCTCCGGATCAAGACTGCCCAGCTCAACGAGACCCGGATTCCCTGGCATCTCTGACCTCTACCTGCATCATCAGCCCAGCTGAGATTCGTGGGTGTGACGAGACCTGAAGGGACCGGCCATCTTCAAAACTGCATGACGCTTAACCAGCACGACCGCCGAGGGATCCTCGAGTGAGTGCTTTGGGGTTTGAGAAGCCCTGACCCTGAGCAGCTCCAGCACCGAAGTCCAGCCCCCAGCATCCACGAGATCTGCGTGGGGCCCTTCTGCTCTTTGCTGCTCACCGCGTTGTCTGGTCACTTGCCTGCTGGCTAGTGGCCCTCCTGATGACGAACCACGACGATTACACCGCTGGTCTGGTTGCTCCAGACTGGCCCTTGCTCCCTTCCAAGAGAGGAGCACCCCGGACCCTCCTGGTCCACTCCAGACGCCATCTTGACTCCACCGCGTGGGCTTGACTTTGCCAAGGTTTGTTGCCCCAATCCTGGGTCCAGCATCGCCGACAGCCGACACCTTTGTGGGACAGCTCGCACCTCCAGCCTGTTCGCCGACAACGCCTCCTGGTCCGAGGGACAGCAGAGTCCAGCGTCGCCCACTCATCTGGTCGAGGTGACTTCATCCGGTGCCATCCTGGTGCCCACCTAATCACTGGCTAGTGATTAAGAACTGAGTCCCCTCTGCTTTCAGGTCGTCTCCATCTTCGATCCAGGCTTGGATCACTCCGGACATCTTCACTGGTCGCCTGCCAGCAACTTCTTCTTTCAGGCTCCATAGACTTCAACGAGGATTCCCAACGTCTTTTGAACCCTATGCAGCCGCAGCCCCTGGGCTAGGTAACCTGAGCATTTCGGTGCTCCAATGTAGGTTCACTATCTAAGTGTCCAGATCCTTTGTCGTTTTCAGTCTATCTGGACTGATTCGTCCGATAACAGTAACTTTGTGAATACTAGCTTCCATAGACTTTGTCCCGCATCCCGCGTGAGAGTGCACACTCTGCAGGCCTCCTGCTCCTAACCTGAAGGTTCAGTAGTGTAGTCCTAGCGATCCTAAAGCCTCTGGATCTTGTTACTTACCTGCTAGTATTTCGCATTCCACTTTTAGTGTATATGGTTTTTCGTGCCCCTCGGGCATTTGTGTAAATTGTGCGACTTAACCCCTTCCATGCTGGTGACGAACCCCAGCCGTCACGCTCTGCGGCGCTCGTGTGCTGATGACGGCTGGGGTTCGTCACGGCCCCGCCCTGTTCTTTTGTTTACCGCACAGCGGCGGAAACGGCCCAGCATGGAAGGGGTTAAAGTATTTTCTAAAGAGTTTTGTTGTGTGCTTAGCTCCCTGACTCATAAAGAGATCAGGGTAGACTTGTTATAAATAAATATCCTTTTATTTTCATAACAACTTGTGTGGTGTCCTTTCACTTGGTGTTCAAGGGGTATATGTGATGGTATAACAGCTGGCTTAACATGCCCTCTAGAGTTTAGCCTAAAGACTGCTCTTGTCCATGCTACTAGGATAGCTGGTCTATAAGGTTGACTTACAACCAATCATCAATAAGGGTTGTTTGGAATGATACAAAGTGATCACTAGAATAGTGAGCACTATATATCAGGCCAACTTCTCACATTGGTAAGCAGCGGTTGGGATTTGAGCTTGCTGTTGTTTTACCACACGTATCCTAAGAATATCATTTGAAAGATCACATAAGTACCAAGGTACATATAACTTAGCTTAGAATACTCTGAGTTCTACTGAACCAGCTGTTGTAGTTTAACAGGGCCTAGCACACCCTGACTACAACTCTTAGCAAGGGATCAGCAGGCAAACAAATAGTGTAGGTAAGTGCACCACTTACACCTCACTAGAAAAGCATGTCGGACAAAGGAGGGAACTCAGAGGCTTCCCTTATGTCAGTTGACCCTCCACAGGTCATGTCAAGATATGCAGCTCTTAGCTTCCAGGAGATGAGACAAGTGTGTACCTCCAGGAAGCTAAAACAGGGTTCTAACCCTACCATCCCATTTCTGATAGGTCTCTTAGAGACTTATGATGCAAGGAGGGTTTCTAACACAGGCCCTTCTAATCCAGATGGGAATATGCCCCCCTTAGAGGGAACCCTTGGGGACCCTGACCTCAACCTCAATGGAACAGGAAGTGATGAGGAGGAAGAGGATCAGGAGTTGTCAGGGGATGAGGCAGACAAAGGTCAGGTAGTAGTCAGTAGATTCACCAGGACCAACTTAAGCAGGCATGAAAATGGACTTGGGGGACCCCCAGGCCCACTCTCAGGCAGGCTTAACATTGGGAATGGACGAGTTAGGTCTCTCTCCAGAGGCTCTAACAGATCCATTCATACCAATGGCTCTCAGGCCTCTTCTCACAGAGGGATGACATCCCCTCAGAGGAGAGAGCATGAAGCTAAGATGAGATGAGGGAAGTCAATCTGAGGATTGAAAGGGAAGAACTTGCCCTGGCCCAAGAGAGGCTTGCCCTTGCTAGAAAGCAGAAATTGAGTGGGGCAGACCCCACTGGTGGCAGCATTCTCCCAAGAGAAAAAGACAGGAGTTTAGACACTAGACACCTGAGTAAGATAGTGCCCCCCTTTAAACAAGGGGATGACATCCACAAATGGATGACTGTTTTGGAGAGGGCCTGCACTGTCCAGTGCGTCTCCCAGAGTCAGTGGGCAGCAATCTTGTGGCTCTCCTTTGAAGGCAAAGGTAGAGATAAGCTCCTCACTACTAGAGCTGAGGATGCTAACAATTACCAAGTCCTGAAGAATACACTGATTGATGGGTTTGGCTTAACAACTGAGCAGTACAGGTTTCTGTTCAGAAACACCCAGAAAACTCAGTCTCAGGATTGGTATGACTTTGTGGATTGTGCCACTAAGGCTTTGGAAGGCTGGTTGCTGGGCAGTAAGGTTACTGATTACACAGGGTTGTACAATCTGATCATGGGAGAACAGATTTTAAATAACTGTCAGAACCAGTTGTTGCATCAGCACCTTGTTGACTCGGATCTGACCTCTCCCCAAGAATTGGGAAAGAAGGCAGACAGATGGGTCAGGACAAGGGTCAAGCAGAAACAGACTCAGAACCAGGGTGGTCAGAAGAAAGCAGACCAAAAGGGTAGTAACAAGAGTGAACAAAATGACCAGAAGTCTTCGACAGGTCCCCATCAAACCAAAGAGGGTGGGGGTCAGGCTTCACAGCAGAAAAAGAAGACTCAAGAAGGCCAGTCAAAAAGGTGGTGCCAATACTGTAAAAGTAAACCTCACTGGTTTAGTGAGTGCACCAAGAAAGGAGGGCAAACTCCTACCACTACAGCCCCTAAGGCACCTGCACCCACTAGTACAGTCAGTAGTGGTAGTGCACCTCCCCAGGGATTAGTTGGGTTAACCTTGGGATCTGAGGCGTATGACAACCTAGTTGGCACACTCACTCAGGCTGTCCTTGTCTGTACAGGGAATGTGGATATATCCCCTGATGCAAGTCCCAATACTCTAGGCAAATACAGGCAGACACCTTTAATTAATGGAAAAGTGGCTCAGGCCTACAGGGACACTTGTGCCAGTGTCACAATGGTGACACCTAACTTTGTGGACCCTGGACAGATCATGCTAGGTACAGACTACCTAGTGACCAATACCAGCAATGTCACTACCCACCATAGTATGGCAATTGTTGATTTCTCCTGGGGAGGGGTAAGTGGCCAAAAGAAAGTTGTGGTTAGTTCAGACCTCCCAGTAGAATGTTTGTTGGGAAATGATTTGGAAACATCACTATGGTCAGAAGTGAAGCAGAGGACTCGCATGGAAATGTTAGGCTTGCCAGCACATGTCCTTGCTGTGACTAGGTCACAGGCCAAAAGATGCCCCACTGAACAGGTGCTGGATCCTGGAACAATGGACCAGACACCTTCAAAGAGAAGGAACAGTAGGGTTAAGGCCTTGCCTTCCCCCTTGCCCCAGGTTGTGGATCAAGTCTCAGAGGAGGCTGACCTCAAGGAACTGCGGGAAACTGAGCCTAAAGAACTTGAACCTGATCAGGTTGAGTTTCTGGGCTCAGGGGGACCCTCCAGGGAAGACCTGGGGAAGGCACAGTTAGACTGCCCTTGTCTTGAACCCCTCAGACAGCAGGCTGCTGCTGAGGCTGCAGGGAACGCCACAGGTGCCCACAGGGTATACTGGGATGATGGACTCCTGTACTCTGAGTCAAGAGACCCTAAGCCTGGTGCAACCAGGAGGCTGGTCATCCCCTTGTCTCAGAGAGGTTTCCTTCTTACCTTGGCCCATGAGATTCCCCTTGCAGGACACTTAGGCCAGAATAAGACTTGGGACAGACTTGTCTCACACTTTCACTGGCCTCACATGAATGAAGATACCAAGGAGTTTTGTCGCTCCTGTGTCACTTGCCAAGCCAGTGGTAAGTCAGGTGGCACAACAAAGGCCCCCCTTATACCACTACCTGTGGTGGGGGTACCCTTTGAAAGAGTTGGGATTGACATTGTTGGTCCAATGGAACCCCAGACAGCATCAGGGCACAAGTTTATACTGGTGGTGGTGGACCATGCCACCAGGTATCCTGACGCTATTCCCCTTAGGACCACAACAGCACCTGTTGTGGCAAGAGCCCTAGTTGGAGTGTTCTCCAGAGTGGGCTTCCCTAAGGAGGTTATCTCTGACAGAGGTGCAAACTTCATGTCAGGATATCTGACTGCAATGTGGAAGGAATGTGGTGTCAACTACAAGTTCACCACACCCTATCACCCACAGTGCAATGGGCTTGTTGAGAGATTCAACAGGACCCTCAAAGGGGTGATTCATGGACTACCTGCAAAGCTCAGGCGTAGATGGGATGTCCTGATACCCTGCCTTTTGTTTGCTTACAGAGAGGTCCCTCAGAAGGGGGTTGGCTACAGCCCTTTTGAACTTCTGTATGGGCATCCTGTAAGAGGACCCCTTTGTTTGGTGAAGGAAGGATGGGAGAGACCTCTCAAAAAGCCTACAACCAACATTGTGGACTATGTACTTGGTCTCCGCTCCAGGATGGCTGAGTATATGGAAAAGGCATCTAAAACCCTTGAGGCCAGCCAAGAACTACAAAAAGCTTGGCATGACCAAAAGGCTGTCCTGTCTGTGTACAAGCCTGGACAGAAGGTGTGGGTGCTGGAGCCAGTGGACCCAGCAGCACTCAAAGACAAATGGTCTGGGCCCCACACAATCATTGAGCAAAAGGGAGAGGTCACCTACCTGGTGGACATTGGAACTCCCAGGAGCCCCCTCAGGGTGCTCCATGTAAACAGGCTCAAAGCATATGTCGACAGGAAGGACATGAGCTTGCTCATGGCCACAGATGAGGGACAGGAGGAGGAGAGTGACCCTCTCCCAGACCTGCTCACTCAGAACCCTGATGATGGGTCAGTAGTTGGTGTTGTCTTTTGTGGCAGCCTCTCTGAGCATCAACAAAAGGATTGCAAACAAGTTCTTCAATCCTTTAGACATATGTTCTCTCTGACACCCAGTCAGACCAATTGGTGTACCCATGAGGTTGACACTGAGGACAGTCTGCCAGTTAAGAGTAAAATCTACAGACAGCCTGATCATGTCAGAGACTGAATCAAGACTGAAGTGCAGAAAATGTTGGAGCTGGGAGTTATTGAGCCCTCAGATAGCCCTTGGGCTAGTCCAGTAGTTCTAGTGCCAAAGCCTCACACCCAGGGTGGTAAGAAAGAGATGAGGTTTTTGCGTAGACTAAAGAGGCCTCAATGCAGTCACTAAGACTGATGCCCACCCAATACCAAGGGCAGATGAACTTATAGATAGATTGGCTTCTGCCAACTACTTAAGTACATTTGACCTGACAGCTGGGTATTGGCAAATCAGGTTAGCTGAGGAGGCCAAGCCCAAAACAGCATTTTCTACCCCTGGTGGGCATTATCAATTTGTGGTAATGCCCTTTGGTTTGAGAAATGCACCTGCCCCCTTCCAAAGGCTGGTGAATCAAGATCTCACTGGGCTGGATGACTTCTGTGCAGCATATCTTGATGATATAGCTGTCTTTAGCTCCACCTGGGAGGATCACCTGGTCCACCTGAGGAAAGTGTTAGAGGCACTGCAGAAGGCAGGTCTCACTATCAAGGCCACTAAGTGCCAGATAGGGCAGACACAGGTTGTATACCTGGGCCACCTTGTAGGTGGAGGCCAGGTTCAGCCATTGGCGAGCAAGATACAGGCCATCAAGGACTGGGCTCCTCCAACTACCCAGACTCAGGTTCGAGCTTTCTTGGGCCTGACTGGATATTACAGGACATTTGTCAGAAATTATGGATCTATTGTGACTCCACTTAATGACCTGACAAGTAAAAAGATGCCAAAGAAAGTTCAGTGGACAGCAAGCTGTCAAAAAGCATTTGATGACCTAAAGCAGGCCATGTGCACAGCACCTATCCTAAAGAGTCCAGACTACTCCAAAACATTCATTGTCCAAACAGATGCTTCTGAGTTGGGTGTGGGAGCTGTTCTATTTCAGCTGAATTTTGATGGTCATGACCAGCCCATTGCTTTTATTAGCAGAAGGCTGACCCCCAGAGAGAAAAATTGGTCAGCTATTAAGAGGGAGGCCTTTGCTGTGGTTTGGGCCCTGAAGAAATTGAGGCCATACTTGTTTGGCACTCATTTCAAGATTCAGACCGACCATAAGCCCCTCTTGTGGCTAAATCAGATGAAGGGTGAAAACCCCAAACTACTTAGGTGGTCCATTTACCTACAGGGGATGGATTTTACAGTGGAGCATAGACCTGGCACTGATCATGGCAATGCAGATGGGCTCTCCAGGTATTTCCACTTAGAGCAAGAAGATTCACCTGGTCAAGGTTAGCTTATCATCCCAAAGTTTGGGGGGGGGGGTCATTTAGGAGAGTAGGGTCTGCAATCCTATGATCACCCCAGATTTTTGCTTTTTGCTTCACTGGTTTACGACTTTCCCTGGCTGTGGGCCTGCTAATCAGACCCACAGCCTAGCTGTTCTCTCTCTAAATTGACACACATGCACCTTAGGTGCATTTACCAATTGGTACTGGGCCACCTTATCAGTCCCTGTACAGTATACCTTAGGTATCCAGGGCATAGGTGTACCCAGGGCCTACCAGGGGCTGCAGCATGTATTATGCCACCCCTGGCTGGCCATCCAAATCTGACACAACTGGCTGCACGACAGCTGGGGCAAGGTGGTGTAATCACCCTTTGCTTTAGATATAGTATTCCTACATCTAACCCTAAAATGGACACATGCACAGACCACGCACGCACGCAACCTGGGCTTCATCCTGGACTCCTCCCTCTCCATGGCCAGACAAGTCAATGCCGTCTCCTCGTCGTGCTTCAACATCCTGCGCATGCTACGTAAGATCTTCCGGTGGATCCCCACCGAGACCAGGAAGACGGTCACCCAGGCCTTCGTCACCAGCCGTCTGGACTACGTCAACTCCCTCTACCCCGGAACCACCGCCAAACTCCAGATGAGACTCCAGCGGATCCAGAACGCCTCAGCGCGACTCATCCTGGACATCCCCCGTCGCAGCCACATCTCCGGACACCTGAGAGACCTGCACTGGCTCCCGGTCAACAAAGAGAATCACCTTCCGACTCCTCACCCACGCACACAAAGCCCTACACAACCAAGGCCCAGGATACCTCAACAGCCGCCTCAACTTCTACGCTCCCAAACGCCAGCTTCGTTCGACCGGCCACGCCCTCGCCGCCGTCCCCCGCATCCGAAGAGCCACCACAGGGGGACGGTCCTTCTCCTACCTCGCCGCCAAGACATGGAACTCCCTTCCGACCCACCTCCGCCTGACCCAGGACCACCTCGCCTTTAGGAAGCAACTCAAGACCTGGCTGTTCGAGCAGTAGCGGACCCCCCTCCCCCAGCACCTTGAGATCATCTGGGTGAGTAGTGTGCTATATAAATGCTTTGATTGATTGATTGATTGATTGATTGATTGACACATGTGTTCCTATCAGTCACTCCTATGGCAGGCCTTAACAATCCTGAAGGCAGAGTGCTTGGAATTATGTGAGATGGTGCTCTGGCATGAGTTGAGCCCGTTTGCAGCTTGCGGAACCAAGTCCTAATAGCTGTTCCATGATAACGCGTACCATATACTCTTAAGTGCATTATGATCCTCGCGGTTATTTGCTATCTTTGGTATCGCTTTATCAAAACATGTCGAGTAAGGTGTCATACGAATTGGAATACTAACCCCTCGCCAATTCTGGTGACGGGGTTAGCATTCCACCCTTCTAGAGGGACACTACATGTATGTAACTGTGAACCCCGGTTAAAGTTAACTCGAGCCTCCGCATCACAAAATGGATGCTGCCACCACAGACACAAGTCTGACCTCCTGCTGCTGGGAGTGCTTCCAGCGAGGAGAGCTTGGACAAAGGGTTTTCCTGTCAGGGGCGGTGCTAGCACCATCCCAGACAGGGTTTTGTGTATCCCAGGTAGGCAGGGCTGAGAGGAAGGTGACTGCAAGTGGCACCCCGGTGCTCACTATGCATCTGCCGGTTTGAACCAGTTCCAGGGGCAGACCAGCCCCTGAGCTGGGGAAAGTCCGGACAAGGGAGAGGGGTGTAACCACCCCCCTCCTGGTCCCACCCATGGGCAGAACCTAGTCGAGTGCCTGCCCCTTTTTTTAGAATAAAGGTAGGAGCAGGCCCCCTTTCCAAATTAGATAATTCTGAATCTTGACTACTTTCCACGAAAGGACTCTTGACCATTTCTGAAGACTCTCCTCCGGATCAAGACTGCCCAGCTCGACGAGACTCAGATTCCCTGGCATCTCTGACCTCTACCTGCATCATCAGCCCAGCTGAGATTCGTGGGTGTGACGAGACCTGAAGGGACCGACCATCTTCAAAACTGCACGACGCTTAACCAGCACGACCGCCGAGGGATCCTCGAGTGAGTGCTTCGGGGTTTGAGAAGCCCTGACCCTGAGCAGCTCCAGCACCGAAGTCCAGCCCCCCAGCATCCACGAGATCTGCGTGGGGCCCTTCTGCTCTTTACTGCTCACCGCGTTGTCCGGTCACTTGCCTGCTGGCTAGTGGCCCTCCTGACGACGAACCACGACGATTACACCGCTGGTATGGTTACTTACCTGCTAGTATTTCGCATTCCACTTTTAGTGTATATGGTTTTTCGTGCCCCTCGGGCATTTGTGTAAATTGTGCGACTTAAAGTATTTTCTAAAGAGTTTTGTTGTGTGCTTAGCTCCCTGACTCATAAAGAGATCAGGGTAGACTTGTTATAAATAAATATCTTTTTATTTTCATAACAACTTGTGTGGTGTCCTTTCACTTGGTGTTCAAGGGGTATATGTGATGGTATAACAGCTGGCTTAACAAGCCCTCTAGAGTTTAGCCTAAAGACTGCTCTTGTCCATGCTACTAGGATAGCTGGTCTATAAGGTTGACTTACAACCAATCATCAATAAGGGTTGTTTGGAATGATACAAAGTGATCACTAGAATAGTGAGCACTATATATCAGGCCAACTTCTCACAGGAGGTTCATCCGGGACCTTGCCAACTTAACACTACCGCTGAGAGAGCTCACAAAAGACGCCACTCCCTGGAGATGGGGTCCTGAGCAGGCAGAAGCGTTCCAAGATATCAAAGGAGCTCTATCAGATGCAACCACACTAGCCTTCTTCGATCCCCGGAAGTTGACACTTATGGCGGTTGATGCCGGTCCGGTGGGCCTAGGAGCCGTCTTAATGCAAAGGCAGAGAGCAGATGAAGACTGGATCCCGGTGGCATTCGCTAGCCGTTCCCTCACAGAAACTGAACAAAGATATTCTCAAATTGAGAAAGAAGCGATAGCCATCAACTGGGGATGCCGGCATTTCCACCTGTATGTCTACGGAAAGCCGTTTGTGGTGGCCACCGATCATAAGCCACTGGTTGCCCTCTTCTCAGGGACCTCCACGAAACCTCCACCTCGCATTGAGAAGTGGATGCTCCAATTCCAAGACTATAACTGTCGAGTAGAGTATCAGCCCTGGTCCAGGAATCCCGCAGATTACCTATCAAGACACCCGTGAGCCGCCACTTGGGAAGAAATGGAGGACGCAGCAGACACCGAAGCGTGTCACTGCCCGATGCCCATGTCGGTGGAGAGCATTGCAGAAGCCACCCGGAGGGATGATTGCCTGCAAAGAGCTATAGCGGCACTTCAGAGTGGCAATTGGCACCGTGCCAAGGAACAATGAAAGATATTAACACCTGAGGCGCAACGCATCATGGAGAGCCTTCATCACGTGAGAGAAGAACTCAATGTGGACGACACTGGATGCCTACTGCGAGGTCACAGGCTAGTGATACCGTCGGCCTTGACGGCCCAAGCCGTGCAACTGGCCCACGTCGGCCACCAAGGAATGGTCAAAACAAAATCCAGACTGAGAACCAAAGTGTGGTTTCCCCTCATGGACAATCTCGTGGAAGCCACAGTGAGATTGTGTGCAGCCTGTCAGGTCACTGGGGGCGCACCGCGAGAGGCACCTGTTATTGCGGTGCCTTGGCCACAACGTCCCAGGGAGTACGTCAGCCTGGACTTTGGCAGTCTCACCGATGGGCGGCACACCATGGTAGTCATCGACGACCACTCCAAGTACCCGGAGGTGGAAATAGTATCTTCCACCAGCGCTACCGAGGTCGTATTCAAAAACTTTATTCGATACATAAAATGAATCATAAAAGTATTGAACATACAATCGTGTCACATTTCAGATAAGAATACATTTATACTAGTCATTTAAAACTAATTTGTAAACACAGTTTTTTTTAAAGAGACATAATAATAACAGTGACAGAAATTCAAAAAGATTACATTTTAAGATTTTACAAATATTCTTAACCTGTGAAGCTACCCATAATTCTTTCTGATCTTTAGAGAGATTCTGATAAAATTTAACATTGCACAACAGATTTCCACAGAAGATAAGGATAACAAATGTTCATAACCTTCCTTGTAAGTACAAGGTTGCCTACCCTTCAGAATAGATTTAATAAACCGGAGTCTTGGCTCTTTATACAGGGAGCAGAAGAGAACCAAATGTAAGGTACTCTGCCTGTCCTTGTTACTACAAGGACAAGGGGACAGTCTCTCAACCCAGCCCCCTTGTTTAGGGAAAGCCAGTAAAAAGTGGAGGGTCTCCAGCCTAAACCGTGTTAAAAGAAATCGCCATTGCGCATTAAAAGTAAATGTTAGATAAAACTGCGGGTGTGGTTTACAAACCTGCACGGTTCCAGTGCCAATTTTATCCATAGGAGGCTGAATACCTGCCTTCACAAACTTTGATTTTATCTCCTTTTTATAATTCCCCTTGATTTTCTCAGGGCTGTTGAAATAAAAACCAAGTTCGATTTTGTTCAGCATATTACAAACATAAGATAACCAGGGGATCTGTTTGGAATTTTCTAAGGCCATGCAATCAGTGATAATTTCTTTTGTTAATTGCAGGTCCTCCGATTGCCAGATTTTACCCCATAAAAGTAAAGGGGACATACTGATTATATCAGATACGCTGACCATACCGATTTCATCATGACAGAAGGTGTTTGAGGTGCTTTTAGGAACTGCCAAGACCCTTTTTATGAAGTTGTTTTCCACCACCTGTATTGCGGCAGGCATTTCAGTCCCCCACACCCCTGCCCCATAGGTGGTAACAGATAGGCACTTTGAGGTGTAAAGGGTTCTGAGATGCATAATGTGTTTTTGCCCCAATTTACTACAGAAGCGGAAGATACCCTCTATCGCCCTTGTCATGTTCTGGGCTCGGACCTTCGTTACCGGTGTCCAACTTAGTTTACTATCAAACAGGTTACCAAGATAATTGAAATTATCAACTTTCCCAACTATGCGGCTGTTTACCTCGAACTTCCTAGTAGACGGCCCCTTTGGGCCACAGGACATTACAAAGGATTTCTCGAAGTTTACCTTTAGATCTAAGTCAAGCATGAATTTGTTAAAAGCATTTAAACACATTTGCATGCTGTTGCCTGTTAGTGTCATTAGGACAGTATCGTCCGCATATGAAAGCATTGGAATGCTTTTACCATTAATTTTTGGGAAATCACAACCCTGGTTTAATAGGTATTGTTCTAAACCATTTGTGTAAACCAAGAAGAGGAAAGGCGCCAAGATACATCCTTGACGTACTCCTTCCGTGGAAGGTATTGGTTTCGTTAATTCCCCTCCGGGACCAAATCTGATAGACACATTTGTAGCTTCATGTAACCTACGGAGCAAGGTCACCAGGGGTTCCTCAAAGCCCATATCAGTCATCATCTTCCACAGCTTACTCCTGCAGACTGTGTCGAAAGCACTTGTCAGGTCCATGAAGGCCAGGTGAATAACAGATTTTTTGGCCTTCATATACTTGCCCAGGATCAGGGCCAAATTGAGACACTGCTCATTTGTCCCCTTTCCGTGCCTGAAACCATATTGGGAATCAACTAGCAAACCAACAGAATCTGCCCAACTTTCCAATCTCACCAGGATAACTCTGCCAAGGATTTTACAAGCAGCGTCTATTAAAGAAATTGGACGGTAACAGCGAGGATCAGATCTGTTACCCTTCTTAAAGATTGGCACAACGGTTGCCTCTTTCCATGTGCCAGGGATGCGGCCAACCACCACAGCTTTAAAAACATTTAATAAGATGGGTGCCCACAGGCTGGTATTAGATTTAAAAAGATCGAGGGGGACAGCATCAGGACCTGGCGCTTTTAAAGATGCTCCTTTCCCTAGGGCTTCCTCAATCTCAGTCAATGTAATTGATGAGCTGAGGGTCAAAGCCGAGGGAGATGGTAGCACCGCGCCCCCTGTCTCCTCAACACTCGAAATAATTGGATATGATTTGGGATTAAAAATCTTGCTATAGTGTTGAACCCATTGTTCGGCAGTAACCTGCATAGCTATAGCTTCACTGTTATCACTCTTAAAAAGGGGGCGATTTATGACCTCCCAGAATAGCCTGCTATCTTTCAGTTCTGCTGCCTTTTCAAGGTCATCCCAGGCCATGTCTTTCAGGTCTTGCTTTCTTTTTGTAATGGCGTCTCTATAAGCTTTCCTACTGATCTTTACAAGCTCTTTATTTCTTGGCTTTTGAGACAAAGCTAATTTTAGTGACCTATGTGTGGCAGAGCACACAGAATCAAACCATCTAAAGGCCCTTTGGCCACCTTTCCCTTTAGGCTTTTTTAGGCACTGTCCTATGTGGCAACACAACTTCTCAAAACTTCCTATGACCTTATGAGAATCAGATCCTGCTAGACATGTATCTATTTCGGTTTTACAGTTTACAGTAATGTCATCTTGCAACTGGGACACATTTATCTTCCTCCATTTCAGAGTGACACCCTGATTTTTGTTGTACTGAATAGGTTGTTCACAGGACCTTAGCGATTCATGTGTCGGAACCCAGATTGATAGAATTAGAGGATTATGATCACTGGCGGGATTTGCTACCACCTCCAACTTATCTACATGCTTTAGAAAGGTGCTTGATACCAAAACAAAATCAATTGTACTCATTTCACCCCTCAAGCCCTGAAAGGTCGGTAAATGCAGGGTATCTGGGGGGGACCAGGGGTCTACTATACACAGATCATTAGTTAGGATGATATTATTCAGGGCGTCCCCCTGCGGTGTGTGCCTAAAATGGTTTAGAGGCTGAGCATTCAAATCCTCTAGACCACATACATTCGATCCTGCATGAATGCAAAGTGTACAATTAAAATCACCAACCCAAATAAGCGGAGAAGAAGGGTGCCTACCACGGACTTTAACCAAAGCATACTCCAGATCCTGAATTATTGAGGTATCATGCCCATTAAAGATGTTATAGTACCAATTAATTAATAACACAGATTCTGGGAAAAGGTATTCCAACAACAACACTTGATACCAGTTTGTTTTTACCAGTGACGAGATTTTGGGATCCTGTAGTTTTATAGACAATGCAGTCAATATTCCACCTTTGGCCCTTCCCGATGTAGATGGAACAGCCGGGACAGCAAGTGATTGAAAGCCCTCGATGTCACAGGTGGTCCTAGACCATGTCTCTTGTAGACACAAGATTTCATGAGTTTTCACAAAATCTAACCAAATCTCATCCTCTAGCTTATTTGTTATTCCGAAGATGTTCCAGGACAATAGGGAAATTAATGTAGAGGAAGGTGAAGGCCCTTGCGTTTCATCACTATTTCCCGAATCATCTCCTACAACAGTGGTATTTGGGTTAAGCAATGATAACATATTCTGTTCATGTCCCTTGTCTATGTTGGCCATTGGCACGGCAGCAGTCCCCTTCTGTGAGTGTCCAGTAGTCGCATTTTCGCCTTCAAAAGTATCCCGCACTAAATTACCATCATAAATACATATCCCTTGGTCTTCTTTTATACCCTCAGTTATTGATGTTTCTATGACCTTAACCCTGGGTGGCAGTCAATCTACCTCATCTAGGTTCATCAAAGGGTCAAAGCGATTCCTCAATGGGATGTTATTATTATAGTTATTATTGTTATTTGGGAACCAGCCAGGATATTCTGCGCCCATGAACCTTGGTCTTCGCGGGTTATAAGGGACTTGTATGAAATTTCCCATACTTTGTGGCCCCATGAGATTAGCTGTCTCATGCCAAGGACTATAAAGATGATGCGGGCCATAATTCATATTTGGATTATGTGCCCAACCCGTTTGGTATTTACTATTTATGCCATATCCTTGGCGGGAGGAATTTTGATCAGGGAAAGACTGATGGAGATTGGGATAGAAATATTCAAGACCAATGCACTGGATGTCCCCCATCCGCCCAAACCTAGCCTTGCTGCAAATGATATCCCTGACCCAGTTATCTCTAAAGTTTATCAATATGCAGTCACCCTCCAGGTCTTTTTTACTTGGTCCAACCCAGGGAACCCTCCGTACACTTAGGATTTTTGTAGTAGTATCCTCAGTTAATGGCCTGTTTGTATTTAGCCAATATTTTGTTTTATTCAGGAGGTCCTCGTTTTTCTCGTATTTATTCTCTGGGATTAATGGTACACCTGTCAGGATAGCCATGTATGGAGCAGACTCCGGTGGTATATTTACGTAGATTTGTCTACCTTGTAGTGGGGTTTTACTAGGGGCCTGAGGTTTACTCGATGGAGTTTCTTTCACTTTGTTATCAATCTGGGCAGGCCCAGATGTAACAACTGGCGTAGTTACCACCAGCGAGTTACTTGACTTTTGTCCCACTGTGTTCCCCTGCTTGATTTTTATTGAGGGAGTTAGAACCAAACAGGGGGTGGTACAGGGAGTAGTACCGCTAGGTAGGGGTTGAGGTATCTGATTAGGCTTAGGGCCCTTTTTTCCTACACTGGTATTATCACTATTAGTCTTACCAACAGTGGTAGCTGGTTGTTTTTTATTTCCTACCAGGCTTTCCAATAGAGCGGTATTCTTAGATGTTAAGAACTCCAGTTGATCTAACTTTAGATTTATTATTTGGGTTTTCTCTATCAGGGGATTCAATAGACTTTTTATAAGTTTCTCGACACCGATCATTAGGTCCTTATCTTCCTTACCGGAGTGCTTTTTCCCTGACTGCAAAAGGTTCTTTTCCATATTGGAAATTTGGGAACCTATCTGTGATAATCTGTCCTCAAAGGGATTTAAAAGCTTTTTAAGCGTTTCCCACACTACATTCAAAAATTCAACGTCTTCCCCATTTATAACACAAAGTGGTGTTTCGTTATTCTCCTTCACTATTGTCAATTTGTCCCTGTCCTGGATTATCTCTAGCGCATCCATATTGACCTGTGGAGTAAAGTCAGAAGGTTGTGTAATTATCACTGGAGGCGGAGAAGGCAAATTGGTGGATAATTGGGATTTTGCAACCTTTACCTTTTTCCTAGCGTATGATGTTTGGTTACCACGCTTCCTTTTGGTATATGGCCCTTGCTGTTTATTTTCAGGAAATCCCCCAGCCTGCACTATAGATATAGATTCTGAACCCAACACCGGCACATCTTTCTTACACTCATTCAATTCCTCTATTGCCCCAGACATAGGTATTTTTGAAGAAGTGGTAGGGGATACTAAAGGTAATGGTAAGGTCTATTTTGGTGTGGGTGTAGTGGGAACAATTGACTGGTGAATATCTGCAGTGGTTTCAATCAATTTCAGTGGCTGGGCGATAGAGCGGTCAGGGGTTTTGGCGAAAGCGAAGGCACCCAAGGAGGATTTTTTTGCCGCGGCTATCTCCTGTGACAGCCTCCTTGCAGCGTCCAACTCAGATGAGACTCGACGTTGCATTTTGGCAATCTCACTGTCTATGGCGGAATGGGTTTTGGTAATGAAATCATCAAGGGTTCCGTTTTTTAATTTGGATTTTGCAGCCCTCACCTTGTACTCCCTGGATGACATGGTTTCTGGTGGTGACAATGGAGCCCGTATCTAATGGCTTAGAGGGATGGCCCAGTCCAGTCCGCTCAGGCCTCGAACGGCCTCAAACGGTCCCGCCCTTGTCCCGGGCTTCTCCCGGCGCGCTCCCGCTCGCTCCCGCGTAGCGGTGGGGCAAGCGTTTGTATATAGATGGTGTGATTGGTGAAGGGGCGGGGCTTGCAGGGAGAGCGGCCCAGGTGTTAGCTGCCGGGCTATCAGGGACTCCTGGGATATGGAGTCCCTGACCACGCTGCTCGCAGCCCTGCAAGGCTTACCGGCACCCTTGGCGTCCTCCTCTCCCAAGCGACGAAGCGGGACCCGCGGAGCGGGTCCGGCGAGGAGCTGCTGGGTCCAAGGAGAAAACTGTACCACCAGGAAACGGGCAGCAGGTATGCACGTAGAAAGTCCCAAAGCGACGGTGGGAGCGCTGGCTTTTGGCTCCGTAGGTGAAGGGGCGGGGCTTGCAGGGAGAGCGGCCCAGGTGTTAGCTGCCGGGCTATCAGGGACTCCTGGGATATGGAGTCCCTGACCACGCTGCTCGCAGCCCTGCAAGGCTTACCGGCACCCTTGGCGTCCTCCTCTCCCAAGCGACGAAGCGGGACCCGCGGAGCGGGTCCGGCGAGGAGCTGCTGGGTCCAAGGAGAAAACTGTACCACCAGGAAACGGGCAGCAGGTATGCACGTAGAAAGTCCCAAAGCGACGGTGGGAGCGCTGGCTTTTGGCTCCGTAGGTGAAGGGGCGGGGCTTGCAGGGAGAGCGGCCCAGGTGTTAGCTGCCGGGCTATCAGGGACTCCTGGGATATGGAGTCCCTGACCACGCTGCTCGCAGCCCTGCAAGGCTTACCGGCACCCTTGGCGTCCTCCTCTCCCAAGCGACGAAGCGGGACCCGCGGAGCGGGTCCGGCGAGGAGCTGCTGGGTCCAAGGAGAAAACTGTACCACCAGGAAACGGGCAGCAGGTATGCACGTAGAAAGTCCCGAGGTCATTACCAAACTCGAGAAAATCCTGGCCGCGCATGGACTGATGAAAGAATTACGAATGGCCCTCCTTTTCAGGGAGAAGAGCTTGCTAGCTACCTCAACGTCTTAGGGATCCATCATCGCAGAATAACCCCCCGATGGCCACAGGCTAATGGCGAAGTGGAGCGGTTCAAGCGAACCCTTAACAAGATGATCAGAATAGCTCTTGATAAAGGACAGTCGCTAGAACTAGCAATTTTCAAATTTCTAAGGAGCTATCGACAGACCCCTCACACGACTACGGGGGTTGCTCCAGGGCATTTTCTTATGGGGCGAGTGGTTATGGACTCCATTCCCCATCACCCCCACTGGAAACCAGAGTTGTCCAACGAATGCTGGATCGAAGCCCGGCGCCAGGAAGCTTATGCCCAAACCAGCAAGCGTAGGAGAGCCAGAACGTCACAAATCAACCGGGGGGCCTCGTACTACTGAAGAATCGGGTCACCAGTGGAAAATTCAGATTAATGTATGAGACGGAGCCCTGGAAGGTGGTCAACATGAAGGGAACCTGTGTCATTGCGACCCGAGGCCGAGAGGTTGTGACTCGCAACGTGTCCTACTTCAAACTGTTTCACCCTGAGACAATGGCTGTCTCCATGCCTGAATCGCCGGAGGTCAGGGCGCCAGCAAGTCCGGTGTCTGTCGGGTCCCCGACACCTAGAGCCTGTTCTTCAGAAGAGGAATCTCCAGACTTGACAAGTGGCGATACCACCTCCCCCAGAGGATCGGAGAGTATCATCGTGGAGCCGAGTGGAGAAGACCTTGGAGTCCGTAGCAGCGGTTCCCCATCCCTGGCTGGTGTTGGCGTCACTCCGAGCAGAGGAATCTCTCAATATCAACTGAGAAGAAACCCGGAGCCGTCCTGTCGCCTCCGAGATCACTTCACGTAAGACTGTTCCATTGCATACCCCTTTTGCATTCGAATCATAGATCAGAGACTGTGAAGAGAATCCCAGAGACTGATGTTGATTACCTGCAGTATTACTGCCTCTGTGTTTGTACATCTTGCTCTTTTGTTTTTTTTTTATGGATGAAAAGGAATGTTGTTTTCTAGCTTATGTTACGCCGGTGGCGCAATAAGCGTGCAACGTGGCACCACTTGACAAATATAATAAAAGGGGCCCACGCACGTACGTACGCCAGTTGGCAACGACAAGCAGAGCCACAAGCAGCACCCCAGTGCCCGTGTATGTTATTCCGGCAATCGGCCACGTGTCAGGCCAATAGATCCCAGTTTACCCCTGAGTGTAGTAAGCCCTGCGGATCCCCACGTCCCCCTGACCCACACAACACAACACTCTACTACCATTGTCATTCCCTTTCATTCGAGATTACTGTCTGTGTCTCCACGAGGTGATTGAGACGCTGGTAGTTTTTCGGCAGGGTGTCTGGCCTCCGGTTGAATCGGACTAAGTCCTGTCTTTTCCTACTGCCCAATATCACTAACAAAACAGGTGATGGACCGAATGTAGATCAATGTCACACATTCACCCCAGTCAAAAGATCTGGGCCCATCACCTGTTTTGTTTGCAATACCGCCATAAGTGCGCTGGGGATGCTCAGACGTGGGTCCCAGGCACTCCACACCACTGGAGTCAAGCTAGCCGGGCTGATGAGAGGTGTTACCTCGAAACCGGTCCGGTCCTCGGATGCTTGATTCAGTTCTGGGAAGGACATGGCTTTTGTAGTTCGGACTGGACTGTTCCCATGGGGCACAGGGTCAGAGCTGATTTGCATATCGCCATTGTCTAACCCAGGGTGGTGTGGAGTGCAAAAAAACTATGGATTTGGGCCCAGATCTTCGGACTGGGGTGAATGTGTGACATTGATCCACATTCTGTCCATCACCTGTTTTGTTTGCCCAATATCACTAAAGCAGAGCACGAGCGCCCCTAGTGGTCTGGTCGCGTCTTGCACAACAACACCTTTCGCTACCTGGGGGTGAATATATATATCATTCAGAATGGGATTTGGTGAATGGCAACTTGGGCAGGGCCCTGGCATGGGTGCTCCGCTTGCTAAGTTTCGGATCCGCTTCGCCACTTTCCCAGATGGTAGAGTGTCCATCCCCAAGATGGTGGCGCTCCCCAGGTGTTATATTATTTTTTAATCCTTACCCGTCTCTTTGCCCCTGCATTTTTTAAGGAAATGAATACCTTTCTCTCTGACTTCATATGAGGCTCAGGAAGGATATGACTGGCCTTACATAAACTGTGCACTCCTCTGGAGAGAAGGGTTCTGGGTGCCCCGCACTACGAGTTCTAAGCGGCTGCCTTGCCTCTGCGGGTGCTCCTGGCGTTTCATGAGATTGCACTTTCACACGACACGAGCAGGTGGACTGAGGCAGCCGTTCTCACACTTGGGACATGTACAAACATCAACTCTTGAGGACGTCCCAAGAGCTATGGCAGAGTTGCCAGATACATGAAGGCCAATTCTTTACTTATAACTCCTTGGTGGCTGCCATCGGGGCAGTGTGGGCCGGACGGCGCTGAACAGGCTGCGTCCACATGCAGCTGCTGTTGGGACCAGGCCCGGTTCTAGGGGGTGGGCCGGTGGGCCAGGCCTACCCAAACATGAGCCTGACCCAACCAAACAGGACCCTCGGCCCTCGCAGTGAGGGCTTGATGGCATTGGGCTCCAAGGGCTGTGTGCGTGTGTGTGTGTGTGTGTGTGTGTGTGTGTGTGTGTGTGCGCGCGTGCCCGGGCTGAGACAGCTTCCTGGGCGCACACGCACACAGTTTTTGAGATTATCACGGCCGCACACGAGTACTTTACAGGTCTTTAAAAGACCAATTACTTATAAACGAGGCTTTGTTTATTTTTTCACCCCTTCATCTCCACATGGCGAAAGGCGACAAATCCATTCTTTGACAATGGCAACCTTTGGTAACCTTTGCCTACTGTACTGCTGTGTGGATATTTCTTTTTCTATGCAGCGCAGGAGAAAATAAGTGTGTTTATTCCTATTCACCTTTCTTGACCCCCACAGCTGCTTATCACATCAGGCTGCCTGTGAGACAAAGTTTGACAAATGGAGTAGTAGGTAAGAGAATGAGCTACTTTTTGTTTTTCTTTTAAAAATCTGCACAGGCCCAGCACGACACATACTTTGTGTGCGCGTCATTTAAACAGTTTTTATCATTATCATGGCTGATGCATGTCAACGATAAGACAATACAAAATGCCCAGATAACGCTAGTGATTAATGAACCTACTGGAGATCAATCATTTGTCTGTTAGTAGTGTTTAAATGAAGATGAACTGTATTTTTTGTGGAAGCTAAGTGGGTTACTGCCTTTGTCACAGAGATCCTTGTGTTACTTGCAGTTGAGAAGTTACAATCCTAACATAGGACAGTGACCAACGAACTATCACCAAAGAGCTGCATACAAACATGAATGGTATAGTAAGAACTTCGCTTTTTTTGTTTTGTGGTATAGTTAGAACTTCCTCAGTCTTTCATTATTCAAATGTTGCTAAAATGAGTTTATTTGGGCAGATATACATTTTTATCAGTAAAGCTGACCCTCATGGAATACTCTTTAAATCCTAAGGTTGTGTTTCCCCAGACCAAACCCTCAAAATATACTGCCCACCAGTATGGATGACATGTGATCCCTACACTTTGTAATCCTCATTGGCTAATGTGACATTCCCTGTAGACTGATTTAAATGCTTGTATGATTCATTGTCTCTGTATAATGTGTGCCTGTTGTAAAGTACTGACACAGATTACACTGATTTGAGTAGTGCTATACAACAAATGAAGTGCATATGAGAGAGGGGCTACGTAAAGATGAGGGGCACTATTGGAGGGTGGCAGTGAGGGAATCTGAGGAGGAGGTAGTGGGAGGGGCTATGGAGCGATGAGGGGCACTGTTGGAGGGTGGCAGTGAGGGAATCCGAGGAGGAGGAAGTGGGGAGGGGTTTTGGAGCGATGAGGGGCACTGTTGGAGGGTGGTAGTGAGGGAATCCGAGGAGGAGGTCATAAGGGGGAGGGGCTATGGGGAGATGATGGGCACTTGTTGCATGTGGCAGTGAGGGAATTCGAGGAGATGGTCAATAGGGGGGCCATGGAGAGATGAGGGGCACTGTTGGAGGGTGACAATGAGGGAATCCGAGGAAGAGGTCATGGGGTGGAGGGAGGAGCTAGGGAGAAATGAGGGGCACTGGTGGAGGGTGGTAGTGAGGGAATCCGAGGAGGAGGTCATAAAGGGGAGGGGCTATGGGGAGATGAGGGACACTTGTGGCATATGGCAGTGAGAAAATCCGAAGTCAATAGGGGGGCCATGGAGGGATGAGGGGCACTGTTGGAAGGTGGTAGTGAGGGAATCCGAGGAAGAGGTCATGGGTGGAGGGGGGAGCTGGGGAGAGATGATGGGCATTGGTGGAGGGTGGTAGTGAGGGAGTCTGAGGAGGAGGTCATAAGGGGGAGGGGCTATGGGAAGATGAGGGGCACTGGTGGAGGGTGGCAGTGAGGGAATCCGAGGAGAAGGTCATAAGGGGGAGGAGCTATGGGAAGATGAGGGGCACTTGTGGCATGTGGCAGTGAGGGAATTCGAGGAGGAGGTCAATAGGTGGGCCATGGAGGGATGAGGGGCACTGTTGGAAGATGGTAGTAAAGGTATTTACGGAGACAGAAGTTATTGGTGCAGCGCCAAAAAAGACTTTCGCATCAGCGCTGAAGCTGGCCCTGTCATGGCCGTCTGTTTTTGTTTATTTAATTAGCAGTCAGGTCATAAGGGCTACTATGGAACATACTTTAAAGTGCGTGCTAATTATATTTACTGCTATATTCAATGTTTTAAGTTTGAAGGTGATTTTACTAATGTTTTTACCAGGAAAAATTAAAGTGGAACCCGATGGTGCCTGATATGGGGCTTAGGCCCAAGGTCAGCCGTGAGATAAGGTGCACTGGAGAGGAGTAGTGGAAAATCAATCCTGTAAGGGAGTGCGTTGCAGAGTCCAGGGTCAGGTGGGGGTAGTAATGAAGAGGGATTCTCCCTGAAGGCTCCCACAGAGGAAGCCCGTGAAGTGTCACTTGCCTGATACTCCCACCTCAGAAACCTCCTCTTCCCATCAAAGGAACATTACATGGAAAAAACACTTTTTGAGAGTGATAATATTTAGAAAGAGATTTGGAAAAGAGTGCGTTTTACTGGGCCTTGTAAGACTAAGAATAGATAAAGGAGGGCCCTGAAGCAGGTCTGCCTAGACATATATGCGACAAATCGAGCCCGCAGTGGCCCACCCAAATTCACCCTTGGCCCACCCAAATAAAAATTCCTGGAGCCGTGCCTGGTTGGGACACGGAACAGGTAGACGTGCAGTCACTCACACTATTATATGGAGGATTGCTGAAACTCCAATCCCCGTCTCGGCAGGGTCTCAGGGACAGAGGGGTTAGGTCTCGGGGTCAGGAGTTCACTGATATGAAATGGGCGGGTGTGTTGGAATAGGTGAGCGGTATCTCCAGGAACTGTCTCCTCAAATACCCTCAATGTAACTATGTCCACCAATTGTATTTTTTACCGAAGCGCCTACACTGCATCTTTCCGACTGTCCCCTTGAGGTGTCCCCGATGCCCAGGTCCCGATGCTGATTTTTATCACATGGCGTGATACCCCTTTGAGACTAGTCAGTAGTGGGGGGAATTACTCGGGCCTTGGCGGACATTATGGACCATCCACTGCAGTGCGGTCCACTGTACTGCCTCCTCGGGCTGACCACATAGACACGGAAGAATAGATGGTTTCTTGACCTTGGGTTCGCACCATTGAAACGCTGTGTAGATATACCCTGGAGTTCCACTACTCCCCCAACATTAGGACTCTGGCTGAGTGGGAGACTGTCCAAACGGTGCCGTAGAGAACACGGTCTGTGCCACAGGGGGTGGCGCCCCCGCTGAATGCATGGGATGCTTACATCCTAAAGTACAGGCTAAAGCAGATGAGAGACTCCCTGAGAGCTGGGCAGGTGCACACATGTACCTGCTACCCCCACGGGATAGGCTGGGCTTGTTACTATCGAACCCCTGTCGGGAGTGGGCCCTGCCTGCGACACTTTGATGGGTGCTCTTCCTCTACGGAAGCCCTCGTGCCTTCTCATCTGGATTTGACGTTGAAGGATTCGGCATCCCGACTCCTCCTATACCGCTGTGCACCAGTGATGTGGGCTGGGACACTGTGTGAAGCTAAACTGAGTGTGGATAATACCGCAACGCCTAGAACCGTGTTGCTGATAACCTATTTGGCATTGTATATATACATATTCTCCGATACCACTATACTGATGGTCGCCTTTGTATTGCTGCTTACATTTCAATAAAGAGCTAATTGGAGAAAAAAAACGAACACACCACATTGGCACTTTTAAACATTAAGGGCCAGATGTAGGTAATTTTCATTTACCGATTCTTAAATACCTACTCATACCGAATCGGTATTTCAGAATCGGAAAATGGTATGTAGCAAACAATTCGGTAAAACTTACCGTTTCGGAATGACTCGGTATTTCATTTAGGTATATACCGAATCGGTAAATTCCGAATCGGTAAATTCTGAATCGGTGAAACCCATGCATTCCTATGGGCCTCCTGGCTTTTCCGAATCGGAAACTTCAAAAAACGACATGTGAGCCTGCCAACCAATCAGGGACACCCTACACACCCCACAACCAAGGTCCAGAGAATCCAACCAATCAGAATGAAGCACCCCTCCCCAGTACCTGGGAGTGGCCACACCCATGCAGGTGCACACCAACTGAACAAACAATTGAGCTGAGGTGAGAGGAGCAGAGCATCCACAGCCAAGCAGTGCTACAGAATGGAGTCACATGAAGGCCCAAAGAAAGGATGGTGGGGAGCGCAAAAGAAAGATTAAGTTCAGCCAAGAAGATCTTCAGGTGGCAGTAGAGGAAATCGTAAGTCACTACAACCAAATTTTCATGAGACAGTCTCTGCATGTTGCAGAGACTGTGAAGAGGAACATATGGCTTGGCATACAGGGCAAAGTGAATGCCATTGGTGTGACCCACCGGGACATCGAGGACATCAAAAAGCGATGGTATGACCTGCGCATCATAACCAAGAGGAAGATCGCTGCACTAAAAAAGGATGCTGGACTGACAGGATGTGGCAGGGGCAAAGCACCAAAGCTGACTGAGATGGAGGAGCTTGTAGAAACCACCATGGAGCCAGAATGCATCCATGGGATTGGAGACCTGGACAGTACAGCAAAAGCAACAAAGAAAAAAGGTAAGAGGCATTTACCCTAATCCACAACCATTAACTTGAACCCGTACCCCACTGTGTAGAAACATTACACTGCTGCACAGCTCATACTTGGTGTCAGCAACGCATCATGGTACACGTAGTCATGAGTACATTGATGCAATGCATACACTACAAGATTCTGCAAGGCATTCCACACACATCACCAAACACACAATGTACACTGTGGAAAGGTGTGTAAATGATTTATTCAAGAAATACACACAGGTGAACAAAAACATTGACCCTATGTCAATTTGATTCCACAGGAGAGTCCTCACGCACTCTAGCACCAGCAAGGGAGGAGAGGGCACCAGCAGCTAAGAGAAGGGAGAAAGAGAAAAAAAAACAGGTCACAGCGCTGTAGAAGGAGGCAACACCACCACCCAGGAAGCCTCATCACCAGAGCGAGCCACAACACCTGTCCCACAATCACCGTTGTTGTTTGGATCTCCTGATTTGTTAAGCACACCGCTTACAACCATAGAAACGTCCAGGTTGGCCATGCAGGGAAGGGCAAGTAGGCCTGATGAGCCCCCTCAGAGGATCCTGCAAACCTCTGATTCGGAGGATGAGGAAGTTGTACCTCAAACAATTGCACCTGTGGCCGACAAGGCCTGACCACAGATTACAGCAGGCGCTGCGCGCACCAGTGTCCTTGGCAGGAGAGCACGCGAGGGTGGCGAGGGGCAGGAAGGTGAGAGCGTCTTCTGTGGCCTGGAGGCCACAATGGTCAAAGTGCAGCGCGTGCAGGCCAAAGCACTGTTAGCCGTGCATAGGCAGGTTCGCTGCATGAATAACAAAATTACCAACATGGACAAAGGAATAGGCCACATAGCATGTAGTTTGGAGGCAATATCAAAGGGGATAACAGACATCTCCACATACATGGGTGTACTGTTGGATAAGTTGGACAGGGATCAACGACAGCGTGGCAGGGAGCGGCAGTACATGCAGCAGCAGACAAAGGCAATGAACATATTTGCTTCTGCTACGTCACTACTTTGCCGACGCTCTATATCCATGCAGGATGCAATTGTGCACTGCTGCACAGACTTGACACGGGGCATGGGAAGGGTGACCTCTACGATGGAGCAAATGCTAACCACTAACACAGGCAATGCTGGTGACATGGGTGTGGAGGAGACAGAGGGGTCAACCAGCAGGAGTGGCTCCAGCACACCTGTACCAGAGGTGCGCAGGAGCGGCAGGCGTAGCCATGCTGAGTCAGGCCCCAGCCGATATATTGATAGCCAGCCACATCAATCGCGCAATGTGGTGTGTGGACGTAAACACTGACCAATGCCACAGTTCCAAACGACTGCACACAGTGACGGCAACTGAGCACAAGCAGTCATGGACATATGCTTTGATGGACAATGGCTTTTCCTATGTGATGATGATGTAGTGACTATTAAACTACACTTGTCAAAAACTATACCTGTCTATGAGTCATACATTACCTAGCAATATCGACGTGTAATTTTTGTCAGTCTCAATCTCCCATCTGTTGCTGCTGGTCCTGTTGCTTGGGGGTCTGCATGTTCTTGGTCATCATCAATGTCTTCGTGATGTGTTACCTTCACCTCTGTGCCTTCTTTGGTGGCAAGATTGTGCAAAATGGCACAGGTCACTATTATCTTGCAACACAGGATGGGGGTGTACTGTCGAGCACCTCCACTCTTGTGGAGGCAGCGTAACCTGCTCTTGAGGAGTCCAAATGTTTGCTCCACTACGTTGCGAGTTGACCTGTGTGCCACATTGTATCGCCTTTCGCCTCTGTTAATTGGGTTGAGGTACGGTGTGAGAACAAAGGAACGCAGGGCATATGCACTATCGCCTAGGAGGGAATGAGAGTTACATCCGCTACATTCGCATGTCACATTCATCTGCCATTCATTTTAGGGTGTGCTACACTTATTTACCTAGCAGATATCCATCACCAAAATCTCCAGCAACAAGCCTTGTGTATATTCCGCTGTTCTGGAAGATGTCGGAGTCGTGTGTGCTCCCATGAAATTTGGCCACTATGTCTGTGATGATGTTGCCGGCATTGCATATCACCTGCACATTGATGGAGTGCTTTGACTTACGGTTTCTGTAGATGTGTTTAGTGGCTGCAGGTGGGCATAGGGGAATGTGGGTGACATCTATGCAGCCTATCACATGCGGGAAGTGTGCCAGTCCATAGAAGTCAGTTTTAGTTTTTGCAAGTTCCGCAGGTGTGTCAGGGAACCGGATGTAATGTTCCATTCTCTGCGTCATGGCATCCAGAAACTTCCTGGAAAAACAGGACACACAGCTCTGGGATACACCACCTACTGCAGCTATCACACTCTGGTAGCTCCCAGAGGCAAGCAGGTGTAAGCTACATAGCACCTGCACATGGGGTGGGATGGCGTGGGCCCTGGGTGTTGGGTGATCCAGGTATGGGTGGAGGTCCCTTATTAAGTCCATGATGGTTCTGGGGTGCAGCATCGGGGTGAAGTATCTCAGGCTCAGTCAATTGGAACAGGGTGATCCTCTGCCTGTACACCTGCTCCTCCCTTCTCCATACCCTCTGACCTGCAGCCTGTAGCCTTTGCCTCTTCGCAATAACATAGAATGCCGCCATTCTTGCAACACTGTTGCATTTTGGGCCCATTTTTATAGCTTGCACCTGGTTACCACCTGCTTTCAGTCCATGGTAAATACCGACTCTTAAATACCGAATTTCATTGAATTCGGTATTTTTATCCTTTCCTACATCTCGATGGGCATTTTTTCCGATTTCTTATTTACCAATTCGGTGAATAAGGACTCGGTAAATAAGGTATCGGTAAATACTGATTCGGAAAATATGTAATCGGTAAATACAGATTCGGTATTTTACCGATTCATACTTACCGATTCGGTACATTTTTGACACCTACATCTCGTTTTCTAAATACCGGTCGGTAACGGGCGATTTTACCGATTTTGGGCCGTTACCGACCGGTATTCGCCTACCTACATCTGGCCCTATGTCTTGGAGGACAATATTTACAGGGTTGTTTCTGAATTGAAAGTTACATCTTATTGGTAACAAGCAAACACTTACAGGGATCTTTATAGGTTTCACTTGCAAAACCTTAAGACAAGCATGAGGAGATATATTCTGTAGAAACTTGGAGGGAGAAATGCTCTCTTCAAAGGCTTAACATACAGAATAAAGATGCAAAATGTGCAAAATGAACAGGATCAATTGATTTCCCTAAACAGGTAATAATAATTAGTAGTGGCGGTAATCATCTCAGTGTATCACTCTTTACGCCAGCATCTTTTTTCAAAGTATGTATGCTCTGAACCTTTCATTGTATAGTTTTAGGATTGCTTTTCAGTGTTTACAATATTTCCTGGGTTTATTCCCATTTGGCTTTATTTGCCAAGCGAATGTCAAACAGCAACATGCAGTGCCATTGATGCACCCTGTCCTTGCTTGTCCCTCTTTTACACGACACTGCTTCTGAATGTGTAGCAATAGTAATATTGACACAAATTGATGTGAATTATTGCCTTTGAAGGATGAAGTGAAGTGAACTTTTTAAACATTTCTTTTTTTCAGTGGGGGCAGGTGAAATGCTGAAAGTTGCTGTTTGTATCCTGGCTGTTCTGTGCCGAAGCTGTTTAGCAGGTATGATAAGTATTATTGCTTTAATATTAATAATGGTTTATGTCCTTTCTGACACAGAAGTGTCCGATCGCAGCTCTTAGACTAACATGTAAGTAATGAACATGGGAGACATCCCTGCAGAGATTCAAGCCTTCACCCTGCAGGTTGCCCGTAACTCTCTCTTGAAGATTCATTTATATGGCCAGATATCACATGCTATCTTTCCAGCTTCCATGCTAGTTATGTTCCTAAAAATGAGTCTTTGGAGAATATATTTGTGCAAATGAATTGTTTCTCCTGATGTATGATCACAAACATAAAGTAGGCCTTTTGAGGTAGGATGTGCGGTACGCCTTGCTCTTAGTACAATAATTGAGTTTTAACCAGAATTCCTCAACCGAGAGTCAGGACATCTACAGGGGCTCATGGATCGTTTACTTAGATCATTAATTTAAAGGAAAGATCGCACTTTCGTGCCCGTCATTGTAAACAACACAAGTCCAATATGGAAATGAATAGGTAAAAGAATAGGATGTAAGACCAGAAGATTGAACTTCCAAAGCTGTGAAAGAGTGTCACATTTACTAATAGCAAACATGAGGAGTGATTTTTAAAAGGAGTTTAGAGCAACTCCCTGGAAGTTTTTTCTCATCTGGTAATCTTCTGAAGCAAATCTAACTCGTCTATAGAAAGAATAAATGGGGAGTTTTATTTTTAATTTATTTTTGGTATTGTTTAAGTTTATAAATTGTACTGTTGTAGAAATCTCAAATTAAATGTAGTAGTAAAAACCAAGGGAGGGCAAAATGCTGGAAATACTAGTAGAGGCCTTGTGGGCCGCACGTAGGGCCTCATTAGGATGGCGGACGGACCTGCGTCCGTCCGCCACCCCGAGGTGGAGGGACCATCCGCAGGGGCAGCGGCGGTCCCTCCATGCGAATTAGGATGTGACCGCCACCTTGGCGGTCACATCTTGTATATTTAACATTGCGGCAGCACCCGCCGCAAGGTTAAATATGCATGCTTTCCATTTGCATGCACAAAACGGCAGGCACCGCCTTGTACATGCAAATGCTGGGGGGTACCATAGGTACCCCACATGTGCACCTCCCCACCCCTGACACCGTGGGGGCCCGCAAGGGCCCCCCAGAAGCTATTTTCCACATGCTTTTCCACAGCGGTCAATCCGCCATGGAAAAGTATGTGTATACACACATTGTAATTCGGCTTGCAGACACCGCCACCAAATTGTGGCCAACACCCCGTGGATCAGCGGCAGACAGATCTGCCGTACGCTGCTGATCCCACCGCGATCCTAATCTGGCGGTGAGTGTATTGAAGGGCCGCAGCGGTGATTCCGTATCCTCCGGGCCGGCGGTGGCTTCCGCCGGCCCGGAGGATGCGGAATCACCGCAATCCTAATCGGCCCCTGAGTTTTAAATTTGATCCTCTGATTTGCAACCATTTGTGTTATTTCACTCCTTCGGGAGAAAGTAATGAGATATTTTCAAGCTAATAATTAGTTGGGTAGCAAAGTTTGTGTCCTTTAAAGTTTGCTCCGAATTTTTGCTGGGAGTCCACTCCATGACAGTAATTAAAGGGTGATTGCAGTAATCAATGTATGAAAAGAACAGGAGAACAACTCAGTTGTTAATCTCAATAGAGGAGTTCCCAAGGAGGCGGGAATCTATGTTCTTAGTCTCGATGTTCATTTGATTGTAGGATGCGACTTCTGAGTCAAAGTTATCTGCTGCTGTATTTTTAATATAGTGTGTGAGGTTTAAAGGCGACTTGGCGATCCTGTGAAATAATGGAAGAGCGTGGACTATAACATGTATACAAACCAAGAATGTTTTGAATGCCGTGTGGGCTGAATGAATCACAAAATATTGCAGTTGTGCACTGTAGACAAGTGCATGTGATTTTTGTATACTTGGTCCCACAGACTCCGGTGAGAGTGCCACGCGAAGCCTAAATAATTTGCCGATTTTTAGCCATGTTCCTTGGTAACCATACATACTTGAGAGGATTTTCCATATGATCGACCATCTCCTTGAAGAAATAATGTACAATGTGTAAAAACACAATTTCCCTTTATTTTGATTCTCTATGAGGAATACATAGTTTCGCATGGAGAAAGTTCTTCCCATACATACCATGAAATTTACAGGTCTAGTCTTTTGTTTCTCACCCTTGGGAGGCAGTTCCTTTTGCTCATGGCATGAGTAACTCTGTAGTGTGGGGAAAAAAATGCAAATATTTTACGAACGCTCACAAAACATAAAAGCTAGTGACTTCACACCAGCATTGGCTCTGTTACCTCTTTCCTTCGACTAACCTCTGAAACACATGCCACCTCTATAGAAACCCACCATAACTGACAGATATCTTCTAAAGTGGTAAGACCTGACACACTGGCAGAAATGTCAACTGAACCTTTTCTGTAACCTTCCCCTCAAATATCAATATTTGTACACTTAAAGTATACTTGTCAGCAAAAACCTCTAGAATCCGGCCTTCAATGACTGCTGAACCACTTAGACTAAATTTGTGTATTATACATGTTAGCAAAATAATATGTTACAAACTCCTTCAAGTCAACTTCTGGTAAAGGACTTAAGGATTGGTTATTTAATGGAGGATTTTGAGTAAGAACGCTTCATAAATATGACTTGCCTAGCGCCATGCAAACTTCGCAAGTGTACCAGGACTCAAGAGATGATCATTGTAAGGACAAGGAAGGTTAACTTGGGTGGTGGAGAGAGAAGTCTACATCATGTGGCAGGACGGTGGCAGTGTCTCTCCTGATCCGCTTCTCGCCTCAGGTAGAGTCTAAGAGCTCCATTCGCTGCTGCTACATTTTAAAACTTGGAATTTTTTAAAAATGTAATCCTTTGTGACCACTGCTTGTATTTTAAAACTTTTAGTTGTGCCATACGGTAATAATTAAGGGGAGCCTGGCACTTACCTGACACTTGACAAGGAAGCCTGGGCTCAGTCTCTGCTCCTGCCCGCCCGATCCGACGCGGTAGCCAGTACCGTTGCGCGGAGGGCGGGACAGGGAGAGCCAGGTACTTTCGCCCTACCACTGGAGCGGTTAGCGCTCTAGTCTCAGGAACTCAAGGGCTATTTAGCCCTCACGGATCTACGAGCGTGCAGCGTTCGCGCGCACGGGGAGTGCCGTCTACGCGCCTAAGACGCACCAAAGACAAGCCAAAGAGAAGCCCATCTTCGCCCGTCTTCGCCCGTCCGCGACCGGACGGGGCCAGGGGCCATGGACTCTGTCCATTCTGTCCTTTCTGCTAGGGACAGTAAAACAGACTGTCATGTTAGCTATTCCATTCAGGAGTTACTAAGCTTCGTGACAGCCACCCGCAAGGCTGTGCCCCTGAAACCTGGCCATGCCTAGAAGGTCCGATCTGGTGCCGACATTGTCGGTTTCAGGCCTCCTGTATCACTCAACCCATAGCGTCTCTCACGGAGGGCACACACCCGCTGAACAGGTGGAAGAACCTTTTATGTAACACCCGATCTCTGCCTAAACATCATACTGAAGTATGGGATCTAATTTCCACTGTTCAGCCTGAACTGTGCTTCCTGACAGAGACTTGGCTGAAACCCCACTCGGTCCCTGCAATCACCCTGGGCATCCCGGAGGGATTTAAGATGGTGAGGCTAGATAGACCCGTTAAAACTGGAGGCGGTATCGCCATTATTTATAAAAAAGGGATTACTGTCTCCATACTGGATCAAAGGAGTACTGCCAGTATGGAAGTAATGGTCTTTAGGATCAATACCCCCTCAACGGCCTGCTGGAAAGGGGCGCTGGTCTACCCGCACTTTAAATCCGGAAACGATTTCCTATTGTTAGGGGATTTTAATGTGCATGGTGATCTACCTGACAACCCTGAAACCCAGTCCTTTTTAGCCGATTTATCTCTACTTGGACTAATATGACACAACAAGGGTCCCACCCACTCTGCTGGCTATACATTGGACATGATCTTCTCTAATTCCTCCAAGATTGTATGTAGCCCTCCCACTCAGGTGAACTGGTCCGACCATTTTGTTATGGAATTTTCCATACTTGGCATGGACAAACCCAGTAAAAGGTCCCCATCCCCTCCTTTCCTGTGCAGACAGTGGTACAAAGTGTCATCCGACTCTTTCCAGGAGGCATTAGTCGAGCCCCATATTACAGCCTCTGATAACATCTAGCTGGCCTTATCCAAGTATAATCTTGCCATCTCCACCGCGGTTGACTCCTTAGCTCCTATGAAATTATGTAGGCAGCGTCCCGCACCTTGTCAAGAGGTTTGGTACATTGATCAACTACTCTCCTGCAAGCAGGCTTGTAGAAAGTTAGAAAAGGCCTGGAGGAAATCTCACTTGGAGGAAGACAAAAGTGACTACCATACTGCCCTGTCTATATATATCATAAAACATTAGACTGGCACGGAAAAACCATATCGCCGCTCAATTAACTGAGGCAGGCAACTCCTCCAAGGTGCGGTACCGAATCCTTCAATCTTTCACCAAACCTACGGCTTGTGAGAGTCTTGAACTGTCTTCTCAACAATTATGTGATGACATCTCTCTATTTTTTACAAACAAAATAGAGATGATCTACGATAAAATTATCAAGACAAATTGCCCTATATGTTGCCCTTTTGTGTCACCACAGAGTTCCAAGTCCACTGACTCTATCTTGCTTACGGCATTTCCAGCTGCCAGTTTAAGCGACATAGAGACGCTAACCGGTCAAATTAAGACAGGATCCCCCTCAGACCTTATCCCTGCCCGAATGATTCCACTTTAGGGCAAGTCACTCGGTCCAATCCTTGGTTAACCTCTCTCTTTCGGAAGGTGAGGTACCACAGGACTGGAAGAAGGCTCTGGTGAGACCCATCCGTAAAAACTCTACCATCCCTTGGACTGAATTATCTAACCTTTGACCCATATCTCTCCTCTAGCACTTGAGCAAGATAACGGAAAAACATGTCAACACTCACTTGTCGAACTTCATTGAGTCAACTGGAGGCTTGAATTATTCCCAGTCCAGTTTCAGGCCCAACTGTAGCACAGAATCAGCGCTCCTCTCTTTGACTGACACCATCAGAATGTCGCAGGATAAATGGAGCTCTATGATGCTGGTGCTATTGGACCTGTCCGCAGCATTCGACACGATATTGCACGACATCTTGCTCAGTCGCCTGATGGAGGTGGGGGTAGGGGACTCAGTGCTATCTTGGATGCGGAGTTTTTTATCTGGCCGCACACAGAGTGTTAGTATGGGTTCTTTCCGTTCTGCACCTGTGGAGGTTACCAAGGGGGTGCCACAGGGTTCGTGCTTGAGCCCCATGCTTTTCAACATATATGTGGCCCCCCTGGCGGACCTTATGAGATCTTATGGATTCATTCCTGTGTCATACGCTGACGACACTCAGCTTCTCTTCCCTTTCCAGACACCAACTATGGCAGTTAAACAGTCCTTTTCAGAGGGTATGAGGGCAGTATCTCAATGGATGGCCGCAGATTTTCTGCAGTGCAACGTAGGGAAAACTGAGGTAATGCTCTTTGGGGAGGCCACCCTGCTGTGGACCCCGGACTGGTGGCCTTTAGACATCGGCCCCGTCCCCAGCCCTAAGCAGGTAGTGAAGAACCTGGGTGTCCGGCTGGATCAAGGCCTGTCCCTAAAAGAACATGTAAATCAAACAGCCGGGTCCTGTTTCCAAATAATTGGAACACTCAGAAGAGTGTTTCCATTACTACCAGACTCCTGCAGGAAAACCCTTGTTCAGGCCCTGGTGCTCAGTCACCTGGACTATTGTAACGGGTTACTCATATCTGCCAACAACAGTTTACTCAGTAGGCTCCAGGTGGTTCAAAACACCGCCGCAAGGCTGGTCTTGAATGCCCCCCCCAGATCTCCATCCCGCCCCTTACTGGACCAGCTTCATTGGTTACCGATTCGACAACGAGTCAATTTCAAAACCTGTTGCATCATCCACAAGGGCTTACACAACTTGGAGCCCACGTATGTGGCGGAAAAGTTTGTTCCCTACAATCCAACACGCGCTCTCCGCTCCAGCAATCAGTCCCTACTTCAAATCCCCCCCAATTAGAAGGGCGAGTCTGGGCAGAAAGGCTCTTTCCTACCTCGGCCCACATCTTTGGAACACACTACCCGCCACCCTTAGGCTTTGCACTAGCCCTCTGGCATTTAGGAAATTGCTGAAAACCTTCTTGTTTCAAATGTAGCTCTACCTTTAAAATCCTGAGAGCCTTACTCTCTATCTACTAGGCGAATTAAGCGCAGAGATACTCCTCCGGGAGTCGATTCCAGCGCTATATAAACCTGTAAATAAATAAATAAATGCAGTGAGCTGTGGTGAAGCTCCCACAAAATCAACTTTAATTCACTAAAAGTAAAAGCAACTTTCTGTGCGGAACACTGGTCTTATTCTTACTTCATTTACCTGAGCGACTGGCTTCCCTCAAAGAAAATGCAGGTGGGATACAAAAAGTAATATCCAAACAACAGTAACATTAAGAAATTGACACAACATTCCTATTTCTAAAATCATCAGTATTACATACCCTAAATATTTCAGAAAAGTATTTTTTTTGTTACAGTCCGTATACGATGATGAATTTTTCACTGAAATATTGTAATGTATTTAGTGGTTGAAATGTACTGTTACTGAAATTTTTTTTTATATTTCATGCTTAGGGTCGTTTTGTGTTCTGATCACTGATTTTTGCTATTGTAGTAGTCTCTCCCACGTATCCTTTGCCATGTGACCACTTGATTCAATATACACTATACTGCATGTAGCTTTAGTCAGTTCACTGACACATGAATGTAATAAATATCGATGTAAAAAATATCGAGTAAAAAATATAGACAACAATATCGACTCCTATGCTTATAGAGGTAAGTATAAAAATATCCACAAAAAAAATATTGATGTAAAAATATAGATGTATAAAATATCGACTTTTGTATAAATATAAAATAAAAATAAAATATATTAAATATATTACATTTAATTTTAACAAAATCAAATACATTTAATACATATTTAAAAAATATATAATATATATAATATATAAACTTAATAAAAAAGATAAACACAAACAAAGTTATTTACACATAGATATTTACTTTAAACAATTAATAAACTATTATTTGTAATTCATAATAAAAGTTTAAAATTATATAAAAAAGAAAAATACATATCAGTGATTTAAATATAAAAAACAAAAATTGCCCTGACCCTGTTAAGAGCCATCTTACCTGCACCAAAAGACTCGCCTGCTCCTGGGACTGTTGCCTACTCTGCCGCCTGTGCTCTCCCCGCCGCAGCTCCTTTCCATCGTTGCTGCCGCAGAGCGGGGGAGAGACACAGAAACTACAATCCCCGGCAGCTTCCGCGACAGGAAGTCGCGTTGAGGCAGAGCGCGCCAGGAGGCGCATAAAGACGCGCTCCACTCCCGGTGGAGCGGGAGATTCTGCCAAATTGCCCTGACCCTGTTAAGAGCCATCTTACCTGCACCAAAAGACTCGCCTGCTCCTGGGACTGTTGCCCACTCTGCCGCCTGTGCTCTCCCCCCGCCGCAGCTCCTTTCCATCGTTGCTGCCGCAGAGCTGGGGAGAGACACAGAAACTACAATCCCCGGCACCCTCCGCGACAGGAAGTCGCGTTAATGCAGAGCGCGCCAGGATGCGCATAAAGATGCGCTCCACTCCCGGTGGAGCGGGAGATTCTGCCAAATTGCCCTGACCCTGTTAAGAGCCATCTTACCTGCACCAAAAGACTCGCCTGCTCCTGGGACTGTTGCCCACTCTGACGCCTGTGCTCTCCCCCCGCCGCAGCTCTTTTCCATCGTTGCTGCCGCAGAGCGGGGGAGAGACACAGAAACTACATTCCCCGGCACCCTCCGCGACAGGAAATCGCGTTGAGGCAGAGCGCGCCAGGAGGCGCATAAAGACGCGCTCCACTCCCGGTGGTGCGGGAGATTTTGCTAAATTGCCCTGACCCTGTTAAGAGCCATCTTACCTGCACCAAAAGACTCGCCTGCTCCTGGGACTGTTGCCCACTTTGCCGCCTGTGCTCTCCCCCCGCCACAGCTCATTTCCATCATTGCTGCCGCAGAGCGGGGGAGAGACACAGAAACTACAATCCCCGGCAGCCTCCCCCGGGGCTGCGCCGGGCTAAGCCCGGGCAAATGGCGGGCCCTCTGTGGCCCTCAGAGGACCGAGGAGGACGGGACGGGCCACCTCCCCTACATCTACCACCAGGGAACACGTGCAAAGGTGACTTTTTACGCATTCCTTATTCCAGCCGTGTGGGAAATATTCAAATCTGTATTCTATATAGTATCACATCCCTGAACTCTAGTAAATCACAAGATTCAGACATCAGGAAAACATTTCCCAGTACAACATGACGAAAGTAAAAAAGACACCTATTGCTACAAGATCTTCCTCTAGGAACAAAGTGGCTCCCACTACACCTCTTCCAAGCCTTACTGCCATTGACTTAATGTTACAGAAAACTATAGGTGTTGTGGGGGATGCAATTCAGAACACAGAGAGGCGTCTCTCATTAACCCCAAACATGTGTTTCCCCAACTTGTCATTACATAACACTGTGTCTATTAACACTTCTGACACTACCATAAACTCACAGGACTCAATTCTTATGCAATCCTTTACAGGGTTGCCTAACACCCAAGACAGGGAAAATACACTACCAGATCCAACCATACCACTTGATCCTAACATCAGGGAAAGTAGCCCTTTGCCGATTTGCAGCACTGAAATAGACCTGGGCTCCCTCCCCCTCACAGCTACGCCACGCGTAGGCGATGGGTACACTGCACGCACACCTCCCAAAGGAGACTCCACCCCTGACAAGGGCAGTCCAATAATTAAGTGTAAACGAGGGAAAGGGAAGAAAACAAAATCAACAGTTAGGAAAATCTCGCGGCCCTTCTGCAAACATAAGCCCTCTGTAAAGGACTTTTGGTCTAATTTTAGACTGGCCAAACTGATAAATAAAATACCAAACCATCTGGCATCGCCACCCCCTAGTTCAGTGGTATCTTCACAACTAATAAAGACACAGGCAGAAAATGTGATAACCAGTATAGACAATGCAAGTCAGATGGATGAAAAACACTCAAGCGATAATACATTTCTATCACAATTGGAGCATCTTTTAAGGTCCCTTCTGCTTCCCATTCCTGAAAGAGTCATCAGGTTGGGTGAAACTATAGAGAAACTAGAGGCCACACAAAAAGAAAACACTGAAACTATGTTAAAAACTCTTAGATCCCAGCCGCTAAAAGCAAATTCAACATTGGCTATAACCACACCAAAGCTGACCAATGCTAAAAACCCTTGAGTAAAGAAACCACCATACAGCAGTAAAACTAAGCAGACATCGACCCCTTCCTCTGCAGTAATAGTCCAAAATGAGTTAACCAAAAATCTAAGTATCTGTGTAAATGCCCCACCGTCAGAGGGCATAGATTCCAATGCCGCACCAGAGGCTGCTAAAACTGACAACAACGAGAGTGAGTGGGCTGTTGAAGGCTCAAGCACCTACGAATATAATAACCAGCCTGGGCAGCCAAAACCCCCGGTATCTCACAATACAGCTAATAATGTCCGGCCTGACCAACCCACTAACCTGAAATCAGTCAAAAAGCCCATCCATATTAATCTTCCCCCTGAATCTCACCCCTTCACCATAGTAATGATAGGCGTCCTGAAACTTGGTGAAGGGAAAATGGAAACTTACGGGGAACTAAAAAACAAAGTAAGTCACTGGCTTACTAGCCACAGACCGATCCCCCCACACCTTAATGGTCAAATATACCACGTCAGAAGGGTAGATTGGGTGGGACATCGATTTAAGTCTACAGAGGGAGAGTGCATCATCATAAACTTTAAAGACAATCGTGTGGCAAGTTACATCAGCAATTGGAGGGATGGTCCCACAAACAGTTTGATTCGCACCGTGGGCCTCAGTTACTTCTATCCCCCAAACGACTCAGGGTTTAGCAATACGTACCAACACCACCCGTTGGAACAGGGGACATTGAATGCCCATGTTAATCAGCATCCATTCTGGGACAATTCAGGGGATTACAGGCACTATATCCCTAATGACTCACAGTATTTAACTCGGGCCATACCTCGGGACTATAGAATTACAAATCCCTTTGTTTGTTACACAACCAGAGAGGTGGGAAAACCCATACCAAACATACCAACATGAGTATCCTTACTCTAATTATGTAAACAACCAGTATAGGGTTCCCATCTCCAACAGGTTTAATTCCTTCCTTGGACAGGGTGGCTTGGAGGGGGTAGACTGACTACATGAACTATCAACGGCCCACAAAACTACTGATCATACTAATCTTGATAGAGGCCCAACAAATGAGGTTAATGCCAATGCACCGAATGATACAATAGCTGTAGAAAACGCTAAACTAAGTTTCTTTACAACACAAGAAATGAGATCTTCATTGGAGGTCCTGCCACCTCAAGCCTGGCTAAGCTCAGGCAGTGTTTCACTAAACGATCACAGCCTTGTCACCCTCCATATAGATCAAACTTGTAACACCACGGGAGAACAGGTTATCACTTATATAGAGGCACTCGGCTCAAATCCAGCTGACACGGAGTAGACAAACATAGCTACTAAAACATCATGTTCTTCGACACCTTGTAGCTCAAGCTTAGTCTCCTGGAACATTACAGGGTTGGCAGATAAAGTCTGCGATCCCACTTGGCTGACTTTTATCAAACAACATGCTGTGATATGCCTCCAAGAAACCTGGCTGGTAGAAAAAAACGTCTTCATCGAGGGGTATCAAAGTTTCTTTACACCAGCTGACCCATCGCGTAGCGGAAGAGCAAAGGGGGCCTTGGCAATTTATGTCAACCTGGCACTCCCATGTCAAATAATCAAGCACCTTCCTGGTAACAGTAACATCCAAGTCTTAGTGTTGAAGAAGGGTAAAAACTGATTAACTTTTACAACGCAGTAAACCAGAATGGAGAATGTAGTCTAGTGTCCCTGTATGACTTTCTGAGAGATAATGTGGGTATTTTGCTGCGTCAAATAATCATTGCAGGTGATTTCAATACACACCCCTGTGGGAATCCAGGAGTGACTACTATGGGTCAAATGGGGTGCAACAGCCTGAGAGGCTTTCATTTAGATCATTCTCGGCGAGGAATCCAACTGAACAACCTGATGAACGAAAATAATTTAACTGCTGCTATGTCCACGGTGGCTGATCACACCCTTCACCCCAACCCCACGTATAAAGGACACACAGTTGGCTCATATATAGATCATATATTATTATCTGGTGAACTTGCCAATTTCGTGTTGGATTTTTCTATCCAAGTAAATATACATAGCGACCATAATCCTCTTTGTATTAAAATGGGTGGAGGAATCTTTGATCTGCGCAAGCCACGTGAATCCCCTGGGACCTTGAAGAGTACTGACTGAAAACGTCGTCTAAAATGGACAATGGTGAACTCCAATGATTTGTACACTTCAATTAATAACTTGTGTAGTTCTGAACTTTCGCTTTGTGTGTCGCCAGCATCGTCACCACAACTAACCTTGTCTGCATTTGAGGGTGTTGTATTAACAGTAGGGACATTGTTAACCGTGCCATCCACAGGGCATGCAGGTAGTGGCCCAAAATGGTTTGACCACTCTTGTTCTAAGGCCAGCCGAGATCTCAAGATAGCCGTAAAGACAAAACCTAGAGACCCGGCCCGTATTAGGGCCCTGCGCACTAACTATAACAAATCCCTTGCTAAGCGAAAGAAAGAGGTGAAGGCAAGTGTTTGGGAGACCCTCTTAGACCCCAAAATTTTGGGAAACAGCGCTAAGTTCTGGGAAATTATAAATAAGCTTCTGTTTGATCAACCCAGTAATACTGCCCTTGGCACAAATATCCCAGAAGAGGAGTGGGTTTCCCATTTTAGTTCCATTTTTAAAAGTATCGTGCCACAAGCAGAATACAGATTTGATGCCCCCCGAGGAGAACTATTTGCTCTTCTCAATTAACGAGGTCGAAAAAGGAATCCTTGGACTGACAAGTAACAAGGCCCCGGGGCCAGATGGCCTTCATATACATCCTTATGGGCGCCTGTCCTCGCCGTCGTTCTTAATGCAGCGGTGGTCTCCGGCTGCCCAAGGTCATGGGGGGTCTCTACTATAGTCCCCGTGTTCAAGAAAGGAGACCGTGATAGCCCCCTCTGCTACAGACCCATATCCTTAATTAACTCAGTGGTCAAAGTAGTGGGGGGAGTAGTTTTAAATAGACTAGTAACATGGGCAGACGAAAACAAAATAATGTCCCCAATCGAATACGGCTTTAGGCCTGGTCACTCTACAGTTAGCCAGGGTCTTAACCTGTATATGGTCCTAGGGAAATACACCATGGCCCGGCAAGGCACAATTCACATGGCATTCATGGACCTATCGTCGGCATTCGATTGCGTAAATCGTGGTAGGCTCTGGGATGCCATGGCCCAAATGGGTGTGGAGCAGAATCTGATCAACATGCTAGCAGATATTCATTCTGACACGAGAGCCAATGTCCGGTACACACAATATCTAAAAGTAACGAGGGAATTTGGAGTCCACCGGGGTGTCCGGCAGGGATGTATTCTATCCCCGTTCCTCTTCAACCTATACATAAATGATCTGGAGGAGTACCTTCTAAAAACGGGAGCAGATTATCCCTACGTCGGACGGAAAGGTCTGCCGGTTCTACTCTATGCGGACGACGCAGTCCTGCTGGCCAGGACTGCGATCGGTCTCCAAACGCTGTTAAATTCCTTTTTTTGCTTTTATGAAGTCCCGAGACTTGAGCATTAACAACTCCAAATCCTTCGTAATGAAGGTAGGCCTAGGAAGCAAAAAGCCCAACTCTCTTAATGTTAACGGGGAAAAAATCCCAGTAACTAAGACCTTCTCCTATCTCGGTGTCCTCTTCGACCATCAACTGAATTGGGGATCCGCGGTACAGAAGAAAAAGGGGGAGGTAACCCGGGCAAATGCAGCAATACTTGATTTTTCAAGAGAAATGGGCAACAGCCCGGTGGCCGCGTTGCTTCAACTCTACCAGGCCAAGAGAGTTGCCATTGGCTGTTACGGAAGCGAGCTCTGGGGATATAGTTCACTGGGCGATTTGGAGGTAACAGAAAATAATTTTCTGAAGCAGGTATTGAGGGTCCCAAGGGTAACAGCAAACTTCACCGTGCACGAAGAGTTAGGTATGTCATATTTATGTGACAAGATAGCCTTTAATCCCTTACTTTGCTGGCTAAACTGCTGGCTAAATAGTGATCTATCCCTCACACAGCAAATTTTGAGGGAAGCCCTAACATGGGATAAAAGGCTTAAAGTTCCCTGGATTAAGTATTTAAAAGATTGCTTCACTGAACTAGGGCGCCCTGATCTCTTTTTAACGCCAGAATCCATCAGTAAATCGGATGTTATTTATGTGAAGAAAACCTTTATCACACCCAGGTATCTGGCCCGGGAGGAGGGCGAACTAAAGAAAGGCAGCATACGGAAACATGTGCTATTAAAAACTTCACCACATATGGAGCCATATCTGTCCTGGCCCATGCAAGGTTATAATCGCTTCCTGTTGACGAGGTTTCGCCTGGACCTATTTCATTTATTACTGGCCGTACCTAAGGGGTCTTATCGTGGTCAAGTGTTGCCGGCTTGCGGCTGCGACGAAAAGTCTCCGCAAGACCTGGCACACTTTTTATTTATCTCCCCTTACTATGCTATACCCCATGGGCTCTATCTAAAACCATGTCTTAAAAAACTGAACTTCGCACAAATTAAACCTGCACTTTTTTACCTTCAGCTGCTAAGTTATGATTGCACTCTATATGTAAGCAGTTTTTTAAAATTAGCACTAAAATTTAGGAACAGCATGGAGGGGTAATAGTGCCATAGATATTATTTTTAACGTCGACAATTTTTATACTTTTTACTGAACATTCTGCTTGTGACTTCCCTGTTTTATACTGTCTTTTTAACTTTTTTATATGTTACTGTTTGTTTAACGAACTGTGCTTTTATGGTTGTTTACGTGAATAACCGAATAAAGTTGTTTGACTTGACTTGACTATAATGAATTAAAACCATAAACTATTAAAAAATATTTAAACTTAAATTTCACAATACAGTCAGTGCAACAGTAGGGAAAGTGTTGGTTAACGGAGGGGTAAAAATATCTATTAACACACCATTGAGTGCAACAATAATAAAAAAATTGGATAGTGGAGGGGTAAAAATTACTATTCCACTCCAGTGAGTGCAACAGTAGGGTAAGTGTTGAATAGCGAAGGGGCAAAAATTACTATTCCCATTCCAAAGAGTGCAACAGTACGGAAAGTGTTGGAAAGCGGAGGGGTAAAACTTACTATTCCCACTCCACTGAGTGCAACAGTAGGTTAAAAGTGTTGGATATTGGAGAGGCAAAAATGACTATTCACACTCCAACAGTTAAAAAAATATATATATTAAAATATATATATTAAAAATGAAAAAGATATAAAAATAACTATTAAAAAAATTAGAAATCAAATATATTAACTATATAAAAAGGAAACATATTATATTAATTACATATAACAAATAGCTACAAATATATATATATATTTTTTTAATTCTTTTTATTTTCTGAACAATGCTCATAGTACAAAGTCACAGTGATCAGTGAACAAAGATCATAACAAGAGATAACACCGTGGTGTGCAACAATGTCAATATAGCAGTAGACCATCAGGATGAACAGCTGCCGGGTTACTCCTCAGCCCCCACCCTCTTCCCTGTACTCTCGCCATGGTCCCCAGATCTTTTTCCATTTCTTCGTGCAGCCCCAGCTCCTATAAATAGTTTCCTCGGCACGCTGGTACCAATCTAGGTCCCTCCTCCAGTGTTTCCATGACGGAGGTATCTGAAGCCCCACCCCCTGGCCATTTTCCTCTTGGCCACCGCCGCTGCTAGTGTAAGCCATAATTCCATGTGCCGTGACCAGCCTGCATCTCCCCTTATCAATAGCAATCATCGCAGCTCCCTTGGGACCAGTATGCCCACCACCTGTGACATTGAAGCTGCCACCTTAGAACGGGACTATGACGGGGCACTCCCATAGTATGTGGTAAAAGGTACCCTCCCGCTGGCAGCCCCTCGCGTAAAGGGCAGATGGGCTCCTGCCCACTTATATAGGTGGGTGAGCGGATAGTATGTGCGATGCAGTATTTTCAGTTGGATCAGTCGGAACCTGGGTCAGATTGCTATCTCCCGCGGTCTCTGTATGGCGTCTTGCCAGTCGGCATTGTCAATGTCACCTAAGTCCCACGTCTCTCTAGGTTTTACCAATGGGTCAGGCATATTGTTGATAAGTTTCCCATAAATGGTGGACGTGGGCATCTCTAAAATGGGGTCTAACAGCCTGTCCTCCATAAGGGAGTACTCCGGGATGGATGTGTCTCTGTTTATGTGGGAGTGAGTGGCATGTGTGAGGCGTAAGTAATGGTAGTGCTGTGACTCGTGAAGGTCGTATTCCTTCTTGAGGTAGGCAAAAGAGAGGCTTCCACACTTCACCCAGGTAGTCTATTCCAATTAGTTTCCACTCCCCTAAAGCCCGTCAATTGTGTCACTTCCCCCAGCTGATCTTCCAGCCACAGGGGGGGTGCGACCAGTTAATTTGTCCGCCCATCCCAGGAATCTGTTTGCTTCCTTCGAGCACTAGACCACTGCCCTAGTATGTGCAGGTCAGTCTTTCCCCACTTTTCGAGCATAGAGCATGTGCTCACAATTACCTTTGTATTACAGATATGGTGGTCCTAGACATAGAATTCCACACACAAATCTTCAAACAATTTTTAACTCAGTTATTATTCATGCCGGAAATTAATTCCTAAAGTGAAAAAACAAAAACATAAGAGCCCAAAAACATACAGGTGTCCAATATATATACACACAAACAGATTGTCCTTATTAAAAGTAGAGGAGAGAACTCTACTATTTATTCATAATAAAAAATCTCCTCATATGGCAGTTCACAATATATATGCAATTCAAGACAGAAGGGGTTACGGAGAGAAAACAAAGTGTTTTTAGGAGTAAGGTTCAAGTGCTCGTGCGAAGGATAGAAAGGACCAAGCGGTCAGGGGATATTGATTAGTATGATCATCAAGAAATCTAATAGTTTAGATGTAGACAGAGCCAGCCCTCAAACGTTAGTTCGTATTAAAGTTATCTTAGCAAAGGTCCCTTTGCTCAGATGGTTTTTGATCTTCAGGGAAGGGTTGATGGGCAGGGGCATAAGAGATGCCGGCTCGCTGTAGGGAAAAGCTGTCGACGTTTCGACCCAAGGATAAACAGGGCAAATTGTCTCCTCATGGACGGGTCTTCATCAGGACGGGACGGTGAAGGGGAAGAACCTAGTTACATTGGTTTCATGTAACCCCAGTAGTAAAGTAGGACACCCTGTTAGTGGTGTGCCTATATGCCCACTGGTCAATTCGTTAAAAGAGAGCCGAGCAAGCGTGCTCTCGAGTACCTCGCTCAGTCGGCGAAAAGATGATAACTTGGGTTCTGCCAGCAGTCGTCGACAGACAGAGCCCCATTGATAGGCCACGCAGTTCTACGGAGGAGACACAGCGTGTATATTGCTTCAAAGAAAACCCAAGTTATCATCTTTTCGCCGACTGAGCGAGGTACTCGAGAGCACGCTTGCTCGGCTCTCTTTTAACGAATTGACCAGTGGGCATATAGGCACACCACTAACAGGGTGTCCTACTTTACTACTGGGGTTACATGAAACCAATGTAACTAGGTTCTTCCCCTTCACCGTCCCGTCCTGATGAAGACCCGTCCATGAGGAGACAATTTGCCCTGTTTATCCTTGGGTCGAAACGTCGACAGCTTTTCCCTACAGCGAGCCGGCATCTCTTATGCCCCTGCCCATCAACCCTTCCCTGAAGATCAAAAACCATCTGAGCAAAGGGACCTTTGCTAAGATAACTTTAATACGAACTAACGTTTGAGGGCTGGCTCTGTCTACATCTAAACTATTAGATTTCTTGATGATCATACTAATCAATATCCCCTGACCGCTTGGTCCTTTCTATCCTTCGCACGAGCACTTGAACCTTACTCCTAAAAACACTTTGTTTTCTCTCCGTAACCCCTTCTGTCTTGAATTGCATATATATTGTGAACTGCCATATGAGGAGATTTTTTATTATGAATAAATAGTAGAGTTCTCTCCTCTACTTTTAATAAGGACAATCTGTTTGTGTGTATATATATTGGACACCTGTATGTTTTTGGGCTCTTATGTTTTTGTTTTTTCACTTTAGGAATTAATTTCCGGCATGAATAATAACTGAGTTAAAAATTGTTTGAAGATTTGTGTGTGGAATTCTATGTCTAGGACCACCATATCTGTAATACTTGATACCCAGGTCCTAGGACTCTTTTCGGGTTACCCCATATATAATAACCACAATTACCTTTGGGCATTACCAATCTGCCCACTCTGTATGCTGGTTCTGAGTTTTTTGTATACACCCAGGGCCAGATGTAGGTAGACATTTACCGACTGGTAACGGCCGATTCGCCCATTACCGACCGGTAAATGGCTATTCTAGATATAGGTAGGCTATTTTACCGATTCGGTAAATTTACCGAATCGGTAAATTTACCGAATCGGTATTTTTACTGATTCGGTAATTTTAAAATGTAGGTGGGACTCTTCCGAGTCCCACAGGCCTTACCGAATCGGTATTTTACCACCCAATCCAATTGGGTGGTAAAATTCCGATTCCAGGTCTGCATGCACATGTGTGCATGCACACCCATGGCATGTGACAGACGGACATGCCCTTAGGGCATGTCTGTGTGCCACATGTCACACAAGCCTTAAATCGGGGTGCTAGAGGGTGTCAAAGTGACACCCCCTGAACCCTTGCAAAATTCGGTATTTACCGAATCGGTAAATACCGATTCGGTAATGCCCAATGATTCCTATGGGCTTCAATGCCCATAGGAATCGATGGGCATTACCGAATCGGTATTTACCGATTGGGTAAATACCGATTCTTACAGAATCGGTAATTCAATTACCGATTCTTTCTACATCTCCCCCCTTCTATTTTACCGATTCATAAATACCGAATCGGTAAAATTTGGTATTTATGAATCGGTAAAATATACTTACCTACATCTGGCCCCAAGTCATTTACTACCTGCAACTGGGAGGCCCAGTAGTACAGTTGTACATCTGGGAGTGCCACCACCCCATCTTACACCCCCTGGTAAGTTTGTTAAACGCTATTCGTAGAGTCCCACCATTCCAGAACAACGCCCGCACTGCCTGGGAAATCGGCTAGAATACTCCCTGGGGGACTGGATACAGTGTATTTTGTAATATATACAGCAATCTCGGCAAAGCGAGCATCTTGAAAATTGCTGCCCGACCCATGAGAGAAAGCGGGAGGGATATCCCATGGTTTACATCGGCCCCTAGGTGCGCCAGCTAGGGGTACAAGGTTTTTATTGAAGAAGTCCCTCGCATCCCTAGTTATGTGTACCCCTAAATATTTTTTTAAAGTTTTTTTTAAAATAAATTTTATTTTTCAGTTTATACATCGTAAACAATAACACACATTTGGTATCAAATCAGCGTATGTAAGCAGATCGACTGCCTCGTTAGCGGCACTTAGGGCCGTAGGCAATAGGGATTGAACGGACACATGGGGAAGAGATACAATAGCATACAATGAAAGCAACGTGAGGAAGGTTTGGTGCTGCTGCAGGTGGCGTACATCGCCTGGGTCCACCCGCTCACTCCTCGCCAGATCCAGACCCAACAGGCCTATCTAACCCACTGCCCCCACTGTCAGTTGTGCCGTGTGCGGAGAGTTCCTCTTCCGCCAGCCCCAACACACACATGACGCGCCAGGCCATTATGTCGTCCTGCAGTTTCTCATCCCTCCGAGTGCGTTGCATATGAGTTTCCTCGGCCAGGGACCACTCCTGTACATCTCTGAGCCAAGTGGACACCTCCGGGCCCTCTGCCCCATCCTTGTTATCGCCACCCTGCGCCTGGCGAGCACCAACATTAATTGTAGGCATTTACACAAAAGTTTCTTTTTCTTGGGTTTCCGGACTAATGCCAGCTGACAATGCAGGGGTTCGAGTACCATCCGAAGGCCTGTAGCTGCGACTATTCGCTCCACCACCCCACTCAGAAGCACCTGACCAAAGGGCAGACCCAGGCTAAGTGCAGGAATCCCGCTATCTAAGCGTTAAATCTAGGGCATCCGTCTCCTCTATCCCCAGAAATACGTTTCAGGGAAACTGGGGTGAGGTAAGTGCGGTGTAGAAAATTGAAGTGCGTCAGCTTAAACCTTACGTTGCTTGAGGCCCTGCGCGTGAGGGAGCCTATGCGCGCTCATTGTCTCTGTTCCAGTGTAAAGCAGAGATCCTCCTCCCAGGCTGCCCGCAACGGTGGCCCCGGAGGGGCTGAATCTTGTTTCATAGCCCTATACAGGAGAGAAATAAGTTTACGCCCCCTGCCGCAGGAAAGAAGAATGTCTAAGGTGTGGGTCAGTGGTGGAGCATCTGGGTACTGGGGCCAGGTGAGCTTCCCTACATCTTGGAGACCCAGGAAGTGTAGGTATTGTCCCCGTCCAAGGCCAAAGGGTTCTTCTTCCTGCTCGTAAGAAAGGAAGGACTTGTAAGGGTAAAGGTCAGCCAGTACTTCACAACCACCCTCCCTCCAGGAGTGAAAGGACATTTACTGCTCCATGTCGATGAAGGGGGCCAGGATCTAGATCCGGAGCTCCCTGTGAAAGGGTGCCCTCTGTAAGACCCTCTCAACAAACCGCTGCTATACGCCGGCCGTATGTTGCACAACATAAGGAAGGGATGTGTTCGCCTGTTATATGTTAGATTGAGGCCCTAACATAGGTGCACCGTTTCAGAGGCACAGATCCTTCGTGCCACAAAGACAGACAGGCCCTTTCACCCTTTTAAGGCCCTTTCACCTACATCAGCCCTCCCTTCACAATAACGAGCAACAGAGGCTGTCCCTTATCTTATGTGTGCTCTGGGTGCAGAAGACGGTCCATCCTAAATACGTCATCTCCATGTCCAACAGTGACTAACCTAAAATCACAACTTATTCTTAGAAACAGACCCTTAGCTCTTGGGATTTTCCCTAGCACAGGATTATTGATTTCTCCAAGAACTCATTAAATATGCATGACTTCTTCCTCTGACTGACTTTACGTCAATACCAACATTCCAAGCCACCTATCCGGTATAAATATATCTCCCTTTGCCCAAGCAATGCAGAGGAGAGTGAGACTAAAATGCCGACACTCTGATCTGAGACGCTGCAAACTGCGTCATGCCACAGCTCCAGCTGGCAGAATGCCATCCACCCATCCTGGAGTGTCCAGCTCGAGATCAGGATGAAGACTAAAATCTTAGGGGGATTATTGGTTCTCTAAGACCTACACACATGCTAGGTACACTTAGGTACATCTAGTTAGACATCATAGGGGTATAGGCTTTATCTTAATGGATTCTGTATTTCATGTATGTGTTCTTTACTATTGCAAAATGGTAGAACTATACAATGCCTTTTTATTTAACTGCACTGCTGGCCATAATTCTCTGCTACTGTCCAACAATTGTCGCAGCACATATAACCAGCACTTGAATAACAAATGTGCAATAAATGTTATTGTAAACACACCCGACTGTTTCTTCTATGTACTTCTCTGACATGAGTGACTGAATGAAAAGTAGTATATTGTTTCCACGATCCTGAGGGATCAGGGTTTTATGTTATGTGGTTGCCAGAAGCTATTCCCTTCTTGTCTTCAAGAAGATTCTAGTGACCTCTGAGCTAGCTGGTACACAGTAATTACGTTTAATATACATGATAGGGGCATACTGACCTCAGTCCTATGCCAAGCCTATCGTGTATGTTATTCCAATGTGCAGAACCTATAAGGGAAATAGGAACTACACTACACGCCTCCCTACCCTACATCAGGGCCACCTGTAGTTTATGGATGTCCACCCTACCAGAGAGGAGGTGTTTCTCCCAATTGTCTGCATCTGTAAACCAACGGGCCGGGTGTTTTAGCTGGGCAGCATAATAATATAAGTCGAAGCACGGAGCTTCAAGGCCCCCCTCCTCGTAACTGCGGACGACGGTGTGAAGAGCTACCCTACTGCGTCCTCCCGCCCACAGCAGGGACGTAAGTAGCATAATAAGAGTGCTGAAAACTCGTGGTGGGAGCGGACACAATGAGTTCTGGAGGACATATAACGTCCTAGGAAGCATTATCATCTTGGCGACGGCCAGCCGTCCCATCAATGAAAGTGGCAAAGAATTCTCAAAACACACTGATTGCTGCAAGGACGTGATTATTCGATCCACATTCCGGGCTAGCGTCTGCGTGTCCGTCTGAGCCACCTGTATGCCAAGATAACAGAACCCCTCCCGTTCCCAGTGCAGCCCGAGTTCTGGTAGGTCTCCCAAGGGCACCGAGGCAAGCCCCACCAGTGGAAAGATCAGTGACTTACTGAGATTAAGTCGTAACTATGACACCTCCTCAAACCGATCTAAGTGTTGCAGCAGTATCGGTAAGCATCCCGAGGAGCGGTCAAATAGGACAAGGCATCGTCCGCATACAGGGAGACAACGTTACACGTGTCCCCCACATCCCCATATCTTTCCGAACTCGGACCGCAAAGGGCTCTATGGCAAGGGCAAATAGGAGCGGCGAGAGGGGACACCCCTGTCGTGTACCCCTTCCCAACCGTCACTCCTCGGACCGTGCGCCCCCCAGTTTCAACCTGGCACGAGAACCGTATATAAGATGCGAATCCAGTGACAAAATTTGGGACCTAGCCCCACAGCACGTAGGACCTCGAGGAGATAACCCCAATCAACCGTGTTGAACGCCTTGGCGAGGTCAATGGATACCAACACCATTTGCTCCTCCCGGCGAAGCATCTCATGGAGAATATGATTCAACCATTCCAAATTCATAGCTGTATTGCGCCCTGGTATGAAACCGCATTGGTACTCCTGGACAAAGTGAGTCATGTGCGGTGCTAAGCGCGAGGACAGGTGCTTGCACAAGATCTTAACATCCGAATTGATCATCGAAATCGGTCGATACGATGAAGGCTCGTGGGCATCTCCCACGATGGTTCAACGTCTTGCCAAGTTAGGCGTCACAGGGTCAGCCCTCAGATGGCTGCAATCTTTCCTGGACAAACGATCCTTCAGGATATGGGAAAATGGATCTATGTCCAAATCCACACCCCTCCAGTGTGGGGTTCCTCAGGGCTCATCCCTGAGCCCCACACTGTTTAATGTTTATATGGCCCCGTTAGAGGAGGTAGTAGCCCCCTTCGGGATCAAATCCATCAGCTACGCAGACGACACCCAACTTGTCGTCTCGCTGTCGCAACAAAGGGGATGCCCAGATGACCTCCCGAAATGCCTAACTGCAATTTCCGCCTGGATGACTGACTCAAAGCTCAAACTGAATGGAGCTAAGACCGAGATCATGGTTCTGGGCCACCAATTTACATCCCTGCCCTCTGAGCTTTGGCCCCCCTGTATGGGGGATTTACCTCCTCCCAAGGAGAAAATTAAAAGCCTTAGGGTTTGGTTTGAACCCCAATTAACATTCAAGACCCATGCGCAGAAAGTCGCAGGAGGCTGCTTCGGCTTGTTACGAGCCTCCCCCTCCTGCCCTTTCAATCGAGAAAGCTACTAATCCAGGGCCTAATTCTGTCCAGACTGGATTATGGCAACGCTCTCCTCCTGGCTGCGCCTCTGGCCACTATTAATATCCTCCAGCGAGTACAGAATGCTGCAGCCAGGTTGCTCATGGGGGCGCCTAGACGGGCGTCAGCCAAACCACTGTTAAAAGCCCTTCACTGGCTCCCAATTCAGGAGCGAATTACTTTTAAGTCACTCTGTATCGGTCATAAAACACTGCATGGTAAAGGCCCGCCGGCCTTGAGAGGTTTGATTCGCCCCTACAAATCGGCCCGGGCCCTTCGGTCCGACAGAGAAAACCTGGCCATCACACCGAGAGTAAGGAAAGCTCGTACCGGAGGCCGCCGGTTCTCGCTGAATGCGGCAAATAAGTTGAACCAACTTCCCAGGGATCTCCGGATGGAACCCGCCTATCTTAAATTCAGAAAAGCACTTTAAACTTTTCTCTTCCCTATCACCTCTTAAAACCTTCCCTTCTAGAGTTCTCTGTTATCAGTTTACCAGCGCTGGGACGCTTCAGGGCAGCCATGCGCTTTATAAACCCAATTTCATTTCATTTCATTTCATTTCATTCATTTCATTTCATTCATTTCATTTAATTTCATCTCCCCCCGGCATTAGGATCTTGCATATTTCCCCCAGCGGCATGCTCGGCGGGAGAGTCCGGCTCTCAAATGACTCAAGATAAACCAGTAATAGGAGTTGGGTAAGTGTACCCTCGAATGCCTGATAAAATTCCGGAGGGAATCCTTCACTTCCCGGATATTTGGCTCTTGGGAGGCGCTGCAGGGCGGTGCACACCTTGCTCAATGTTACAGCTTTGTCCAGCTCCTCCTCCACCGACTTTGGGATAGACCGCTGGGTCAATTCCCGAAGATGAGGGATATAAGACGCTTCATAAACAGTGGGGTCTGCGGCATACACCCGCTGGAGATGAGACCGAAGGACCCGTATCAGTCCCACTTCAGAGTGGACCAAGCCCCCCGTAGGCTCCAGTAGGGCCACAATCCTTTCCGGGGCCCTCTCCCGTCGAAGAATCCAGGCCAAAAGTTGACCCGGTTTATCCCCCTCTCTATGTAGATGCTGCCTATATTGTGTGAGGGTATATTTATCTAGTCTATCCAGAATATTGTGGATGTGTGTCCAAGTCTCATGTTCCCCTTCTCGTGCCATAGTGTCGGAGGCCTCAGAGGTCTGTAGTTCAAGGAGGCGTCTTTCCGCCTCCTGCAGCTCCCGTTGGAGTTGCTTCCGAACCCCGTAGGTTAGGCTCATGCACGCCTCCCCTCACCACCGCATTTAAGGCGTCCCATTTCGTGGCCAGAGACAGATCCCCCACCTCCAGTTAAGGGCCAGGTAGTCAGTTATAGCAGGTTCTATGTTATGCTTCCCCACCTGGTCCTCAAGAATCTCCGTTGGTAACCTCCAGGTCCGGGGGTGACACAACGGTGTCCCCCAGTTTACCATGCACACTACAGGGGAGTGATCAGAAAGGAATCGTGCCTGATGGGTGACCTAAAGGGACATGGCGGGCTCTGGGTTTGCAATTAAGACCCTGCCCAAGCGACTATGTGTATTGTGAGTGGAGGAAAAACAGGTGTATGCCTTCTGGGTTGGGTGTCGCTGACGCCAGTCATCCTGAGCCCCTATGTTTCCCATGACCTCCTGGAGGTTTGCTGTCATTCGTGGTTTCAGGACACAATTAAAGTCCCCAAACCAAAGTAGCAGTACCTCCAGTTCCGGGACCAGAACCTCCTGCAGGGACTGAAAAAAGTCTGGGTCATCAGTGTTTGGCGCATAGGTGTTTAATATGGTGACATCCCAGGCATCCAGTTTAGCTTTAAGGAGTAGGTACCTCCCATGGATATCAACTTCCACAAAATGGCCAGCAAATGGTACTCCGGGGCCACCAAGACTAGGACCCCCTCTAGCATATGTAGAAAACAAAGAGTGGAAAACCTGTCCCCGCGTCCCATCCAGCCACCCCGATCCCATGCCCGAAATGCAATACATACGATGCCTGGAAAAAAACAACAACCCCTCCTTAAGAACACCCTTCCCCTCCCAAGAGCAATTTAGTGACACCAACAAAACATGCAGAAATGCCCTTCCCATGCTGGTGCCAGGACGTGCACAGCCCAACTGGGTTGAACTACCCAACAAGTGGAGAAGAGAACCTCCCTCCCCCAAGTCCAGCTCCCGATGCATACCAGCCGACCCAAGACATTATCTAGGGTCTCGAGTCATCCGTGTGAGTGTCAGGGGAACTCCCAAAGCCCCCCTCCCCGGGACCAGCGCCCAGCTAAGTTCAGTCGCCTCAATGCATCTTACTCTCTTAAGAAGACCAGGAGTGTTCACCTGAAGCCCTCATCCTCAAGGTAGGACCGAGGAGGTTGTACGTGAGCCCCTGACACGTTCAGGAACCATATCAGTGGTTGGCTGTAGAGTTTCCGGTACCAGTTCCCTGTCCTGAGGGGCCGTCAGAGAGAGTACAGTGGTGTCGTCAGTGTCTGAAGACTCCAGGCGGAGGGCGCCGTCGTCCCCCACCATGTTTCGCTGTCTCTCCCCCTGGGCGGCATCCGCTGATTGATTCCTGCACCTGTTACCTCGCCTTCTCGTTGGCTTGGACCCCACGCACTCCGGGCTCCCCCGCGTTCATCTTGCGGGAGGGCATCTCCCCTAATCTCAAGCCACTCCCATACCTCCTCCGGGCCGTCAAAGAAATGCGCCTGTCCTTGGAATATGACCTTGAGCTTGGCTGGGTAGAGTAACATGTACTGCATGTTAAGGTCTCTGAGCTTCTGCTTAATGGCAAGGAAGGATTTTCTCTGCTCCTGTACCTGGCAGGTATAGTCCGGGTAAATGGATACTTTAGCATTATCGAAGGTGAGGTTCGCCGTTCGCTAGCCACTTTCAGGATGCAGTCTCTGTCACAATAATTTAGGATTTTAGCAATAAGGGCCCTCGGAGATCGCCCTGCCGCGGCGGAGGGACCAGCGCCCTGTGGGCTCGTTCTATGACGAAGACCTCGGACAGGCCTGTGGGGCAGAGTTTCGTGCGTATCCAGTTCTTCAAAAATCGTTACGCATTCCCCATTTCCGAGCGCTCTGGAATACCCAGGACTCTGATTTTGCTGCGACGCGCCCCTTCTGCCTCCTCCGCTCTGTGCTCAAGTGTTCCTGTCACAGAAGTGAGCTGCGAAACCGTTTTCTTCAGAGAAGCTACTTCTCCCTGCAGCTGGACAATATCCCCCTCCGCAGTGGAGACTTTATCCGCTACTTTCCTCAGATCCGCCCGCAACAGGTTTACATCAATAGAGACTGTTTCTATTTGCTTCTCCAGGGCGGGGTGGGACCCCTGTGTCGCCTGCAGGAGCTTTGTTCAAGAGGGCTCGTCGGCCACCTCATTCTCCCCATCCAGACCCGCCTGCCGCGTGATCCTCTTTGAGGGGAGGCGCTGTGTGGTATACTGCGTTATGGTGTTGGGCTGAGAAGCGCGGGCAGTCTGTCCTTACCCATTCTGTTGGGGCCACTCCGGGGTCCACAAGGTTCGCAAGGTTCAGAAGCATTCCATATTCACTGCTTGCAGTATGGCAGTCCCGCCGGCGAGCCAGTGGAAATTCCACAGGGGTCCCATGGGGGAAGAGCCCGAGTCTGACCACGGTGCGCCGCCTCCACTCCCTTCCATCTCGTTCACTGCAGAGGATGGGTGAATACAGTCTCTGTAGGGCCTCTGCCGCAGGCCACCGGCACTGTAGCACACAAGTCACCCCCACCAGGAGCCTCTGGTCCCGAATGAAGCAGTCTCCTGGGGCAGAATCCTAGACCCCGTCTTTCAGGTGAACCCCACTGTGGCCCTCGTACCATATCACAGGCTCCAAAGTCACAGTACAAAGCAGGAGTCCGCAGGAGTCAGCACCCCCCGGGGGGCCTCCGATAACAGTGGGCCCCGCCCCCGCAGCAACCAATGTCACAGGAGCTGTTACCTGGCAGATGCAGGCCCCATCCCCTGCCTTGGGTAGTTATTGCCCAGGGTCCCCACTTGCCATCCAGCCCACCTCCAGACCGGGCACCGCTACCACACACTATCCGCCATACTTCCAGGAGGGTACCAGGGACTCTCCAGGGGAGGGCCGCCCGCTCCGGCCTTCTGTTGCCTTATAGCTGGCCACCAGAACCCTCACGGCCCCCTGTACCATCCACCGGATCCTCGTGGGGGCCTGATGACAAGCGGGCTCCCCCCTCGGCACAGCAATATGTCAAGGTCAATTCATAGGGTGTACGGCAGCCACCATTGCCGGATCCCGCTCGCAGTGATGCAGGCTGCATCCCCGGCCTCGCGTGGCCACAGCTCCCGGATCATCGTCTGGTAGTCCGCCCACCTCCAGGTAGGTCGCTGCCACCCCCAACACACCACCTCACCTCCAAAAGGATCTCAGGAGTGGTCCAGGGACAGATTGTTAGCTCCGGTCCGTGTCAGTTCGTAGGGTGTACAGCAGCTGCAATTGCCGGAACCCGCTCACGGTGATTCAGGCCGTATCCCCGGCCTTGCGTAGTCACAGCTCCCGGGGCCTCGCCGGGTATTCGGCCCACCTCCAGGTAGGTCGCTGCCACCCCCAACACACCGCCTCAATGCAAAAGGACCTCAGGAGCAGTCAAGGGGCAGATCGTCAGCTCTGGTTATGCTCTACTTATGGTCTCCGGGCTCCTCGCGGCTCGACCCGTGGAGGCCAGAGGCGATGCAGCAGTGCAGCCCCACACGGGAGGCCCCCGATGACAGTTGTAGCTGCTGAACAATTCATAGAGGTGGAGCGCTTGCGCCATCCAGTGGTAGGGCCGTGACATATATAGGATGACGTAATCGGCGTATAGAGAAATACGCTCCTCCCAGTTGTCTGTTAGGGCCAGGCCCCAGAAAGACCTGTCCCTCCTGATCCAATGGGCCAATGGCTCCAATGGCAAGGTAAACAGGAGAGGAGACAGGGGGCAGCCCTGCCTGGTGCCTCTCTTGGCGGGGAACAGCCTGGACACCGCCCCATTCACTCTGACCCTAGCCATCGGTTGTTCGTATGAAAGACACACCCATGCACAAAAGATGGGGCCAAAGCCGAATTTCTGTAGCACCATGAATAGGTAGGGCCATTCGATGCTATCGAAAGCCATTGACACATCCAAAGACATCAATGCTGTCTGGGAATCAGCGACATCCTCCATCATATATAGCACGCCATAGATACGTCGCAGATTATGGCAGGTGCTTCTATGAGGCATGAACCCGGCAGGACCGATAACAGTCTGTCCGCCAAGGCCTTGGCTGGAATCTTGGCCTCCGCATTAATAAGAGATATGCTGCGGTACGAGGATCAGAGGTCCGGTGGCTTCCCATCCTTATGAATAACCACTATCCCGTTGGTCTAAGGGGGGAATGTGCCCCTCTCTCTGGCTTCCGCGAACATCCGTACAAGGGGTTGGGTGATGACATTTACCTGTCTCTTGTAGATTTCTATCAGAAGCCCATTGAACCCAGGCGCCTTTCCCGACTGTAGGGAGTTAAGGGCTATACTAATTTCCTCTGCCGTGAGGTCCGCATCGAGGCGGTCGCTCTGCTCCCCAGACAGATGCGGCAACCGGAAGTCCTGCAGGAATTCAGCGCAGTCCCCCTCAGTTCTAGTGCACACTGGTGAGTACACCCTTTCAAAATGGTACGCAAACGCTTCTGCTATGTCCATACTGTAAGACGCTAGAGACCCCGACTAGTCGATTACCTGTGCTACCCAGGAGCATTCCCTATCTCGCCGCTCTAGCCGGGCCAGTAGCTTTATGGAATTGTTGCCCACATCATAGACCGGCATTGTGTGGCCAATGCGTAAGCCCGTGCCTCCACTGCTGCCATGAAGAGGAGTTCCCGTTGTTTGAGTAGCAACCTATGACTGAGTTCTTCCGAGTGGGCTGCACCAGTCTCCCCATCAAATTGCTTAATGTTGTGTTCGATTTGCCTAATCCACAGGCGTTCTTCTTTCCTATGGGCCTCAATAAGTGCCTGTGCCTGTCCCCTCAATACAGTTTTGTAGGCTTCCCACAATACTACATGGGAATCCACCCAACCCCGGTTGTCTTCAAAGTAGAGCCGCGAACCCTCTCAGAGCTTGGCACTGATTGACTGATCACGGAGACGCCAAGAGTCAATCCTTGGGAAGGAGGCCCTGTTAATAAGTGGGCCCTGGAGTGTGACCCTGACTGGTGCGTGATCCAAGATGCCGCGGGCCAAGTTGGGGGAGCCGGTTAAGGGTCCCAGCTTGTCGGAGCAGGCAAAGAAATAGACAAGCCTAGAGGATGACGTATGCCTGGCTGAATAGACAGTGTGCTGTCTCCTGGTCGGGTTATGTGCATGCCACAGGTCACTAAGGCCCATTGTTGTAGCAAAGTCTTCCAGGCCTCTCTCTTCCCTGTATCCTGTACCATCCCCGACCGGTCCAGGTCAGCCGTCATCACTGCATTCATGTCACCCCCAACAGGAGAAGCCCCTGGGGAAGATCCGCCAGGAAGGAGCCCAGACGTGGGAGCATAGGTGAGTGTAGGCCCGCTGGGATGTAACAGGAGCAGAAGACTACTGTGTGTCCCTCCCACTTCGCTGCAGCAAAGCAGCCCGCATCATCGGACCAAGCACCCAGTGGGACTGCTGGCATAGCTTTGCGGACTAGGATGTCCACCCCCTGGACCCTGACATGAATCTCGAGTGAACGACCAATTTATAACCAAAGCAGTCAAGGGCTTTACATTTGTTGCCAGCCAAGTGCGTCTCTTGCACAAGTGTTGCCCAACCTGTTCACATTCAACGTCCATGTGGTGCACTCAGCTTGGGAGCCCATGACCAGCTTCCGACAGACAGGAGGATCTTTTGTGTCATCGGAACAAGAACCACGTGTTACATGACTATGTTGGACTAGAGCATAACATACAAACCCCCAAAACAAACCCCCACTCCCCCACCCCCCCCACCAACACCCCGCCCTGCCTCCCTGCCAGATGGTTCCCCAACCTCCCACCTTGTGAACATGCAGAGTGTCTGTCGCCCGTTACAGTTCCACACAATTTGCAATAGGAAACGTGAACTTGCAGTCAGCCTGAAAAAGTATACAATACTAGCGAATGTCACAACCCTATGAACAGTTTGACGTTAGGGCAGTTCAGTAAGACCTTGCGATAGAAAGTCCCCAAAGAAGGACAGCCCCCACCAGGATTGTGCCCATCCCATGGCTTCCAGCCCCCAGAGGAAAGACTTGCGGTCCAACATATCCCACCCGGTAAGGCTCCACATGTGACCAGCCTCCCCCTCTCACCTATACTACCACATACATGCTGAACACTTAGCTTGAGGGACTAAAGTCAGTGAGTCACAGTGGAGTGTCAATGCTGGATTGTTTTGTGCCTCTCCACTCAGGGCCCTGAGTGCCCACCCGGGGTCCTGAGGCGTCTGCAGGAACCTGCTCATTCGCTTGCTGATACAGCCTCAGCGGATTTCTTTTCTTTTCGACAATTCGCCTACCCTCCAACCAGTCACTCGCCTCCTCAGGTGAGTCAAAAATATAGGCATTGGGACCATCCATAATCTTGAGACGCGCCGGCAAGAGCATCATATATTTTACCCCCTGCTCCCTGAGGGCTTTCTTCACCCCCTTGAAGGAGCGGCGCTGGACATGCAAGGTGAAGTCTGGGAAGAATCTGATCGTGGCATTCTGCAGTCGAAGGTCCCCTGTCAACCTCGCCGCCTGCAGGATGGCATCCCGGTCCTGAAAATTCAGGATACAGGCAATGATGGTGTGCGAGGGGCCCCTGGCTTGGGCCTACCTCCAGGCGTTCGATGAGCGCGCTCAACTGATAAAAAGTTAGATAGGCATTTAGGTTTCAGCTAGTTCAAAATGAGATCTTTGATGAACCAGTCCATGGCCGGCCCCTACAAACCCTCCGGCACCCCCACCATGCGGATGTTTCGACTAGCTCGTCCTTCTTGATCCTCGAGCCTGGCAAAGATGTCAACCTGGTTCCTAGTGAGCTCCGCCAACTTTTCCTCGAGCTTTTGGGTTTTTGACTGAAGGCCCCCAATTCCCGACTCCGCCGCCACCTTGTCAGACCTTTTCCTAAAGTCCGCCCTGAGGAGGTAGCTTCCTCCGTGACCAAGTCCAGTTTAGGCTCCAGTGTGCCCCTGAAGTCGCAAATGGCTGCCATTATGCCCCTCAGGGATGGGTCAGGGTCGGTGGTGCCAGGCCCCTCAGTTTGGCTCCCACCTAGAGCTGCGTCAACTATGCCAATAGCCACTGTGTACCAGTCCATCTGGTTGGTCTGCCCCAGCTCCAATGCGTCAAAGGGGGGTACTCCCAGGCAGACCGGTGCTCTGGCAGCGACGGAGGGCAAAACTGGGTCCTCCACTACTCCTCGGGCCCAGTGGTCACCCCAGGACAGCATTGGCGCGGCAGGCCATCCACTCTGGTCAGGACCCCGTCCCCCCGGCTGTGTAGGCGCTGCCCACGGCCCCCAGGGAGTCAAGCACGGGCCTTGTGCGCACCCACCCGCAGGTCCAGGTCTCTTGAGTCGGCCAAGTCTGTGTCTCCGTGTAGGGAGAGGCCGGGTCCACACTGCTTTCCGCAGTCCAGCAGCCGCTGCTTAACCAAGTTGGTGAATGCAGCGGTTCCTGCAGGGCCAGTCACGGTCACCGCCCCAGCCTCCGGCAGTTGCGTGGACCTCTTCCCACCCCTCACAGTCTGGGGAGCACCAAGCCGCAACTCCACAGCATGTAGCCCTCCTCTCCCGGCGGATGCAGGCCCCCTGAAAGACCCTTACCCGTGCCGGACCTCAATCACCAGCGTGGTGAGCCACGAGAGGTCTGATCACAAAACAGGCTCCATCAGCTCCCCGATCCGGGCAGTCAATTTGGTAGGTGGCACTTTCCCAGCCGGCCGCACTGGCCCCGGTCGCCCGCTGTTCACAGCCTGGTCCGCAGTCCCGCTGCGCCAGTCCTACACACTCATAAGGGGATCTGCCGGGCCGTCTCCCGCAGCGAGCTGCACAGCCTCTCAGTCGCCACCCGCCGACAGTCCAGGGAGAGTGTGGCGATACTCTGGCAGGCCTCCCGCTCAGTTCCCCAGCCTCTGATTTCAGTCCCAGCGGCGTCCTGACGAGGCAAAGCAGGTTGCCAGGTTGACTTGTCAATGTTTCCTCGGATGATGACAGATGGCGGGTCTGTGTGCTGACCGCGAGCGGAGCTCTAGCAACCTGCTGCCATCTTCCGTGGCTGCAAGCCACGCTCCCCCATACTACACATATTATATAAAATAAAATAATAAATACATCTAAAAATGTTTTATTTTAAACTAGAAAATATTTACAAATAAAAACATTAATACATAAATGTATTCATTTTATTTCCTACCCTATAACACTACACCAATAACAACACACTTCAACATTTTAAATTAAATTAACTTCCATAATTAACCTCGCCTTCACCCCATGGTGAAGGCGAGGTGGGGGTGCACATGGGGGGTACCTGTGGTACCCCCTGCATTTGCATACACAATGCGGCAGGCACCGCGCAGTGCCTGCCGCTTTGTGTATGCAAATGCATACATGCATTTTTAGCAATGTGGCGGGCGGTGCTGAGAGAACCTCCCGCCACAATGTTAAAAATGCAGGATGTGCCCGCCACTGTGGCGGACGCATCCTAATACCCCCCACGGGACCCCTGCCCTTATGGCGGTCGGTCCTAAGTACCCTGAGGATGGCAGGCGGGCAAAGTCCGCCCGCCATCCTAATGAGGGCCATAGTCTTATGTTAGCCTTTTGTCTCCTCAGTTTTTCCACTCACTTATCACTGGATACTGGTATCGATGTATAATCAACACAGATCTTGATGTAAGCCTCTTTTAAATTCTCCAATGGCTATTATCCACTGTTTGATTGGTTGCAACGTTACTCTGGATCCACAGCCTGATGGACTATCACAGTGGCCTTTATACAATTCTTAATATGCAATCTATACCTCTAGCTTTTCTCATTTTCATTATATACAGTAAATTTGAGGTGTTTTGTTCCAATTCCTCCCACATCAATTTTGCCCTGAGGATGGTCCCGCTTCGGGGTCTTTTGTTACAAATCCTTCCACATCAATTGTGTCTCGCGGATTCACTTCACTTGAGACCAAAATGTCGATGATACGTCCACCTCTTCTTCTTTATAGCCTCTATTTTTTTCATCTATGGACTATCTACTCTTCAGTTAAGATCAACATTACACAACCATGAGAGTGCACATTTCATACATCGACATATGTTCCTTTGCGATCTCCAACTGTACTGGACTTTGGTTTTAATTTTTTTTTAAATAATGATAACATACATCATATCTTTCATTGTCGATGATTTTGACACTCAATTGATCCCGCATGGGGACTGATTACTACGACATATCAACATATGGGTTGAAGACTATTATGCCTTATCATTCAGTTGAGTAATTGGCAATGACCCTCACGAGTCTGTGTACATATGCAAGTTACCTATGCAGATGTTGCTTGCCAGGTCACGCTAGGGATATGTGATGCATTGTCTCCCTATACGCAAGCTCGTGGGGGATTCGGAATTTCTGCCTTATGTAAACCGTAAATAATCTTGGGGGTGAGGGGATGCACTTGGGGATGCCTGAGAGCTGCACTATTGTGGGCTATGTTTTTTTTTGTCCTCATATATGCCACCAAATGTTATATGCTCTAGATGAGTCCCTCTGATGCCTTTCATACTGACATTCTTGGTGCCGCCCCGGGGTCAATATACAGCGACCAGAGATCTCCCAGAGGTGGATTGCTTCCTTATCCAACTCCCCTGCCTCTTGATGGAATACCTCAGACTAGGGGAGCACAGGACCAACACAAACCTCTGGCATAATCATCGGACCATTACTTTTTTGACCAGGCCTCTAGTTTCGACCATACGTTCTTTGAGCTTTCTGCTCGACCAACCATGTCCATCTTACAAACTTCCATAATGTTTTTTAAACAGTCTGCGAATCTGGGAGGAGCCACTGACTTCCACTCTTTACATATCTCCCTCCTAGCTATGACTACCACATAAAATATGAATTGTGAGGAGAAATTGTATATATTACACCCACATGGTAGACCAAAAAAAACTAGCCTGGGAGAGCAGGAGATAGTAATGGATAAAACCTCGCCCAGAAAGCCGACAATCGCCTTCCAATACTTCTGGATCTCAGGGCACTCTAGGAATATATGCATGCCGTTTCCTGCTAGGAGTTTGCAGCTGGGACAACAATAGTTCTCCTGTGTTATCTTATACAATTTGGCCGGGGTCCAATACACCCGATAGGCCGTAAACAAATGATTCCTCCTTAAGTTGGCCGGTTTTATTAATCTCTGGGACAAGGAGATAGAATCTGTCCATATCTTACTGATTTCTTCGGGATAATCAGCTATAGTGTTACCCCAGAGGCTTACCAACTCATGATCCAGCATTCCTTTTGCCTCTATGAGTAGCTTGTACCAAAGCGATACTTCTCGGTTCCAACCTCCCCCCCTGCCGATTGAGTCAAGGATTCCAGTGTCTTTTTCCCGCTGTAATGCCTACCTTGACCACCATGCGGATAGTTGATAGAATTTAAATCTCGTCAATGACCCATTTGTGAGTGACACTAGATAATTCCAATCCATAAGACCGGAATCCACCCATAGATCTCCCCATTTCTGCACTCCTGCTGTTTTCAGAGGCAGGGATAACTGGTCCCGAAGACACACTGGTGTGCCCGGAGAATCCCAGACTGGAGTATAGGTATGGTAATATGAAATTCCCAGGGCCTTCCAAATAAACCCCCAATTCCTAAGTGCAGTCTGCAGAATCTCAAGATGGACTTTCTTAAAAAATTTCTGGTCGCCAAACTTGAATAAATAAATAAAAAATACAAAAATAAAAACTCTTGGCCGTGTGGTAAATCATATAATAAAGCCTGAAATAAACGGCCCTGTGAAGATGAGTCTAATATGTTAGCAAGTAGCCTGAAGTTTTTAAAAGGGAAGGCATGGCAGTACAAGAGTAGGTCTGGTAAAGCCAGACCCCCGATCTTTAAACCCCTCCTTAGTTTTTTCCAGGCTATCCTGGGAGATTTACAGGCCCAAATAAAAAAAACAATCTTGCCCTGAAGGTTCGCGATTTCTTTCAATGGAAAGGATAAAGGGATGGAATTATATAGAAAAGTCAACTTAGGGAGTATGGACATGTTAATAAGGTTAACTCGTCCATATATATTTAATGGCAGACTGCCCCATCTTGTTAGTATTTTAATGATATCTTTCACTACAGTCTGCCAACTAATTTTCGGGATATTCTATAATTCTTGAGTTAAATAGATTCCCAAGTATCTCATTTTTTGTTTTGCACCCTGAATAAGAATATTATTGTTCCACCCCATTATCTCTGTCTTCTCCCTATTGATCTGATAACTAGATAACCTTCCGAATTCCTCAGCCAAAAAGAATAGCCTAGGTATAGCCTCTACGTGATTGGAGGTGCATAAAAGAAGGTTGTCTGCATATGAGACGGTTTTAAGCTCCATGTTTGCTATTCTAAAGGGTTGAATTACATTGTCCTCTCTAATACCACAAACAAAAGGTTCCATATAAATGTCAAACAAAAGGGGGGACAGGGGGCAGCCCTGCCGAGTTCCGCGGGATATGTTGAACCAATCAGATAGAGTCCCGTTGACCAAGACTTTTGCTCGTGGGTTTTGATATAATGATTTAATGCCCTCTATAAAAACTGGAGGGAACCCAAACCCAACCATAGTGGCCCATAGATATTTCCAGTTTACCTGATCGAAAGCCTTGGCCGCATCTATCGCGACCAATGCTAACGGAAGGCCTTTATCCTCAGCGTAGACTATGGCTCCAATCGCCTGAAAGGTTAACTCGTTCAATTGCCTTCCCGGGATAAACCCCCTTTGATCTGAATGAATTATGGGTTTTATTATTTTAGCGAGTCTAGTGGTTAAATCCCAGCTTCATATCTGAGTTCAGAAGGGAAATTGGCCTATATGATTACATTTTCTTGAGGTCTTTGTTGGGCTTTGCAATAAGAGTAATTGTGGCTTCAGCCCATGTAGGGGGGATACTATAACCATGGATCAATAGACAGTTAAAAAGTGTGGTGAGGACCGGCACCAATTGTTCTGTGTAATCTAAGTAAACCTCAATCGGTAGCCTGTCTGAGCCGGCAGCTTTACCCCGCTTCATTTTCTTCAATTGGTTTATTACTTCCCCCTCCATAATCTCACTTTCTAAATACCTCCTGTCTATGTCAGAAATTTGGGGCAGATTTCTCTGGGTCAACCAAGTCTGGACCTCCTCTAACTCCGGATTCTTGTCCTCCGTGTAAAGGCTTTGCATAAACCTCCTGGTTTCCTCTCTAATCCCTCCATCTTCCACGATTAAGACCCCTGTCTCTCTCTGAATTAGGACTTTAATGTTGTTCCTATTTCTTTCTTCTCTAGATTTCCAAGCTAGAAGAGCCCCGCATTTTTTTCCGTATTCAAAATTCTTTAATTTGCTGGTCTCCCATTTTCCTTTAATGATTTTTTCATCACTGATTTTAAGTTGAAGCTGTATATCCAATAGCTCCTTCTCGAACACCGGGATACTCTCTCTATTTGAAACAATAGCTCTTTGTAACTCAGTCTTTTCTAGTTATTGCCTCTAACTCTTCCCGCCTTTTGTTTTTTATAGTCTTCTTTTATGAGCCATTAGAGAACTCAGCACTCCTCTTAAAAACGCCTTGTAGGTTTCCCAGACACCCTGAGGGGTAGAGGAGCCGATATTAATTATAAAGAATTCATTGGTCTTTTCTCTCACTTCTCTTTTAACGTGGTCATCGAGTAACAATGTCCTCTCCAATGTCCATCTGGTGTTTAAGGGACTCGAACTTAATAGGAACACGTATTCCACAACAGCGTGGTCTGATATCCCAACAGGTGTGAATGAGACGGAGCTGATGTCTGAAAGCAGGTGTTGATCCACTAAAAAATGGTCTATCCTCGAATAATGTTTGTACTTTTTACTGGAGAATGTAAATCCCCTAGTAGAACCATATTTAGTCCTCCATACATCTAACAAATTAAAGTCTTTCATTATAAAGCCTAAAGCAGAGAGTGACTTGGTGGGAGCATGATATTTGGCTTTTGAGGTCCAATCTAAAATATGATTGAAAACCAGGTTAAAATCACCCCCCAAGATCACTGGGCCCATGGTCCCAAGTAGAGCTGCCGCTAACTTAGATAGAGGACCAGGATTATCATCATTGGGACCTTAGTACACTGCATAAGTATAAGGGATGTTATAAATGGATAAAGCTGCCACCAACCATCTCCCTGTCTGATCGGTTTCACATTTTTCCAAGCTTATCCCTCTATTCGCCCGGATAATTATTGTGACCCCCCTAGTTGTTCCCATCTATCTGGAGCATACAATTTCCTGCACCCGCCTCAATTTTCCAAAAAGTGCACAACAGGCGTTTGCCTCAAGATGCGTTTCCTGGAGTAGCATAAGATGTGCTTCTGAATTTCTTAAGAACTCACAGACCCGGGACTGCTTCCTTCTTTCCCCCATTCCGTTCACATTCCATGAGATGGTTTTAATATTATTTAACCTACTCATGACCCGGCTCTTATTTCCTGCCCATCCAGAACCTTGTGTAAAAGAACTTTTTCCATATATGAGGATTTTTTATCTTTTTTCCCCCTACGCCCTCCACCCAGTGCCCCAACCCCCCCTCCCCCCAGAGGAACCCTCCCAACATACCTGACGATGAAACCGCCTTTGGAACCCCGGGAGAAATACCTCTGGCTGAATGCAAATTTCAACTGACCTTATCAGCGGGTTGTTTATCATAACTCGTTTAAGGGTAACTTTTTACTGCATATAACTCAAGTTCTGATTTTTCTCTTTTTTTTTCCCTAGCTTCTTTTTTCTATTTCTTCTTACACCCTTTATGCCTCTAAATAACGCTGTATAACACTCTGTGCTTCAAACAACTTCTATATTAAGTGCTCTCCTTATTCATATATTTATTTATTTATTTCCCCCCTTTTTTTTAATATTAGCCCAACCTCAACAGCTCTAACTTATCTTAATTCTCTCTCATCAAGACTAAAAGGTTATCCACATCTTCGGGCTGAGTAAAACTGTACATTTTATTTCTCCACATGATCTTTAGCAGGGCGGGGAATTTCATCTGTACTTGGGCTCCAAACGATCTCAATTCTGGCATTCTGGTGCCTAGCTCCCACTGTCGCTGTGCTGTTCTCGCTCCTAAGTCCGATCTAATAAGATAAGGATTTGCCCGATAGTGGAGGTCTGACTTAGATAGACATCTCCCCAGAATCAGCTCTTTGACACTGAAGGTCTGAAAGTTTACCAATATCTTTCTTGGCGCTTTCCTATCTGCATGCAACTTGAAAGGGTCTCTGTGTACCCTTTGTATCTTTGCCTCCAGGTCTATATCGGGACGGTCTTTTAGGACCCCCTCCCTTAGAAGCCTGCAGACAAATCCTTTAATATCCTCCAGTCTGGTATCTTTAGAATTCTCAAGTTGTTTCTTCGAGCCTGGGTTTCCAGTCTCTCCACATCCGTAGCCAGGGATCTATTCTGTGCTCTCAGAATTTCAATGCCCTTTGAGTTTCCTCATTTGATTTATTTAAAGCTACAACTTCCGTTTCCAGCTTCCCAGTGCGGCAGATGACATCATCTAACTTAGACTCTAATAGGTCGAACCTATCATGTATCGCCTTTTGATTGCCTTCTGAGATCTCGAATTTAGTCATCAAGTCTCCCCTTAAGGACTGAAAAAGATAACCCAACCTGTCTCCATCCAACTCCCCTAATTCGCCGAACTCTCCTGATCCTGGTCCTGATCTTGAAACCACGATAAGACACTGGCCTTGGCCCTGGCCCTGATCCTGGCGCTGGCCCTGGATTGCGTTCTCTTGTTGAGTAGCCATCAAGCTATTTGAGGGAGGCTCAACTAGCGCTAAGGGCATCTTGGGTCTAGTATCTTGTGGGCCTGGTGCACTTTCATGGGCCTGAGTACTGTGAGAAGGAAGGGGAGAGGGGAGGGGAGAGGAGGAGGAGGAGGGTGTGCTGGAGCTTATATGCTTTATATGCTTTGACTGGACCTGCTGTGGCTCCAAATCCTGTCCCAAATTCAGGGCCACTATTACCCCATCTTCTTCGCCTCCTGTCACAGCGTCTGACTGTTCTGACTGTTTACCACCCTCAGCATTAGACAGACTCTCCAGGGGACCAAATCGAATTTTTAAGGGGAACACAGTACCGATATGTTCTGACTGTATAGTTGGGCTTGCTGACTGCTCCATAATTTTGAAATAAGTTTTAAGAGAAGGAGTATTCTTTACTGGTTGCTGGACAGTTTTAGGCCCCTTAGGCTTTTTTATGCTGGTCACCTTTTTCTTCCCCTTACAGGGGGTTAATGGCATGGGTCGCTCCCTTTCTTCGAAGTCTAAAGCTCCTCCTGCTCTCAAGTCCTGCCGAGATCTCAACTGATATGTTTTTTCGTCTCCCTAGTGGGGGAGAAGATCTGGCTTTAGGGAATCCTGTTTTCAAGCTTGAACCACCTGGGGCAAGTTCCACTGAAAGCTGAGAGAGCTCAGTCTGCCTTTGTTTTGTGGTGCACTTTATGAGGTTCTCCTCAGCTTTTAAAGCCTCCCCCTTATTTATTTTATTTATTTTTAGCTGTTTTATAACGCGCTCTGTTACTACCAGAGTATCCTGGCGCGAAAGGAAAAAACAAGCAGGTGGCCAAAAGGAAACAGAAGAAAATTTAAAAAGTCTAATAAGCAGATCTAAAAATATGCGTCTTCAGTGCCTTCTTAAAAGGTACAAAATTCTGGATCGATCTCAAGAACAAAGGCAGAGTGCTCCAGACCGAAGCCGCAAGGACGGCAATTGACTGGCCTCCAAGGCGCACTCGCCGAAAACGGGGTACACTCAGTAAATTAAAGTCAGCTGAGCGTAAAGAACGAGTGGGGGTGTAGCGTCTGAATCTTTTCTTCAGATAGGAAGGCCCAAGATCATTGACTGCTTTAAATGCTAGTGTTAGGATTTTAAAAGTAATCCTTTGAGTCACCGGCAGCCAATGTAGTTCCTTCAAATGGATTCGCACGCTCTCTCTACTGGGCACATTGCACAGAAGTCTCGCCGTTGCATTTTGGATGATCTGTAATCTGGCGACTAGGAAGGCTGGAGTTCCGCTAAGAAGAGAGTTGGCATAATCGAGCCGTGATAGTATTAAAGCCCTCGCAACCTACTCTCTTGCTGAAGATGGAAGATATGGAAAGAACTTTCTCATAGCCTTGAGAGATCCGAAGCACACCCCTGTAAGTTTTTTTATGTGTGCCTCAAATCTCAGATCCTCCCCAAGTTCTTTGCAGGGATGGTAACTGAACTTGGCTGAGGAAAATCCGGAGGCCACAAGAGTTCTCTAAAATTAGGCGGAAATTGGCCGTACAACAAAATTTCTGTTTCGTCTTCGTTGCATTTTAGCTGTGCCACTGCTAACCAATTAAAAAACGCAGAAAGAAAAGAACGAATGACCTCAGTGTTGAGTGCTGTATCAGGCCATGTAAATAAAAGTTGCGTATCATCTGCATACGCTATAATTTTGGCTCCCATTTGTTCAGCCAGCACTATGAGTGGGGTAAGGTACACATTAAAAAGCAAGGGGCTTAATGTAGACCCCTGGGGTACCCCGGTAGTGAGAGGCTTGGCCGAGGAAGAAAAAGGAGGGATCCAAACCTGCTGGGACCTATCGGACAACTCACTGACAACTTTAACCGGGGCACCTACCAGTGCTAGCTCCATAAACCCACGCTTTGGTATTAGCTTTAGAATATGCTTTGGTGTTAGCCCCTCTGCACCACACCTTACCGCTTGTATTTGCTCATCTTGCTCTTTAGATAGGATACAGCAGGTTCCCTCGCAGACTGGCCCTCTAAACCGCTGCTGTGCAAGAACGAAGCATGTCCTGACCCAGAGGCTCCGCCGGCGTTCTCCTGGGTTTCCCTGTGCAGACGCCTCCTCTCGTGTTATGCGGGCCGCTTGAAGCGTAGGTCCTAGCGCCGCCACCATCAACACTAGCTGGGATGGCCAGTTGCCTCGAGCAAAGCAAAAAAGAAAACAAAGAAGGGAAGCGTTTTAGTTTTCTAGAAAGCGCTTCAACTACGCCGCAATCATCTGTGTCTTACCCCCGCTATGCAGCGCGTTCAGCCTCTCACAAGTCTGCTGGTATGTTCGGTGATATAAACCATCGGTTGTCTCCTGGGGTTGCCGCGACCTGCTCTCAGCCCGCCGCCATGTTCCTCTCGAACTCCGCCCCTTTGCAGGCTATGTACTGGACTGTGATGATACAGTTTTGATGTATTTCTGGAAATTGTTTGTTTTTTACCCCTATATTTTTATGCACCATTAATAATCGGTTTTCAACTACATTACTACATAAGCCTATTTTCTTCTTTATTTTATCTTTTTTTTCAATTCAACACTAGTTAGAACAACATGATCTTTTATTGTGTTGTTGGCTTTCATCATTAGGTGATCATACAATTAATTTGATAAAAATTAATTAGTATTAGTTTTTTCAAACATTCACTTATTAGCTCTTTAAATTTCTATAGCTTGCATCTAAGCTCAGATGGGGTTATTGATTTGCCCATTTTTTTTATTTACTTTTAAAAAGTTGCCATTTTGTTGTGCCAAGCGTTTGTGCCTTCTGCCAGTGTCCTGGGTCATGGATCTGCGGTTGGGTGTTTGTGACACACTGGAGACTTAGGTATGGACAGAATGGCCCATCCTGGCAGGAGTACTGGAGAGGATCTCTACTCAACCCCACTTGCACTTCAAAGGGCTTTGCCTACTACCCCCACTAAGCAATATGACTCCAAGCCTGCCTACCTTTTGTCAACCCTAGAGAGTTTGCAGCTTTGACAGGGAATAGCTTTCCAGAACCAGATGGAGGGTAGGACAGGAATGATCCCCACACAAAGGCTGGTACCAGGTAGAAATATTGGACCTCCAGAGACATTCTTTAGAACACTCTGGGCCTATGGAAATTACAGAAGGACTGCTGTCTTACCTGAGGACTCCTTTGCTGTCTAAGAATGAAGACTGGACCTACTTACTCTAACTCCAGGCTAATTCAGAATGACTCCAAGGGTGAGTTGGCTGATCTCCTGTGTGAGCTACAGGTACACAACATGCTCCAGAGGCCTCCGTGCAATGCCTAGCTGACCTGCTGCAGCAGGACCTGCCCGCGTCATGCTGGCTTCTGCTAGAGTGAGTATTTTATTCTCAAGAGGTGCCTCCCCAAGTCCTTGATCCTTGGCTGGCATCAGAGTGCACTCCTCCGCAAGATAAGGTAAAAAGTTTTGATGTCCTTACAACTGTAAGCAGGACTATTTGTTCCAAGACTCTGCCATCTGTGATAACGGCCCTGCAAAACTGCAATGAGACATTCTGTTCTCACTACAGCAACGACTGGCAACTTGATTGCCATACGTCGCTCTACAGCAATGAATGATGATGGACTTGTTACTTTACGTAAAAAAAAACTAGAAATTAAAAGAAAAAACAAAAGGTTAACAGGATGTTATTGTTAGGTGAACTTAAAACATACTATTGGAAACTAAGAACAACATTGAAATTCACCAGTTATAGTTATCTCAAGTAACTAGAAGTCATGCTCTAAAGTAACTATAACTTGCACCCTCGCCATGCCCTGCTTTTGCCCTTGAATAGTAAATCTGTCATGGCATATTCATTAATTACATTTATAACATCCTTAATCACATCTGAAATGCCATCATTGTTGATTATACTGTGCATGGTGGGTGCGGGTTTTGGTAGTTTTAAAGGGCATGTTTTACATGGCATTTTCACCTAACAATAATATTCCTTTAACCTTTGGTTTTTCTCAGTTAATATATAAATATGTTTGTTTTGCACCAATGGCTGACACCTCATCAGCATCATCAGCAGTGGATTGCGGGTTCGCGAAATATAGTTAGTACAACTAACTATATAGGAGCCATAATGGCTGACACATTATGATTGACTAAATAAATTCATTGAGCTGCTGAAACCCGGCTGTGCTGCCTTTTCCTCCTTCTTCCCTTGGATTGTGGGTACTGTTTTGGATATTTGTTTGGAAATTTGGTGAACACACCCACCTGTGAACAAGGCGGAGTATCGCTGAAACGCGTCAGGACTAATTACTGTGTGTTTTACAGCTGCAGTGTTCATGACAAAATAAAAGTCAGCTTTTGCATCAGACGGTGTTGGGCTCCATGGTTGTTCGTGAGGCATCACTTTGTGACAGGATTTCTCTTCCTGTTTGTTTAAGGAGCCCGCCCTGCAGGCTCAGAGCCCCCAGTAAAATGGAACTCTTTGTGGCGATATATATATATATATATATATATATATATATATATATATGTGTATATATATATATATATATATATATATATATATATATATATATATATATATATATTCACTTTAAAAAAACATAGTTTTCAGGACTTATATAGTTAGGAATTACCATTTAAAAAACCTCCACTGCTGATGATGTCACATATTACATCATTCATGACATGGTCAGTGACATCACTGATGACATCTCAAATGACATCACTGATGACATCACTGATGACATCTCATTTGACATCACTGATCACATCACTGATGATATCATTCATGTGATAATACGATGCCCTTCCTCACACTCTAATATAACCTTTGATACACCCAGTGTTAAATACAGACTACCATTCTTGAAGCCATTGCCACACCAATACCAGTTACTACATACGCACTCACTGATTCCTAGGTCTACACACACATTCACTCATTCACCCATAGAAACACTCATACATACAGTCACTCATCAATACAACACTATCATATGCACTCATACACCTATACAGACACTCACACACTGCCACTCATCCATGGAGTTACTCACACACCTGGTCAGTCATGCAAAGAATCAATCACACTTTCATTTCCTCAACTATACAGTTATACACACAACACCTTACTTATTCAAACATATACTAACACATACTTACTCTCTTATACAATTACTGATACAAGTACACAATGATCATTATAGCCGCTCGCACATTCACTGGCTCTCATGTATAGTCATTTACATATGCCAACTCTCACATGCACTGTGTTTTACATATGTGCTTACTTGCACATGTAGCACTGAGATATCCATTCACTCACCAACAGACCATTGCCCACAGTCAACCGCCCATATAGCTGTATCCACATGCACTCTTGAACGAATACACCTAATGAATCAACTGCTCACACATCTATACACAGAGTCACACACCTCCCAGCCACCCACACACACACTCAGTCTCCCATTCAAATACTTGGGCAGCCACTCATATAGCTACTGATCAACACATGCAGCAGCTTACACAACAACAGACATACTGATGCACACATTCAGACAGTTTAGTCACTAACCCATGCATTTAGTAAGACACATTTAATCACTCACTCATACAATCAGTCACGCACCTACTAAATCCTTCATCCAGACACTTATACATCCACTCATTCTTCAATATGTAAAACATATTTAAACTTTACAGAAACACACAGTCACTGGATGATGTCATCAGTGATGTCAAATGAGATGTCATCTCATTTCACAAACTTTATTCGACAATTAAGTCATAAAAGTATACATACATATATTACACAAATGTAGGTTAAAATGACGTTAAAATCCGTACAATAAATATTTTTAAAAAGTATTAAACTAGAGTAGACTATGTCGAATTACAGTTTAAGAGGAGGATAAAAACAATTTCATAAACATACATTAATCCAGGGGAATATTGCACAAAGATTCACAAGGGTTAGCTTATAAATGCAAGGACAAGTACAGCTTAATCTTCACATATTTACCGCTATGTATTTTGTGCGGATTACCCAAGCCCATTTCAAGAATTTAGCCACGGCAACAGCAATTGTAGGCATCAGGTCTGTAGTTAAAATTCTCAGACCCTCAGCATGTCTGTGTAACCCTATCAGTTTACATAAAGGCTTGATCCACATCAATCTGGGGGCATTGTACAGGGGACAAAAAAATAAAAAGTGGCTAATTGTCTCTTGTTCCTCCCCGCAATTGGGGCATCTGTCGATTCCACTTTTATCTGCCCATTTAACCATAAAAGATCTTACTGGGAGTGATCCTACCCTCAGCTGGAAATAGAGCTTGCGAACCTGTTGTTTGCCAATAATATCCCAATATTGTTCCAGTTTCGGTAGGGCTTTAATGTCCATGAAACGACTAGTTAAATGAGCGGAGAGACCCTTTGACCTTGCTTCGGAGATCACCATCTCCCAATATTTTTCTTTTAGTAGTTTTTTAGAGGGAAAATTAGCGTTTCCGGGTCCTCCCATAAGTCAGACATTCCTAGCTTGGAAAGTATCGACTTGATATTCTTGAGCCAATGAATTCTTTGGGACGTGTCCTTAACCATTATCTCTTTTAGACCATGGGCATAATGCTGTAGTTTTTCTGTCGTCCACAAACGGCGCCAGTAAAGAACTGGACGCAAAAAGGCTAGATCCTGGACTGCCTTTTTTCCAAGGTCCCACATTAGCGGTAATAAGGGGGTACTTAGACGCTAGTAGCTTTCGAAGAAATTCATTTTCAGCTAGCGTTAATTTTCTAAGGTCTTCAAAACCCCAGAGTTTGGCTCCATATAGGACCGAACCTAGGGCCTTCATCCCATATACTTCCAATAAGGGGCTAATGGGCTTAGTTGTTGCTGAGGAAATATTTTTTAGAAGGATACCAGCCTGCTGGCGGAGTTTTAGGACCGCAATGTCCAGTTGACTGGACCACCCCAGATCTTTCTGAAGGGTGACCACCAGGTAGGTAAAAGCATCTACCCGCTCCAGCGGGGAACCATTCATATTAATCAGCCCTCTAAAAGGTCTATTTGTCTCGCACGTTTTACTACCAGTCAGAACCATATACTTAGTTTTTGTAGTATTTATTTCTAGTCCCCTGTCCAAACAAAAATCTACAAATCGCTTGGGTGCTTGCTGGAGTCCATTCGGAGTCTTTGAAATGATGAGAGTGTCGTCCGCGCACATGAGGATCGGGACCCACTCACCGGACATCGCAGGGGCATCGGTCGGCACCAGGGAGAGGAAATCCGAAACCCCGTTCACGAAGAGCGAGAACAAGGTGGGCGCCATGACGCAACCCTGCCTTACTCCACACTCCACCGGAAAAGGCTCAGTACCCTCCCCCTGGGATCCCCACCGTACCCGAGCGAAGGCATCCTCGTGTAGGCGGACAATCAAACTCAGCAATTCAGGTGCCATCCCCAGGTCCGCTAGAACTTTCCATAGTATATTACGAGGGACCAGGTCAAAAGCCGCTTTAAAGTCAACAAAAACGGCATACAAAGTGCCCTTTTCCAAGACCACGGTACGCCAGTATAACATAATGAACCGGAAAACCTGGTCAATGGTACTTGTTTTTGGGCGGAACCCAGCCTGGAGGTGACTTAAAATATTGTCATTATCCATCCAGGACTGAATTCTGCCCAAAACCAGCCAACCCATGATTTTTTGTAAGCAGTCAATTAGACCTATTGGTCTATAATTGGCTGCAAGTGACTTGTCACCCTTTTTATACACCGGCACGATTTCTGCCCCTTTCCATGAGATGGTCACTTCCATCCCTTGAGCTATGGCGTTTGCCACATACAAAATATAAAATCGCCAGCGCCTTCTGTTATTCAGAAATAAATCTGCAGGGACACAATCCATACCTGTAACACGCCCCTCAGTAACTAGGTCCAGTACCCTGTCCACCTCATTCAAGGAAAAGGTAGGTTCCTTGTACACAATATGGGAGAAGTCTCCTATGCTTTTACCATTGGCACTGGGGCTTAAAATAGTCGACCCAAGAGTTACGGTCAACATTATTGTGAGGGCTCCCTCAATGTGCTCCCCTGTCCCACTTAAAGATTTCCCAAAAAAGTTTGGGATTCTTTGCAGAGCACGCAACTTTTAAATCCTGCCACAGGCCCTCTTCCCAGTCCTTTTTAGCAACAAATTGCTTACGCCTGTAGTTCGCCCTGGCCAGTCTTACTGCACCCATATCTTTAGACTTTAGGGCTAGACCCAAGTCCCTCCTAGCTTGGCGGCAGGAGCTATTATACCAGCTCTCTGTTTTTTTAACTATAGCTCTTTTTTTCCCTAAGCTGAGTTTACAAAAGTATGATTTCAGTTTAGTAAAGAGCCTGTTGTGTGCCTCTAATAAAAGGTAGGGGGGAGAACCTTTCAGTATGACGTCCTCCATAGCCTCTAAGGTCCCTTCCAGGTCTCCCTCAATGAAACTAATTATTTCCTGATGCCCAGCGACTTGGACCCATTTAAGGTGTCGCTCATCATTTGCCATAACTAGATCTGGGTAAGAATGCCCTTGATGAGTGTCATCCCCTATGAATGCCCAAATTTAACTTTGCGCACAGAGGGTTATGGTCTATTTCAATACGTGACACAACCTCTATGTCGAGGAGAGTTGACCGCATATTGAGAGAGACAAGTAAGTAATCAATGTTGCTTGCCCTAGCACCATTGTCAAAAGTTTCCTTCCCCATTTTGTCTGAGAGTGTACGCCCGTTGGCAGCCCTCAACTCGTTTTCCAAACAGAAACCCTTTAGCTGAATAGCAGCCTCGGTCCACTTTTTTATAGGTTTAGTGCTAAGCTGGGGAACTCCCCACCTAGCGTCCTCCTCCTCTGTCAAATGGATATCGTCCAAACCAAGGGGTTCAAAAGTGGTGTTAAAATCCCCAGCAATCAGTGTCATTATGTTATTTGGGAAAGCCTGTAGTAATGTATCCAGTTTAGCTACAACATCCGATTTCTTACCACCTTGGAGCCCCCTAGCATAAACATTAAAGATGTCAATTTCTAAGTTAGCATGGAAGCTAAATCTAACACCAAGAATGTCGTCACATACAGTGGGGAGCAACTGGGTTTTACATTTTAGGGACTGCTTGACCCATATAACCAGCCCCCCCCCATAGGTCGCCCTTTAGATTTTTTTACAGCAGGGACAAAAAAGTTCAGATAGCCAACTTCAAACATTGGTTCAATCGCCCAGACTTCTTGAAACAAACAGATGTCAAAGTGGTCAATAAAGACTGCCCAAGCCGCCGAGTTAAGTTTTGACCCCAGCCCTGCCACATTCCAGGAAACCAGCGATGTCCAGCTTAGTGGGCCATCTGATAGTGGGCCAGTTTGCCCCGAACGGGTTGTCCCTCTAGACGAGAATGGATATTATGGAGTCTATTCGTGGACTGATCTACCTCTAGAGCCTTTGGGATGTAAATGTAAATGTAAATGTATTTGAGCTTATATAGCGCACAGCTACCCGCAGTGGGTTTCCCGGCGCTTGCTTAGGGAACCCGTCCTGGTATTCCCCTGTGAGATAACCCCGGCAGGGTATCCACAAGGTGAAAGCCAGGCATCCCGCCGCGAGGGGCCGTTGTGGAGATTAAGCAAGCTATTGCCCAGAGTCGCAGATTGTGAACCCGTGAGTCGAGAAGGCACGGGAGCGAGAATTATCGAGTCCGTGGAATTTTTAGCCCAAGACCCGCCGAGGCGGGGAATTGAACCCTGGTCCAGGGCCGATCTCAGCTTCCGCGTCTGCCGCCTCTAACCCCTGAGCCACACTTCTCCACTGATATCACATGTGGAACCTTGCCCAACCTCAACCAGCCCTTCACCTTTACTACACTGGGCCTGCACATTCCCTTTCCCAGTCTCTAACCCTTCTCTACCATCCCCTCCCCTACTAACCAAAATGGGTTTTTCTTGTTCATACTGTCAATCACAGTCCCCTAGCCCCGACAGGGTCTGGAATCTGTTGAACAGCCTTATGTTCCCTAAGGGGCAGAAATTAGGTACAGACCCCTGAGAAAACATATCCCTCTCAAAGGAAACTGGGGTAGGGGGGGCCATAAAAATAGGCTAGGGGTAGTGCTTGTATCCCTTGGCAAGTGCTGTTGATACCCTTATAAGGAAATTGTCAAGAGTCCCAAATAGTGAACCACCAGTAGATTTCCTACAGATAGGGTCACCATCTTGTAAGGTAGCCATCCTTTTTGTGTTACTCAATACAATATTAAGAGAGTCCCAATATGGCACTAACCTTGTTTGTAGTGTGGCAGGTGTTAGAGGGGTGGCCCGTCCCGTTCTTTGCCGGCCTTGAACGGGCTTAAACGGGCCCGCCCTTAGTCCGGGCTTCGTCCGGCGCGTCCTGCGCGCGTCTTTGCGGGACGAGGAAGTGGACGCCGCTTTATGCACCGCCTGGCGCTGCTTGCTGAAGGGGGCGGCGCTCTGGTGTCAGGCTGCTGGGGGATGTAGTCCCTGACCGGCGGAGCCAAGCCCGGACAGTCAGGAAGTGAAGGTCGGTGTTCTAGGCGGAGCTGAGCCCGGCCGCCTCACGTAAGCTGTAAACTCCTGGGGCGCCTCAGCGGAGCGGAATATGGTCGGCCGGCGTGGTAACCCCTCCAAATACTGCCATCATCAGTGATGTCATCAGTGATGTCATTTGAGATGTCATCAGTGATGTCATCAGTGATGTCACTGACCATGTCATGAATGATGTAATATGTGACATCATCAGCAGTGGATTGCGGGTGCGTGAAATATAGTTAGTACAACTAACTATATAGGAGCAATTTCAATGGTTTTTTAAATGCTAATTCCTAACTATATAAGGCCTGAAACCTATGGTTTCTTAAGTGAATTTGCAAGGTTTTTTAAATGCTAATTTCTAACTATACAAGTCCTGAAACCTATGGTTTTTTAAGTGAATTTGCAAGGTTTTTTAAATGCTAATTCCTAACTATATAAGGCTTGAAACCTATGGTTTTTTCAGTGAATTTGCAAGGTTTTTTAAATGCTAATTCCTAACTATATCAGGCGTGAAACCTATATTTTTTTCCCACAAATTTCAAAAGTTTTGTAAATGCTAATTCTATTAGCCGATAACGTTTATTTATGTTATTATTCTTCTGGGACCACCTGAGCAGCCATCTTGTTTCTCAGGAGAAGTGAGGCACAAGCGAGCAAAAAACAAGAGTGGAAAACGAGAAAAGGGGGCAGGGTGGAACCTACCACGGCGCGATCGAGCACCAGGACGAATCTCCGCCGTTCCACCGTGAACGCAGGAGCCTTGTACACAGCCCGCATGGAAGCTGCCCTTAACTAGGTTCGAGCCCTCTCTGGGTTACCTGCACCACTCGTAGGAGCCCTGCACACAGGCGATCGAGCCTCGTAATAGCCTCGCAATTTTAGGTCCCTTGCTGACCTACGCCTTTTAACCCAATCGCCCTAACCGGACAGGCTCCTCTCCAGACACCTGAACTTTAAGTGCATGGCACATCCAACTCGGGTCACAGCAAAACCAGATCGGACCCACCTCATTAACAGACCAATTGTGGACAGCGTGGTAGACACATCGTTCTTCACGCTCATGCTCTAATTCAGGCAGGCAACGGTTGTCCTGATGATGATCCACTATCTTTGACTGGATCGAAACGCCGTCGACATGATATGTGGGCTTAACACTAGTTCACTATTATGTGCCTAAAATGTTCTGTTCCCCACATATGTGAAGCAAATACATTGTAAATACTGCCCTTTTTGCTCCGTTTTTTCTCTACATGCCTGAAATACCTTATATGTTTGTATTGTCTTAATGTACGTATAGCACTGTGGATGCAGGACTGTGTCCCACTGTTTCATTGTTCCTTCTAAATCAAATTAATTAACTATTGAATAAATTTACAAGTCCGGCTGGACTTTTTTTGGGTTATTATAGTGCAGATTGTGGCCTATAATTATTATGGTTGTCAATTCCCTTGTCAAGGACCATTGTTTTTCTTGCAGCTAAATCCCCCCAAGCACGTGTTAGCGCGCGTATGAGTACTGCATGTGTAAGGAATTGTCCAACTGGCAGTTCCGTGTCAGCGGCCAACGTCTCGAATGGAATTAAAGCGCCCTCCTCGTGTAGGTCGCCCAGTGTGTCTACTTCGGCTCGCGTCCAACTGCTCAGCGCCGCTTCAGTGAGCGCGCCAGTTTCCCAGGGCGTCCCCAGCAACGGCAGGTCTGGGGCCTACGGCTTGGTGTGACGTGTGAGCCTCAGGCTACGCATGTAGCATTTCCGCGCCACCGCCAGGTGTATCTGTGTGGGGCAGCGGGATTTCATCAGTGGATGAAACCACGCATGTATCTGTGTGATATTCGTGACCATCTTGTCCGTAGCTGTGTCAGACAGGTTTTTCCCACTCAACCAATAGACCACCCACTGCATTTGCGCAGCCAGGTAGTATAACTCCTGTTTGGGGACAGCCAGTCCACCAGCCTCTACCGGTGAGTAAAGTGTCTGCAGCGCAACTCTGGGTCGACCCGCATTCCAGATCAGCCTCCTGATCAGGGTCTCGAGTTCCCGAAATGTGCGGGTGGGGACAAAAACTGGCAGGTTGGCATAGAAATGCAGTAGTCTGGGCAACACCACCATTTTTCGTCAGAGTGATACGGCTTGGGACATTTAACAGGAAGGAGTTCCAAAACGTTACTTGCGCTGTGAGCGAAGTAATCGCTCGCACCAGGTTACCCTCCAGCACGTCAGTGGGATCACGATATATTAATATCCCCAAGTATTGAAACGTGGTGGGGTACCATGCAAGACGTTCGTCCAGGACTGTGATATCGCATTCCGGCGTAGCAGCATCAAAGGAATACATGCCGGACTTTGCCCAGTTGACTTTGAGCCCTGACATGTCTCCAAAGACACGGAATATATCGGAAAAAGCCGGTGGGAAGCGGGTCAGGTCTCTGATATAAAGTAATAGATCGTCCGCATATAGCGACACTGCATGAATTCCGTCAGCTAGGGGAATGCCCCAGTTCTCACCTGAGGCGAAAAGTTGAGTCGCCAGGGTTTCCATCATGAGAGCAAAGATTAGGGGGGAGAGGGGACACCCCTGCCTGGTGCCTCTGCGCACCCGGATAGGGTCGGTGAGCAGTTTGCCCGTTCGGACTCGTACTGTGGGTCACTGGTATAGGAGTTCCACCAATTGGAGAAAGTCGTCACCCAGATCGTATTTCGGCAGCACCGACATGAGGTAGGACCACTCCACAGAGTCAAAGGCCTTCTCAAGGTCGAGCATCAAACGTCACGAGTGAGGCCATCGGGATGTGGCCAGACTCTGTACTTTAAATAGACGTCTGATGTTATACGACGTGCTGTGTGTGGGAACAAATCCGTTTTGGTCGTTATGGACAGGGTAGGCACCAACGGTGCCAGCCTTTGGGCCAGCGTAGATGCTAGGAGCTTATAATCTATATTGATGAGGGCCAGCGTCCTGTAAGAGCCCATATTGGTACCGTCTCTGCCCGGCTTCAAGAGAGATGTGAGGTTTGCCTCGTTCAGTGTGGGCGGAAGGGCAGAATCGGAGACGGCCGCCTCAAACACACGTAGCAATTCTGGGATTAGTATGATAGAAAAGGCCTTATAAAACTCAGCGGGTAGTCCATCTGGACCTTGCGTCTTCCCGTTGGAGAGGGAGAATATAGCTGTACGGTGCTCCTCCGACATGAGTGGCGCGCCTAGATCTTCGCGCTGCGCATCAGTGATTTCCGGCAGGGGCAAGGCAAATAGATAAGCTGAGATCTGATCGGTGGTAGCCTGTATGCGAGAGCGGTAAAGGCCCTCGTAGTGTGTCGTGAAGGCATCATGGATAGCCCTCTGCGTGTATACGATGGTGTCCGGGGACGCCCATAGAGACATCATCGGGGTGCTCTTGGTGTCTCGCCTAATTAGCCACGATAGTAGCCTGCCAGGCTTATCCCCAAAACTGTGTGTGCGCGCTGAGTGTGCAGCGTAGTTCAAGTGCTTCAATCTATCTAGTGCTAATGCGTGCCGCTCCCTAGTCGCCAGTAAGAACCCATTATCTCCCTCGACTGTCTCCCGCTCCCCCTCTAGCAGTTCCGATTCAATTCGTGCGAGTTCTCTTTCAATCTGTTTCCGCATTCCCGCCTGTGTGCCCAAACAGTGGCCTCTGGGCACTACCTTGAACGCGTCCCATTCTAATTGGGGGGAGGAGGCAGTGTTATTATATTCCTCAAAGTATTGCAGAAGGCGGGACTCAAGTGCTCCCCTAAACTGGGCGTCTAGTAGCAAGTCTGGCTGGAGCCGCCAAGTGGGCACCGGTGGGTGTTGGCGTTCCCAAGCAAAGTCTAATGTGTGGGGATTATGATCAGAGTGTGTGCGGCTCAAATAGCAGGAGTCCATGACTAGGTGGAGCAGGCCACTCAACAACATGTATCTGTCTAATCTGACATGTAGCGTGTCAGCCCCAGAATAATATGAGTACATCTTTGTGTGAGGGTTGCGCTCCCGTCAAGCATCATGGAGGTCCCACTGCCCTGCCCAGTCTCTGAGCGTCCTCATAGCACCGTTCACCAAAGCGCTGGCCAGGGGGGGGAAAGATCGGTCTAGGACTGTATCCAGAACACAGTTGTAGTCGCCCCCCAGCAAGAAAGGAATACCATGCCATGGCGCAAGCACTGTTGACAGTCGTGTGAAGAAATGATCTTGGTCAGTTTTAAGGGCGTAGAGGGATGCCAGAACAATGGGCTGCTCATCCAGGTTACCCTGTAGGACTACATATCTGCCCTCCGTATCTACTGCGCAGTGGGAAAGTACAAAGGGAACCCCAGGGTGCACCATGATCAGCGCTCCCCGCGCATAAGCTGAATATCCGGTGGCGTACGGCTGTCCCCTCCATCTGCACCGGAGTATTAATGTCTCTGGGCCAGTCAAATGAGTCTCCTGTAAGAGTGTGATTTGGATGTGGTGTCTCTTGAGATAAGAAAAAATCTGGTAGCGGTGGGATGGTGTGTGCATTCCCCGCAAGTTCCATGTACAGAATTTAACCTTAGCAATGATATTTACGCAATTTCAGCATTCCCCCCAACCCCCCACCGCCAACAACCCACACCACGTCTGATTACCTAGATATACACCTGCAATGCTAACATATCGCAATACACACCCGTGACTCATGAGGAGAATGTGAGGGAAGAACAAAGGGGCAGTCAATTCTGAAAACAAAAGGAACAGTAAAACAATACCAAAAGGTCGACAGCAGAATATGTTATCGTCCAAACACTCTAGGGAGCTTAAGAAACCGTGAGTTCGGGGGACGGTCACTGAGCACTTAGTTCTGTTGCTTTTAGTACATCATGTGATCAGGTGGAGGGTGCCTCCCCCCACAGGGTTCGCATGGCCCTTTGTTAGGCCCCAGCGGGCATCATCATATCACTGGAGGATCCCGGTGCCCCCACGGGGGTGTGGTAAACCCAACAGGGCCTTAGCAATGTGAGACGCGAGCAAAGAGGAACACCCCACGTGGCAGACAGAGTCTCGGAGTCAATCAACAGGGGAGCAGATTGTCTGGGTAGGCTTCTGTGTAATAAGTCGGCAGTTTGTGGGGTGGCATCTGGACAGTCTGCCGACACCTGCTAATCCGGCAGTCCATATATGCGCTCATCATCCCTCGGGATATCGCGTGGGCTAGCCTCTAAGTTCGAGTCCGCTTCCAGCGAGTCACTGATCACCGCCACCATACGTAGGGCCTCTTGTTGCTTGCTATGGATAAGCTCGGCCGGAGGGCCGATATCCGCCTCCGTCCTTGCCCCTCCCGACGGCGAGGGCCGCCTGCGACGGCATCGGGGTCCACGGGCGCACCGTGTATTCGATGTCGATGGCATTGTGCGGGGCTCCGTGTAGATTCCAGAGTCCAACCAGGCCTCCACTGCCTCCTGAGTTTTGAAAAAGTGGGTCTTGTCCTGGGCCACCACCCTCAGTCGGGCCGGAAAGAGCAGAGAATATTTCAATTTCAGGCCGCGGAGACGCGATTTCACTGCAGAAGGAGTGTCTCTGGTGCTGTACCTGAATGGTGTAATCAGGGAACAACATAACCTTAGCGTTCTCAACTCTGACTTCTGACAGTTTCCTAGTCTCTCGCAGTATGACATTGCGATCTTGATAGTTCAGGACGCGGATAAGCATGGGTCTTGGGTTGGTGCCCTCAGGAGGAGGCCTAGCCGGCACTCTGTGGGCCCGCTCCACCATGAAGTGTTGAGAAAGGGAGCCCTCAGAGAGAAGGTCAGTGAGCCATCTCTCCATGTGTATCTCTGGTTCTCTACCTTCCAATCTTTCCGGTAGTCCTACGATGCGGACGTTGTTTCTTCTTGCCCTCCCTTCCGCATCCTCTGCGCGGTCCTCCAGGAATTCCACACGATTGAGGAGGTCCTGGACATGCTTGTCCGTCTGCATTACCTTAGGTGTGACGTCCGCCAAGGTGGCCTCAAGGGCGGTCGTGCACTCCAACAGTTTCTTGTGGTCAACCCGCAGGTGCGTGAGGTCGATGGCCACGCTATCGATTTTTGTTTCCAGGGACGTGCGAGAGAGCTGCAGCGACTCCTCTAGCCGCTCCATTGCCGCCAGCATCGTGTCTAGTTTAGAGGCCATCTGGTCTTGGTCCGTCAATTTTGCCATTCTCCCCTTCACTTGTGTGCCGCTAGCACCATCTCTTGTTTTAGGTCCCCCAGACATGGGAAGCGTGCTGTGGTTCAGTGCATGGGCGTTTTCAGGGGCCCCCATGGGGTTCCAGAGAGGGGTTCGGCTGCTTTGATGGCAGAGAAGACAAGCTCAGGGGTGTTGCCGGGCGACAGTGTCCTCTTGATATTCGAGCAGTTCTGGCGCACACCAGCCGGGCCGTCCGCCGTTAGGGAGGCACAAGGGCAGGCACAAGGTATCTTTCCCCGCCGCACTCGGTGCTCCCAGGCGATCGGCGACCCTCCAGAAGGAACAAGGCGATGCAGGGGATATGATAGTCCCGAGGCTCCTGCCAGTAAGTCCTCCCACTTCCCCAGTTGTTCAGGCAGTTCCGGCCATTCCAGCGCTCACCATGGACTGGAATAGGACAGCTGCACGCTCTCTCGGCACCCTCAGTGTTGCTTTCAGGGTTCTCTGGGTGGACAACGGCTTCAGCAGCAGGGCAGACAAGCGCAGAGTCACAGCAATGCGGGCAGCGTCACTCACCACTTGCCTTGGGCGCGATCAAGTGGACCGGCACCGGGTGAGCAGGAATGCCGGCAGCGTGTAGCGCGCTGTCCACTGGTCCATAGGGGGGGGGGGGGCTCCAATTCACAAGCAGCAGTGTTCTTAGCCGGGGCCAGGGGGGATGGGTCTCCACGTGTGTGCGTCTCAGGGGCCCGCCGTATTAACTAATGTCTGTCGCACTTCTTAAGGACACTTCAGCACGGCAGGAGAGGTCCTCTGTGAGGCGTTCGGGACTGGGCCCGTGCAGGTTCCCACTGCGTCCAGGAGAGTTAGTTCCGAGTATGACCACCTGTGCCACAGGCCCGCCAGACAGCTATCGCCACGACCTCCACCAGGGACAGCAGGCCACGCCGGGTCACTCCGCCAAGCATCGGCTACATATGGGGCAACTGCCGCTATGGCTCGATGTGGTCGCTGGGGTCCGCTAACAAGCCCTGGACAGTCAGGCACCGAATGGTGGCATAGTGTGCAGTGTCGCGCCGGGCAGGAAGACGCACCAAGATGGCCACCCCAGTCCATCGCCTCCGGAGCAATCAGCCGCGTCCCACCAATGCAAAATCCCCCTAGGGGATCAGGATTGTGTCCCAGTGTGTCTCCGCTAGCATCGGAGGGAGTGCAGGTCCCATGTCGCGGTCTTCCGAGCCCGCTCCGCGTCAGGCAGCGGCCAGGCCTCTCGCTCGGGGCCCATCCCCGTTCTCGCTTCAGCTCTCACGCTGAACTGGGGAGCTCGCAGTAGGGGTACACGCTTTCCACCCCTGTAGATCCAGCCAGGGGCCACCGCTCGGCCCCAGACTTGGCAGGAGCATGGGGGGCAGCTTCACACAGCTCCGCTGATGACAGGGGCCGTGTACGGATGACTGTTGCGGGGAATTGGCCTGTGGAAGGGGAGCTCAGCACGGAGCTCTACCCGGTCACGTCTGCCGCCATTGCGTGCCTAGCCACGCCCCGAAGTATGCAGTGGGCTCATGGCCCTTGTATATGCCCCAGGACCGCCGCCTTCCTGGGGCAGTAATATTTGAAAAAGGGGGGGGGGGTCCGTGACAGCACGGACCTCCCAGCCCCGGGGATTATCACTTTTCGGGGCTTTTTAATGTTGGGAGAGGGTCGTGTGGTCTCTGTCCTAAAACTCTTGATGGCTCTGTGGACCACCATCTCTCAGGGCCTACTACTGCAGTGTCCCGGGGTGTCTACCCGCGGGACACTGCTGTTTGGTATGGTAGGGCGGGAGTGTCGTGGCTCCCACTTTAGCACAGGAAACCGGTTTCCTATTTGAAAGAGAGAGCAAGTTAAGCTGCTGTGTCTTTCAAGTAGGAAAGCAGATTGCTTTTCGTTAGAGCAGCATATAAACTGCTCTCTCTGACAAAGCAATGCCGGCTCTCGAAGGACGCGGGGAGCCGGCTGGGATCGTGGGGGTATTGGTGTTCCCCACACGGTCCCTAATGATATTTTTTGAGTCCTGGTGAATGGGTTCCTTGGCAGCTCCTTAAACATTCGTACATTTAATTTCTGTAAAATCCTTTTTTTATGTTGGGGATCAGAGTATTCCTCTAGTGACTTTGTCATCCATGTATGTTTTTTACTTTTTCTTTATTTAAATTCTGTTTTATTTACAGTATGTTTCTGCCTCTTTTAAGAATGAGTTCCACAGTGTAGCATCAGTTGTAGTGTTTTTAGCTTTTTTGTTCTTTTGCTTACTTACCAGTTTGTGTTCAAGATTCGGTGTCATATTTGTGTAGCTTTCCTTTGTGTATCTTTTGTGCAGCCCTCTTTTGTGTATGTTTTTTTGAATCTGAGTTTTTTTATTCAGTGCTTTATCCAGTGTTCTGAATATTGCAGTACATGTGTAGACATGTACTTTACTCCTTTTCTTTGCTTCCCTCCACCCTAATTGACAACGTAATGGGGTGAGTCAAAGCATGGCACTGGTGTCGTCACTGTTTTAAGTTTGCAACACAGTAGGTAGGATAAATAAATAAAGCACTTGACACAATGCAGAGTGACACTATTTATTGTATTTAATTTTCAAATGTTTTCAAAATAAAATACACTCATGTACAAAATATTGTTGCTTTATTTGCAAGATAAATATCTAATATAATTCATATGGATCCCCATGTATGCTGATATTACACTAAAGATAACATGAAGTGTTTATGTTTTTGTACAAGGAGCTACAACATGAGAAATTCAGTATGGAAAATCAACAAAACAATTTGTAAGATAGTTACACTCATGTACAAAATATTGTTGCTTTATTTGCAAGATAAATATTTAATATAATTCATATCAATCACCACATATGCTGATATTACAGTAAAGATAAAATGAAGTGTTTATGTTTTTGTACAAGGACCTACAACATAAGAAATTTAGTATGGAAAATCAACAAAGCAATTTGGAAGACAGTTACACTCATGTACAAAATATTGTTGCTTTATTTGTAAGATAAATATTTTATATAAGACATATAAATCACCACATATGCTGTTATTACAGTAAAGATAAAATGAAGTGTTTATGTTTTTGTACAAGGACCTACAACATAAGAAATTCAGTATGGAAAATCAACAAAACAATTTGAAAGACAATTTCGAAATTAGTAACAGTGTCATAGAAGAGCTGAACATACTTTTTACAAGTAGCGGGAATGAAGATGAAGATATAAATGCTGTAGATATAGCTGTGATTTCCTAGAATAAACCTTAGATGTTGATTTTCTGGAAGCATTAGATGACATCGAGTATGATCATATGAGTTTTGAAATTGATAATCAGGAATATGAAATACATGATGCAATTATTTTAGAAGCTCTATTAAGTTATGAGATGTTATAAGAATACATTTATTAAAATGGTTTGAGACATTCTTTTTGCAGAATTGTAATCATTCAGCTAGTACTGAAGTACTCATGTTGCAAAGTGGGCCTTAGGGCATGGACTGCTTGAAACCCTTATAGACTATGTATGCAGTTTTTCATGCACCGGCAAATTTGTCTTTTATACCTTTAATTGCCCAGTCTGTTTCCTTACACTTCCAGGAAACACTAATACACTTCTAGAAAGGCAGTAAGTGTGCAAAATTCTTACTGCCTTCGGCTGGGTAGTTGTTACACCAAAAAGGCTTGATAAAGGGCCTGCAGTTTGAATACGAATATGAAATAGAATAGTTGATAACCATAGCCAAGAAAGGCAGCAAGTAGGTGTGTGTGTATGTGTAGATGATGTGTTGATTGAGTGGAAGATAAATAATGTAAAAAATAACAAAGGTGTGCAAATTACCCACTGCCATTCACGGGTAGTAGTTATCAAGAAGGCTCAATAAAAGGCCTGTACTTTGAATTAGAATAACAAACAGAAGGTTTGATAACCATAGATCATACTGGCTCTTTTTTAATATTGGTAGACTTTTATTAAGCTTTTTATTATACATGAACTGCAGGAAGTGTGCAAATTACCCACTACCATTCACAAGTAATAGTTACCAAGAAGGCTCAATAAAGGACCTGTACTTTGAATTTGTATTACAAGAAGAATAATTGATAACCCCAACCAAGAAAGGCAGCAAGTGTGCAAATTTCTCAGTGCCTTTGGCCGGGGTAGTAGCTACAACAAAAAGGCTCGATAAAGGGCCTGCACTTTGAATAGGCATATGAAATTGAACAATAATTGATAACCCCTGTCAAAAAGGCAGTAGGTAGGTGTGTGTTTGTGTGATGATGTGTTGATTGAGTGGAAGGTGAATAAGGAGAAAAATAACAAAGGCAGCAGACCCGCACAATACCTACTGCCTTGTCATGGAAGTGGATGTTTGGATTTCCAGTCCATTACAAAGAGTGGGAGCTGCATTCTGCAGTGAGAGTCTTGAGAAACTGCTTCTACATGTAAGTAAGCAAGGAAGTGCATAAAGTACACACTCCCGACACTGGGTGGTAGTGTTGAAAAATAACAATATTGGCCCCTTTCTGGGGTTATAAAAAAGGTGAAAAATAAGAAAGGCTGCAGATGCGCAAAGTACCCACTCAATAAAGGGCCTGTACTTTGAATTTGTATTACAAAAAGAATAAGTGATAACCCCAGCCAAGAAAGGCAGCAAGTATGCAAATTGCCCACTGCTTTTGGTAGGGGTAGTAGCTATATCAAAAAGGCTTGATAAAGGCCCATGACTTTGAATCACAATATGAAATTGAAGAATAATTGATAACCCCAGCCAAGAAAGGCAGCAAGTGCGCAAATTTGTCACTGCCTTCGGCCGGGGTAGTATCTCCATTAAAAAGGCTCGATAAAGGGCCTAGAATTTGAATCAGAATATGAAATTCAAAAATAATTGATAACCCCAGCCAAGAAAGGCAGCAAGTAAGTGTGTGTACATGTGGATGATGTGTTCATTGATTGGCAGATGAATAAGGTAAAAAGTTAGAAAAGTTGCGCAAAGTAAGCATTGTCTTATCATGGAAGTAGATATTTGGATACCGAGCTCATTACAGACTGTGCGTCGGAAGAAATGATGCAAGTGTGGAAATTATGCACTGCAGTTTATGGGAAGTAGTTAACAAGAAGGCAGAATAAAGGGTGTTAACTTTGAATTTGTATTCGAAGAAGAAGAATTTATAACCCCAGTCAAGAAAGGCAGCAAGTGTGCATATTTCCAACTGCTTTTGGTGGGAGTAGTTACAACAAAAAAGGTTGATAAATGTCTAATGAGTAATGTTGATGACAGATATGTTTCTGTTTTTTATGAAGTCACGTAACAGAAAAGTTCATCGCAATAAATGTATAGAAATGTAAGTTTACTAAAATCAAGATTAATATGTGAGTATGGACTGCTTGCCGAAGATGCTGTTGCAGCAGTTTATGTGCTTGGTGCAGCAGCAGGTGATTTGCCGTGCAATTTTTGTGTTGCATCTCAAGCAAAGTTGTTGTGGTGCAAGTTCTTCACGTGTCGCACTATATTTGCTGTGTCAAAGAAGTCTTTTTTGGATGGATTACCCTTTGAAAGAGTTGTTTGGTAAATTTTCCAGATTACTTTTGGAGCATTAACCTTCGGCTGGAGTATTAGCTACGACAAAAAGGTTCAATAAAGGCCTTTGACGTTCAATCAGAATATGAAATTGAAGAATAATTAATAATTCCAGTCAAGAAAGGCAGCACGTGTGCAAATTAAGCACTTCTTTTGGCTGGGGTAGTTGGTACCAATTACAAGATGATGTCAAAAAAAGTAATGTTGAGCATAGCGATGCTCCTGCTCCCTGCATTTTATCAGGTTGATAGACTGTTTCCCTTAAGACAAAACTTCATCGCAATAAATGCATAGAATGTTAATTTCACTGAAATGAGGATCAATTTGTGGGTGTGGATTGCTTTCTGAATATGCTGCTGCAGCAATCGATGTGTTTGGTGCAGCAGCAGGTGGGTTTTCCTGTAACGTCCGTGTTGGAGCTCTAGCAAAGTTATTGGGTTGCAAGTTCCTGATATATCGTATCATACTTGGTGTGCCAAAGGAGTATTTTTTGGATGCATCGCTCCTTTAAAGAGTTGTTTGGGAAATTTTACAGGTTACTAACGGAGCATTACCCTTTTTTTGCTCTTCAGGGATAGTAAATAAGTTCCAAATTAGAGCTTTTTTCTTCTTCTTTCGAGGGTCTTCAGGAATGAAATCTCTTTTTGAAGAAAAGGTGGAAGATGAGTGCATTGCTGTTATTATGGTGATCTTCTTTCTATTTGACAGGATTCTCTGAAGAGATGGTCCTTCTTAGCTACTCAAAGTAAAATGGAAAAAAAGGAGGGATCTTTGAACAGTTGGAATAGGAAGTGTTATGAACTAATACACTATAATACGTATACTTTCTGGCTTTTTTTCAGTTAAATATTCAATTTCTTGTACAGATTTAAGTACTCAATTTCGTGTTGCATGAAGACTCACCCAAATGATTTGTGTAGATTTGGAGTAAAGACTTTGCAGATGATAAGCAATCTGAACATTCATAAGCTCCAATTTCTCGATGATTTAACATTTTTAAACTGTAACAATATAATTTTTTTGTTAGACTTTTCTTGTAGGAAATCTCTTTTCACATCTCCTTCAATTCTGTCTTTTCTCATTTTGTTATGTATAGTGTTAGATATCGAGCAACAGAATGATCTGCAATATATTGAATGTCTATGTTAGCATTCTACATGGACAAAATGACATGGTTGTCGTCATTTATATATTTTGACTTTTCTTTTCTTTTTAAGTTGTATGTATTTTTGGGAGACGTTTTTGTGATAGCATGTAGCAAAGATGACATAAAACTGTTCACTCTTCCTTTCAATATTACAGGATGTGTAAACCCAAAACGACATTTGGTGTAGAACTTGTTCTTAAATTTGTAGTTTCGATGACAGTATTTCTTACAACGATGGCTTTGTAATTGTGAGACTTGTTGTTTTAAGTCTTTATCTTGTGTACTTTTGTGTATATTACATGTGGCTTATTTTCTAATAAAAGACTGCACAGTATCATCTGACTCAGTTGCAAATTTGGGAGCATCTTTGATCCATATTAGCAAATGTATGTGAGGAGTATCTTTTGGTTGATACTCTTTTCTCCAAAAGAAATCCAAAACCTTTCCAAGAGGAGAATTTTTTTATTGGTGATAAAATATATTATAGCTTCGAATCTATGACTGAAATACTTGTATACATTAACTGGATCCAAAGAGCACAATTCTCCAGGTGTCTTGTATTCAATATTTAGTAACTTTGGATTTGTGTCTCTAAGAAATTGAAGGAAATCATCCCAAGTGTACTCAGCACAGCTCACATACACATTTTTATAATATTGATTAGTTGTTTTAGTAGATACGTTGCCTTTTACACTTTTCTAACATTCACTATTTCTTGCCAGATTTTCATACTCCTAGTAGGAACGCCATTAATAAGAATAATTAAAGGTTGATCTTCTACATTTTCTACACGAATTGTTTCAATTTTTTATAAAAAAATCTACAGACAAATATACAACTCTTCCCTTTAATCCTGTTTGTAAATCTGAAGAAGGATATTTTCCTGTCTTAGGCTCCATACGAACAATATCCTGGAATGTTTGCACACATTAAATAAGAATAGACTCATAGGAATTTAAATCCATTAGTTCAGAAGGAATAATTACAAACTTAAGATTATTATGCCCAGCTCTAGCAGGCATTTTGTTATCTAATTTGTTATAACAATATTTACAAATACGGTGATCAGAACCCAAAGCAAAAGAATTCTCTACCAACAAATAAGTTGTGAAATGCTTTCATTCATTATTATTTTCCTTTTTAAATACAGTTGAACATTCCTGGTTTAATTTTTATAATGAGTTCGTGGAAAACAAATAGAAGAATAATTCGGCGTTTAAAGTGAAATCACCTTAAACTTTGTAATATCTTGCTCAAAATTTTCCACAGTAGAACATTGTACATTTTTTTCACATTTTCTTCTAATAATATCTCAGTTTCTGCACTGTCTTCCTGAGGACCAAAGTAAGTAAGCTGAATTTCATGAGAGACATTCATTACATCTGATACAGATGCACGGAAAAGAGTACTGTTCAACTTTTTTTAACATTAGTGCTGGAATTTTTGCGTAATACAATGTTCTGGCTAATTTCCTCATTTGAGTTTGATGAACTGGTAACATTCTGAATTGGTGAAAAACACTTCTCTATACTTTTTAAGAAAGACAAGCTAGAGAATGACCTTGCAAACCAGTATTTTCTCTCACTCCACAAGACTGTAGTCCTTGCAACATCTTAATCTTTTTGTTTAACACTTTTCTTAATATAGTTATGTAAGAAATTGCATAAAAAAATCAATAGATTCTTGAGTTACAGTATAAATACTACTACAATTACAAGTATTCACTGGAGCTTTAGGACGTTTCCCTAAAATTTCCTCAGCTAACACCTCTTTTGCATTTCTAGGAACAAAGTTGTCTTTCACAATAGCACAACCATTTATAAGCTCATAGGCACGACCACTAATCAACTGCATGTAAGACATCATTACTCTGAAGATAGCTGTCATTATTAAAAAAAGGCTCAGAACTTGAACTATGGTCCATGCACCCAAAAAAACCTCTGAAAAATTACTTCTGTTAGTTACTCTTTTCCACTTACTTTTGCCCTTCATTAAAGGGATTGGTTTATCTAGTGATCGAATTGTATTGATTACTATAACAAATTTAAAAAAAAATCAATTTGAAAACCTTGTCAAGTAGATTTTCTAGTTTTCTTTTTCTTATAAAATGTGTTTTAAAAAAAAATCACTTAATTAAATTCGTCACAACTGTATTATAAAATACAAGAGTACTTGATAACCCTAGCCAATGGAGGCAGTAAGTGTACAAATGTCATACTGCGTTCGGCTGGGGTAGTTGTTACAATAAAAAAGGCTTGATAAAGGGCGTGTACTTTGTATACGGGTATGAAATAGAAGAATAGGTGATAACCATAGCTAAGAAAGGTAGCAAGTAGGTGTGTGTATGTTTAGATGATGTGTTGATTGAGTGGAAGATGAATTATGTCAAAAATAAGAAAGGCTGCAAGTGTTCACATTAATCGGTATCTTCAGCTGGGGAAGTAGTTACAACAAAAAGGCTAGATAAAGAGCCTTGACTTTGAATCAGAATATCAAATTGAACAATAATTTAAGTTTACCACAATCAAGATTAATATGTGAGTATGGACTGGTTGCCGAAGATGCTGTTGCAGCAGTTGATGTGCTTAGTGGAGCAGCAGGTGGGTTGCCCTACAATCTTTGTGTTGCAGCTCAAGCAAAGTTGTTGAGGTGCAAGTTCTTCATGTGTTGCACTATATTTGCTGTGCTAAAGAAGTATTTTTTGTTTAGATCACCCTTTGAAAGAGTTGCTTGGCAAATTTTACAGATTACTTTTGGAGTATTAACCTTCGGCTGGAGTAGTAGCTATGACAAAAAGGTTCGATAGAGGGCCTTGATGTTCTATTAGAATATGAAATTGAGGAATAATTGATAATCCCAGCCAAGAAAGGCAGCAAGTGTGTATCTAAAGCAACAAAGTTCTGTGGAGTGTGTTGATGCATGGTCCAGGCATGACGCATTGGAAGCAAAGTCTTTAAAATCAAGTTTTCTAATAAATATTGGTTGTCTATTCACAGAAGTTGAAGTAGATCTTTAAAAAGTATGACATCTTTTTTTCTAAATAAGTCCTCCCATTCAATACGGTCACATGGTGATGAGTTGTGGTGCACTGAGTTAGTACTACCTTTGGCGCTGAGCTTGAATGTACCTTGTGATGATGTGTGGTCGGGGGGGAGGTGCAGAAATTGAAGTAATGTCTTTTGTTGATTGAATCCTGTATCAATTCCATTTAAAAAGACAGTATGTCTCACTGTGACATAAAACTGTTTACTCTTTGTGATGATTTATGGTACACTGAGTAAGTAGTATCTTTGGCGTTGAGCTTGTACGTTTCCTGTGCATTGTAGATTGAAGGCAGTTGTTAACAGACATAGACGAATGGTTTTTGTCACTTATTTAAACAAAATGTGAACACATATAGTAGAATTCTGGCTGCATTAAATAAATGAAGGCTGAATTTGCTAGTGTTCAAACTTTAAGAAAATCTGAGCACATTGTGCAATTGTCTCTGTTTTAAGTAAATCAAGATTGTATTGAATGTTTTCTGTAGTGCTGGCGCTCTTGGTATCTAGTTGTGAACTCTTCTGAGTGCAGAATTGATTGTAGGCACTTCTAAGCACACATAATGAAGAGAAATTTACATGCAAAACTCAATTCAAGTTGTGAACCCAGCTGTCCGCAGTGTACATTGAAGGCAGTTGTTAACACAAAGATCGACGAGTCCTATTTTGTCACAGTTAACAGAATCTGAGGACACAGTACAATTGGATGTCTTAAATAAAGCAAGGCTAGATTCAAGGTTGTCCTTAGTGTAGATGGAAAGGTGAATTCAAGTTGTGAACACTACTGCCCCCAGTGTAGATTGAAGGCTCTAGTGAGCACAGTTATAGATGAATGCTATTTGTGAGATTGTTTTACAAAATCGGAAGACATAAAATCCATTAGTTTCTACCTTAAATAAAGCAAGGTTCAATTGAATGTTTTCTGTAGTAGTGGAGCTCCTGCTGTCAAGTTTTGATTTTTACTGGCCGCAGAATACATTGAAGGTAGTTGTCAGCACAGATATTGAAGACAAATTTAGTTCCAAAGCTGAATTTAAGTTGTGAACCCAGCTGTCCGCAGTGTATATTGAAGGCAGTTGTTGACACAAAGAACGATGCGTGCTATTTTTTCACCGTTAACAGAATCTGAGGACACAGTACAATTGGCTGTCTTAAATAAAGCAAGGCTAGATTCAATGTTGTCCTTAGTGTAGATTGAAAGGTGAATTCAAGTTGTGAACCCTACTGTTTGCAGTGTAGATTGAAAGGTTTAGTGAGAACAATTATAGATGAATACTATTTGTCCCATTCTTTTACAAAATCGGAAGATATAGAATCTATTAGTCTCTACCTTAAATAAAGGAAGGATGGATTCAATGTTTTCTGTGGTACTGATGTGCTCGTAGTATGAAGAGGTAAACTCTGTTGTCCGTAGTGTTCATTTGAAGGTAGTATTTAGTATAGACATTGAGGAATGTTTCATGTGCTATCCATTAATAAAATTGTGTCTGCCTTACATAAATAAAGCCTCATTTGAATGCTGTGGATAGTGTAGATGGAAAGCTGAATTCAAGTTTTGAACCCTGCTGTCCGTAGTGTGGATCAAAGGCAGTAGTTGACAGAGACATGGAGGAATGCTTCTTGTCACTTATTTAAACAAAATCTGAAGACATACAGTAGAAATATCTCTAAATTTAAAAAATGAAGGCTGAATTTCCTACTGTTCAAAGTTTAAGAAAATCTGAGGACATTGTGAAATTGTCTCTGAAAGGCAGCAAGTATGCAAATTTGTCACTGCCTACGGTCAGGGTAGTTGATAGAACAACAAGGGCTTGATAAAGGGCATGCACTTTGAATAGGAATATGAAATTGAACAAGAGTTCATAACCCCTGCGAAGAAATGAAGGAAGTGCGCAAATTTCCCACTGCTTTCTGCCAGTGCAGTATCTACATGAGAAAGGCTTGATAAAGGGACATGAGTTTGAATTACAATATGAAATTGAGGAGTAATTGATAACCACAGCCAAGAAAGGCAGGAAGTGTGCAAATTTGACATTGCCTTCGGCCGGGGTAGTAGCTACACCAAAAAGGCTCGATAAATGGTGTTGAGTTTGAATCAGAGTATGAAATAGGTGTTATACTTAGTTTAGTTTCCACTGAGTTAGTGGTACCTGAAACAACAAGGTTTGTGGAGCTTGCGAAGATGTGTGGTCCGGGCAGGATGTACTAATAGTACTTTTTATTGGGCTTGTGAATTCTGGCTTAGTAAGGGCAATTGGCGATGTTGTGTAGGTTTGAGGTAGATTACTTTATTTGGTACTGTACTTTATACGTAATGAATGAAGAATCAGTTAAATTCTGGCTGAATATGGACTTGTGCTGATGGTAGGAGGTAGCGGTTACCAGGACTTCATGACTACTTGTCATTGATTACAGCTGCACAATATTGGTAATTTAGTGTGTGTGAATGCAGCGATGATAAGTGGTGGAATGAGTTAGTGGCACCTGAAGGAACAAAGTTCTGTGAAGTTTGCGGTTATGCCTGGTCCAAGCAGGACGCATTGGTAGCAAAGTCTTTAAAATCAAGTTTTTTCAATCAATATTGGTTGTTCATTCACAGAAGTAACTTGAACTATATCTCAAAAAAATAGGATATATATTTTTTGTAAATAAGTCTTGTTATTCAATACGGTCCTGTGTTGATGATTTCTGGTGCACTGAGTTAGTAATACCTTTGGTGCTGAAGTTGAACGTACCCTGTGATGATACATGATCAGGGGGAGGAACAGTAATTGAAGTAATGTCTTTTGTCGATTGAATTCTGCATCAATTCCATTTAAAAGGAATGGTATGTTTCACTATAACACAAAAGTGTACACTCTTCTTGGTGATTATTTATGGTGGGGTGAGTAAGTAGTATCTTTGGCGCGGAGCTTGTACGTTCCTTGCGCAATGTAGATTGAAGGCAGTTGTTGCCACAGAGATAGACGAATGCTTTTTGTCAGTTATTTAAAGGAAATGTGAAGACATATAGTAGAATTCCCTCTGCATTAAACGAAGGCTGAATTTCCTACTGTTCAAACTTTAAGAAAATATGAGGACATTGTGCAATTGTCTCTGTATGAAATAAATCAACATTGTATTGAATGTTGTCTGTAGTGCTGGCGGTCTTGGTTTCTAGTTGTTAACTGTACTCAGTGCAGAAATGATTGAAAGCCGTTCTCAGCACAGATACTGAAGAGAAATTTACATCCAAAGCTGATTTGAAGTTGTGAACCCTGCTGTCTGCAATGTAGATTGAAGGTACTACTCGACACAAACATCGATGAATGCTATGTCATACTCTGTTTTAAGAATTGGTTGCGTTCTTGAATGCACAAAGGCAAGCATTAAGTTTGATACAATGCTTGGGTCATGAATAATGAAAAGTTTCATTTTCTTCAAGAGTCTTCACAACAAGCGTCTCCAGATAGCTTGTGGTATTCCAATTTGTTGTCATGTTCCACAGGAAGTATAAGTAAATGATGTAATGTAGCATTGAAAATGTTAACATTTGGTCATATTTTGAATATAAGGAACTTATTACAAATGTGCAACAAGCAAATGATGTTGAATATGGAACTATTCTACAAGAAACAAAAATTAGAGAAATGACTGAACATGGCAAAGACGTTTTACAGAGACGATTACTTTGAAATTTGTTTCCAAAAGAAAATATTGTTCCTAAGCTGGTAGCTACTTTTAAAATTGACAGTGAAGAATAGCAGCAAGTGTGAAAATACCCAACTGCCTTCGGCCAGGGTATTAGCTACAAAAAAAATGCTCGATAAAGGGCCTTGACTTTGAATCACAAAATGAAATTGAACAGTAATTGGTACCCCCAGCCAAGAAAGGCAGTTAGTGTGCAAATTTTCCACTGCCTTCGGCCGGGGTTATAGGCACAAGAAAAAGGCTAAAAAAAGGGCCACGAGTTTGTATCAGAATATGAAATTCACGAATAATTGATAAACCCAGACAAGAAAGGCAGCAAGTGTGCAAATTTCCCACTGCCTTCGGCTGGGGTAGTAGCTACAACAAAAAGGTTCAATAAAGGGCCATTACTTTGAATCAGATTATGAAATTCACGAATAATTGATAACCGCAGCCAAAAACGGTAGCAAGTTGGTGTGTATTATGTGTTGATTGAGTGGAAGATAAAAAAGGTGAAAAATTAGAAAGGCTGCAGGCGTGCAAACTATCCACTGACTTGTCAGGGAAGTGGATCTTTGGACTTCCACCTCATTATACGGATAGGGCGTCGAATTTTGCAGTGGGATGCTAAGAAATGTCTACCACATTGAAGGAAGCAATGTGAGTGCATTAAGTTACCACTGTGGGTGGTAGGGCTGAAAAATTACAACACTGGGCCCGTTTTAGGGACTGTAGTTTGAATTAGAATAATACTTGGCAAAGGCTGGAAGAAAGTTAGCAGGTAGGTAGGTGTGTTTGAGGTAGTGGATACAGAAAAAGGTGAAAAGGAAGAAAGGTAGCAGATGCGGAAAGAACCCACTGTCTTGTAAAGGAAATGGGTGTTTAGTTTTCTAGTGCATTACAAACTGTGAGTCGGATTCCACAGTGGGAGCCTGAGAAACGGGTATCTCATCTAAGGAGTTCAGCAAGTGCACAAAGTGTTTAAATTATCCACTGCCATTCACGGGTTGTAGTTACCAAGAAAGTTCAATAAAGGGTCTGAACTTTGAATTACTTGAAGAATAATGGATAAACCCAGCCAAGAAAAGCAGCAAGTGTGAAAATGTCCTACTGCCTTCGGCCGGGGTATTAGCTACAACAAAAAGGCTCGATAAAGGGCCTTGATTTTTAATCAAAATATGAAATTCAAGAATAATTGATAACCCCAGCCAAGAAAGGCAGCAAGTGTGTAAATTTGTTACTGCCTTTGGACGGGGTTGTTGTTGCAACAAAAAAGCTCGATAATGGGCCTTGATTTTTAATCAGAATATGAAATTCAAGAATAATTGACCACTCCAGCCAAGAAAGGCAGCAAGTGTGCAAATTTCCCCGGGCCTTCGGACGGGGTAGTTCTTACAACAAAAAAGCTTGATAAACGTCTAATGACTAACGTTGAGGACAGTGATGCTCCTGATTGTTTTGATGAGGTTGATAGACTGTTTCACGTAACAGAAAAGTTCATCGCAATAAATGCATAGAAATTTAAGTTGAACAAAATCAAGTTTTATATGTGAGTATGGACTGCTTGCTGAAGATGCTGTTGCAGTAGTTGATGTGCTTGGTGTTGCACAGGAAGTAGGTTGCCCTTCAATCTTTGTGTTGCAGCTCAAGCAAAGTTGTTGAGGTGCGAGTTGTTCACGTGTCGCACTATATTTGCTGTGCTAAAGAAGTATTTTTTGGATGGATCACCCTTTGAAAGAGTTGTTTGGCAACTTTTAAAGATTACTTTTGCAGTATTAACCCCTTCCATGCTCATGACGAGCTCAGCTCGTCATGGCATATACCTCTCAGGTGCTCATGACGAGCTGAGCTCGTCATGACCACACCCGTTTTTATTGCTGTCCAGCACAGCAGGGGAAACTCTCTAGCAGCGATGAGGTTAACCTTCGGCTGCGGTAGTAAGTACAACAAAAAGGCTCGATAAAGGGTTATGACTTTGAATCAGAATATCAAATTTAACAATAATTGATAACCCTAGACAAGAAAGGTAGCAAGTGTGCAAATTTTCCACTGCCTTCGGCCGGGGTAGTAGCTACAACAAAAATGCTTGATAAAGGGCTAGCACTTTTAATAGGAATATGAAATTGAACAATAGTTCATAACCTCTACGAAGAAAGGCTGCACATGCACAAATTTCCCACTGGCTTCGGTCGGACTAGTTGATACAACAACAAGGTTTGATAAAGGGTCTGCACTTTGAATAGGAATATGAAATTGAACAATAGTTGATAACTTCTGCAAAGAAAGGCAACAAGTGCGCAAATTTCCCACTGACTTCTACCGGGATAGTATGTACATGAAAAGGCTTGATAAAGAGCCTTGACTTTGAATCAGAATATGAAATTGAACAATAGTTGATAATCCTTGCAAAGAAAGGCAGCAAGTGTGTAAATTTCCTACTGCCTTCGGACAGGTTAGTACCTACAACAAAAAGGCTTTATACAGGGCTTGCAGTTTGAATACAGATATGAAATAGAGGAATAGTTGATAACCATAGCCAAGAAGGGCAGTAAGTAGGTGTGTGTACGTGTAGATGATGTGTTGGTTGAGTGGTAGATGAACAATATAAAAATATAAGAAAGGCTGCAAGTGTCCAAATTATCCACTGCCATTTACGGGTAGCAGTTATCAAGAAGGATCAATAAAGAGCCTGTACTTTGAATTAGAATAACAAACAGAAGATTTGGTAACCATAGAGTATACTGGCTCTTTTTTAATATTGGTAGAGTTTTGTTAAGCTTTTTTTTTTACACATGAACGGCAGGAAGTGCGCCAATTACCCACTGTTATTCACAAGTAATAGTTACCAAGAAGGCTCAATAAAAGGCCTGCGCTTTGAATTTGTATTACAAAAAGGATAATTGATAACCCCAGCCAAGAAAGGCAGCGAGTGTGCAAATTTCCCACTGCTTTCGGCTGGGGTAGTAGCTACAACACTAAGGCTCGATAAAGGGCCTTGACTTTTCATCAGAACATGAAATTGAACAATAATTGATAACCCCAGCCAAGAAAGGCAGTAAGTGTCCTAATTTACCACTGCCTTCAGCCGAGGTAGTAGCTACTTCAAAAAGGCTCAATAAAGGGCCATGAGTTTGAATCAGAATATGAAATTCAAAAATTATTGATAACCCCAGCCAAAAACGGTAGCAAGTTGGTGTGTGTTATGTGTAGATGATGTGTTGGTTGAGTTGAAGATAAAAAAGGTGAAAAATTAGAAAGGGTGCAGACGTGCAAACTATCCATTGACTTGTCAGGGAAGTGGATCTTTGGATTTCCACCTCATTATACGGATAGGGCGTTGGATTTTGCAGTGTGATTCTAAGAAATGGTTACCACATCGAAGGAAGCAATGTAAGTGCATTAAGTTACCACTGTGGACTGTAGGGCTGACACATTACTACACTGGGCCCATTTCAAGGACTCTACTTTGAATTAGAATAATACCTGGCAAAGGCTACAAGAAAGTTAGCAGGTAGGTGGGATTGAGGTAGTGGATAAGGTGAAAAGGAAGAAAGGTAGCAGATGCGGAAAAAACCCACTGCCTTGTAAAAGAAATGGATGTTTGGTTTTCCAGTGCATTACAGACTGTGAGTCGGATTTTACAGTGGGAGCCTAAGAAAGGGGTATCTCATTGTCAAGACCTAAGTACACTGTTTCTTACCTTTTAGTAATGACTGGTAATCCTGTTGACAGTGTAGAGATTTTCACAGAGACGCAAGGGACCAACTTCCTGAAAACTCTAACTAAGCTTTGCTGACTAAACTTACAGCCAAGCATTAACCAGAACCTTCGGGAAGAGGGCCGGTACTGGACGTTGACTGGAGGGTTGAGTCTTCGACTGTCGACCTGCAGGTTCACAAGAACGATAAAGTTCAGAATCCTATCTATCTGAATAGTATTCCTACTTCTAGTCACCCCCCCCTTGACTCTCAAAGTAATATCTTGCTCTCCCCCATCTGCTTCCTACCTGCGATCAGTCCGGGTCCGTCCACCGTCCAGTATTTCTTTGTCTTGTCGGGAGTGCTGCAGTCTTGGGAATTGTCTTTTAGGGTTTTGAAGTCTGCAATTTTAAACAAGAGAAATATTAGCAGAACTCCTTTCTCTATTAATTCCCTAGTTCACTCTCTCCTCTTATTCAGATATCCATATCTAAAACTTACTTGAATAAACTCTTCTTTTAAGATGACTTGTGGTTTCTGATTATTCTCAAGAGTGTCTTTTTCCTAAGGGAATGAAACTCACCACAAAACAACAACTCCTGCAATAACTATCCACTAAGAATTCAGTGGATGAATACTCCTCGACAAGATTTGTATCTCTAATATAACCTAAAACATAATCTGCGAATCACAATAAATATTCTTGTGAATACCTTTTAAAGAAAAAACAAAATATAGACACCATGAATCTTTAACCAGATCCTGAAATGATTTCGACAGTCTAAATATAAATCAGCATTCAAAAGTTCAAATGAGGGAAGTTTTAGAATAACTCTGAATTCAAAACAGTTATTTCTAAACAATAGCAAAAATTAGCTCAGTTCTCTTTCTTGCGTTGGGCGCCTTATATTGTCCACGGAAACTTATCTTTTAATTTGAGGTTGGAATCCTAAGCTGCTTGCCGAGTTCTGAAACCTCGCGCTGAAGTAAGCAGTTCTGAAGGCCTTGAAGTCCTATCCCTCGAAGTCTTCCTTGAAGCGCTGGATAGACGTCCACGATGCAGGTTCTCTGGAAACTCCTAAGGCAAAGCGAGGCCTCAGGGAAGGGTGCGGTTTAAATAGCCTGCGCACCAAATGCCAACGTGCGCTTGCACGTTGCAACCGCCTTCAGCCCTCCGCGTGCAGCGCGAGCGGAAGACTTTCGGCAGACAGCTGAATGAAAGCGCACGCATTTCCAGCGTGCGAAGGCTGCCGAAAGAAAGCACACGCATCTCTCGCGTGTGAAGACCTCTTCTGATTCTAAAAGTGAAAGCTAGGAACTAGTACTTTCAAAAAGCTCACGGGCCTGCCTGCAGTGAGATTGTAGAATGAAAGTTACATGCAATTACTACGAAATGCTTTTCTTATAAAAAATGTCTCTGAAAGCAAGTTACCAAAGCATATAAATCAGTTACTAAAACACAAACATAAACACAAAAGAGGTGCTGGTGCACGGGAAAGGGGTGGGTTTTTACAGATGGAAAGAAACCCTTTGTCCAAGGTGTATTTTACTGTTGGGTATTTGGCAAGTGTCCCCAGGGAGGAACAGATGGGACTGGAGAATCGTGACAGTACTCCCTCCTCAAGATCCCCCCTAAGACTGGTGCAATGGGTTTGGGTTTCTCAGGATGTTGAGTATGAAATCTTTTCAACATTTTGGGAGCATGTTTTAGATTTTCCAAAGGTTCCCAGGACCTTTCTTCCGGACCGTAACCTTTCCAGTCGATCAAATAAAGCAACCTTCCCCTAGATCTCTTGGAATCAAGAATTGTTTTAACTTCATATTCAGGATTCCCCTCTATCTCAATGGAGGAGGGGGGTTGGACAAATCTAGTTTGGGCGTGAAAAGGCTTGATTAACGATACATGGAAAACTGGATGAATTTGAAATTTGGCAGGTAAGGTTAGTCTTATACATACAGGATTTATGATCTTTTCTATAGGAAAAGGGCCTATATACTTTGGATTAAACTTACGATTCCCTTTTAGCTTCAGATTCTTAGTGCTTAACCACACTTTATCCCCAGGTGAATAAAGCGGAGGCTCAGATCTGTGTTTATCAGCAAACCTCTTTTGATCCTCTTTTGCTTTGGCCAAATTAAAGGCTGCTTGCTCCTGAATGGAGGATAATGTAGAAACATAGTCAGAAATGGCTGGTACATGATTTAGCTCTTTTATCTCTTTAGGAAAAGAATTGGGATGATATCCTAAATTACAGAAAAAAGGTGACATACCAAGGGAAGAATGATCTACATTGTTGTAAGCAAATTCTAGTTGACTTAGAAGAGCTGACCATTCTTCGCCTACATTTGTCAACATGCATCGAATGAACTGTTCTATGGTTTGATTGGTACGCTCAGTAAGACCATCAGTCTGAGGATGATAGCTTGAGGATAAACGTATGTCCATATTAAGGAGAAACCTTAAACTTTGCCACACTCGTGAAATAAACTGGGACCCTCTGTCCGAAATTACCACAGATGGAATACCATGTAAACGGACTACATTTTCCATAATTAAATGTGCTAATTCCATGCTAGTTGGTAGTTTTTTGAGCGGGACAAAGTGAGCCATGCGTGAAAACTGATCTACAATTGTAAGAATGGTGGTAAACCCCTTCTTGGTGATTGGTAACTCAACAATAAAATCCAGTGAAATAGTGTGCCAAGGTCGAGGTGGTAAAGGTAAAGGATTCAGCAAACCACTTGGACTTTGATGAGATGATTTGTTCTGAACACAAACCCCACAAGTTTCGACATAATGTTGCACATCTTTAAACATTGATGGCCACCAAAAGGTTCTTTTAATTAAATCATAGGTTTTAACCTTACTTGGGTGAGCAGATAAAGTAGTGTCATGATGGAAGTGTAGAATCTTTTCTTTTAGCGTGTCAGTAGGTACAAAGATGAGGTTTTGCATGAAGAACAAATCATCTCTTTCCTGCAAATAAGAGTGTGACAGTTTCCATACATTAAAGTCTTGCTTTGCTAATTCCTTCTTAATGTCAGATATAACATCACAAACCGTAATACTTGCTTGAAATCGGGATATCGGTATTACAGGTTTTACTTCAGACGGAGGATCTATCACAACCTCTCCCATTCTAGACAATGCATCAGCTTTCAAATTTTCTTTACCTGGTCGATAGGTAATGACAAAATTATAATCATTAAAGAACATTGACCATCTCAGTTGTCTAGCAGATAGAGCCTTTACTGATCTCAAGGCTTGAAGGTTTCTATGGTCCGTATATATTGTCACTGGATGTCTTGCTCCCAGCAAATAATGGCGCCATTCTTCAAATGCTGCCTTTATTGCTAGAAGTTCTTTATCCGCAATAGCATAATTCAACTCTGCTTCAGATAACTTTCTAGAGAAATACGCAATGGGATGCATTTGACCTGTATCCACATGTCTTTGCGACAAAATTCCTCCAACAGCAAATTGAGAAGCATCAGCTTCCACAATAAAGGGCTGACTGGGATCTGGATGAGAAAGAATTGGAGCTGTAATAAACTTTCTTTTAAGTTTCTGAAAAGCTTCTTCAGCTAGTTCTGTCCACTCGAATTTAACTCCTTTCCTCAACAATCTTGTGATTGGAGTGATTGTCTTAGAGAAATCTTGAATGAAGCGACGGTAGAAATTTGCGAACCCCAAAAAACTTTGAACTTGTTTTACCGAAGATGGACTGGACCAGGATTCTACCGCTTCAACCTTCTTTGGGTCCATTTCTATCCCCTTGGGACTGATGACATATCCCAGGAACTCAACCTTTGAAGCGTGAAACAAGCTTTTTTCCAATTTAACATACAAAGAATTTGCAAGCAGTTTTTTGAGAATAGCTCGGACCTGTTGTACATGCTCTTCTTCTGAATTTGAAAAGATCAGAATGTCATCTATATAGACAACACAACATACATCAATAAACTCATGCAACACTTCATTTATAAAAAATTGGAAGGCTGCGGGGGCATTGCAAAGACCAAAAGGCATGACTTGGTATTCGAATAATCCAAATTTTGTGCGGAAAGCAGTTTTCCATTCGTCACCCTTTCGTACTCGTACCAAATGGTAAGCTCCCCGTAAGTCCAATTTTGTATAAATGGTTGCTTTCTTGACCTGATCTAGTAAAGTGGGGATCAAAGGCAAAGGATATCGTTTTTTTATAGTCACATTGTTCAAAGCTCTATAGTCTATGCACGTGCGCAATTCACCTCCCTTTTTAGGAATAAAAAAGAGAGCTGAGGAGACAGGAGACTTGGAATGACGAATAAAGCCGTTGGCTAAATACTCATCCAAGTATTCTCTAAGATGAATGTTCTCTTTTTCAGTTAATGCATAGATTCGACTACATGGTAGAGTAGCCCCAGGAACAAGATCTATTCTACAGTCAAAGTCTCTGTGTGGAGGTAGAGTATTTGCCTTCTTTTTGTCAAAAACGTCTTGTAGATCCGAGTAAACTGATGGAACCCCTTCTATCTCTAAAACTCTAGATGAGTTAGAAGGAAAGTCAAACCCTTGAATTATTTCTCCTGATTTTTCCAACAGAAAACAGTTGTTAACACAATGTGTTGACTGAAAGGTTAAAGTCTGAGATACCCAATCTATACCTGGATTGTGTTTTACCAACCAAGGAATCCCCAAAATTAACTTGAACTGCGGGGCGTCTATGATATCAAACTGTATCTTTTCACGATGAATAGGTGAACAGTCCATCTCAAGGATTTCAGTTTGTTGGCTAATAGGTCCTGAAGTTAACTCCTTGCCATCTACTGCTCTAACTATCTCGGGACAATCCTTTAAAACTGATTCAAAGCCTAACTGAGAGAAAAACCGAGTATCTATAAAGTTTCCCGTAGCTCCAGAGTCTATTACAGCTTCTACCCTTCTAGCTAAAGAGGAAGGCAAAAGGCTTCTTAACTCAACTAGGATACCAAAATGCTTACATCCTAGAGGTGGAACAGTAGAGGCCAAACTAGGAATTACACTCGATGAACCGACCTCATCTTTCATCGAGTTTTCTAGTTTTCCGTCGACTCTTGAGTTAACGCAAGATCAGAGGATTTTACCTTAAACTTGTTAGGTTTAGTAGGACAGTCTCTTACAAAATGTCCAGTCTTGCCACAGTAAAGACATTGATTTAACTTCCGCCTCTTCTCTTTTTCATCCTTAGAGAGCGGACCTCGAACAGTTCCAATTTGCATTGGTTCCACATGATCTGATTTTGAGCCTACCTCCTTGCCTGATGAAGTATTTCTATCTTTAACAAATAAGATTTTATGGTCACTTTTCCCCTTCTCACCCTTTCTCTCACTAAGACGGTGATTCAATTTAATCACAAGATCGATAAACTCGCCGATATCATCGGGAGGTTCCAAGATTTGAGTTACCATGTCTTTCAGATCTTCTCTAAGACCTCTATAAAAAATAGAAATCCTTTTATCATATGGCCAATTAGCCTCTAAAACCAAACGATTAAATTGGGAGATATAGTGAAGGAGATCAGAAGACCCTTGTTTTAAACTCAATAACTCGTTGTCTGCAGACTGCACAAACATATGCTTTGCAAAGATCTTCTTTAGTGCCCGTTCAAAGTTTCTAAAATTATACAAAATTGCATCATCCCTTTCTACAAAAGGGATGGACCAAAGGGCAGCATCCCCTCCAAAATACGATAGCATGAAAGCTACCTTGGAGGAGTCATCAGGAAAGGCTGATTTCTTGGCTAAGAAATGTAGATGACATTGTTGCAAAAAGATGGAAAACTTGTTGCAATCTCCATAAAAACGTTCTGGTGGAGCTAACGGTGTGGGCATTGGGGTAACTACCTGAATCTGAGCTCCTCCCCCTGAGTCTGAAGATGAAGCCTGCACACTAACTGTACTCTGCTGGATTGCTGCTTGTAAGGCGGTCATGTCGTTTCGTAAAGAAACATTCTCATCTCTAATATCCTTTAGAACTGCCGCTATGTCTTGCAGGGATACCTGGTCCATTGCGTCTGGGTGAAATATACTTCTTGGGCTTTGCCTTCTGTCAAGACCTAAGTACACTGTTTCTTACCTTTTAGTAATGACTGGTAATCCTGTTGACAGTGTAGAGATTTTCACAGAGACGCAAGGGACCAACTTCCTGAAAACTCTAACTAAGCTTTGCTGACTAAACTTACAGCCAAGCATTAACCAGAACCTTCGGAGAGAGGGCCGGTACTGGACGTTGACTGGAGGGTTGAGTCTTCGACTGTCGACCTGCAGGTTCACAAGAACGATAAAGTTCAGAATCCTATCTATCTGAATAGTATTCCTACTTCTAGTCACCCCCCCTTGACTCTCAAAGTAATATCTTGCTCTCCCCCATCTGCTTCCTACCTGCGATCAGTCCGGGTCCGTCCACCGTCCAGTATTTCTTTGTCTTGTCGGGAGTGCTGCAGTCTTGGGAATTGTCTTTTAGGGTTTTGAAGTCTGCAATTTTAAACAAGAGAAATATTAGCAGAACTCCTTTCTCTATTAATTCCCTAGTTCACTCTCTCCTCTTATTCAGATATCCATATCTAAAACTTACTTGAATAAACTCTTCTTTTAAGATGACTTGTGGTTTCTGATTATTCTCAAGAGTGTCTTTTTCCTAAGGGAATGAAACTCACCACAAAACAACAACTCCTGCAATAACTATCCACTAAGAATTCAGTGGATGAATACTCCTCGACAAGATTTGTATCTCTAATATAACCTAAAACATAATCTGCGAATCACAATAAATATTCTTGTGAATACCTTTTAAAGAAAAAACAAAATATAGACACCATGAATCTTTAACCAGATCCTGAAATGATTTCGACAGTCTAAATATAAATCAGCATTCAAAAGTTCAAATGAGGGAAGTTTTAGAATAACTCTGAATTCAAAACAGTTATTTCTAAACAATAGCAAAAATTAGCTCAGTTCTCTTTCTTGCGTTGGGCGCCTTATATTGTCCACGGAAACTTATCTTTTAATTTGAGGTTGGAATCCTAAGCTGCTTGCCGAGTTCTGAAACCTCGCGCTGAAGTAAGCAGTTCTGAAGGCCTTGAAGTCCTATCCCTCGAAGTCTTCCTTGAAGCGCTGGATAGACGTCCACGATGCAGGTTCTCTGGAAACTCCTAAGGCAAAGCGAGGCCTCAGGGAAGGGTGCGGTTTAAATAGCCTGCGCACCAAATGCCAACGTGCGCTTGCACGTTGCAACCGCCTTCAGCCCTCCGCGTGCAGCGCGAGCGGAAGACTTTCGGCAGACAGCTGAATGAAAGCGCACGCATTTCCAGCGTGCGAAGGCTGCCGAAAGAAAGCACACGCATCTCTCGCGTGTGAAGACCTCTTCTGATTCTAAAAGTGAAAGCTAGGAACTAGTACTTTCAAAAAGCTCACGGGCCTGCCTGCAGTGAGATTGTAGAATGAAAGTTACATGCAATTACTACGAAATGCTTTTCTTATAAAAAATGTCTCTGAAAGCAAGTTACCAAAGCATATAAATCAGTTACTAAAACACAAACATAAACACAAAAGAGGTGCTGGTGCACGGGAAAGGGGTGGGTTTTTACAGATGGAAAGAAACCCTTTGTCCAAGGTGTATTTTACTGTTGGGTATTTGGCAAGTGTCCCCAGGGAGGAACAGATGGGACTGGAGAATCGTGACACTCATCTAAGGAGTTAAGCAAGTGCACAAAGTACACACACTGTGCAGTGGAAAGGACGCAAGTGTGCAAATTAACCACTGCCATTCACGGGTAGTAGTTACCAAGACGGTTCAATTAAGGGTCTGAACTTTGAATTACTTGAAGAATAATTGATAACCCCAGCCAAGAAAAGCAGCAAGTGTGAAAATGTCCTACTGCCTTCGACCGGGGTATTAGCTACAACAAAACGGCTCGATAAAGGGCTTTAACTTTTTTTTTTATATAATTCTCTTTATTTGCGAAAATAAGTAAAAACAATGCGGTCAGTACATTTGTATGATCAAGTCAGGTACAGCACCAGAAATACATGAATAATGAGTAATACAGCATAGAAGAAATCAGTATTCGGAGCATAGTGGTTTCAGTCCACGGTTTCTATACCAGAACGGCAGGTCTGGGGAGGCTCACACAGGTTACCTCTGAAGTTGTTCCAGTGCGACCACACCTCCCCCCATTTACGTGGGCATCCTCGTGCCATGAAGACAGTCTTTTCCTGCAGCATGCACCAGTCCATGTCTCTTTTACATTCAGTCAGCGTCGGTGTGGCAGGAGCGCCCCATAATCGAGCAATGTTTCGTTTTGCCACCATTTGCCACAGCGTGACCCAGAGCTTCCCCTTAGTAGGCAAATCTGTGGGCTCCCAGATGTTTAAGAGGAATATTTTAGCCTCGGTTGCAGTTCTACCTCCCACACCTCTTGCATGCAGCACACCACACGCCTCCAGTACCTTCGGACCAGCGAGCAATCCCATAGTATATGAAAGAAAGAGCCCGTTTCACCACAACCCCTCCTGCAGAGCCCCTCCCCTCCTCTACCCATTAACATCAGCCTAGTACAGGAGAGATAAACTCTGTGTAATATTTTAATTTGAATGAGCCTTAATCTAGACGAAATTGCCACCTCCTTGGGGAGGCCAAAGCAGGGAGATGGCGTGTTCTGGCAAGTGCCCATCTAGCAGTCTATCTTCGAGTGGAGAGGCTTGTGGGGGTGTGGTCCCGGGGGGTATGCTAGTCTGGAGCGAGTGTCTGACTTGCATATATCTAAAGTACTCGGTGTGGGCTAGTTCATATGTTTCCTGCAGGCAGGTGAAGGATCTAGCTCCTTGGGGCCCCCATAGATCTTTAATGTGGGAGATACCTATAAGATCCCATTTATGGAAACTTTTAGTTTTCCCCAAGGTGCCTAATTTTTCGGACGACCAAAGTGGAGTGGCCATGGTAAGGACATTGGACCAGCCAAGTTTATGCTGTGCTATGTACCATATTTGCACCGAGTGTTTCGTTGGTCCTGTGAGCTGCTTCATAGTTCCCTCCGGGGAGGAGCCATCTGCCCATCCCATACCCTGGGTCATTTCCGTCACTATATGTTCCCTGGTTGATCGCAGAGAGGTGTGCGGCTCAGTAATATTTGCGGATATCAGAGAGGGCTATCCCTCCGTCGTACCAACCCAATGTGAGTTTGTGTAGCGCAATTCTAGGCGTACCAGACCAGAGGAGGTCTCGCTGTGCCGCTTCCACTGCTGTAAAGTATGAGTTGGGCACCAGGTCTGAATAGTTCTGAAGTGCGTATAAGAACCTCGGCAGGGCCATCATTTTAAAAAGGGCTGCGAGGCCCAGCAGGGACAAAGGCAGCTTTTGCCAAGTAGTGGAATCACGTTGGAGCCGTCTGAGAGGCGGCAGTAGGTTTCTTTCGTACATCTTAGTCTTGTGTGTGGAGACAAAGATTCCCAGATATTTGAAACCAGCCTGCGCCAACGTGATCGGGCAGGTACTGGGAAGCCCAGGGGGGCTGCCATGTAGGGCGTAAAGAAGAGACTTGCTCCAGTTGATCCTCCCGAAACTCGTAAATATGTCAAGTACCGTCATAATGGATGTTCGGGGTCTCGTTAGGTAGAGGAGGATGTCATCAGCGTATAGGGAGATTTTATCCTCCTAACCATCGGCCCATCGAATCCCTTTGAGATATACGTCTTGTCTAATCCATGCAGCATGCGGGTCGAGAGAGAGTGCAAACAGGAGGGGGGAAAGCGGGCATCCCTGTCTGGTTCCCCTTTCCAGGGCAAAGACCTCCGAGACTTTGTTATTAACTACCACTTGGGCTAATGGCTCCGTATATAGGAGACAGATCCACGCTATGAAGTTTGGGCCGAAACCCAGTTTACGGAGCACCGCGATTATGTAGGGCCATTCTAGGGTGTCAAATGCCATAGTGGCATCGAGAGAGACCACCACCGCATCTTCTTGTAGGGTGTGACACCTTCCTAGTATACCATTGAGGCGACGAAAGTTGAGTGCCGTATTGCGATGGGGCATGAAGCCCGATTGGTCTGGGTGGACTAAAGCGGGTAGGAACGACTGGAGCCTATTGGCGAGAGTTTTGGCCAGTATTTTCGGCTCTGCGTTGAGCAGCGAAATGGGTCTATATGATGAGCATGACTCTCCTGGTTTCCCTTCTTTTGGTATGGTTACAATAGTGGCTATGCGTTGGTCTCGCAGCAGGGAGCCCGCCGACTTGCTATCCTCAAACATGTGTTTGAGGTGTGAACTGAGGGCGTCCGGCTTTAGCTTGTAGAGCTCAATTGGAAGACCATTAGGTCCAAGAGCTTTACCTGAGCGGAGGTCTGTGATTGCACGTTCCAGCTCGGCGGTGTCGAGTGGGAGCTCCAGGGCGTCCTGGTCATATTCTGACAAGCATGGCATCCGAATGTCTGCCAGTAAGGCCACGGAGTCTTCTTCCGGGCGGTCTGATCCCTTACTATAGACCTGCTGAAAATGTCTTGCAAATTCCCCTACAATATCATGGGGCTCTGTAACCACAGCCCCGGAGGGTGTGCGGATCTCTGGGATGACCCTATTTGCCTGCTGCTTGCGGTCCAGCCATAAGCGGTACAAAAGGGGGGTGGTAATGGACGGAGCATCTGAACCAATCAAACACTCACACCCAGTCAAAAGATCTGGGTTTAATCCATCACCGTTCTTTAGCCCACTCTGCCACCCCAGTTCAGACATGGCTATATGCAAATCATTCTGACCCTGTGCCTCATGGGAACAGTCCAGCCCGAACTGCCAAGCCATGTCTTGCCTGGACCGGAAACAAGCTTCCGAGGACCGGTTTCTGCCATTCCAGCCGTCTTCAGCCCGTCTTGCTTGAATCCAGTGGCAAAGTGAGCAAGGGACTCATGACTGAGCATACCCTGCCACACTTATGGCGGCCAAAAGCGGTACAAAAGGGGATGGTAATGCACAGAGCATCTGAGCCAATCAAACACTCACACCCAGTCAAAACATCTGGGTTTAATCCATCACTGTTCTTTAGCCCACTCTGCCACCCCAGTTCAGACATGGCTATATGCAAATCAGTCTGACCCTGTGCCTCATAGGAACAGTCCAGCCCGAACTGCCAAGCCATGTCTTCCCTGGACCGGAAACAAGCTTCCGAGGACCGGTTTCTGCCATTCCAGCCGTCTTCAACCCGGCTTGCTTGAATCCAGTGGCAAAGTGAGCAAGGGACTCACGTCTGAGCATACCCTGCCACACTTATGGCGGCCAAAAGCGGTACAAAAGTGGGTGGTAATGGACGGGCCATCTGAACCAATCAAACACTCACACGCAGTCAAAAGATCTCGGTTTAATCCATCACCGTTCTTTAGCCCACTCTGCCACCCCAGTTCAGACATGGCTATATGCAAATCAGTCTGACCCTGTGCCTCATGGGAACAGTCCAGCCCGAACTGCAAAGCCATGTCTTCCCTGGACCAGAAACAAGCTTGTGAGTACCGGTTTCTGGCATTCCAGCCGTCTTCAGCCCGGCTTGCTTGAATCCAGTGGCAAAGTGAGCAAGGGACTCACGTCTGAGCATACCCTGCCACACTTATGGCGGCCAAAAGTGGTCCAGCCATGCCAGAAGTTTACCAGCTTTGTCTCCCTGATCGTATATCCTACCTGTCCTATCTCTGGCCATAGTTTTGGCCGCTTCTGTAACCAACTTCCTATATTCCGCCGTTTTAAGGTGTAGCCGGTGGAGCGTCTCTGGTTTCCGATCTAAGCGTGCCGCCTCCTCCAGGGCCCAAGGTCTGTTTCAATAGAATTGATCTGCGCCTCTTTGTCTTTACGGCGGCCCGCAGTTGCTGATAGGGCCGACAGGGCTTTTCCCCTAAGCACGGTTTTAAATGCCTCCCACAGTGTTAAAGAGGAGCTCATCATCCTAACATTGTGTTCGAAGTATCTAGTTATGGAAAGGGTCAGCATTTTCCTGAGCTCTTCACTTTTAAGGTGCCAGGCATTTATCGGTGTTATGCAGCCCTCTCGTCTAGTCCCAACCGTAATGTGTGCCCAAACTGGTGAATGGTCTGAGATACCTCGAGCTAAGTGCGTGGCGTCTTGTATGACAGTGTCTTGTTGAAGCGGGGTGAGTATGTAATCCAAACGAGAATGAGTGGTGTGGACCGGAGAAAAAAGTGAAGTGGGCGTCAGTGGGGTGCATGAGTCGCCACACATCTGTTAACCCAAAGGCCTCTAAAAGGTCAGCCAGCCATCGCTGCCCTTGGGGTGTGTTTCTGGGAGGGTGCCTATCTAAGGTTGCTGAGACAACTGCATTAAAGTCCCCCCCGATGATCAACTGAACATTCGGAAGGGAGAGGAGGAGTTTGCCCAGGTCTGCGTAGGATTGGGTTTGAAGACCAGGTGGGATATAAGAGGAAAGAAGATTTAACCTGCGACCCTCCCACCTTCCTGACAGTGCTGCAAAACGGCCCAGCGGATCTGTGTCTGTGTGGTCAATGAGGAGGGCAAAGAAAGGCGCAGAAGGACTCCCACACCTCTAGAGCCAGAAGTGAAGCCGGAGTCGACCGCCAGAGTGTATCGCCATCTATTGAGGGTCTGGCACGCGTTACCCAGCAGGTGAGTTTCTTGTAGTAGCACAGCGTCAGGGAGTTGGAGTTTAATAAATTGTAAGACGATAGTCCTCTTAAGCCTGTCCCCCAACCCGTTCACATTCCAGCTGAGGACCTTAAGACTCTTGTCCCACCTCTTAGCCATATCCGTTACTGTGTGAGAAAATTTGACCAGGCATTCTGATGCGCCCCTCGACTCTATTCAGTGTAACAATACATGACCGCAAAAACCTCCCAAGCCCCCCTTTCCCCCCAACAATTCAAAACCGTGCAGAAAGTGATAGGTATACATAGATTGTCCCTTTCTTGATCATACCATACTTCCATACCTGACCCCAACTGCCCCTCCTCCCGCCCCACCCCCACTGCCAACTCCCACACCCCAAGTTCCACCCCCTCCCTGCTCCACTGCTTTGTAGGTCTACCCACATCCCCAATTAGCAGAGTGCCTTTCGCCCCGAACTCACCCCGGAAGAGGAAGAAACTACAACCTTAAATCACTTGTCTTCCCTTCCTAGTGGACCTGTTGTCAGGGGAGCGCAGTGGCCCCGGCCATGCCCGCTGTCCAGGTTCCCTCCCCCCCGACATAGCTGTGAAAACTGTGCAATGTACAAGTCCTGCGTTAAATGTGTCCGTTACTTGTCCGTAACATTCCTATTCGGCAGATACAAATCCCCCCCCCCCAATCACAAACATATGCGGATATGGCAAAGGTCTCTATTCAATGATTTACCACACAGCAGTCTTGAGGGCCTCTCAGTCTCCACGACCATCCATTGTTTCTGGGGTGTCCCATCGAGGGCTGGCGGATCTGTATACCCAGGAGTGTTGGCTCTGTCGATCCAGTTCTGACCTCCCAGCCGCAGAGCCCGGAGATGCCACCTGTGTGTCCCCTCCAGTTGTGATCCTCCGCTCCCCTCCCGTTGGCAGGCAAGTCTTTGTCCAGCCAGTCCTGCACCTCCGATGGTGAAGTAAAAAAGAAGGATTTGCCTCCGGCGAGGACCTTGAGTTTGGCGGTAAAGAACATCATCTACTTGATACCCTTTTCCCTGAGTGCCGCCTTCACACCTACAAAAGATCTCCTCTCCCGCTGGACCTGCAGGGTAAAGTCAGTAAAGAAACGGGCCGTAGCATTCTCATATTGTAGGTCTCCAGCCTGTCTTGCCGCTTGAAGGATGGCGTCCCTGTCTCTAGTTGAGGATTTTTGCGATGATCGTCCTGGGCGGCGCTCCTGGTTTCGGCTTCGGGATGGGCGCCCGGTGGGCATGTTCGACCGTGAAGATTTTCGACAGACACTTGGGTTTGAGGTGCTTGAGAACCAAGTCCTCCATGAAGAGTTCCATACTGGGCCCCTCAATGCCCTCCGGCACACCTACCAGCTTGTTGGTTTGAGTGGAAGTGCCAGTTTTGGGTCTCATGGTTGCACTGCTTTTCCCCCCTGTCTGATCCGCAGAGGCAAGCGGCATCGACTTCCAGCAACCAAGAACAGGCGAGTAACACTTATCCCTGGGGGGGAACTCTGGGGTTCCACAGAGATTTGCTGCCCCCTCTCTACGCTGCTTCCAATAGGCCCGGTCGCTGTATCAAAGCTGTGTGCTCCCCAAGTGGCAGCAACAAGATGGCTTCCCGTCCCCAGTCGAAGCCGCAATACTCACAGCAGAGGAGTAGGTGCACTATTACAGACGGCGCTGCCCCTGCGATGGACCAAGGGATAGCTCCTCTGCTCCCTCCTTGTGTGTATCTTGATGGCCAACGGGCCGGTGCCACAGCACCCAGGGTATATATGCGCCCACCAATGGCGTCAAGGATCTTGCAAGGGTGTCCTGACCCCTCCTGCACCATGGTCAAGCCAAGCTGCCGGGCACACTGTGCTACGCACCCGCCCGACACTCTCCAGTGCAAGGTCACGCCGTCGATCAGGGCCGCGGATATGCAAGACCCAGCCCGGGTCCGCAGCGTGGTGCCGTATTCTTAGTCTCCGGCCCACTCACCGAATGGGCGGGTCACACCTCCTCGCAGTCGGCGGCAGACCACTGGTGTTGTGGTGGGGCTAGAGCGCCTCCCCAGTGTCCGCAGCCGGGGGCGCGCCGATGGTGTCACCGGCGAGGTCTCGGAGCTCCCGCAGGTTCCAGCGGGTAGGCCCCGGACCCGGCGCCTCGCCTGAGAGTGGGGGCCGCCCGATGCGCGGTCTCGCTCCAGGCACCGTTCCGGGCAGAAGTGCCTCGAGTCACCGCTCGGCGGCGGAGGTTCATAGAGGGCCCAGAGTCAGACCGGAGGGCGCCGCAGTCTCTTGGGGTGCCCACAACACCGACAGTAGGCAGAACTTGTCGGATTCTGGCCGGATTTATAGTTGTTGGAGGGTCGGTCGCCCGGAGCTCTCGGCTTAAGCGACCATGTTTGCCGGCACCTAGCCACGCCCCTGGGCTTTGACTTTTAATCAAAATAGGAAATTCAAGAATTGATAACCCGACCCAAGAAAGACAGGAAGTGTGCAAATTTCCCACTGCCTTTGGCCGGGGTAGTAGCTACAACAGTAAGGCTCGATAAAGGGCCTTGACTTTTAATCAGAATATGACATTCAAGAATAATTGATAACCCGAGCCAAGAAAGGCAGCAAGTGTGCACATTTCTTACTGCCTTCAGCCGGGGTAGTTGTTACAACAAAAAGGCTTGATAAAGGGCCTGCACTTTGAGTATGAATATGAAATAGAAGAATTGTTGATAACCATAGTCAAGAAATGCAGCAAGTATGTATGTGTAGATGATGTGTTGATTGAGTGGAAGATGAATAATGTAAAAAATAAGTAAGGCTGCAAATGTGCAAATTAACCACTGCCTTTAGTGGGGAAGTAGTTACAACAAAAAGGCTCGATAAAGGGCCATGACTTTGAATTAGAATATGAAATTCAAGAATAATTGATAACCCCAGCCAAGGAAGGCAGCAAGTAGGTGTGTGTCCATGTAGATTATGTGTTGATTGAGTGGAAGATAAAAAAGGTGAAAAATAAGAAAGGCTACAGATGCGCAAAGTACCCACTGCCTTGTGAGGGAAATGGATGTTTGGATTTCCAGTCCATTACACAGACTGTGCGTCGGATTCTGCAGTGGGAACTTGAGAAATGGGTAGCACATCTAAGCAACCAATGCAAGTGGACAAAGTACACACACTGTGTGATAGAAAGGATTCAAGAAAGGTAGCAAGTGTGCAAATTTCTTACTGCCTTTGGACGGGGTAGTTCTTACAACAAAAAAGCTTGATAAAAGTCTAATGACTAATGTTGAGGACAGCCATGGTCCCGTTTCTTTTTTTTTTATGAGGTTGATAAACTGTTTCACGTAACGCAAAAGTTGATTGCAATAAATGCATAGAAATTTAAGTTTACCAAATTCAAGATCAATATGTGAGTTTGGACTGTTTGCTGAAGATGCTGTTGCAGCAGTTGATGTGCTTGGTGCAGCAGCAAGTGGGTTGTTCTGCAATCTCTGTGTTGCAGCTCAAGGAAAGTTGTTGGGGTGCAAGTTGTTTGTGTTGCACTATATTCGCTGTGCCAAAGGATTATTTTTTGGATTGATCACACCGTGAAAGAGTTGTTTTGCAAATTGTACAGGTTACTAGTGGTTGGTGTGTTTCAGTTAGTATGTATCTGGACTTCGCTGGAATCTTTAAGGGACACATGAGGGCTTACATCCAATTCTATTTTATGCCTTTAGGAGTAGTGGGAGGGTAGCATTTTAAAGTGTTTGACCGGTTACACTACATGTGTCCATGCAGGTAAAGAAAACTTAGCATGGTTATGCATGGGCACACTCTCACACAAAACGTAGTACTCAGTATTCAGGATTGTAAAAGCTTGCAATAGGAGTGACTGATGAGTTTATATATGTCAGTGAGAAAAGAAAAACAAGTACGCTTGTTTTACATTAGAGATATACAGACCTGAAAGAATATGCATGTCAATGCATGACATCTTTTTTGAAGGTATGAAAGATAGCAGTGAAAGGGTGTTTAGAAACAATACTGTCCAGCTTAAAAAGTGCTCAATTGTTCTTTTTGTTGAGTGTAAACACACCTTTTTGATTAGGACCATGGAATAGTGGTGTAAATATATCCTAGATTCTATTGTCAGATATCTGCCATAGTGATAGTGGATTTACCACTACTTTTTAGACTACAATTGAACAATCATATGTAGAGGAGCGGTATTGCTTCTTGACTTTCAAAGAGGCGAAAGATTTACATTTATATTTCAACACCTAAACAAAATAATCGTCGAATTTTAATAAGAAAATTAAGTAGGAATGTTAGAGGAAGTCTGGACCAACTCTAAAAGGATTGTGCAAATCGTGACAGCTGAAAGAAGTTTCTCAACATTAGTTTTTAACATAATTCAGACACAACACTAGATTGCAGGAGTGTGCAAATATCTACTTAGACATTTTGCATGCAATCATGTTACATAAAAAGATACTTTTTTACATATTTAACCAGTAAAAGGTAAGTTAGATTTACATTTGATTTTATATATAGACTTAGAATGTTTCAAGATGTGGAGACCATACAGCAAACCAATAACTTGTGTCATATTATTGTTTAAAGTCAAACGTGATGACTCCATTAGGTTCATTGCAATTGTCAGTCCATAAGTCTAAGAAATATTACATCAGTAAAAATCAGGGCTATTGGATGCTGAGTTGGGTAGTATTCTGCAAACTGAAAACATAATAACAAATGTATATGTTGAGCAAAAGTCGAACCTGAATGTCATACCAATCAAAGGTTTCAGAGTAGAGAATTTCAGTACACACATTGATGGGAAATTATTACTTAAACATAAGTAACTGTAATAGGAATGAAAATATACATATATTTTGTGTTGAGAGACATGTTTGAGAGGAAGGTATTGATTAGTTGTAAAAATATATGAAAGCACACGAGCTTCTAAAGAGGAACCAATATGTACATTATACGCTATTAGGTATAGTATACACAATTTACATGTAGCAGAACGGGGTGTACCTGGTACAGGTTGTGAAGATTGATCACGTTGTGAAGATTGATCACGTTGTGGAAATTGATCATGTGCTGGTGAATTATCACTGGTTATGCTTCCTGCAAATTAATTTTGAAAAAGTAACATTTCTTAAAGAAGAAATTAGTTTAACAACCTAATAGAAAAGTTTCTTAAACACAGTTAATCCAAAATAACGTTCTTATATTAATGTAGTTTGAAAAATATGTCGAGTGTAGAAAGTTTAAGCGAGGGTTATAGAGTACAGTCTATACAAATACAGAGGTAAGGCCTGTCAAATGGATGCACTTTGAAAACATGACAGTTTAACAAAGGGCGCTCAGGCCCTGCAGTGATTGGCTTGATTTTTATTTTTAGAGTTATTTTGTGGGTGGCACAGTTACTGTTGTAGGCCCAGTAGTAGCATGTACATGAGCAGTCTTGTTATACGTAACTATCAAGAGTAACATTTTAATCCTGGACAAACAATTACCATAACACTTTCAAAAAAGGCAGCAATTACACTTAAAGACTGATCATGAAGTGGTGAAGTGTCGAAAACATGTATTTTGGTGAAAGCATGTTAGAAAAAGTTGTACGAGAGAGGGTAAAATGGTTAGGTAACCTAAGCCAAATAAAGGGCCAGTACAACACTGTAGTGTCAAAGTTATAAATCCAACAATTATTGTGAATTAAATTTATGGTAATCTGAGGAGGCCAAAATTTCGTAGGCCAACTAGAGCACATACAAAAACAACTATAGGTTACGTGAGGAAGCAAGAAATGTTAAGTCAGTGGAGGATTAATAGGGAGCAAATATGATGATTACGAGAGAGTAGGTATGTTGAAACACAAAGCACGTGGCGTAGCACAAAAATGCAACATATATATTTTTGAAAGCACAATATGTAAGAAGACAGGCCTGGGAAGGCCATGTGAGGCAGTAATAAATATTAAAGTTCATGGTAGAAAAAAAAAGGAAAATAGAACTGGGAGGGACACGTGACGCAGTAAAAAATAATACTAATATGAATGCACAAATTGGACCAATACAGGCTAAAGCACGGGGCACAGTTCAAAAACACGACACAGAAATTCATGCACGCACAATTTATTTAGAAAAGGCCTAGTAGGGCCCCGTGACACAGAAGGTAATATTAGGATCAAGTATATACGATCAGTAAGAATAGAGGCCTGAGAAGGCCTGTGAGGTAGAAATAATTATTAAAAGTTACAGGACGATTAGGAGGGAACAAATACAATGAAGTACAAAGCACATGGAGCAAAAAAATAAAGCAAAACAGAGCTGGGAGGGCCACATGATGCAGTCAAAACATAATACTATTATGAACGCAAAATTTATAAGAATACATGCTAAAGCACGTGACACTTCAAAAATATGACACAGAAATTCATGCACGTACAATTCATTTAGAAAAGGCTAAGGAGGGCTCCTTGACGCAGAAGGAAATATTACGATCAATTATATATGATAAATAATAATGGAGGCCTGGGAAGGCCACGTGAGGTAGTAATAAATATTAAAAGTCACAGGAGGATTAGGAGGGAGCAAATACAATGAAGTACAAAGTATGTGTTGCAAAAAAATAAAGCAAACCAGAGCTTCGAGGGCCACTTGACAGTAAAAATAAAAAAATAAAAATACTATCATGCAGGTACAATTTACAGCGGCTTCTCCTACCTTTGCTTTTGTCGTCTCTTGTCTTGTCTTGTCTTCAAAGGCTGGGGCTTTGGCTGGGCCTGGGTGGGTGGGCGCGGGCGACGCCGGCACTGCGGCTATGATGGCCTGGCTGGAAGGCAGCAGCAGTGACACCACGTCTAGTGTCACGAGTCCCCCTCCGCTCGAGCAAACAGTTCGTAGTACAATCGACGACGATGAAAGTCTGTCTGTCACCGCAGCGGAGGCAAAAGGGAGCGCGTGGTTAGGTCACTATCCGTTTTATATGGGAACCTCAGGGGCTGACCAAAGTAAGTCCAGGGTCGTTATTGGTAGCGTTTTCGCGGTCTAGAAGAATGACGGACCTGGGGGACCTCCTATTGGCTAATGTATTGGGTTCCAGGCTTAGTAATAGCAAGAAAGGTACGTGGTGATATGTGGCAAAGTGTGGGTGGGCGTGCTCTACGAATACTCTTCGACGTTACGTGTCCCATCAAAGCTTCCGTCTGACATCATGTACGGCGCCCCATATGCGAAAGGCGCAAATGTTTTTAATTGTTTAAAAACATATATTTATGTATTTAATGAACATATTAACAGAATACATTATGTAGAATAGTTATGAAAATAGTTTTTTTTAAACTTTAAACAATTGTATATTACTTTTAAAAGCAATTACACAAATCGCTGTGGAACGTTATGTGTACTCGCATCGTAAGAGCACCGTAAGCTCAGCGGACGCAAAGCCATGTGACTTTAAAAGATGGGATTTGATTGGTTCATAATAGTTTCTATTCCAATTGTTGAAAATTCAGTCCCATTTTAATCATTCTAATTTGTCTTTCTAAGAAGAAGCATCTGTTCTGAGAATCCTGTCAAATAGAAGGAATATTACCATAATAACAGCAATGGACTCATCTTCCAGCCATTCTTCAGGGGAATATTTCATTTCTGAAGAACCTCCAAAGAAGAGGAAAGAAGCTCTAATTTGGCAATTTTTTACTTTTCCAGAAAGGCAAAAAAAAGGTTAATGCTCCAAAAGTAACCTGTAAAATTTGCCAAACAAGTCTTTCAAGGGGTGATCCATCTAAAAAATACTCCTTTGGCACAGCAAATATGGTGCGACACGTGAAGGACTTGCACCTCCATAACTTTGCTCGAGCTGCAAAACGGAGGTTGCAGGAGAACCCACCTGCTTCTGCACCAAGCACATCAACTACTGCAGCAGAATTTTCAGCAAGCAGTCCACACCCACAAATTGATCCTGATTTTGCTGACGTTAAAATTGTATGCATTCATTGCGATAAACTTTTGTATTATAGGGAACAGTCTATTGATCCGATAAAATGTAGGATGCAGGAGCATCTCTGTCCTCGACATTATTATTATTTATTTTCATTCTTTTGTTCCAGTTGGACACTTTTTGGGTTCCAGTTCATTTTTTTTTGTTTAAAAAAAAACTTGTTGACAAAACACCCCCAAAAAAATAAAACTAAAAACACAAAAAAAACTGTTCTTGTTAGAACTACCTTCACTGGTCAAAGAAAGAACTATATTTCTATGTTAGTGTATAAAAGTTTGTCAGAATGAATGTGTAGTTCATAAATGAATGAATGAAACCATTACTAGTGTATGGTGAATGTGAAAGTGAAGAACTATAAGGAAGTGCTACAGCATACATCTATAAGGTGTTTACCTATAGTATACTGTAGTATCTCTGAAGCACTTGAATGTAACATATCCATATAAATATGTCACAAGTCTATGCTTCAAGTTGCACTGCTGGTGAAACTGCCTGGGTGAATTTGTATGTGTTAGGGGTAGTTATACAACCCCCTTGTGCTTCTTTTAACACAGCCGTTACGTCACCTTTGTGATGCACTGGTAAAAGATGTCTCTTTTTTCACCATTTTTGCTCCTTTTTGATAATTTTAGACCTTTATTCTATCTCTTTCTGTTAGTTTTTCACCTTTATATTGCCTTTTCTGCTCATTTCTGACCTTTATTTTACCTCTTCTGCTTGTTTCTTGCCTTTATTACTCCATGGGCGCACCATCACATCGGACAGGTGGGTGATGCAAATCGTCCGAAGGGGCTACTCCCTCCCGTTCGAGGTGACCCCTCCAGCCATGCCACCGCAGTACCACCGTGTGCTGGGGGATCACCTGCAACTTCTGCAAGAGGAAGTTTCGGCCCTCTCGGCCAAGGGGTCCATCGAGCGCATTCCTGGGCCAGAAGTAGGATGTGGTTGTTACTCCCACTACTTTCTGGTTCCAAAGAAGGGCAAAGGGGACCTACGCCCTATCTTGGACCTAAGGAATGTCAACGGCTTCCTCCGTCAGGAGAAGTTCAAGATGCTGTCTTTGGCTCAGGTCTTAGTTGCCCTGGACCCGGGAGACTGGATGGTAGCGTTGGACTTGCAGGACGCATATTTTCACATCCTCGTCCTGCCGGCCCACCGGCGCTACCTGCGGTTCACGGTAGGCCACGAGCACTTTCAGTTTACTGTGCTTCCCTTTGGCCTTACCAGCGCCCCACGGGTGTTCACGAAAGTGATGGCGGTGGTCGCAACTCATCTGCGCAGGTTAGGGGTTTCTGTCTTCCTCTACCTCAAGGACTGGTTGTTAAAGGTGGGCTCGCCCCAGACAGTCGTCGGCCACCTCCAGACTACGGCCGACATCCTGCACCTGCTGATGTTATCCATCAATGTGCCGAAGTCACACCTGTGTCCCTCTTAGAAGCTCCTCTTCATCGGAGCGGTTCTCGACTCCGCGCAGTTTCGGGTTTATCCTCCCGAACAGCAGGTTCGGGATATTCAGGCTCTGATTCCGATCTTTCAGCCGTTATCCCGAGTCTCGGTCAGGTTGACGCTGCTGTTTCTGGAGCTGATGGCCTCCTGCATCCTTCTGGTGCATCACACCAGGTGGCGGATGCGGGCTCTGCAGTGGGACCTGAAGTTTCAGCGGGCTCAGCATCAGGGCAACTTGCCCGACCATGTCTTGATAAAACAGTTGCAGTGGTGGCTCACGGACCGCGATTGGGTCAGCGGCTGATCCCTCTCTCTACCCCAACCGGAGCAAGTAGTTGTGATGGACGCATCCATCTAGGGCTGGGGAGCCACATGGGAGAGGCGGAGATCAGAGGCCTCTGGTCTCCGGTGGAGTCCCAGCTCCACATCAACTTTCTGGAGCTGCGGGCAATCCGGCTTGCACTGAAGGCATTCCTCCCCTCTGTCCGGGGGGTGTAGTGCAGGTGTTCACGGACAACTCCACCACCATGTGGTACTGCAACAAACAGGGTGGGGTGGGGTCGTGGACCTTTTGCCAGGAGGCTCTGCACCTCTGGCAGTGGCTAGAACAACAGGGCGTGACCCTGGTGGTTCAACACCTGGCAGGTTCTCTGAACGACAGGGCGGACAAACTCAGCCGTCGGTGCAAGATGGATCACAAATGGCGTCTGAACTGGGACGTGGCGCAAGGCATCTTTCAGCAGTGGGGAGAGCCTTGGCTAGATCTATTCGCCACAGAAGAGAACGCGCAATGTCATCAGTTCTGCGCGTTGGAATTTCCAAGGCGGCGCTCGCTCGGAGACGCTTTTCGCCGCGAGTGGAGTTGCGGTCTGTTGTACGCCTTTCCACACATACCACTTCTGCCCAGAGTGCTGAAGAAGATCAGGTGCGACCAGGCCCAAGTCATCCTTGTGGCTCCGGACTGGCAACGAAGATACTTGTATTCCGAGCTACTCAGCATGTCAGTCGATTCCCCGATTCGTCTGCCTCTTCAGGAGGACCTTCTGTCGCAGCAGCAAGGGACGTTCCTCCACCTGAACCTGTCCAGTCTTCACTTACATGCGTGGAGATTGAGTGGCGGCAGTTGAGGCCATTTGACTTGCCTCCTGAAGTTTGTAATGTGATTCTGGCAGCCAGGCGTCCCTCCACAAAATCAGTATATGCCTGCAGGTGGAACAAATTTGTGGCATGGTGCACAGCAAAGGCTGTGGATCCCCTTTCTGCCCCTCTTTCAGAGGTTCTCCTCTTCCTTCTTTCTCTTGCCCGGCAGGGCTCTGCTCTGGATAATCTAAAGGGCTACCTCTCTGCCATTTCCGCCTTCTTAAGACTCCCTGATCAGCCCTCTTTGTTCAAGTCCCCAGTTGTAAATAGGTTTTTGAAGGGCATCACTCATATGTTTCCTCCTGTTCCTTTCATGATGCCTCAGTGGGACTTGTACCTTGTTCTGACTTATCTGATGTGCGCTCCCTTCGAGCCACTTCGTCCTCTTTGTCTCCTTACTCTTAAGACTGTATTCCTGGTTGCCATCACCTCTTACAGAAGAGTGAGTGAGCTCCAGGCTCTTTCTTCTCAGCCTCCTTTCCTTTCTGTCCATTCGGACAAAGTTGTGTTGTGGACGCAACCCTCTTTCCTGCCCAAGGTAGTCACAGCCTTCCACATCGGGCAGTCCATCACCTTGCCCACCTTCTTTCCGCCTCCGCATCCCTCGAAAAAGGAAAAGTGGCTCCACCGTCTGGACCCAAAACGTGCGCTCTCATATTATCTGGATCGCAAACGCCAGTTCTGGGTGGATGACCAACTCTTTGTTGGTTATGTGGGCGCTAAGAAGGGACGGGCGATGCACAAACGGACCATTTCTCGATGGGTCGTCTTGTGCATCAAGGCTTGTTACTCTCTGGCTAAAAAGGAGCCTTCTGTGGGGCTACGTGCCCATTCCACTCGGGCCACCCAGGCTACTACTGCCCTGGGTTGGGGAGTCCCCTTGCAGAAGGCAGCTACGTGGGCCTCGCTGCACACGTTCGCAAGACACTACTGCCTGGACAGCCAAGTCCGGAGAGATGGCTTTTTCGGCCGTTCCGTTCTCCAGGACTTTCTGGTGGGATCATTGGTTCGCAGATCCACCACCGGGGTTGGTATTGCTGGGGTATCTATTCTAAGGTAAGGAATCTAATACTAACCTGTTTCTTTCAGATGCACAAGTTACTTTCCTTCGGTAACGATATATCTGTGAGAAACAATAGTTAGTATTAGATTCCTTACCTCCCCACCCATCCTCCCCATTCTGCGAACCAATATCTAGGGTTAAGGTCATCCCCTTTCAGGGCCCTAATTTTCATGGCACCAGTGTTGTTTTTTTATCATGGCTCTGCGTTTCTGGCACGGAAAAGCTTTGTATAAGAACTGACGTCAGCGCATGAGGGCGGCGTCTAAGTACTCCGACGTCATCCCGGCGCCGACGACAGACGCGGAGCCGCAGGCAACGCCTACCGCCGTGCAGGGGTACTGCTACGCAAAATTTTCCGGATCCAGTCTGACGCCTGGGGATATTCTAAGGTAAGGAATCTAATACTAACTACTGTTTCTTACAGATATATCGTTACCGAAGGTAAGTAACTTATGCATACTGACTATAAATGAATAGTTGAGAAACAGATAAGGTCTTGGATCCTACGTCTACCTAGCCCGGATCTCAACAGTAGAGTCAACAGAAAAAAGTGGCTAGATAGGGAAAATTTGTGACATGAGTATTAGCGACGCAGTCAATATGTACCACGTAGCTGCGGTCAAAGGTACCAAAACAAATTTATTTTCTTTTTTGTTTTTTCAAAATTTCAACAACACAAGGGCAAACCAAGGACTGTCACGACAGTGATTACATGAATACCATATCTACACATATATACACAAAATACAAATATACAATATTTACAGTAGGAGTGAAGCAAGGCTAATGAAAGCAAATAAGCAAAAAATTGAACAAATGACACACAGATAGCAATGCATCAATACAATATTCACAACTTAATTGAATTGATAAACAGTGGAAGAGTTCGTGCCAAAAGCAAGGGACAACCAGTCCATGGGGGTGTAAAACCATGGGACAGGCGGTAATATTGTCACAGAGTTTTAAAGGCTTCTTAAAAGGGTATCTGGTCTCGTGCACCAATATGCGACCAGGGGGCGGTATCTCCTTGGCCGGGACTTCTTCAGCGCGAGTGAATCTCTTATCCGTCGAGTCAGCGTCCAGTTAATGGGTCCATTAAGAAGCCTTTAAAACTCTGTGACAATGTGAGCCGTTTTCCCCTCCGAGTTTTACACCGCACGGTGGGTTACACAACAACACGAACCCCTGGTGAACAACAGAATACTCCTACTCTTGGCGAAATACCGACACCGAGGCACATCTCTTGCCACGTGCAGACTCATTGCTCCCAGTCCCCGTCCTGAAGAGAACCCTCAATTCCCGGGTTCGAAACGCGTCGACACCACCACCCTGCGGTCACGCATAAGGGTGCATCTAGGAAAAGAAATTATCCAAACACCTGAGTTCCTAGCTGTGCAACCCAATATAAACTTTGTACCGCAGTGTTGTCAGGCAGGCAGGCGTCCCATTCCATCTATTCCCGCCTGTCCCATGGTTTTACACCCCCATGGACTGGTTGTCCCTTGCTTTTGGCACGAACTCTTCCACTGTTTATCAATTCAATTAAGTTGTGAATATTGTATTGATGCATTGCTATCTGTGTGTCATTTGTTCAATTTTTTGCTTATTTGCTTTCATTAGCCTTGCTTCACTCCTACTGTAAATATTGTATATTTGTATTTTGTGTATATATGTGTAGATATGGTATTCATGTAATCACTGTCGTGACAGTCCTTGGTTTGCCCTTGTGTTGTTGAAATTTTGAAAAAACAAAAAAGAAAATAAATTTGTTTTGGTACCTTTGACCGCAGCTACGTGGTACATATTGACTGCGTCGCTAATACTCATGTCACAAATTTTCCCTATCTAGCCACTTTTTTCTGTTGACTATAAATGAATAGTGGTATAACTCCCCAACTGATCCGGCTTTTGAAAAAGAACAAGCGGCAATGGAGGGGGCTCCCCTTCTCGAGCTCCTTTATAGCACTAAAAACCTAGATATTTTACCCCCTGCGAGTAGAGTAGTGATACAGCTTTGGCGGAACATGGTCTGACAGATGGGATGGTGCGGGACCCTAACCCAAACAACTCCATTGTGGCAAGGCACATACCTCGGCCCTGTGGTGGCTCTGGAGGGATTTCGCAGGTGGGACTTGGTGGGGATATTGACCCTGGGTGATGTGGTGCGGGGCACTACATTGAAATCCTTTCAACAATTACAGGCAGATTTCCAACTACATAGGACAACATTTTACAAATACCTCCAATTCCGCCATGCTTTGACCCCCTTGCCTTAGAGATCCTTCCAGAGTTTCACCCTCTTGAGGGCCACTTACTGATGGGGGATTTAGGCCTACATAAAATCAGGCAAATATACCAAACATTGACGACTCGCATACAGACGACTCTTGATAAGACGCGACAAGCGTGGCAAGCAGATATTCCTGACTTGATAGACGACGACTGGGTGGAAGCCATTGCCAGCCCTTGGGGTACTGCCGTGTCCACACAATACCGCCTTATACAGTTCAAGTATTTGCACCGCGCATACTACACATGGACCCGACTCAGAAGATGGGTGTTATCCATTCCCCTACATGTTTACCATGTGAGAGGCAGGATGGGACATTTTTGCATACAGTTTGGAGCTGCACTGCGTTACAGCCCTTTTGGCACAGTATTGTCATGCTGAAGAGAAGTATTATCATGAGAACTCCCACTCGACCCATGACTCTTCCTCTTGCACAGTACAGACGACATTGGGGGAAATAAGTACAAACAACATCTGCTGTTCTTAGCCCTAACTATTGCCAAGCACGATATTGCCCAGATGTGGATAGGGACTTCTCCCTGACTATAGGCAAATGGAAGACTGAAAAAGACAGATGTATGGATGCAGAGGTTGCAGTATTTCTGTCCCGGGCTGCCCTAAAAAACATAGAAAAATGTGGACCCGATTGGCGACATATCATGGGATAGATCTTCCCCCTACCATCCTCAGAACCCTGATAGGAATTTCTATCTATGCATACATTTATTGATCGAACCATTCCATATTCTGTAATAGCCCGTCACTCTATGAATGTATCACCTGTACAATTACTAGAATCTAGCACAGTCTGCATTTTGTTAACGTTATTTAACCTGCATGTTGCGCAGGCTTTACAATTGTTCAAAAAAATGTTGGTACTCCTGCTGTATTTATTTCTTACAGGTCTTTGTAGGGCTGCGGCCCAAATTTCAATGGAGAAACTGAATAAAAAATTAGTTGTTAAAAATAATAACTAGGACCATCTGGTTTCATCCAGTGAGAAGTAATACATAGTCTTGCTACAGCCATAGCCATAAAAACGAAATACTCTTTTTTTCTCAATTTTGTTTTGTATTATAGCTTGGTTCAATATTCTTGATTGTGTAGCTTTCGGCTTTTTTACCTAAAAGCATTTCAGAAAGAGTCTTGGCTACACTTGTATCGTGAGGCCCCTATTTTAAAAATTGCCATATTTTGTAAAACACCGGCCCCGAAATACAAGGTAAAATTAGGAACTGCTAACCCTCCCAAGGATCTTGGCAAAGTCAAACATTTCCCTGCCCTCTTTGTTTTTTTATAACCCCACAGAAATCAAAAACATGTTAATTTACATTTTATTAGCCATGATTTACCAATCAACAATGGGATGGAGGGAAATGCATGTACCAGAAAGACATTCATCTTGAATACGTTGCATCTCCCTTTTAATGAAAGATGTAAATGATTAATTCTGTCCAATTCAATCAATCAATCAATCAAGACATTTATAGAGCGCACTACTTACCCGTAGGGTCTCAAGGCGCTTAGGGGGGGGGGGGGGGGGGGGGGAGGGTGCCGTTACTGCTCGAACAGCCAGGTCTTGAGCTTCTTCCTGAAGGAGAGGTGGTCTTGGGTCTGGCGCAGGTCGGGAGGGAGGGAGTTCCAGGTCTTGGCGGCCAGGTAGGAGAAGGACCTTCCTCCTGTTGTCGCTCTACGGATGCGTGGGATGGCGGCGAGGGCGTGGCTGGCTGATCGGAGGTGGCGTTTGGGAGCGTAGAAGTTGATTCGGTTGTTGAGGTAGCTCGGGCCTTGATCGTGTAGGGCTTTGTGTGCGTGGGTGAGGAGACGGAAGGTGATTCTTTTGTTGACGGGGAGCCAATGCAGGTCTCTCAGGTGTCCGGAGATGTGGCTGTTTCGTGGGATGTCGAGGATGAGCCTGGCTGAAGCGTTCTGGATCCGCTGAAGTCTCTTCTGGAGCTTGGCGGTGGTTCCGGCGTAGAGGGCGTTGCCGTAGTCCAGACGGCTGGTGACGAGGGCCTGGGTGACGGTCTTCCTGGTCTCCGTGGGGATCCACCAGAAGATCTTCCGTAGCATGCGCAGGATGTTGAAGCACGCCGAGGAGACTGCGTTGACTTGTCTGGTCATGGAGAGGGAGGAGTCCAGGATGAAGCCCAGGTTGCGTGCGTGGTTCGTTGGTTTGGGTGCGGTGCCCAGGGCGGGGGGCCACCAGGAGTCGTCCCAGGCGGTGGGCGTGGAGCCCAGGATGAGGACCTCCGTCTTGTCTGAGTTCAGTTTCAGGCGGCTGGTCGACATCCACTCGGCTACCTCCTTCATCCCTTCATGCAGGTTGGCTCTGGCGGCGGCGGGGTCGTTGGTCAGGGAGAGGATCAGCTGGGTGTCGTCGGCGTAGGAGATTATGTTGAGGTCGTGTTGACGTGCGATGGCCGCGAGGGGGCTCATGTAGACGTTGAAGAAGGTGGGGCTCAGCGAGGATCCTTGGGGGACGCCACAGATGACTTTGGTGGCCTCTGACTTGTACGGTGGTAGGCGGACTCTCTGTGTTCTTCCGCCGAGGAAGGAGACGATCCATTCCAGTGCCTTCTCCTGGATTCCGACGTTGCTGAGGCGTTGCACTAGGGTGCGGTGGCAGACAGTGTCGAAGGCCGCGGAGAGGTCTAGGAGGATGAGGGCCGCTGTTTCTCAGTTGTCCATCAGGGCTCGGATGTCGTCGGTGGCGGCGATGAGCAATTCAGATCGGATCTCATCATTGGGCCCAAATTAATCTCAACCATGTGATCCGAAGCAGCTGTCATTTTTATCCTCAAGTAGTTTGCGTTTGTGACAACCCGCTGATCTTCAATATGAGCTTGCGCTGTACAGACTATCTGTGTTTTCGCATTATTTAATTTATAGCCTGATGTGTTATCGAAGTATCGCCACACGCAATATTGAAGGTGAGAAACTTTATTTAACAAGAGAGAGACAGCTCAGTATCTTCTCATATGGCCAGGATGCCCGCCACCCCCTCCCAACACCAATTCCCAATGGGAGTAGACAGACACAGGTTTGAACTTTTGGAAGGCGGGGGGGAGTTACCCCCCCGGCCGTATTTATTAAAATATGAAACAAAATCTAAAACATTAAATAAAAGTTTCATAAATTATGTACAATTTTACATTTATTACATTTCGATGAAGACATGTTCTTTGGCTACCCTTAACAGATCTCTAATACAAAGGTTTCCTAGCCGAGTCTAGCATCCTGAAAATGCATACATTCTAAATTAAAATTGTACATCCTAGCGTTAAGGGCCAACGGCAAGGTCTTAACCGGTGTCAGATCCCTACTACCAAAATCCCGCCCTCACGGTGTGAGTGGCGCATGCGCAGAGGACTTTACCCTCATTGCCACCTGTAACTTCCCTTGTCGTGGGGGCCCCCTTTTCACTCCATCTTAAAGGTCGTCCGAGTTCCCGTGTGAGGTATCTGTAGGAAGGACAGCGTGGACTCCCCCCCCATCCCACACTCTCTATCCGCCGTCGCGGATATCCGGCCCCCGGGAAATTCGTCGGAGGGGCATCTAGCCGCCTCCCCCCTGGGAGGGGCCTATGGCCGTCTCCCCTAGGCGACCCATCCTTAGTGGGTGCCTCCTCCCCGTGGAAGGGGCCAATGGCCACCTCCCCCCGGGCGCTCCCATCCATTCTGGGTGGCGCCCCCCTCTAGGGACCTTGAAATTACTGCTCACCGATCATGACCTTACCGCCCGACCAAAAAATAAATACGACAGTTGTTTTACCTACTAAGAGAAGAAAAATTCTAACATAGCCTCGATGAGTCATCAACTTCATTTTCCTGCAAAGGGAAACATTATCCTAAAACAGAAGCCACATCATCATATGACACATTCCCTTACTTTTCTACAAAGGAAAAAAGGCCTATACATTTCTATCTTAATCAAACTTTATTTAAACAAACATTGCCATAAGGGGCTGGTGGGTGGGTCAAAATTGCCGCTTGTTCCGTCGAGGGCTCACGAGCAACGAGTTGGTGCAGCCTTCAGAGCACAGGAACAAGAGGACGCTTCTTCGGATTCCCGCTCTATTTATCCATCTGCGGGAGGGCGGGGACCCTCCTCCGCTACGCCTACTGGGCGTGGTCTTCCGTGCGGGTGTCTAGGACAACCCCTCCTGGGCGGGAACGGGCGCGCCCCGGCTACGCCACTTCAGGATTACCAGCCGAGCCACGCCTCCCGCCCAAAATGGTTTCCCGGGGGGATCGGGGCACCCAACCATACGTTCGGGGGGACCGAATGGTCGCCCCTTTCCATATGGCCGGGATGCCCGCCACCCCCTCCCAACACCAATTCCCAATGAGAGTAGACAGACACAGGTTTGAACTTTTGGAAGGCGGGGAGGAGTTACCCCCCCGGCCGTATTTATTAAAATATGAAACAAAATTTAAAACATTAAATAAAAGTTTAATAAATTATGTACAATTTTACATTTATTACATTTCGATGAAGACATGTTCTTTGGCTAACCTTAACAGATCTCTAATACAAAGGTTTCCTAGCTGAGTCTAGCATCCTGAAAATGCATACATTCTAAATTAAAATTGTACATCCTAGCATTAAGGGCCAACGGCAAGGTCTTAACCGGTGTCAGATCCCTACTACCAAAATCCCGCCCTCACGGTGTGAGTGGCACATGCGCAGAGGACTTTACCCTCATTGCCACCTGTAACTTCCCTTGTCGTGGGGGCCCCCTTTTCACTCGACGCCATCTTAAAGGTCGTCCGAGTTCCCGTGTGAGGTATCTGTAGGAAGGACAGCGTGGACTCCCCCCCATCCCACACTCTCTATCCGCCGTCGCGGATATCCGGCCCCCGGGAAATTCGTCGGAGGGGCATCTAGCCGCCTCCCCCCTGGGAGGGGCCTATGGCCGTCTCCCCCTAGGCGACCCATCCTTAGTGGGTGCCGCCTCCCCGTGGAAGGGGCCAATGGCCGCCTCCCCCCGGGCGCTCCCGTCCATTCTGGGTGGCGCCCCCCTCTAGGGACCTTGAAATTACTGCTCACCGTTCATGACCTTACCGCCACAGGCCGGATAGTTGACCGACTATCCGCCCCCCCAATCCTCCTAAAGGTCATGCTTCCTCAAACCCCTTATCCATGCTATGAAGTCTCCTATGAGTAAATCATTTCCCTCCCTGGACAGGTGAACCCCATCATTCAGATACATGTGATCACCCCGAATACACCCGTGAGGAATGCTATGCAACTGCGCTGAGCGAAACAATTTCCCTATTTTATTGTTAACCCTTTTCACAGAGTGGTTCAACGCTGACACTGAAATGCCCCCCCGCCAACTCTTCCCGGGGATCATGTGGGACCAGGCAATCGTGCACCCCGGGAGTTTTAGCCAACCAGATAACTGCCGACAGGATGTGTTCTAATAACACTCGTCTTTCCAGCTTCACTAAGTCGTTGCCTCCCAGGTGTACTATGACTACAGATGGCGGTGACCTTTGCCGCCCTAAAAGACCCTCAAAGAACGATTGAAATTGGTCAACACAGAGCCCGACCTTCCCATGGAAGGTCACTCTGTACCCGTATTCCCCAGATGCGTGAGTCGCGTCACCTGCCTTGAATACGTCCCCGGCGCGCCTCACATATGAGTGGCCCACGACCCATACCACTCTGTCTCCAGTCGGCGATCCTCAACCGCTGGTCTCCTGGTGCTGGGTCGACTTCCAATTCCGCCCCGCGTGACAGGCTCGCGAAACTGTAATTCAAACAAAAGACAAGAAGCGTGAGTGCATGTCAATTGATCTTTACAACATGTGCAATCGCACATACCTTTTGAAGCAATTCGAGGACCAATGGCCCAGCTGCTTTACTTCCTCTGCACTCCGGGCTGTAGCCTCAGTAGCAGCCCCTATCCTAAATGAGTGGGTCCCAAAATCGCACGGGTCCATGCCTGCGGCAGCGATTGACAGTGCCAACACCCTCTGAAACTGAAACCTCGTCAGTGGGGTGCCATCCTTGTGCCTCAGCAAACTCCCCCCCACGTAGCCATCCTCAATGCCAAGTATTCCTCTACGCATTTTATCGGACAAGTGGGGGACCCTTGTGCGCGCTGCACGATAACACTATCACCCATGGCTCCCTGGTCAGTCTTGGACCTGGCTATCGAGATTACCATCGAATCACCCCTTATTTGGATGTGATCCCTGCCCAGGCCTCCCTCTATATCCTTGTTCCTTGCGGCCAGTTCGCTCACCCGCATAGCCCCGAGGAATGCCAAGGCGAAGGCTGCCCGGAACAGAACTGCTTCGTAAAGGGAGGAGCACGTCTCATCTAGCTTCGCTAAGAGTAGAGACAATCTATCTAAACCAATCGGGTGTCTCGTATCCTGCTTGCGACCCTCGAGGCGTTGCCAGCCGCGGAGTGCCTTCCTAACCAAAAAGGTATCCGTCGGGTCTCTTATGCCATGCACCTGTGCCATGAATGCAATGGCCGCCCTATGTCTATTGGCCGTTGCCGCTGATCGGCCTCCTCTGTGCAGCGCAACCAGGAACCCGAGGAAGGAGTCCTCCTGACCCCAGCTCTGTTTCCCTGATGGACCCAAAAATGTGCAGTAGGAACGAAACGCTCCTTCGTATGCCTTCCTTGTTCTGGGCGCTAAGCTGGCTGCCACGAGGTCTTGTAATCCGGGGCACCGATCAGCCATAGTGCTTCGGGGAACGGTGCCGCCACTAGGTCCGCTGTGGGTAAATAGCCCCTGAAAGCCTGCATGTGTGAACGAAAGAGTGCATCAGCTGCATAATTCAGTACACCTGGCACATGTTTTGCCCTGAACTGTACATTCAATTTCATGCAACGTAATACGATTTCTTTCAATAATCTTAAGATCCACTTGCAGCGGGCTGCCTGCTGGTTAATGCACTCAACCACAGTCATATTATCAGACCAAAACACCACCGAGCGGTCCCTGAAGTCGTCTGGCCATGCCATCAGAGCAACCCAAATGGGGAATAGCTCCAAGAACCCAATGTTACCTGTCAGACCGCTGGAGTGCCGCCACGTCGGCCATACTTGCGCCGACCATCGGTTACCAAAGATGGCGCCAAATCCCACGCTCCCAGCTGAGTCAGTCCACAAACCTAGTTCATCCGAAGATGCTGGTGGCTTGTTCCACACCACTCGACCGTTGAAGTCCACCAGAAATGCCAACCAAATGCGCATATCCTGGCGAACCTCTGCCGACAGTCTCGTACGGTGGTGTCCCTCCTTGAGACCAACCATAGCTTGTGCAATAGAGCGTGAGAAGGGGCGGGCCATTGGTATCACCCTCAAGGCAAAGTTAAGCTGACCCACTGTTTGCTGTAACTGGTGTAGGGTCACTTTTTCCTTGCCCAGGCATTACATCAGGGAAGCCCTAAATTTGGCCACCTTTTCCATCGGTAAACGGAAACATCCTTCACCGAATCGAGCTCAATTCCCAGAAAATGCAGTGAAGTGGATGGTCCGACCGTCTTACCTGGTGCCAGTGGGAACTCCCGCATGAGGATGCAGAAGTCCCGTAGCGCCTGCGCACAACTCATATCGCCGGCTGCACCCAAAAACAAGAAGTCATCTAGATAGTGCATAACATGCTTATGGCCCGTGGCCTCGGTGAATACCCACTGTAAAAAACAGCTGAACATTTCAAAATAAGCGCAAGAAATGGAGCAACCCATCGGCATGCATTTATCCATGTAATAACTCCCCTGAAATGCAAAACCTAGCAAGCGCTGATCCTGTGGGTGTACCGGGAGCAACCGGAACGCCGATTCGATATCTGATTTCGCCATCAGCGCCCCGGGGCCCAGGTGATTTAACATGGCCACGGCATCATCGAACGATGCGTACAGCACTGAACAAACGTCTGGGTCAATGGCTGCGTTCACCGAAGAACCCCTTGGGGCAGACAAGTTGTGAATGAGTCTAAACTCCCCAGGGTCTTTCTTCGGGACAACCCCTAACGGGGAACACACGAAATCTGCCACCGGTGGGCGATGAAAAGGCCCCGCCACCCGCCCCAAGCTGACCTCTTTTGCAATTTTCTTTGCCGCAACGCTTGGGTTGTGTTGGACAGATAACTGGTTTTTACAAAAGGAGTCCCCCCCGAAAATCCTCCGCCGGGATGTTGAAGCCATATAGGAATCCCTTCCTCAACACCCCGGCGGATACATGATCAGGGTATTTGTTCAACCAAGGAGTCATAGCCATGATATCAACAGGTGTAGGCAATCGGTTACAAAGTCTTACCTCACTCTTGCTTAGACCCCCCTTTTCCTCCCGTCCCGCTGTTTTTAGATCTACAGCTACTCTCCGGGTGTGAGGAGTTCCCACAGCCCGCACACGCATGGCTGAACCTACATGTTCCCTGGGGTCTGTTACAGTTGCCTCTATTGAAGCCCCAACAAACCCCACGCTTGCCGCCATTCCCGCCGGTCTAGGGCTGATAGTCCCCACCGGCGCCCGCTCGAAAGGGCACCACGAGCTTTTGGCGAACGAACCCCGACCCGCTTCCACCCGGCGAGGACGTACCTGCCGCCCCAGGCAGGAGCTGCTTGTGCCATCACACCGAGTCAAGGCAATCCCAAGTCAAAGTAGCATCAAACTCTTTCGCTTTCCGGAATTTCATAGCGTAACCTTTCCATTCATCCCCCTCATACATGGAATAAAAATCCATAATCCTATTCTGATAACAAGTCAACTCGGTCATAAGTTCAGGCTCCTGTTCCCCCATAACGGCAATAAATATGGAAAAGGCCTTAACCCAGTTTGTTACCGTCTCATCAACCCTGAATTCCGCCATCTTGGCGCACCATACACTGGGATGCCATAAATCTTTCTGGGATTTTGCATATTCCATCTCGCGATGGTCAGTCAATAATGAAAACATGTTCACATATTTCTCCCCCATATCAGCTCTTTTGTGGCCATAGGGATGTGCTGTGCCACCCTCTCCCGCCTTGAGGGTAATGAACCCTCCCCTGCCATTGGCACTGTGTGCTTACCAGGTTCGGCCGTTGTATCTGCTGCCTTTTCCCGGCTAACCGCAGGTCCTCCCGGCGCCACCTGTGGGGGAACAAGAGGAACATTCGCCGTTGCGGCCTCTCTCGACTGCCGCAATTGCTCGATGATTAGTCTGGCCTCCTCGGCCGGGTCCCCCGCGGCCACTGCCCCCCCTGCTTTCTTCTTGAGCCATGGCAACACTGCCGCTAACTGGATGGCCAATTCGGGGGGCATCTCCTCATCTTTAACAGAAGTAATTACAACCGGGATCGGCAAACCTAAATCTGGGTTTGGTACCGGGCTGTCCGCCGGTGTGATGGGGGCAACTGGGGGTACCTCAGGAATCGGAACCTCCCCAGAAACCGCCCTCCTCTTAACCCGCTTCCCCCTACCCTCGGGGACGACTCCCGGCAAGGCCGGGCCTATTACCTTCTTAGGACGGCCTGAGTTGTTCTGGGCCGCTAACTGTTTCTTAACCTCAGCCAAACCTCGACCGATCGAGTCAACTTTTCCGAGCTTTCGGTCCATGCTGGCCATTCGGTTCGACAAATGGCGCAATACCTTCTCCATCTCTGAGATTTTTTTCCGCTTTCTTACCAGCCATGGTTTTGAGTATTGTGCTCTAGTTGATCAACGAGGTCCTGGATCCTTCGTACTCCAAATAACTGAAAGAGAAACAACAAAATTACAAGTTCTCAAAATTGCCGCTTGTTCCGTCGAGGGCTCACGAGCAACGAGTTGGTGCAGCCTTCAGAGCACAGGAACAAGAGGACGCTTCTTCGGATTCCCGCTCTATTTATCCATCTGCGGGAGGGCGGGGACCCTCCTCCGGTACGCCTACTGGGCGTGGTCTTCCGTGCGGGTGTCTAGGACAACCCCTCCTGGGCGGGAAAGGGCGCGTCCCGGCTACGCCACTTCGGGCATATCAGCCGAGCCACGCCTCCCGCCCAAAATGGTTTCCCGGGGGGATCGGGGCACCCAACCATACGTTCGGGGGGACCGAATGGTCGCCCCTTTCCATTCTCATAAGCCTGGACCAAACCGTCTACCCTGGAATCCGGAACACAGCTATGTTCCAGATACCCGGTGATGTCAGCTAAACACGGCACAACCCCCTTCGTTAACAGATCAACAACAAGAGCATAAATGGAAATTAAAAAAAGAATGCATTAAATAATCACTAAATTAACAATGTAATGCATAAAAGGATTACATGACAGAAATAATGAAATGCAAAGAAATATCACTTGTAAATGGGTTACATGACATTTAATAAAATGCAAAGAAACATCACTTGTTCAACAGATAGTCTTTACACCAGACTGGACGATGATGTTGTCTTTGCACATGATACCTATTAAGATTTAAGATTGCCCACTTGCTGGGAAACAACTTTCCTCCAATTTGTTCTATTGCACGGAAGCTTGGGAGATTCCTTAACAGGCAAATCAACAGACTTGTCAGTAGGCCATAACCACTGGGGAACTTTCACCACTTTGGGCCAACTCCAAACATTCCTGTCAGACAATTCTACAACCTGACGACCCACTCTGACCACTTTCAAGGGATGGGAAAACCGAGACTCACCAGACCTAATGATCCTACTTTTCTTCACCCGAACCCAATCCTCCACAGAAGAAGTAACACTAAGTTGACGGTCACGAACAGATACAGAACTATCGTTTTCATTACACATCAAATCTCTCATCCATGCCTGATCTAAATTAGACACACATTTCCTCCCTCTCATTTTCTCAAAAGGAGAAAGATCACCCACACTTCTTGGGGTATTACTATAACTCCAAAGAATCTCTTCAATGGGTTGATTACAATTTTTCCATTAGAAATGGCAAGTTGTAATCCTTCTTAGAACACTTAAATCCACCTCTCCACAATTCCATGGCTCTGGGGATGATATACAGATGAACGTTTGTGAACAATTCCATGACCATCAAGAAAACTTTTCAGCTCAACAGATGTTAACTGCACTCCATTGTCAGTCAAAAGGGATTGAGGAAATCCTACTCTTTCAAAAACATCATTTAAAAATGTAATCACAATTTTCGAAGTAATATTGGGAACCAGTTTGATTTCAGGCCACTGAGACAGTTGATCAATAAGTACTATGGCATAGACCGGATTATGGCCTAAACACATTTGACCAGCTATGTCTAAGGAAACATTTTCCCACACACTGGATGGTCTGGAGATAGGAAGACGTTCATAGGTTACCGTCTTTTGAGATTTACCACTAATGCTAAAATCTATGCAACTCCTGACCTTGCGTTTGATGGACTTATCTATGGCTGGCAACCAATATTCACTTCTAATTCTTCTTTTCATGCTCGTCATACCAGGATGATCCTCATGTGCCATTTCCAAAATGACCTGTTGTAGCTCAACGGGAACAACTAGATGTAAACCTCTCATTAACACATCATTTTTCAAAGATAATTCATGAGCAACTTGAAAGAAAGGAAGAAGACCTTCTGACATGTCAGCCTTCCTTGGCCAAGAAGCATTTATATAATTAATGACTTCTTTGAGAATAACATCCTTATTGCAAGCTAATCTCCACTCATTCTCTTGTATACAACCCTTGGATACCTCACATATTGAAATCACATTTTCTAAATCATCATCCTCTTCAACAATGTTGTCATCTGCCACTGGTAATCTTGAGAGACAATCCACAAGAATGTTTTTTACGCCAGGAATGTACTCTACTTTGAAATTAAAATTTAATAACTTATATTGCCATCTAGCTATTCTTGAAGTGGCTCTTCGACACCCTTTTTTTAGCAAATAAATCTACCAAAGGACGGTGGTCAGACCTAATCTTAAACAGTGCCATAAGCATATTTTTTGGAAGTATTCACTACCCCGCCAACATGCAAGAGTTTATTTCAAAATGGCACCTACACCAACATTGCTGGCATCCGAGACAATCACAGAATCATAGGCAGTATTAAAAGTTGCTATAGCCGGTGCAGATGCAATACAATTTTTCAAATGTTTGAACTCATTGGTACAATTGTCATCCCATAAAAAAGACAAATTTTTCTTCATCAAGGTTCTCATATGTACAGATTTGTCAGCAAACACTGGTATGAATTTAGCGTAATATTCCGCAAGACCTAAAATGTATCTGATGGTATGCGTTAGATAAATCAAGATTCAAAAATATTGATGCACCTTTGAGAATCATGAACATTTCACCAATATTTGGTAGGGGATGCCTGTCCACCAACACATTGTTGTTGAGATGTCTTAAGTCAACACAAAATCTGACTTGACCATTTGGTTTGTGTGATACCACAACTGGGAACAACCATTCCGATGATTCAATTTCTTCAATAACATCAAGATTATACAATCTTGCAAGTTCCTTCTTGACAGCTTCTCTTAAATGTAAAGGAACATTCCTGACATTGTGAACCTTGGGTATAGCATCATGCTTTAAAATAATTTTGTGAACAAAATTTTCAAGAAAACGCAGCTTAGCGGAAGAAAATACATTGGGAAATCTTTTTTCTCACTCAGAAGCAGGATCAATTCCAACATAAAGAATCAAATCAAAATACCCAAGTACCTGGTCAGGAGGATTTAGATCTAAGGTGATCTTGAGATATCTTTGTTGAGGCCAACCTAAAAGGCATGAACCATCCCGACATACACCTTGGAAGAAATGGATTTACCTTTAAAACTAAGTGTTATTGTGAAAACCCCTAAAACATCAATTGGCTTTCTCCCATAACCAACTAGTTTGATGTCTGGAGGAGATAAACAGACATCAAGAAACTCTTTTAACCATTCATCTCCCATGAGAGTATGTCTAGCACCAGAATCAGCCATAACTCTCACATTCTTGTCACCAATTAAACAGTACAAAAAGGAGCATCTTTCATATTACTGTTGACCTCATACACAGCTAGTAAAAACTCATCATCTTCACAGTCACAGCTAACTTCTTTCACATGCTCAGTATTTTGGTTCTTATTCTCACAACTCTTATTCTTAAACCTGTTCTTGTTTCTACACATCCTAGTGTAATGTCCTTTTACAGCCAGATTCATCAAAGACCAATTTTGCGAGTCTTTAATCGCGATTCATAAGGAATCGCTATTACAGGCTCGCAAAACAGGATTCATGTAGGAATCGCAAAATAAAATGCGATTCCTACACATTCCTTATTTGCGATTAGCAAATTGCTAATCGCAAATAAGGAATAACTCCCCATTCATTCCTATGGGCCAAATAGGAATGAATGGGGAGTATTCCTTATTTGCGATTAGCAATTTGCTAATCGCAAGTAAGATAGCGATTTAAAGGGTGCCAGGGGTGTCCAAAGGACACCCTGTAGCACCCCTTAAATGCAAATTAAAACAGGTGTTGCGCACACACATGTCCAAAGGATATGTGTGTGTGTAACATGCAAAAGAAAAAAATGCACTAAAGTGCTTTTTACTCTTTTTTCGCAATTTACCTCGAAGTCAGACTTCGTGGTAAATTGCGACCAAATATTGCGAATTCGCAATTTCTAATTGGTTGATGCATTGCATTTAAGGAATCTCTATTAGAGATTCCTTAAATTCAATTCATCGCAAATATGCGATTTCGCTAATAGCGATTTTTGCATTTGGGATGATGAATCCCAAATGCAAAAATTGCACTCGCAAAGGGCCAGATTCTCAGAATCTGGCCCTTTGCGAGCGCTATTTAGCTTCATGAATCGGGCTGTTAGCCTACAATATCTACATATTTGACCCATGGCAGGACACCATTTGCCATTTGCTAAATGACCAGGAATACCACATTTGAAACAGATATATTCTTTTCTTTCATGGTTAACATGCATTTTGGATTTTGATTTGCTGGACCTGGCTTCATCCAGATTGAAAACCAAAGGGGATGATGGACGGAGCGTTGACAATACAAACACTCACCCCCAGTCAACTGATCTGGGTTTAATCCATCACCGTTCTTTAGCTCACTCCGCCACCCCAGTTTAGACATGGCCATATGCAATTCAGTCTGACCCTGTGCCTCATGGGAACAGTCCAGCCCGAACTACCAAGCCATGTCTTCCCCGGACCGGAATCAAGCTTCCCAGGACCGGTTTCTGGCATTCCAGCCGACTTCAGCCGGGCTTGCTTGAATCCAGTGGCAAAGTGAGCAAGGGACTCACGTCTGAGCATACCCTGACAACTTAGGGTGAACAAAGAAAACCAAAGGGGATGATGGACGGAGCGTTGACAATACAAACACTCACCCCAGTCAACTGATCTGGGTTTAATCCATCACCGTTCTTTAGCTCACTCCGCCACCCCAGTTCAGACATGGCCATATGCAAATCAGTCTGACCCTGTGCCTCATGGGAACAGTCCAGCCCGAACTGCCAAGCCAAGTCTTCCCTGGACCGGAATCAAGCTTCCCAGGACCGGTTTCTGGCATTCCAGCCGTCTTCAGCCGGGCTTGCTTGAATCCAGTGGCAAAGTGAGCAAGGGACTCACGTCTGAGCATACCCTGCCAACTTAGGGCAAACAAAGAAAACCAAAGGGGATGATGGACGGAGCGTTGACAATACAAACACTCACCCCCAGTCAACTGATCTGGGTTTAATCCATCACCGTTCTTATAGCCAGGTTCTGAGCTGGGATGGTGCAGTGAGCTAAAAAACGGTGTTGGATTAAGCCCTGATCTCTTGACTGGGTGAGAGTATTCTGCTTAATTCAGAAACTCTGTCCATCACCACCCCCTGTTGTTTAATTATTTTGTCCACCATAAGCGTGGAAGGGTATACTCAGACGTGAGTCCCTTGCTCATTGCACCATCAGGATTCAAGCAAGCCGGGCCGAAGATGGCCGAAATGCCAGAAACCGGTCCCCGGTAGCTTGTTTCCTTCCCAGTGAAAGAATTGGCTTGGTAGTTTGGTTTGCCCTGTTCCCATGATACACTGGGCCAGGGACAGACTAATTTGCATATAGCCAGGTTCTGAGCTGGGATGGTGCAGTGAGCTAAAAAACGTGTTGGATTAAGCCCTTATCTCTTGACTGGGTGAAAGTATTCTGCTTAATTCAGAAACTCTGTCCATCACCACCCCCTGTTGTTTATTCATCCAGATAGACCTTTTTGATTAGATTAACTTCTGAAACCTTCTGTTCTGCAAGTTCTTTTAATCCTAGTTTCATATCCTCAAAACGATGAGCTTTATCAATAGCCTTATTTAAAGTTAAATCTACAACAGCCAACAATTTTTATTGGAGCTTAACATCAGCAACTTTATGAACTAGTTGGTCACGTACCATCTGGTCATGCAATGTAGAATAATTGCATTTGGATGCTAAAATTCTTAAATCATTGACAAAAACTTCTATAGATTCATTAGCTAGTTGGACTCTGCTGAGAAATTTGTGACGGCACACAACCTTGTTGACTTTTTTAATATATTGTTTATCTAATTGTTTAATAGCCTCCTCATATACATCGATATCATCATCAGACAGCGATGTGCGATTCACAGTAAGGGGAGGTAAATGACTTAGAATATGTTTGCCTTCTGCATCTAGACAATGTTTTAAAATGGCCAGTTTCCTCTTGTCAGTAAAATCATCACCTCTAATGGCTTCAATATATGCCTCTAAGCCTTCTTTCCATTGTTTCCACTCTAAAAGGGATTCACCCGAGAGGCTAGAAATGGCGCAGGTACATTAAAACCTTCCATAATTATACGTTAACACACTGGTAAAGAGTGATGTGGGAAGTTGGGCTGGTATATGATGTTCACTATTCTAGTGAGCACCTTGCACAAGTCCAAACAACCCTTATGGTGATGGTTGTAAAGTCAACCTTATAGACCAGCTATCCTAGGGGTAGCATGGACAAAGCAGTCTTAGGCTAAACTCAAGAGGACATGTGAAGCCAGCTGTTTTACCATATGTAATCCCTTTAATACCAAATGAAAGGACACAACACAGGTTATATATTCAAAATATATATGTATTTATTTCCAACCAAATCCCCTGAACTCTTTATGAGCACAGAAGCAGAAGGGCATAACAAGGAACTTAATATAACATACAAAAGTTGCACAAATATGGATAGGCCCTGGTGGCCCGCTAAACCACATACTAAAAAAGTGGTATAAGAACCACGTCACGCACAATGGTAAGGCCTAGGGCCTTGGGAATCACTGGGGCTACACTGGACTAACAGTAGTTAGGGAGCAGGAGGCCCACGAGATGCGTGTGCTGTGTCTAAAGGCACATGCGTGCACACATAGAAGTCAATGGGTGCGTAAAAATAGAAAGTTAAAGGTTTGGGAGTCTTCCGACTGGACTAGAAGCTAACCACTTGAAACTAGGACACTAGGAGAGTTACTCTTTACAGGAGTACCGCAGTACTCGCGTTACCTAACCCACAGGAAGCGGGTGCATAGGTCCCAAAGTGTGTCGCGTTTCGTCGTAGAGATCTATGGAGCTTTGGAGAAAAGATACTGCAAGCGGCCAGGAGAGAAGAGTCCGGTTGGATCTAAGGGTGGATCGAAGATGTAGAGGACCTGAAAGCAGAGGGGACAGAGTCTGGGTCACTTGCCAGTGACCAGGATGGAACCAGGAAGGAACCAGGCGATGTTGCGAAGCAATTAGGTGCTGATGGGAAGCTTGTCTCTGCAGCCACGTAGACCAGGAGGCGTTGACGACAACCAGGAGTCAGGCACGGACTGTCCTTCAAAGGCTCTCGCTGTCAGCGGTGTCGGCTTCAGGATTGGAGTCAACAATCCTTGGCAAAGGCAACCCACGCAGGATACGAAGTAGGCTTCTTACTCAGACCAGCAAGGTCTGAGGGGCTGTTTCTTTTGAGGGAAGTAAGGGCCAGTCTAAAGCAACCAGACCTGCGGTGGAAATTCAAAGTATCGTTGCCAAGATGGCCACTAGCCAATGGGCAAGTGACCGGGCAGACGCTTCAAGCAGAAAAATGAAAAGGGCCCCACGCAGAACTCGTGGAGGGTGTAGGGCTGATCTTTGGTGCAAATGCTGCTTGGGGCTGGGGCTTCTCAATCCCCAATGCACAGCTTCGAGGAGGCCTCGGGGGCTGCAAAGTTAGCAGGTCACAGACTTTCAAAGATGGCCAGTCCCACGTCTCTCGTCGCCTCCATGGGTCTCAGCTTTGCAGTGACTGTGGATCGGGCTGTTGGATGTCTGGGAATCTGGTTCTTGTCAGGCTCTGGGCTCGAGCTCAGGTGGGAGGCGGCGGCAAAGCAAGTAGTCGATCGCTGGATGGTGCCTGCTTGTGCAGGGTGGTCACTCCTTGACCACAAGGGAGATTCTTCAGTCGTCTTCTTCAAGTAGATCGCTGAAGGTCCAGAGTTTTGTTTCAGAGTTTCAGTCAGGATTAATCTAAAGTCTTGGGACTCAGCTCCTACCTATATACCAATCTTAGGGGCTGGATTCCCTGCTAGGTCCCTCCTAAGGGAGGGACCAGGGAAGGGGGTGGTTACACCCCTTTCCCTTTGTCCAGTTTCGTGCCAGAGCTGGGGCTGGGAAGCCCCAGCACCGGTTTGAACGGGACTATGCATGGGACACCTTGTGTGCCCCAGGCAGTTTCTCCTTTCTTTCAGCCCTCCCTGCCCCAAAACACAAAACCCTGTCTGGGGTGGTGCTAGCACCTCCCAAGGCAGGAAACCTATTGTCCAAGTCTCCCTCGCTGGAAGGACTCCCTGCAGCAGGAGGTCAAACTTGTGTCTGTGGCAGCAGCATCCATTTTGTGATGCTGAGGCTCTGGTTAACTTTAACCGGGAATAGTAGGAACAACATGTCTTCTCCCTCTAGAAGGGTGGAATCCTACCCCCGTCGCCAGAACTGGCGAGGGGGTAGTATTCCAAATCGTATGACACCTTACTCGACCTGTTTTGATAAAGCCAAACCATAGTTAGCATTTAACCGCGAGGTTCATAATGCACTTAAGAGTATATGGTATGGCAATATCCTTGAACAGCTATAAGGACATGGTTCCGAAAGCTGCAGACAGGCTCAGCTCATGCTAGAGCACCATCTCACATAAAACCAAGCACTCTGCCTCCAGGATTGTTAAGGCCTGCCATAGGAGTGACTTATAGGTGTATATGTGTCTCGATATAAGGATAGATATAGGTATACTATATCTAAGAAAGGGGTGATTACACGACCTTGCCCCAGCTGAGTGATCTGCCAGTTGTGTCAATGTGAATGGCCAGCCAGGGGTGGCATAATACATGCTGCAGCCCCTGGTAGGCCTTAGGTGCACCTATGCCCTGGGTACCTATAGTACACTGTACAGGGGCTCATAAGGTGACCCAGTATCCAATTGGTAATGCACCTAAAGTGCATTGTAGTGAATTTAGAGAGAGAGCAGCTGGGCTGTGGGTCTGATTAGCAGGCCCACAGCGAGATTAAGTCGAAAACCAGTGAAGCAAAAAGCATAAAGTGGGGTGACCATAGGAAAGCAGACCCTACTCTCCTACAAGTGATATACTATATCATAGGAATGCATGTCGCAGAATAATAGATGCACATGAAGAAATCACTGCTAAACAGGAACCAGATGTTAGCGCTCTAGACTTTGTTTCATTGTTTGTGCTTGCACACGTATTATAGCAAAGACTTTAGAGGCTCAGAGAACATTGTTGTGCGAATACTTCATAATGTGTGGTGAAAAATGCACAATTGATGATGGGTAAAATGCACTGTGATCATTAAAACAAAGTGCTCAATTGAAATTGTTCTTTTTGCATAGAACAAGATAGAGTGCGCTGATGGATGATTAAAGATCATTTATTATCCATTTGATGGCAAAGTGTGTGCGTCACTGAAGAAGCAATAGAGACACACGCATTGACCTTGACATTGCGATCGTTACTTTGCGCAAAATGGCCGGTACATTATGTGATTTGTGATCTACGACTTCCCAATTAGTTAAAATTGCCGCATCAGGTAGAATAGATGATGCGCTGAAGTCACAGCGTTGGTTGTTGCCCTGGTAACAACAATGAGTGAGAGCTTACGATTGAGTTAGCGTGTGCGCCTGCGCGAGACAGCTGCTGACGATAACAGAGCAGAGCTCGAGCTTCGTGCAATACAAAGATTCAAAACATATAAAAATGCCTCATAGTCTCACCGATTCCTTAGAAAACACAGGATTTTTGCCATGAAGGTCACAGTGTCACCACAAGTACTCCGGAACAACTCCCAAAGGCATCAGAAGTTTCGGAGAAGACGGATGCTTGATCTGCACATTGCAAGACTCCAGGCTTACCGAAAGTTTTCTAATCATTGCCAGTGTATTATCGAAGTATTAGAGCATGCCGTAATGAAGGTAAGAAGCTTTATTTAACAGGAGAGAGACAGCTCAGTATCTTCACATAAGCATGGGCCAAACCGTCTGCCCAGGAATCCAGAACACAGCTATGTTCCAGATTCCAGGTGATGTCAGCTAAACACCACACCTGACCAAAGTCCAAACTGATTAGCTAACTTTTATATTTCTGGCAGAGCAGTATTTAATTCTCGAGTAGTCACTGCCACATCACAGACATAAGCAAACACCTTGTATTCTGTTTTATCTTGAATTAAGTTTTAATAATCCTACTGCATTTGAATCAAAAATAGATTGATATAAAGTACAAATAATAATGGGGAGAACAGACAGCCTTGCCTTGTTCCCCTGGAGATGGGTATTATCTCTTTCAAGACCAGTTATCTGTATCCTGGCAGTAGGAGTTATATATAAACCCCTTATTGCCCAAATAAAACCACTCCCAAAGCCTATCCCTTCTAAAACGGACCATAAATAATCCCACATCACTTTGTCAAATGCTTTTTCAGCGTCTAATAAAACAAGACGGGTGGCGTCTTTTGGGCTGCTGCCAAGTCAAAGAATTTTACCACCCTGCATACATCAACCTCAGTTCCCCTTCAAGGGATAAATCTATGTTGTCTACATAAAATCAAAGGAGCTATAACCCCACTCAGCCTATTCGCCAGCACTTTTGCATAAACCTTCTTATCACAATTTAACTGAGATATAGGCCTATAGGAGCCAGGTAACAGGGGAGACTTATCTTTCTGGCCAAAAATTTCTATACTTGCATCCTCCCATGAGGAAGAGATAGAGCCCTGTGTGCCTCCCTAAACGTCAACAACATATCTTCCCGTAATTCAGAGAAGAAGATTTAAAATGATTCCAAAGGGAGGGTGTTAGGTTCCACAGCTTTTCCTGAGCCCATAGTCATCATGGCATCTATGATTTTTTGCATAAAAATCTGTAAATCTAGTGCCATCAGATCTTCGTCACTCAATCTACAACCCCCTAATTCATGATGGATGCTTTCATATACATTTGATAAGAATACAGCATCTTTTGCATAACATTTAGCATAACAATCTTCTAAAACCTCAATAATTTCCATCAGTGTCTCTTCAATTTTGCCTTCTGAATCCTTAATGGCTTTTATACCTCCTCTTCCCTCCTTTGATCTTATGCACTTAACCAATAAACCTGCCAGTAGCCTCACCATACTCATTGCAGTCTGATTTATAAGTATGATATTTCAAAGCTATTTCTTTGCTAAGATATTGATTCGTTTTGGCTTTCCTTTTAGCTATTTTGTGCTGCATTTCTTGAGGATCCTGCCTATTTCTTACATTCTGAATCAGTGCCTCTTCAGCTTGAGCCAATCTACTGTACAGGTCTTTATTTCTCCTTTCACAACTTTGAAGGTGTAGAGTAAAACTAAATGTTTCTCCCCTAATCCCAGCCTTTAGGGCATCCCAAACTATCCTCGTACTAGCCATACCCCTATTTGTTGTAACCAGATCCTCATGTGGTCTACATGTAGTGGTTCTGCTAAAAGTTTCCTATCAAAGGTACATGAACCCCGCAGTCTGCCAATGCCCTCTACAGGTATTGTAAGAGTCAACGGATTGTGGTCCAATATCACTCGAGGGGTGGTCTCAGTTATCGCTTCCCGGGCCCCACTAGCAGACATACAGAAATAATCCAAGCTGGCCACTTTATTATGCGGTGAGAATAAAAGGTAAAACCTGGTTCAGGAGCCCTATACTTATCCCATAAATCTACTAAGTCATGCTCTTCCACCAGGTGTTCAAGGACCCTATAAACTCTTGATTTCCAACCTAAATACACCTGTTCATTGAAGTACGTATAATTCACATCCTAATGATTATTAAGTTCCCCACACAATACCAATGGAGTGGGCAATGAGGCTAATTCTTTATTTAATTCATCAAAAAATCATTGCCTCATTGATGTTAGTATCGTACATTGAACATAATGTAAAGCGCGTCATACCTGTTTTAGATTCTAAACTATCTACCAGTCGATCGGACACAGTACATATGTGATTCTTTGCAAGAACCCCAACCCCTCTGGATGTCACATTTTGTTGGGTACATGCCAATACATTTAGGCCCAATTTCTTTCAAAATTATTTTTTTCCAGAGGGGTATATAAGTCTCCTGAATGCAAACTATCTCAAATCTCATTGCTCTTAAACAAGGGCTGCTCTGGCTTTTTTATTCCTATCATTTAGGCTGTATATGAGATAAAACTTAATTCATCAATTCACTTTCGCCCTCCCCTATCTGCCATTTTAGACTCCTTTCTTCATAATATCTATGATCATTTTTTCCCACAGAAGAAGAGTTAAAGAAATCACGCAACCAATACAACTCCAAAATTCCTGAAGTTAGTTGTTGTTACTTCCACATGACCTATTGCACCTATATCATCATTGCTTTCTTTATTCTCTTTATTCTGCTTAAAAATGCTTAAATTCTTTTTACTACCTCTAAATTCACCCAAACCCCGTACTCCCACATAACCTTCCCCGCTCACCTCCATACCCCTCCCTTCCCACTCCCCTCGTCTGCCACCCACTCAGGACATTAGGACCGAGCAGGTCCAACACGATGGTGTACAACCCTCAGAGCCCCCCCGTTCCTATATCTACAAAAACATTCCTCATTTTAAAGTCGTATAAAGTAACACATAGTCCCCCTTCTCATTACCCCAAATCTTATTCATTCAACTCATGTATGTCAAAAATTCTTTGGCATTAGCTTCTATAGTAAAAAAGTACAACTTATCCCTCACCACAATTTTGAATTTCGCAGGGTTTAACAAAAAGGTTTGTGCGCCCTTAACTTGGAGCAGCAGTATCAATTGGTGCAACCACCATCTGTATTCTACGGTAACATGACAATAATCTGGTCTGACAAAACACTCCCACCCTTTTGCTGACCATTTCTGAACCAGCTGAGGCAATTCATATAAAGCCTGCCTTGCCAAATAATTGCCCCAAAAAATCAAAATAGCCCTTGTTTTAGCATGTGCCTGCCCTGCTTGTAATTTTAATTTAAATGGAAACATGTGTGCTCTATGAGTTTCAACACTCCAATTCCACTGCACCAGTCCTGGGAAAGCTTCCTTACATAGCTCAACCACATATGTGCGAGTATCCAGCCCTTCAGCCCATTTGGGTATATCCAAAATCCTTAAGTTGTTCCTCCTTAGTCTATTTTCAAGATCTTCAATTTTCCATTGGGTATTTTCTGTGTGAGCTTTCAACATCCCAGTTGTTTCTTTCTGTGCTGATGGGTCATCTTCAAGTTTAGATATTCTGTTCTCTGCCTCTCCCATTGTCTCCGCAAATTCCGAACAGGATTTAGATGTTCTCCTGATAGCCCCCTGCATTTTGCGACAGCCACTTTGCACTCGTCGACTCTCGGTTTGTGTCTCCTTGTGATGGGATCTAAGGCTTTGATATATCATCCCTAAATATATATCTTCTACAGGATCTTCACCAGGAGCAGATTCCTTACATGAGGTAGCTGAGTAATCCTAGAGCAGGCATTGCAACCTGGTTTTGGGATTTGGTTTTCCTTTTTGGATGTTTCCTTAGCTTTTTTCTTACTCACAGTGCCAGGTTCCTTCCCTAATATTTCTGAGGTCCTGCGCGAATGCTGCTCTTCCACCATATTCCTCTCATCGCTTACTATACTCTGTATGGAGCTTTTCATCGAAGATTAATCACTCAGTTCCAGCACATCTTCCTCAAATTTGTTAGAATGATCTGACAAATTGAAAAAATTATCACCAGATTCCCTCTCTGGTCCAGTTACCCCCAGTACTTGAATCTGCAAAGCAGTCTGTACAGGTTTTATAATCCCAGTAGGATCTGTGGAAATTTCCCTTGTTGAGGTATATACAACAGTTCCGGCCACAAAAATGTTATTGGGGATAACACCATCAGGAGAGCACTTTCTCAACATTCAGGGGAGTAGGTAAATTAATTAATGATTCACTAACCATAGCAGACCCTTCTTCCATACCTACTGTCAAGCCTCCTGCAAGGGTTAAGAGGGAGTGCAAAGCCTGGTCCTTCATATCAGTAGAATCCTCTTTGCCTTCTGCCGATTGTGTCCCATTCAAGAGACCGTGCACCGCTTTTGCCAAAGCACCCTGAGAGAGCGTTTTAACCAGCATTTTTGTTAGAGCATTTACAGGCTTCTTCTATCCTTCTGCAGCATCCTGGGCTCCAGAGACATGGCCACCCATTCCTTTAGAAGTCAGCCTCCGGGCCGGAATCTTGGTCCCTTTGGCAGGCTAAACGCCTACGGGTGCCGGCAGCGCCTGGGTGCTGTCACTGAGTTTCCTGCCCCTAGCGGGCTTGAGAGACATCATGTCAATACTGCGTCGAAAGCGGCGCCGGAGCCTCTGAAAAGTTTGCCGCACGAAGCGTTTCGCACAAAAATTCCCTGTAAGCGATAGCCAAGCCAGCGACCATGCATTTTCCGGCTCAGACCCGCATTTCTAAATCGGTGAGTAGAACATCAAAGTTTCCATAGCGATAGTTACACTCCATGAGGGATAATAATGACAAAGGACCGTATCATCCTGAAGGGTGGCTCAGAAAATTTTGTTACAGCCACCGAAACAATTCCGCCATCTTTGTAGGTAGGCAGTCTGTTGTCTATATCTATTTACATATTTTGTCCAATTGTGTTCTGGTTTTGGTTATTTTTTGTCTGTTATGTTTTATTGTTGTATGGATGGTATGATGTACTGAATGAATGAATGATTTTTAAAAGAAATTTAAAAACAGCAATTATAAAAGAAGACATTTATGTGCAACACTCTCAAAACAATGTATTAAAAGACAATAAATATATGAGTATATATATCTATACATTGGTGAAAACAGCTAGAATCTGCCAGTGCGTCCTTTTTTTACTAAGTTGTGTACTGTGTAGCACATAATCATGTACCTCTGTCTTATTAAATAAATGGAATCTTACCTCAAGTGATCAGATTATGTAACTTTATGTTTGTCCTCTCTAATTCCGTGAATATCAGTTGGTGTTGGGTGTCGGCACAAGATGTTATGCTGGGGTCTTCACAAAATTACCTTACCTTCTTCATCGTCATATCTCTGGATTCTTCTTCATTTTCCTTCGGCTGATGCTCAAATAGCTTCAAGACTTCGAAGAAGATCTTCAACGCTGCAGCTTCTTGGCCAGTATTTGTCTTTCAGTTGTGAAGATTCACTGTTCTCATTGCTTTAGTGTACACACCTGCTTCCAAAGTGCATGCTAGGGCCCCTTATGAAGGCAAGTTGTTTCTCTATATTTCCAAACAAAGCTAGAAACTCAGAGTCCTCCTCAGGGACCTAAAGGTGGTACTACAAATCTGTTAACAAGTGGTGCGATGCATATGCCACGTGAGGTGCTGGATCTTAGCACCAAGTAGGATCATGATTTTTAGGCTGCACTAAGTCCACCTTCTGGTCTGCCTGGTCACTCAGCAATAGGACCACCATGGACTTTGAAGGCTGTGAGAGTCTAACCAGCAAGTACACTTACAAAGTATGAGGAAGGAATTTATTTTAATCTTTACATGGATCTTGTTTAGCCATAAATCTGAAAAATATCTTAGTCCAGGTTTGTCTGCTGCCATTGCAAGACCTCCTTTTCCTCTGGCATTACCTCAATCCCAAACTTTCTTAGTCTTTGAGAATGGCTCAACCCTGGTTTATTAGATGGTACTGGTACAACCTTCTCTGAAAAACTGATATTAGTCATTATATGAACCAAGATCTGCAGAAAGGCGTCCCTTGAGAAATACTTTCTCTGCTCACCATCTTCAGTTATCCTACATGGAAGCTATTTGTGATGCAGATAGCTTAATCCTGTAGTTAACTGGTTTTAGTACCCCCGTGCTATGCTTATAATGCCTGAAACACTTGCTTTCACCTTTTTCTCACATAGGCAGTGGAGGAATGCTACCTCTTCTTGTGTTGCCTCTATTTGTGCACTTTGAGACAGTGAGGCAAAAAAAGGGAATAGAGGAGTCACAATCTGAGGAATTTTACTCTGTATATATCTGTCTTTTGCTGTGCTTAAGTGGTAATCTATCAGAAACAAAGGTCCCACGCAGTGAGCTAACCTGTTGGTATCTGCTATTGCAGCATGCAAGAGACCCATCAGAAATAGAGGTGAGTTTCCTCAATTTATGATGCTCTATGCCTATGAGCCTTACCCTAAACACTATCCCAATGTGCATGTGTTTGCTGATATCTCCAACCAGTACGGTTTTAGGAAAGGGCGTTAAACCCTGGACCAGTGTTTAAATCTAAAACTTCTTATAGGGAAGTATACGCCGGCCAAGAAGGGCTCTCTCCACCTCTGCTTTGCAGACTTAAGTAGCGCCTTTGATCTGGTCGATCACTCGATTCTTTGGGTGAAGTTGTTAGAAATGGGGGCACCAGAGGGCATAGTCTTTTTTCTAGCTCAATTATATGACAACCTTCGAACTAGTGTATGGTACAAATGGGGAGTGTACCCCAAAGTTTAAGGTTAGGCGTGGGATAAGGCAAGGCTGTGTACTTGCCCCCCTGCTTTTTACCCTTTTTTATTAACGATGTTGATGCAGTTTTAAAAACAATTAGGGCCAACGCCCCAAAAGTCAATGGCCTTGACGTACCGGTATTGTTATACGCGGACGATGCCGTGTTACTGTCAAGGACCCGTATTGGGCTTCAACGTTTGATGGATAGGTTCTCCATTTTTATCAAGGATAGGAAATTACTCATAAACAAAACTAAAACTTATACCATGACCTGTGGAGCCGGGCGCAGGAGACTCCATACTTATTTTATCGACGGGCACAAGGTCCACCAAGTTGACAAATTTTGTTAATTGGTAATTACATTTGCAAAGGACTGTAGCTGGGACCATGAAATTACCAACATACGGGCCAAGATGGCAAAAAGTGCCCATGGGGTATTCAAATTTGCGACCAAAATAGGGGATAGACGCATCAGGGACATGCTACAGATTTATAAATCGCGATGCGTGTCCATCGCCCATTATGGGTCTGGCACGTGGGGACACATCTCCAATAGTAGCCTGCAAGTGGAGGAAAATCTTTTTCTCAAAAAACCTTTGTGTCTACCCAATTCTGCCCCAAACGACTTAACCCACAGAGAGCTAGGGATCAACTATCTGTCAGATTTGATATCTTTAAGGCCGTTAATGTTATGGCGTTCGATCTGGCGGAAGGATGAGACCGCCCTGAACAAAGCAGTTATCAGCGACTGTCTCTCTGTTGATAATCATTTTAAGATCCTGTGGTTAAAATATATTATTTGTAATTTCCAGGAAATTTATGGCATTAATATAGTTGCTGATTGCTATGCTGCCACAGCATTGTCAAAACAGGAAATGAAGAATATATTTATGAATCACAGGGCTGAGAGGCAGAAGAGTAGTATTGGCCAACTATCCACCTGTATGTTTTATAATAAATTTGGGGGAAGTCAATGGTATCAAATAAACTTAAGTCAAGTGACCAGAGAGTCCCATCGGTTTATCTTAACTAGACTGAGGCTTGGGGTTGTACATAACCTGGTGGCCTTTCCATCTCCCAAAAAACATCCAGTTGGCCCTTGCCCGTGTGATGATACTTCAGTACAATGCATTTTGCACTTTCTCTTGATATGTAATTTGTACAGAAATTTACGCATAGCTTTTTTAAAACCAATTCTTGTTAAATATGGAGCTCTTACTGTGTATGATTCCATGAAACTGCTTTTTACCATGCATCACCCCGACGTTTGCTTTTTTACTGCCATCTACATTCTTAAATCAATTCATGCGAGCAACAGTATGATGTTTTAATTATTTAAAATATGTCTAGTTGTAATAATGACCCCTGTAACTTTGCTATTTGACAATATTTATATGCTGATATCATGTGCTTTTATGGTCATTGTCTGAAATGTACCGAATAAAGCTTTATGAAATGAAAATGAGACAGTGAGGCAAAAAAAGGGAATAGAGGGGTCACAATCTGAGGAATTTTACTCTGTATATATCTGTTGTTTGCTGTGCTTAAGTGGTAATCTATTAGAAACAAATGTCCCACGCAGTGAGCTAACCTGTTGGGATCTGCTATTGCAGCATGCAAGCGGCCCATCAGAAATACAGGTGAGTTTCCTCAATTTATGATGCGCTATGCCTATGAGCCTTACCTTAAACACTATCCCAATGTGCATGTGTTTGCTGATATCTCCAATCACTCCCCAAAATCAACTTCCATCTGTAAGTTAAGAAGAGGTGGTTCAACGTCGTATGCAAGTATAAGATACAGCAATTAAGGTCCTGTGGGCAACAGAAGGGCAGTGAGGGGCATAGATTATTTTAGGGGAAGGGTTGTGTGTGTTTTTTTTCTAATTTGCACGGTGACTCTGCTCACCAGAATCAATAGTAGATAAATAAGGCACAAATTGTTTTGAAAGTTTTGAAGAAAGCTCATACACTGCTGACATCCAATTCAGAGTGTGTTTATGTTGTGGATCCATGCATTCTATGAAGTACATGACGTGTTGTGCCGATAAACAGACCTTTTATACTATACACTGAATTTTTTCATTTATCTTTGGTATTAAGTGCAAGATGGTAATGTAGCAAGGTATCCTCCTGGAAGGGCAATTATCCTGATGTATTATTATATATGGGGTATAGGGCCTCCTGCTATACATTATAAGGATATTGCAAGTCACTGAGGAGTTCCATGGTCATACAGAGGAACGATGCTGAGTTCCTTTATAAGGTTATGGAACTCTGAGGTGACTTTCAATATCCTTACAATGTGTGGCAGGGGGTAGTTAATTCCTTATAATATATTATCACACATCACCTTTCCCCCCAAACCACTTAAATCTGGGGTGTGCAGTTCTTTCATATGAAAGAGAGAGCATGTTTGCAAACACGAAGAATAAAAATAGAGCTCTAGTACAAAATTAAACATATCAATTAAGCTGTTAGATATTCGTTGCAAAGAGTTTTTAGAATTAGAATGCAAGTCAAATTAAAAAAGGCACAGTTCACAGAATGTGTAGATACATGCAGAACGATTCTTACTTAAGGGGTGAAAAAAATAAACCGTTGCCACAAATATCTCCTTTTTGTTACTCAATGTTAAGCTAACAAAATTTGAACAGAAGAAAGGCCAAGTTTCGTTTTCCTCATTTCATTATGCTTCCTGACCTGGGATGCCTTTTTCCTTGCTGCTGGCTCTGCCATTCGATCTCTGAACTCCACAGTTGAGCGCCTCAGGCCCGAACGTAGAGACGAGGTTTCATACACGGATTGCAGAATCCTACCTATTATAACACATATCGTTAGGCGTGACTCGATTGCAGAATCCCATGTCTTATAATACATCTCGTTAGGCGTGACCTGATGCCTTTACTTTAGTAGTGGTTGTGACTAAAGTTTGTATTGAGACGTGAAAGGTTAAGTGTAACCATGTAACCAGTACTTACGTTTTCTTCTCCTATACAAACTAACCTCTGGAGTTTGTCTGTGACTTAATCTCTGAACACTGTCTGCCGGTGTCCGTGAACATATATGTTTTGGTTTCTTGCTTGGTTTGCCAATAGAGACTGCACTGATGCAACAGGAAACTGGCTTCCAGTAACAGCGGAATGCACAAGAGCTTTGCGGTAACAAAGACACGTTAAAGGTTTGTTCCTGGCGGTTGCAGTGTGACAGCCACGGCGTAGGTCTTCCGAAACCACTGTTTCCGTATTGGGAAATATGTAGAGCCATGCACAATACTTAGCGCCACACTAAGCTGTTTTTTCCCAACTTTTGTTTATTTTTGTAATCTTTTGCTTTATCGATTTATGGTGAGAAGCAAGGTTTTTGGGGTGAATTCCCTCATTTCACCTCGTTGTTTACTATCTTTGAAATGGTGTGTCCTCATAGTATTTGAAAACGAGTTGCTGATTGAAACATACTGCTAAGATATTTTACAATCCTCCTGTACACTGCTCAGTCTCAGAGCTATGTGAGTTATCGAACTACAGCCCGAAAGGACAGTGTTGAGGAATATGCTGGAAGAATAAAGCTTCACTGAAATGCGCGAAGGCAAATAATTCACTCCACTCCCGCTTAAAGTGAAAAGGGTGTTTTTATAGGGGATGTGTGGACCTCTGCATAAAAGCCCAGCGCCATTGTCTCACGGACTACAAAAGTGTCCTGACTGATACATGACACCTTTACTAACAAATCCCATCCCTGATATCCTGACCTACTCCTAACACATTACCCGCACACATGCCAACAGACCCGATTCACAGGGGAGCCACAGGATTTTTGAAGCCAGAGATGGCTTGATTTTAGCCATCGCCAGCATAACTTTGCCTTTGCTTCAAAATAGGCGAATGAGGAACATACATTCCCCCGATTTATTTCGGACAATTTTCCACAAACACTCCAGCCCTATCCTGCTAGTCAATGCCTTGTCGCAAAGTCACCTTTCAGCAGCTGTTGCCCCTGCCAGTTCTTCCTCTTGTTCCCTGCCCAGCTCTCCAAACTCACCATGCTGTGATGCCCTCCCCTGTAAGATGCAGCACCATTTCTATTCTAATGAAATACGAACGAAAAAAACCCTGAAAGAAGTCCCCCCCATACCCTTTCTACTAAAAAAAATGAACACCAATAACGGCTCGTGTTTGGGGGCCAAGTGGCCTCCTCCTCCTTTACTTTAAGAAATGACCCTGGGGTATGGGGTACTCCGGACCTAAGAAGGCTTTGGAGCGGGACCTCTATGCCCCACTCCAGTTTTTTAAGTAAGTGGCCCGGGGTTATGAAGTCCTAAGGGCCAATAATGGTCCCGGGTGGGGTCACGTGGTCCAGCCTTTATTTTTAGAAATGGCCCTGGGAGATGGTGTCCCCAGGGCCTAACAAGATTTGGAGAGGAGCGGCCTTGTGGCCCCCTCCCCTTTAATTAAGAAACAAACGGGCCTGGGGGATGGGGTCCCCAGGGCCTTACAAGGTTCGGGGAGGGGGGCTGCTCGACCCCTCCCCTTTTAACATGCATGCATGGCCATGGGGGATGGGATCCTCAGAGCCTAAAGAGAATCAGGGGCGGGGTGCTCGCAGCCCCCCTAACTTTTTTTACTTATATGTACTGCCCTGGGGGTTGGGATACCAGGGCCAAGAGAGGGTTGGGGAGAGGGGCTGTGGAGCCCCAATCCCTTTAATAGGATTAAAAAGGCCCTGCATGATGCAGTCACCAGAACTTGGGGCCTCATTTATGAGAAATGACGCATCGCTGCGTGAAAGCAGCGACGCGTCACTTCTCAGTGCGCACTACTTGCGACATTCCTGATGCGTCATATTTAATGTGTGACGCATCATGTCGCAAGGAGTTACAGATACGTCAGTATTTCTGACGTATCTGTAAGCGCAAAAGTGACACATTGCTGGAGTGTGTCACAAAAGTGACGCAACTCCAGCAATGTGTCCTTTCACATGGGGCAAGCCCCATGTGAAAGGGCCTGCGTCAGTCTTACGCCTGCTGTGAGGCAGGCGCAAGATTTTGACGCAACGGCGTCCTAAAAGTGGCGCAGTGAAATCTCATAGATTTCACTGTGTCACTTCGACGACCCTTCCTTGCGTCAATACACCCCCCTTGCATACATTATACCTGGCGTAAGTATAATGTGGCGCAGGGGTTTACAAAGTGACGCATCTACCTAGATGCGTCACTTTGTAAATATGGCGCAACAAGGCGCATTTTTTACGCCATTGTTGCGTCACAAAAAGTGACGCACCGACGGCGTAAAAGTGACGCAAGGGCTCATAAATGAGGCCCCAGGTCCCGTGGCCAACCCTGCTGCGCATGTGCAATATAAGGTTGGCTGCCTTAGGGGGTTGGCCACAGGCTCTGTGGCCATCCCTCCCGCCGTGCAAAACAGAAGGCCCTGCATAGTGCAGGATTGGCTGCCTTTACAAGGATTGGCCACAGGCCAGGCCTTGTGGCCAACTCTGCACTGTTCATGGCCGAACTCTATGCACAGTGGGGAGTTGCATTTACATATGGTAATTAGATATGTCTTTGCTTTAAAAAAATCCTAGAAATTTACTGAAAAACGTAAGGTTAAAGTAGCGTTATAGTTAGGTGTGATAAAAAGATGTTTTTTTAAAAAAAGGACCTTAGAAGTTCACTGAAAAAGCAAAGATTAAAGTAACATTATAGTTAGGTGAATATATCAGTGATAACATTAAAGTTCAAACTAAAAACACACAGAAATTCAACAGTTATAGTTACCAGAGCTAAGTATAACTTGCAGCCCGTCATGCACTGCTCATGACCTTACATATTACATCACTCAAAACATGTTCTAACACATCATTTATGACATAATTGATGACATCTCAAATGGCATCACTGATGACATAATTCAAGCTTCGGTTTCCTGCATATTGCTACATAAATTACTAAGGCATTAGAGGCCTGAAAGTGAGTACAACATAGCTAAGGAGAATATGAGGCATCATTGGTGCCATCACAAATACAACTCCCTTATGTGTAGAAAACATGCATTGTGTGCAACATTGACCCTATACTTTTACCATTATACCTATACTCTTTACAGGTATCATAGTTCACATCAACATTCAGCAACAGATATTTGGGAAAAATTTGTTTTTTGAGAAATTAAGTTTAAAAAAATAATTGCATATGTGGACAGTTGGGTCAGCGAGTGGCCACGTTTAAAAATAGAGTGCTCTGATTGGCACAAGGAGCTTTATTTCCATCGGGCCATCTCGCTCTGATTGGCTGCCAGTATCATCAGAAATATTTTGCTGGCAGCCATTACATTTCCTAACTATAACATCCCTGTAACCTTTGTTTTTTTCAGTACATTTTGATTTTTTTTAATGGTATTTCCAAACTATAAAGTCCCTGTTATCTTTGGTTTTTTCATTGTAGTTCTTGTGTTTTTTTACCATACAGTATATATTGGCCCTATGCGGCGGGGAGTTCATCTGCGCACAGGCCCTGCAGTCAACCCTTCAGAAGTAGCAAATCTGGGAGGGGGGCACGCAGCCCCCCTCCTCGGCCTGATTTTGGCCCAGGGGCCATTAGCTCCCGGGGCTGGCCACATTTCCTTTAGGGGAGGGGGTACGAGGTCCTCCTCTCCAAGCGGTTTTTGGCTCTGGTAATCCCATCCTCCAGCGCCCATTGCTGGATTTATGGTGGTGGGGGGCACACAGCCTCACCTCCCAGGCGGATTTCAGCCCTGGATACCCCATCTTCCGGGGGGCCATCCATATTGTAAATGGGGAGGGGGCACACAGCCCCTCTCATCGGGCCGATTTCTGGCAACGGGGACCCCATCGCCCGGGGGCCCATCCATATTATAAAGATGGAGCGGGGCACAAAGGCCCCCTACCTTGGCCAATTTGGACCCCATCCCGTAGCCACTAATTATTAAGGGAGAGGGGCCGCGTGATCCCACCTGCATGTTCTGATTTCAGCCCCAGGGACCATATCCCCTGGGGCCCTGGCAATAAAGGATGGTGTCCTGGTGCCCACCCAGGGCACCAACTATCTCCTTGTTGTAGTCTGCGGGGGAGCCCCAATGCCCCTGTGGCCCCAGGCGGTTCCCCACACCCTACGGGAACCGGCATTGAACCTGTCCACAGGGAGCAGCTAAAAATGCTGCTCCCTGTGGGCAGGAGCAATATTCAGATCTGTTTCCCTGCCCTAGGGGCAGGGAAACAGATCTGAAGTCCCCTCCCAGCTGGTGGAAGGATTTTTAAAGCTGGGAGTGGACTTCGGGTTTGCTCTCACATGGGGGCAACTTTAAATTGCTCCCACCAAGCGAGAGCAAACACAGGGTACCCTGCCTGTGGCAGTGTGGGCAGGGACACTATTATATCACGGGGTGGGCACCCTAGGACATAGCTGGACCCGATCTTTGGGGAAGGGGTCCCCAGGGCCATTAATGACTTGATGGGAGGCCACACAGCCCCCTCCCTTTTGAAAATGTGGCCAGGCAACTTGGGATGGGGTTCCCGGGGCCTAAAACTGGCTTGTGGAGGGGGCCGCATGGCCACTTTTCCTTTATTAGTATGGCTGGGCCCTGGGGTGTGGGGTCCTTGGGGGCCAAAATTGGGACACCTCTTCCAAATAATTGTAAAAGTCAGGCCCTGGGGAAAGGGTACCTGGGGCTAAACCTGGCCTTGGGACGGGGGGCACACACACCCTTCCTCCTCCTACAATATCATGAATCCCCCGGGACCTGACCTACTTGAGGGCCAAAAGAAGAAAACAGGAGAGGGAGACGGTGCTTGTTTTAAAAAATAATTTATTCGGATTCGCGGATTGTCCTCAAATTTGCGGTAAGTAAAATAAAATCGTTTTTGGTCCAGGATATCAGGGTATTCCTTGCCTGCCTTCTTGTAAAACAAATTGGGCGGGACGCGGCCAAGTCCAAATCCCAAGATGGATGCTACCACTTCCTGGTTGAAGTGGTGGCAGCCAATCAGATGTCAGCATGAGATTTGTTGGATCCGCAGAGTCTCGTGTCCCTATATATACATAAATCTATTTTCTAAAGTAACTCCAAAACTACTGAATGAATTTACAGCATATTACAGAAATGGCTCTTTCTGAACGAAACTCTAGCATTCTGCACAATTTGGTGTAATTCTGTTCAGCGGTTTGGAATGAAGTAATGTTCAAAATCCCTATAGGTAATTACATAGGGAAAACACATTTTAGGAGCCCGCTCAGTTTTCTTGGCCCTTGCTTGACAAATTACCCTGAAAAGTTCCAAACATTTGCTGAAGTGCGTGGCAAACTAGTTTCGAAAATTTCAGGAAGATTTGTCAAATGGTTCCAAAGTTATTAGCAAAACAGAGCTTAAATTAATACTCCCAAATGCTCACTTTTGCGGTAGTGTGGGTGAGCAGTTTAGGCTTATCAGAGGGTAGTATTAATTCATTTGTTGATCCCACACAGAGTCAATAAGTGAGACACACACTCAAGAAGAAACTCAAGACCAATTTAGAAAAATAACAAGTATTTTTATATTTATTTTAACACCAAGAACTCCATTTGGGTAAGTACTTTTCATAATAGCAATTTTTACAGGTAAGTAAAATGTTCACCAAAATTCTTTTTTACGCTGTATTCTTTCCTATGGAGAAGAAGACAAGTACTGTATATGGGTATTTGCAAACGGTTCCCAAGGTCCCAAATACCCCCAGCTGTTTGAGTTTACCTGCCCTGGAATGTCCGGGAGCAGAGATGCTGGATGGATTGGTAGCCTTGTGCGCTATACCACAGGCAAAGAAGGGGGCCACCTAGAAACAGGCAGCACAGGGGCACTTAGGGACAATTCAGAGAGTTCTCAATTGAGGGGCTCAGTTCGTGGGGATCCTGTGAGCAGGGTACCACCATCGGTTGTCATGAACCTGGGCTGGGAAGCTCGGGTGCAGAGGGTTTTCTTTTGTTCAGCTGGAGTCCATGTGTCAGAGGCACCCATAAATCTGGGTTAGACCTGCAAAGGTGGACCAAACAGAACAGTTGGTCCACTCCCAGTGCTGGCTTCTGTGATGCTGATGTACCTCATTGATTGCTCAGTCTTTGCGGTGAAGAGAAGAGCTGTTCTCGAATGTAATGTAATGTAATGTAAAGGGTTCTTATATAGCGCCGACTACACTCCAGGGAGCATCTTGGCGCTTTAGAGAGGAACAAACAGGAGGCCTTCTTCATGTAGTGAGATAGGTTGGTAGGTTTAGATTAAGTTTTTACATTGTGAGTCAGATAAGGTGTAAATCCAGGTTTTGAGGCCTTTCTGAAGGCTGTTTCTGTGGTGATTTGACGGAGGGCTGGTGGGAGTAATGCTAAACACCCTGAAACATTGTAATGTATCACATTTTAGGGCACATTTCAATATAATATTATAGAAGGTATTATAGTAAATATTATTTCTATATCAAAATCTTGATAATAATTTTTCTCTATTAGTTTTCTAATAAGGAGTTATCAATTGCCTAGTGTCTTATGTTGAAATATTCCCACAGAAATATCAATTCTAGGCTGGATGAATTCCCTGTACATTGTCTTAGAGTTTCACATAATTTCCTGCACACTGCAAGATTTGTTGTTACCAATCTCCACCCAAAGTCCTCCTATTCTTGCATGACTGGTGTGGGAAATTCAGTTTCACTTTAGTAATTGTTTCTCACCTAGGAAATGATCTGGGGAATTCATTTTAAAAATATTCCATACATTTCATTAGAGCTGTCCCAACTAATCTTACCCACATCAAACATCCTTTTTGCTGATCCCCTTCAAAGAATTCAGATGATCCCATTCAAATCAGAAACATAGTCCTCCATAAAGAAATTGAGATCACATCCATCAGTCTTTCCTAGGAGCATATAATTAATTCCAAGTACTGGAGACCATGAAGTTCCTCATTTCTTGCATCACAGCTTATAGGGAAAAGAAATCCTGCTATATCCATAAGAAATTGCAGTCATTTGCATAGTTAAATTCAAATCCTCTTCCCATCTAAACCCCTTTCTCCCTTTTTGCAAACGCGTCACACATTTATGAAACCCAGATTAAACAAAAAGATAAGCCCTTCATGTCCTACCAAGTAATTATCAACCCATAAGAAGATGCAAGATATTTCAGACAAACGGTCATTCTCAATTCGCTGTTTACTCTACTCTCTTTCTTTAGTGAGTCCTTCAATCGTCTAATTCTATAATCCGCAACTTCCCTAAAACCACAAAATAAATTGCATCCAATCCAGTACTAGTTCAATTTGATATTGTGCACCTCTTAGTCACCAATCATCCTAAGCCATCTGACTAATATAGCATATATCATGGTATCGGTTAAAACACTGTCTATTTATCACGGAATGTATTATTCTCAATTACTAATATCAATCTCATTCAAAATTCCTTTATCTACCTAGCTTTTGTGTCTACTCACAATTCAGACTGCAAATATCAATGCTTTACATCCACATCCCCATCCCATGTTTTAATTGCTACGGTCAGGACACTTACCAAGGGACATCTCTGATGGGATACCGATCCTCTTCAGACAAATAGTTTCTTTAAGAACAGACCACTCTTAGATACTACACCACTTTTTCAGCATTTTACATAATTTTCTTTCCTCAATTGGTGCTAATGCAAATGTTCTAATCAAAATCTGACAAATATTCTTCATTACCTATGTTCTTGTACACAGACAACATAAAACCAACAAAGGCAGATGTCTTATTATTGCACTAGTTTACAATTGCTAAATATCACTTAACAGAAAATTCTTCTCCATTTAAAAAAAATCATACATCTAATCCTCGTGGATTCCGAAATAGTGCAAATTGAACTTAATTAAAAATGTGAAGAAAATTTCAACTATCCATATATTGTAAAGGTCTAGCTTGTGTCTCACTGGAATTGAATTCTTACTTGGTTTAAATGTGAGTGATGATCATGCCCACAAATGCACGGTGCACCATTTCCCTCTATTCCATTTCATATACAGTTATCTCTTCTTGGAGTCGCAGTACCTATAATAATCTACTTCAGATATCTTCCACTTCAAGAATAAACTACACCCCAAAGAGAAAGTGTCCATTAAAATAAGTATTTTATCGTATTCACTTTTCTAGTCCAAGGTATTATTTTATACAGAGCTCAAGTCATACTGTGTCTCGAACTTCCCTTCGATAAACGAAAAACCTAAAGTTTTACTGGCACTAACTCTCTTTGCCACCAGTTCTGCTCATTTGATAGATGATAAGATTTCCTATATGTTTATTACTATTACTCGAAAGGCACACATTTGTTGTCTATAGAACTAGCAATTCTTGTATTCAAGTGTTTGCCTTCCACACAGAGAATAATTTGCTAATCATATGGGAACACTTCATCTTCCCTTCTAACTACAGTCAACTAATAAGTAAGAATGTAAAACTCGCTACACATTCTTTATTATCTTAATGATTCGTATTAAAAACATTTTTTACACCCCACAGATTACTCTCCATTTTGACCCACATAGACCCTTTAGCATCTTTTACATCTACTGAAGAACCCAATCACTATAACATGGTGTGGAATTATTTTCTATGTTCAAACTATAGTCTACTCTCTGTAAGGTTTCAATCCGTAATGTTTCTTTTACCTGCAACCTATGGGTTCTGTCACCCCTTCTATGATGTGCTCGTATATGGTCAATATTAGTAGCAGAGATTGTAGACATATTTTAATATTCATTGTTCTCATGGAAATGTTGACTGCATGGAGAGTCTCTACCTCAAAGATATTATAATATGTTCCTTTAGTCTCTCCTTTAAGGGTAATTCCCACACACATATAACCATGAAGATGCAAATAAGTAGAAATATAGTTTACGAATGTTCTGACTATATAATTTTTCACTTTTGTCAGGATTGAACACATCCGTTGTTTTGTCAGCAATACATTTGCAACAGACACAATTACATTGAAAACAACACAGTGGTTTCTCTGTCAGCGAGCCCGATGGGTTGGGGTAGTGAACCAAGTGTATACCTCTAGCCTCTTTTCTATTTGTCACTAATGGTTTTTCTGTAATGATCTTACTTGAACTCTTATCCACTTATAGAATATTTCAATGTTTCCTTATATATTTTTGCCATGTACTGCACAAAATATTGTTATAAATTTGACTTTATGTGTATTTGTGTCTGTGGTGGTCTTAGTCTTACCGAAAAGTAATCTCTTTCTCTTCACACCTTGTATTTTTTTTACTAAATCTACAAGTATTTTACAAGGGTAGTCTCGATCTCTTAATCTACTGATTGTTACCGATTCTACCCTCATGTAATCATCCTCATCACTGCATGTTCCTCCTATGTTTTAATAACTCTTCATGCAGGATAGTATTCTTTTGATTATCTGGATGTACAGCATTGTAATGGAGAATGCTATTGAAAGTGGTTTTCTTTCTATATGATCCAGTCATGAATTATGAACTTTCACTTATAGTTCTAAGTCACAAAATGTTTTTGAAGTCCGGTGATACTCCAAAGACAGCTCAACATTTTTATAATTGGTGTGGAGAAAGCCATGTTAATATTTTAATTATTTTTCTGATCCAGTCCAGATTGCCAATATATCATCAATATAGCAGACCCATAACTCTACGAGGCTACAAAGATCCTATACAGTGTCATTCCAGGCATACGTCCTCTCATTCCAACGCATGAAAAGGTTGGTAGAATAGTGAGCAATCCTGCCATCCACAGCAGTTCCTCAAATTTTATGGAACAATTCATCTTGGTATAAGAATTCGTTATTGGGCAGCACAAATTCAAGACATTAGTATTATTTTAACATATCTGTAGAAATATACCTATTTGGTTGCAAATTAATATTTCACGGCATTTAGCCCATTGGCATGTTTGATTGTAGTATATAGGCTTTTCACATCCATTGTCACTAGACAGAAACTGTCATCGATGTGATTCAGCTTTTTCAGCAAGTCTTTCGTATCCCTAACATAGGAGATCAGACCTATTAGTGCTAAGAAAATATCAGCATACTCCAATATTTTATATTACATGTCTACAAGGAGGATTTTTCCTCTGTGGATTTTTGGAAGAAAGCAAATTATAGGTCTCTCCGAATCTTTGAAATCAATATCATATATCTATATTCCTCCTGGTCTAAAATACCGTAATTCTACAATTTTTTGAGAATAAAGGAGGCTGCCATTTGAATAGTTTTGTATTTAATTTCTGTACGTCTCGCCTAGCCCGTTTCTTCTGTTAGTTGTCTTACTGCTAGAATTGTAATCATCAACATTTAGGACAACAAAATTTTAACCACCTCATGAAGAATGATAGTCAAATAATTTCTTACAGTAGTCATTGCATCTTGATTTTTTTTATTGTTAAATTGTTTCTCCTTATTACATTTTACAAACGCCATTTCTGAGAACACATCAATACCATTCTGTTTAGGCACTACTGTGATAAAGATCAAACAACTGCTGTTAATAACATCAACAACTCTGTCAATGTCACCATGCTCCAGAAGTGACGTAGGGAGTTACATATAAGCGCACCCATGAATGCTGATGCCAGTTCATTTCTTTGTGCATCTACAGGCGCAGATGGAGAGTTCCACTCCATTCTATATTCGGTGAAAATAAGTTACTTCAATAAATTTACCTGTGCCAGGAATGTCACCCCCTAAACAACAGGATTCAAACCTTGTAGGGACTATTTTACAGATGTCTCTAACAGATCCCTAGAAGGCTTGCCTCTGGTGTTTAGGCTCTTCACACAACCCCAAGGCCTGCCAGGTACCGCACCCAGATGCACCTTAAGACCATTCGCGAGTGTTAGGCAAAGCTATACGTGTTGAAACACCAGAGTACACCTCACCAGTTCTGCTCCAGGTTGAAGTTGAAGGCATGGACCCTCTCCCAAAGTTGTTTTCTGAGGTAAATATTCCTCATGGTTGAAGTCTTTGGATAAATCGAAGAAGAAACACAATAAGTCCAAATGGGATTCTGCCCCTTCACATCATTCTCGATTTCCAGAAAAGGCTCAAAGGCGTCACCGTGCCTCCAGGTCCATTCCACTGAGATACTTATTCCATCTTTGGTCCCGATGCACCTTGAGTTCCTTGGTCCATTGGCAAAGTAGAATTTTCCTTTAGCACGCTTCCGGATCTCTCTTGCACACCTTTGGACCCCAAGAATCTAAAGGAACTCCACCTGGGTTACCTGAGGTCCACTCTCTGCACCGTCTGGACCCCTTGAGTCTGTTTTGGGTTCGGTGCTGACACTGGCACCAGCGCCAAAATATGTGCAGACTCATTGCATGTTGACGGCGCCACCAGCGCCGGATAAGAACCCACAAGTCATTTGGTGTCCGGCTATGAGCCGACGACATCTCAACCTCAATCATAGCCTGGTCCAGACCTTGATGTGCCGGAGCCCCTGCTGCAGCACATCTGACCCAGAGACAATTCTCTTGCCACACAGTCTCACACAGACATTGCACCAGCTTTTTGACTCAGACTCTGACCAGAGTCAGCCTTATGGAGACAGCTATGGTGGGAAAGGGTCAGGATTTACCCCATCTTTTGATGGTGAGGATGATGATAACTGGTATATAGAGCTATAAATGCTAGTGGGCTGGACACCTCACCCAATACTAGGCTGTTTTCCTTATCAGGTCACCAACTGAGGAAAGCCCTTCATTTGCCACATTAACAAAGAGAGCTTCTGAGGTCCTTTAACTTCATCTCCCCAATATGAAGGTACAAACATGCTGACAGAGGTCCTCCAACCTGATCAGGCACTGACCAACCCGGTGTTGCCCTTCAATACAGTCCTCACTGACATGTTGCTGGCACTTTGTTTAAACCATGCTGTGGCCTCCCTAGCCAACCGACAGGTTACAAGCCACCATAGACCTGCTCCAGAAGACACGATATCCTCACACAGTAACCAACACCTGAAAGTCTGGTGGTCCAGGCATCCACCGACAGTCTGGTGATCCAGTATAGTCAACCCTAATGCCTTTCCTACCATGCTCCCTCACAGAGTCAAACCGGGTGGACACATTCAGAAAGCACATGGTCTCAGCCAGTTTTGCCTTGAGGTCAGCCAAGGGGAGCTGTTTATTAGGGTGCTACACTCACGCACTGTGGGAAATGGTTAGTGAGATCCTGCCCGTGGTCTCCGAAGACTTACTGGATTTTCTAGCCCACACTATTCAAGATGGTCAGGATGATGCTAAATTAGTCAATCGTTCAGGCATGGACACCAAGAACTGTCTAGTGAAGGCTATGGGAGACAGCATGGTGCTTCAATGTCACACTTTGATGAGGTTCACTGGCTTCTAAAAAGATGTCCAGGCATCTTTGATCAACATATCTTTCGATGACTCGTGCTTGTTTTGTGAGAAGGTGGATTCAGCCTGGATCGTTTTAAGATAAGCTGGGCCATGGCACACTCTGTGGGTCTTTCAGCTCCAGTCAGGTCATACCTAAATAATTTTGCCCTTTTCAAGGATATGCCAGGACCTTGGGGTTTCCGCACTATCACACTCCTTCACCCGCACAACATTCTTCCCAGTTTTTTAGAGGTTGTGAATGTGGGCCCAACAGACAACGATCTGGCTGCAGCCTCTAATCCCATGTAATGCCCCCTTAGCAGCACACAGCTACCCAGTAGGACACAGGATTAGCCACTTCTATCAGGGGTGAAAATATATCACATTCAATAAATGAGTGCTGCAGACTGTCCAACAGTGTGTATTATGGCAGGAAGTGCAGGGTCTTTTGACCAAAGCAGCCATTGAGAGTTTACCGGCCTACGAAGCACGGATTGGGTGGTATTCTGGCTACCTCCTTGTGCCAAAGAAGGATGGCGGCCCTGTACTAGATATTTGCCCTCTCAATGCCTTTCTGTGCAAGTACAAATTTAAAATGCTTACTATGGCCCAGCTTTTCTCTGTTGTAGATCCTGGAGACTGGATGGTAGCGTTGGACGCGTAGGATGCTTATTTTCACGGCCCTGTCCTGCAGGCTCACAGATGTGACCTGACGTTCATGGTGGACCTCAAGCCCTCTCAGTTTGCGGTGCTTACTTTTGGCCTTACCAGTGCCCATAGGGTGTTCACAAAGGTGATGGCAGTGGCCACTGCCCATCTTTGTAGGTCGGGTTACCAGCCTTCCCCAACTTTGATGGCTGGCTGTTGAAGGCGGGCTCACCACAGCTAGTCTGGAACTACCTATAGACAATAGCACACCTCCTTACATCTTTGGAATTCTCAATCAACCTGCTGAAGTACCTGCGGAAGTACCAGCTGACTCATTCACAGAGACTCCCCTTCATCAGAGCCATTATGAAGATGGTGCACTTTTGTTTTGTTTTTTTATAAGTTTTAACCATCAAGTACAGAGGTGCATACATCTTTTGCTACATGGTACATTGGTCCCCCAATCATAACAGTTGAGCCATTAATGCAAATAATACCATTTCTAACGACCCTCTGTGAGTAAGTGATTTCATGGATAATCTTAGCTCCCACTTGTGGCCCCACTCTGCACCCCTGGTGTGTGCTGTGTGATTTGAGGATGCACTATGCAGCAGCATGAGAATGTAATGTAGACACCCATTGCTATGTCACTCAGCTCCGGAATTGAGCTGTTACCGTCTTTACACTACACCACATTCTAACCAGGGAGTTCTTCACTGCCTCAATCTCTCGTTGTCAGTCGCGTAAGGCATCAGCCTGTCTCTTCTCTTAGATATGTCAGTGGGGGGCCCAAATATCTGTGTGAGAGCATGAATTCAATCTTTGAATTTGGGGGCTCTTCCTCTGCTCCATCGACATGCTACCCTGCGTTTTGCCAGGAGCAGTCCCAGCTAAATACATTTCCTATGTGTTAATGGGAGTTCTTCTGTGAAGCCTAGGATTGCCATGAGTGGAGTGAGTTGGATGAGGTGCCCACCATTCTGGGTAGTGCTGCTGCCACTTCCAGCCAATACTTAAGTATCACTTCACATTGCCACATTGCCATGCTAAGTGTAGAAACCCCACTCCCTCCTGTCAGCATCTGTCACAGTGGTCGTCTGCCCTCAAATTATATCTGTGCAGTTTTTGTCAGTGTGTAGTACACTCTGTGTAAAAAAAAAGAAATTAATGATGCGCAGCCAAGGCGATGGTGCACTTTTAAGACTTTCTTCTATACCAACGAGTCCAGAACATTTGGGCTATGATCCAGATGCTTCAAATTCTATCCTGGGTCTCCGTGAGAATGGCTCTGAGTCTTTTGGGCCCTTTTAGCCTCTTTCATTCTGTTTGCTGACCATGCCAGGTGGCATATGCAAGACTTGCAGTGAGATCTGAAGTCTCAATGGCCCCAGCACCAAAGGATCTTGTCAGTTTCCATCCTGGTGATGGAGACTGCAAAGGACCTGCAGGTCTGCAGATTGACCAGATCCTGGGTCCTCTATAAAGATGCTCTCCTCCTTGGTAGCTGACTGAATCTTCAAGGGATGGCTTTCGTAGTACCCTAACCTGGTGGGATCTTCTAATGTCAGGGAGCATGAACTTAACCAGTAGCACCTAGTGGATCGCAAATGGCAGTTACATGGCATAGTATCTTCCAACAATGGGGAGAGACCTGGCTTGATCTCTTCGTCACTGTTGAGAATACACAGTGTCAGCACCTTTGAACACCGGAGTTACGAAGACACTTTTTCTTGGAGCATTCCATCTAGAGTGGAGAACAGAACTCCTGTATGTCTTCTTGCCGCTCCCTCTTGTGACCCAAACTCTGAAGATGATCAGGAATGACCAGGCCCGAGTCATTCCTCCAGATTGGGCCAGGAAAGTATGATGACCTGATATCCTGGGCTAGAGCATCCATCCTCTGATTAGTCTGCCACCTTGGGAGGATCTCCTGCATCCAAGCCTGCGCAACCTGCACCTCCATGCGTGGAGAATGTGTGGCAACAGATGATTCACTTTTACCTTCCTCCTGAGGAAGTTGATGTCATCTTGGCACCCAGACTTCCTTAAACGAAGACTGTGTATGCTGGAAGCTGGGACAAGTTTGTCACTTGATGCAGTGCCCGTTAGTTGGATCCATGGCAGACTATCTGTTGGATGTGTTGTTGTTTACTTTGTTTTTAGCCTTCAAAGACTTGCTCTGAGCACAATTAAAGGTTACCTGTCAGCCTGTTTTACCTCTTTACATTTACTGAAAGGTTTATAACATATTTCCACCTATGCCCTTTGTGATGCCTCAGTGGGACTTATATCTGGTTCTACGTTTCTAATGTGTACAAATTGTGTCCCATGCACAGTTGTCTATGTCACCTATTCACCCTAAAGACAGTTTTCCTGGTTGCAATAACATCTTCACCACAGATGAGTGAACTGTTGGCCATTTTGGTCCAGCCTCCCTACAGCACCTTTGTTCTGCACAAACTTGTGTAAAGGACTTGAACTGCATTTCTACCAAAGGTGGTGACACCTTTTCATGTTGGGAGAAGCTATCATGCTTCCAACCTTCTTTGTTTTAATTCCACCCTCAAAAGAGGAAGAGAGACAAGATAATTTGGACCCAAATCGCCACTTAGATTTTTTCATTGATCAAACCAATGAACATCAAGTGGGTGAACAGATGTTTGTGGATTCCCTGGTGTGAAGAAAGGCAAAGTGGTGCAGAAAAAGATCATGTCTCATTGGATAGTCTTCTGCATTAAGATCCGCCCATCACTTGCTAAGTAGCAGCCTCCAGAAGGTCTTATGGTCCACTCTACTAGAGCCAAAGCTGCTACCATCACATTGGAATGCTAAGTGCCTGTCCTGGATATTTGTCAGGCAGCTATGTGGGTGTCAAAGCACATGATCTTGAAGCACTAGGTAGGCATATTGATCAGTCCTGCAAGACTTTTTAGTTTGATTCATTCTACAGACCTTCCACTTTTGGAGGTACTGCTTTATGGTTACTTACGTTCAGTGATGCTTTTTCTGGTAGATACTGTATTGAACCATAGTTTCCTCACCTACCTCCAACCTCCCAGTTCTGTGGTATGGTCTCTTCCATCTTAAAAGATTCCAAACTAGGAATCTGCACACTTGCTCATTAAAATTGGCAATGGGTTGTATGTCTGAGTGCCTGGAATGAGTTCCTCAAAGAAACTGGTTGTCGTTTATATGTAGCTCCATTTGTCACTTCATGAGTGGAATGGTGTTGGCATGGAGTCACACGTCGCCACCTATTGGTGTGTAGGAGTATTACTTTCTAGTTTTTCTGGATGCAGTTTGGCACCTAGGGGAAATTATAAAGATGAGGAATTTGCGGTTAGACATAGTATCCACTAAAAAGGGTGTTACTGATTTTATATATATATATATATATATATATATATACACCACAAAGTTCCCACGTTACTGGAGCCCAAGATCCTACAGAGCGGCCTCACAAAGAATGGGCACGGGGCAGCCCATCAAAAACATCACTGTAGCACAAAAGGAGGTGAGGCCCAATACTGCAAATGGCATTTATTTTCAAGTACAGCAGCGCCATATTCCGTCTTCTAACGTTTCGGCTTCTTGCCTTGCTCACAGAAGGAAATGAATAACATGCAGGTGTGCTGGGGCGCGCTTTTACAAAGTAGAATCACGTGACTGACATTAGATTACTACAAGTTCCATAGTGCCTTGTGTTGGTATTTTCAAGTTCAACTGGAAGTCCTCCGAAAATCTTTACCTTGGTGGTGTTTTTTCAAAGCACAAGCACTGGTCTTATTGCTGGAATCAGTCAGGTGAGTAGAAACAATGTTTGAATACTGCTGGAAAATCGGACTTGAAAATCTCACATCACTCGCAGCACGATCATGACAGAAAGTAATCCTGCCTGAATCTCTTCCTCGCGCCGTCCTTTTCGCACCATTGGCTTCTCCTAAGTAGGTTAGGTGCGCGAGTGGATCAGGCTCCTCCGTAATTATACACCACAAAGTTCCCACGTTACTGGAGCCCAAGATCCTACAGAGCGGCCTCACAAAGAATGGGCACGGGGCAGCCCATCAAAAACATCACTGTAGCACAAAAGGAGGTGAGGCCCAATACTGCAAATGGCATTTATTTTCAAGTACAGCAGCGCCATATTCCGTCTTCTAACGTTTCGGCTTCTTGCCTTGCTCACAGAAGGAAATGAATAACATGCAGGTGTGCTGGGGCGCGCTTTTACAAAGTAGAATCACGTGACTGACATTAGATTACTACAAGTTCCATAGTGCCTTGTGTTGGTATTTTCAAGTTCAACTGGAAGTCCTTCGAAAATCTTTACCTTGGTGGTGTTTTTTCAAAGCACAAGCACTGGTCTTATTGCTGGAATCAGTCAGGTGAGTAGAAACAATGTTTGAATACTGCTGGAAAATCGGACTTGAAAATCTCACATCACTCGCAGCACGATCATGACAGAAAGTAATCCTGCCTGAATCTCTTCCTCGCGCCGTCCTTTTCGCACCATTGGCTTCTCCTAAGTAGGTTAGGTGCGCGAGTGGATCAGGCTCCTCCGTAATTATACACCACAAAGTTCCCACGTTACTGGAGCCCAAGATCCTACAGATATATTACTGATTTTATTTATATATACATGTTATCCACCTCCCATTGGATAACATGGCTAAGAATTGCTCAGGGCAGGTGTTAGCTTTTGGAGATATTCGCGCTTAGCGCGAATATCTCCAAAAGTTGGTAATAGGAGATAGCGATGTTAGCGACTGTTTCCAGTCGCTAACATCTTGGCATGCCCACTTTGCATGTCATTAGTGATAAATATCACTGACATGCAAAGTGGGGCCCAAGATGGTCGCTATCTCCTACTAGCTGTCGCTAACTGGTGTTAGCGACAGCTAGGTAATAGGGATATAATTTTATCTCCGCTTTCTTGGCTTTTAAAGCCAAAAAAGCGGAGATAAACCCCCTTGATAATATGCCCCACAGTTAAGCATGGGCGAATTTTGCGAATCTCGCGTTCGTGAATTTTGCGGATTTGCGAACTCGCAATTCGCAAAATCCGCGAATTCTCGCGAATTTGCGGATTTTTTTTTTTGTGTGTTCGCGCGGGTTTCTGCCAGTTCGCGAGGGTTTTGTACAATTTCGCAAACGCGAACTTACCTGTCGGCTCGCAAGTTTTGCGAACTTGTTGTTTCTACGTGTCCAGCCTGTTTGGGACACTCTTCTTCATCACTGCCACTCTCTGTCACCACTGCCACTCTCTGACTACTCATGCCACCCTCTGGCCCACCCATGCCACCCTCTGTTTCATCACAGCACCCTCTGGTTGTCCAGTCAGTGTACATTATTGTGGCAAAGCAAAGCACACCTTCCCTGCCTCAAGTGACCTGAATTAATTTGGGGCTGATTAATGTGTCACAGAATATTTTTTTAGCTGGCACCTGCTTCCTTAGTGCTTCCTGATTAGTGATCTTTTGCACTTGCTAAGTGCTTTCATTGTTGCAAAATTAGTTACAACACCTGCCCTGCCACAACTGACAATAATGAATTAGGGGCTGATTAATGGATTTGAACTTCCAGCCTGGCTCCTGCTTGTCTCCCTTAGCTGTAATTCAGGACCTTTGTGGCATATGTGTAACTATTCTGAGGTTCAGAGCAGGGTCACATAATAGTTGCAAGTAGGCAACTGAACTCTGGAGAGGCCCCTCAGGAAGCACTACAGGAAATGGCTACTAATGATGAGCCTGAACTTTTGAACCTGGTAAGTAGTTTCAGTTTTGCTAAGATCGTATTTCTGCAATTTAGCGCTTATTCGCGGGTTGCGAAGTTGTACTGGGAAGCCCCGAACTCACGCGAACAGTGCGAGCAAAATCCGCTGCTCGCGGATTTGCGGATTTTGCGGGAGATTCGCGAATCTCGCGGATTGCGAATTTACCGAAAATCCGCAAAATCCGCGAGCGAAACGGATTTTCCGCCCATGCTTACCCACAGTTTCAAGCTGGCATCAACCTCCAAGGGTGAACAGGCATCAGGATTCAAAGAAGATCTGCCCAGCAAAGGAGCTAAAATCAAGTCCAGTTTAATGCTCTGGGACAACATAGATTCTGCATCTTCTAATTGATAGGATTACTGCATAAATAGCAGAATCTGAAATTGATCTGACTCCTTACAAACCCCAAAAATTGCTTCCTTAATTTTGGTGTGAAACGCAAGAGTCACTGGAGTGGTCTTAGCAAATTGAGGAAACAAACCATCCACATTTTTCCCAACATGGGAAGGATCGAACCCCAGATTGTTAAATGTTCAAAACGGTGGCCCCCAATTCCTCTATGGAAATAAACTTTCTCCTAGAGGAACCAGGTTTCTCAAGCAAAGAATCACTCTCTGAATCTGAAGAAACATCCAAAGACTTATTTTTCTTGCTCTGTGAAGGCCTGGCGCCTCTTGCCACCGCCTTATCAATTATGGCCTGTACTTGTTTGGCCCTCAGTCTGTCATCCGCATCAGGGTAGTGACTGACACATTAACCTGTAGACCTGGGTCAATCGAGAAGAAAGACCTAGGCTCCCTCGCTCCCTCCACTCCCAATAATGCAAAAGATTTATTTTATTCATTAATTTGAAAAGTTATATATAGCGGAAACATGACCCTCATGGGTATCAGAGCGCTTTACAAATGTTTAAAGAGCAGAGACATATAGAACTAATTATGTCATAGTCAAGAACAGTTCAGGATATGGCAACTCCCCTGATCAGAATCACCTCAGTGCTAAGACAGATAGATGAAAAGCAATAGCATAACAGGCAAGCAGAAGTCATGAGTGTAGTTGACGAGTTCTGATATGCTCGGAGAGAGGAGTTCCTTAGATCTAGGGAAGAAATCTGATCTTAAATAGTAGTTTGACTTTTTTCTTGAAAGATACAGTTGAATAATTCAGTCTGATTTCAGGGGGAGGGAGGTGCAAGAGGCAATGCCAAAGAAGTCTCTATTGTAGGATTTCTTTTTAAAGAATCTCTGTCGTTCCAGCAGTAAAGTGCCAGAGCTTCTAGAGGATCTGGAACCTCTGGAAAGTTCAAGCTTCTGAGCAAGGTAACTTGGGGTATTCAAGTATAGGGCTTTGTGGGTCATGCATGCAATTTTCAGCAGAATTCTTGCTTCGTAGGGGAGCCAATTGAGTTATTCAAATTGGGGGTGATGTGATTGTTTCTTTTTGATCCTGTAATGATCCGGAGTTAAGGTAGGTCCTTAAAGGAGCCATTGTGAGCTGGGTAAACCACAGAGGGTTGCACTTCCATAATCCAACCTGTGAATCACTAAGACTTAGACTGCAGACTTGAAGTCATTGAGGGGGAGAAAGGGTTTTAATTTTCTTCAGATGTTCATTTAGAGGTTTGCAGCTTTAGTGGTAGCACTAATGTGCTTCTGCATGTTAAGGTTCCTGTCGAGAGATATTCCCAGTGACCTCGCTGAATTATTAACGTGTGGCAGGCAGTTGAAGGCTGTTGTTGCTTTACCCATTCAATAATGACGGGTGACTGGGGGCGGCGATTAAGAGGAATTCAGTTTTTAGAGTGTTTAGTTTGAGGTGGCTGCATGTCAGCCAATTTAGGGTTTTTTGAAGTTAAATTGAGGGATCTGATGTCTTGGACTTTCAGGTATAATTGAGTGCCATCTGCATACATTTGCTAGTGGATGTTGGACAAACTCAGAATTTCCGTTAGAGGCACCATGAACAAGTTAACGAGAGTGGGTGAGCGAGAGAAACCCTACGGGACCCCTGCAGTGACCAGAGCGTTCTTAGACAGGGACTGATTAACCTTGACTTTTTGAATTCTGTTTTGGGGAAACGAGATGAACCACTTTAGGACCCTGAAAGTACCACCCTATGTTTCAATAGATTTAGTAGGTAGTCATGCTTAACTGTATTGAATGCTGAAGAGCTGATCCAGCATTTTTAGTACATTGCCTACTATGCATGCAAGAAACCATTCGGTGGTATGCCGTGGGCGGAGGCCTGATTGGAACTGGTCAAGAAGAAGGAATTGTTCAATGTGTTTACAGAGATGGACGTGTACATTTTTTTCAAGGAGCTTTGCCAGAGTTGGAATGTTGGAGATAGGGTGAAAGTTGTTTAGGTCAGTGTGATCTGCCGTTAGGTTATTTAGGATAGCGGAGACTTGCCCATATTTTAGGCAAACAGGGATAGTACCTTGAAATAGAGAGGCATTTACAATCTTGGTCCAAATTTGGAGTATAGACTGTTTGATCTCATTGAAGAAATTGTGGGGTAGCCGGTCAGTGAATGGTTTGAGAGTAATAAATCTGCTAGAATTTTGAGAATGGCGTTTTTCCTCAATGGTTTGAAAGAGTTCTATTAAGCATTGTTTTAGAGGATGTTCCCTGGTAGGTATGAGGTCTCAGCAATCCAAGAAGGGGAAAGGCTGGTGTGAGATAAGAGGGGATGATGCTCCAAAGCCATCTGTAAATCAGTCCTCATATTTTCTGTCTTCTCAAGGAAGGAGCCATATTCTTCACAATTTGGCTGGACCAAGCCAATACCCGGGTGCCACAGCACAACCCCATAAGGGTGCCCCCCCTTATTTGTCCCTCCTGTTTGATGCTCCAGGGTGTGCCCTGCTACTCTTGGCTGAAGTCCTCTCCGACATTGCCTTGGGGTGCTGTGCACTAGTCCTCAGCCAAGTAACCTGGAAGCAAACAGCAGAGGGCAGGCGCAGCATGAGAACACACAGGAATCCTCAGTTTCATTTGAGCGCCGGCCAGAAGCATTTTTCAGGCCCCCAAGCCCTGCCCATGAAGAACTTTGCCGGCCCAGGAAACCCCACAGTGTGAATTCTGGCACGAGCACATTCACCTGCCTGACGAAGGAGAAGACAAATAAGAACAGGAGGTAAGGCGGGGCTTTTATTAGGTCAGGGGAGTGTCGAGAAGGCCTAATATAGCCTGGAATCCAAGCGAGAGGGAGAAGGAGGTAATCATTCTTGTACAGATAAAGCATACTCACAAAGTCTTATACCAGCTGAAATGGAACAGGTTAGTCAAAAGATTCCTGAAATGCAGAATTTAGTTATTCCGTTTTTTTGGAACCTCTGCGAATATTTCATTTGGAGGTTTCAAGGAATGGATTGTGAAGTTGCTCTAGATGCCTGTTGATGACTCCATTAAACTATTCTCCTACACAGAAACAACACATTGTTTGATGTGTAGCCTTTGCAGGTATCCATTAAAAATAGGTGGGGTAGCCTGCAGGGGCGGATTGGCACTGCGGGCACTTGGGCATGGGCCGAAGGGCCGGTGTCTCAGTGCACTCTGTGGGCTGTTTTTTCCACCTTTCCCAGTCCACAGAGTGCACTGACAGGGAGAGGAAAGCAGCTTCGCGATGATCAGCTGTGGCCTCTACTTGACCCCCATGCCCTGCCAAGCAATCATGCTTTTAGGTGGACTGGGGAGGGGTGATTGTGTGCCAGAATCGGCCTCCCAGGAGGCCTGGTGTTGCACAGGCCTATGAGCCATTTTCACCTCGGCCCCCCTGGAGCCCACACAGCCCAGAAACAAAGCTTGCATTAGTCCTCGCCGACAGCCCTTCTCATTCAGGGCACAGTGGGCGAGGAAGAATGGGTCTCACTATGGGGACCAGGTGATGTGGAGAACTCGCACCATCTTCGGGTTACCCTCCCCTCGCCCGCATGGATGGCCCAGAAGCTATGTTTTTGCTTTGTTCCCTCTCCTGCCATGCCATTGCCCTGAGGCAGTGAAGGGCTGGGGAGGGCTGAGTAATTTACAAATAGCTTGGGCCTTCCTGTTTTTCAGGTGCTCCTGTGTTGGAGGGCTGGGGAATCATTTTTTTATAGAAAGGGGCCTCTCTGTTTTCAGGTGCTCCTGCGTTGGAGGGCTGGGGAATAATTTTTTTAATAGAAAGGGGCCTCTCTGTTTTCAGGTGCTCCTGCGCTGGAGGACATTGTCACCTTGGCCCTGTGTCCTTCCCAAGAACAATATCCTCCCACTTACATTCCTTGTGTGTTTCATGAAAGGGCACGCCCGCGAATGTGGGCCACACCCGCAAATGTGGGACACGCCCTGCAAATGTTGGACACTTTTTTCGTCAGTGCCCGGGCCAAATTGGGATCCCAATCCGACCCTGGCAGCCTGACTTTGAGAGACTGCCTGTGGAAAAGCAAATTGGTGGGTAAAAGTCCTTGGTGCGGAATCCAAAGAGTACTTGAATGCAGTATCGCCCCTGAATACTACTAACAATGTGGGCTACACACAAGTAATATCCGCAATTATTCAGACTGACATCAAGCCGATGTAAACACAACAAAATCCGCTCCTCTCCTCTGACAAATTGTGGCCAGCGGCTGTAAGACGAATAAGGTTTGGTTTCAGGCCTAAGTATGTACGATGCATTCACTGTCACAATACACAGAAGAAAAAACTGTCTATTTGCAATAGTTTCTGATAAGAATCTGAAAATGTATGTTTTTCTGCGATTCCATTTTTTAAATAAAATGGCTGCTGTTAGCAGACTCATTCTTATGTTTCTTTCCCCTCTCCTAGGCAGACCTTTTGTTGGACACGCTCAAATAAAGCCCCCATCTCCGGTTGTTGAGAGAGGCTCCACAATAACCCTTTCGTGCGTTTTGGACAAAAGCCAGTTGTCTTACTCCAACAGCAGCCGCGTCTTCTGGAGACTGAACAACTCGTCCATTCCACCCACAGACTACACTGCAGTCAGCGAGTCTGTCTCTAACGTTACTCTCCACAATGTCACCGCTGCGTCGGGATACCTGAGCTGCCTTGTGCGTTATGCAAGCCTTTCACCACAACTTCTGCAACAAACAGAAGTGACGTCGGGCTGTAAGTATTAGCTAATGAACTTGCCTTTAATTTCAATAATTTCATGTATATAAAACTCATCTACACGTGTGGAAACCCCGTCAGAGGTTTCAGTTATTTGCCATTGTGAAAACCCGAAAAAGATGCAATCGTTTTATTTCGTTCTGCTACAAAATGTTTTTTCTTAAACAGAAGTTGTCTGTACCGTAACTACCAATCACTGACAAAGCCAAAAGATTTGTTATTTGTGTGGGTGAATAATTTTCTCGAGCTTTACCAAGACACACAGAATAAGTAAAGCAGGGGCACCTGCATAGTTAGGTTCTCTCACACACATTTAACTGGTGCACCATGTGCAGCAGCAGTGGAAGCTTCACAGACATGCAGAACAGGTAAAACATGACAGAGCAGGCTTCCTCCTTTCTCTTACACACTCACCCTACCCCCACACAGAAGGCACAATATAGGAGCAGTGTTTTAATACACAAAAGGTACAACATGGTAACACAGGAACAGGAACAACACATGGAGCCGCTGTGCACGTCTTGTAGTGAAATGGTGCAATAGCCGTACAAGCTTCTATTCACGGATAAGGTATGGAGCACATTGAAGCCATGAATCGCACACACATACATTATCACAAAGCCTTCCAGAGGGCCACTGGGCAAGCAGGGGTTACTGGGCCGAAACATGGCGGTTGTAGCCGTCTGCTCCTGCTGTCCCGAGGCTTCACTAAGTACGGGCCCTGAGCAACTGGGCCAAGATCTACCCTTTTCAGCAGTTGACTGTCAGCGGAAGCGCGGGTTGAGCAGTTCAAGGATCTTTGAGGGGAGATGGGTGTATGGCAAACAGAGGCGCAAGACTCAAAATACAAGAACCGCAATAAGCTTATTCTACAGTCGAATACTTGCTTGATGATGTATCGGCCTCCTTAGTCTTCAAAAGACCCAAGTCGGTGTCAGACGTCCTCTCTCACCTTCTGCAGAAATCAGTATATTTTTTAAAATCCTTGGCACTATGATCCAGGACGATGTCCCTGACTTCACAGTGGCCCCCTCCTGGCACAGTGAGGGTGTCTCCGAATGTGGCTCGCACTCAGGTGATGGCCTTATCTTCATGGTGTTTTTCACTTCTGCTCACACGGGGGTCCCCAACTATGGCTTGCACATGGGTGATGGCCCTAGCTTGGTGGCTGCCCCCTTCCTGGCACAAGGGGGTCACTGGTTAAAGAGTGCCCTCGGGCGACAGCCCTAGATTGACGGTTGACCCCTCCTGATACACATGGGTTACTGGTTTCAGAGTTCACAGGGGTGATGACCCTAGATTCATGGTGGCCCCTCCTGACATGCGGAGGCGCTGATCTCTGCTCTCACAAGGGTATTGGCACTAACTTCTGCAAGAGCGGGCAGCCCACCCGCACTCTTGCAATGGTCCCAGCCCGGCCGGGCGGCTCACACTTTGCTCACTGGGATCCACTTAGCCTCCCCACCCCCAGGGGCTCTCCTCCTACTCACAGGATCCTCTGGTGTTCGGAGGCAGGCAGAAGGCTGGAGCTGCAGGCTCAAGTTCCACTAACTAGAAGTCTTGGTGATCTCTGCAGTTGAATCCAGCTGCAGAACCGTGTTGTTGAATAACTTGTGGGACTTATTCTCCCACCTTTATTGTCCAAATCCAGACACAGATTTGATTTAGAGTCTGGTCTTTTGATATTCTTGTTGTGTTTTGCCGACATGAGTTCCGCGTTTGATCTGGTGGAACATGCACTACTCTGGCCCACATTACTGGCAATGGGTGCACCTACTGAAATTATCCATCTGCTTGCCCGTTTGTATAATAACTTATCAAGCAAAGTAAGGTTTGGAACAGATGGTGAGTGCACCCCTTTTTTTGAAGTTAAGAGAGGCATCCGTCAAGGATGCGTACTCACCCCCCTACTATTCTCTCTTTTTATTAATCATGTTGATACAACTTTAAGAAAGATTAATGCAGATGCACCAACTATAAACGGTAACCCTATCCCAGTCCTTTTATACGCGGACGACGCGGTCCTCCTTTCTAGGACCCACAATGGACTGCGACATTTAATTAATCAATTCCACGTATTTATTGAAAATAGGAAATTAAAAATGAATAAAGGGAAGGCGGTTACCATGGTGTGTGGTAAGAAACCAAGAAAATATAAACCCTTTTTTTTTAGAAGGGGGGAGATTAGAATCAGTTAACAGTTTCTGTTATTAAGGCATCACCTTCTCAGGAGACGGGAAATGGATAAATGAACAAAAAAGTGTTCTTTTTAAAATGGCCAGGAATACAAATTGTATTTTTAGATTTGCTGCTAAATTAGGGGATCGCAGAATTTTTGAAATGCTAACCCTTTTTAACGCCAGATGCATCTCTTCAGCTATATATGGGGCCGGAGTTTGGGGGTACGATGCACAGAGTGCCAAATCTGTTCAGAGGAAGGAGAATGTGTTTTTAAAAAGATTAATCAGTGCCCCAGCTACGGCTTCAATGGAGTTAATACATAAGGAACTAGATTTGTATTATGTTAATGACCTAATTGCCCTCCGTCCCCTGTCCTTATGGCGTTCAATTTGGGCAAAGGAGGAGACAAAGTTTACGCAGGACGTAATAACTGATTGTATTAAACTCGACCGCCGATCAATGTTCCCTCTAATTTTTTTCCTCTGTGTGCGGCAGTGGAGGGTCTCTGTGCGCTGCAACCATGGCTATGTGCGCCAGGAACCAAAACGCGTGTGTCTGCGGCGCCAAATGGCACTCAAAAAGTTTACTTTAAAAAGTGAAAAGATGGTGCATTTTCACACATACAGCGCCACAATAAGGGTTTTAAGAGCACTTTGCAAATTGGATAAGCACGCCATGACATGAATTGGTTACACTGGCAAGTACAGTTCAAGTTTAGAAAAGCACCAAACTTCAACGGTGGTACCATCATAAGATTTTAATAAATATTCTTAACTGGAGCACAGTTCATTGGGTGGAGAAATGTCCCCGTGCTCTCTCTGCCCAGTCTTTCCTTCTGTACCCCTAGCTGCCCCGTGTCTCTCTGCCCGTTCTGCCTTCTGTTCTAAGCTGCCCCTATATTTCTGTATTCTGTATTTTGCCTCTGTGCCATTCGTTTTTTGTGCCCGTCTACCCTCTATGCCACTCGTTTTCCCCTCGTTTTTGTGCCCCTTTTGCCTTCTGTTCCACTTGTTTTTCCCTCATTTTCTGTGCTTTTCTGCCCTCTGTTCCACTCGTTTTCCCTTGTTTTTTGTGCCTTTCTGGCCTATGTCTCACTCTTTTTTTGTGCCTTTCTGCCCTCCTGCCTTCTGTTCTGCTCATTTCCCCAGCTGCTGTGACCTTTTGTTTAGGTATCGCTGTTAATCAGAGCCCCTTCACGGGCTCCGATTAACAGCAATCCTTAAACAAAAGGCTACATTCTGCCCCGCGCTTTGCTAATAAAAAAGTAGAGACAGTTTCCAAATGCAGCGCGTACTTTAGCACACGCTGTGTTTGGAAACTGACTACCAGCCGCACAGCAGACATAGAACAGCCAGGGGGCATGGGCCTGTCTCACCCTCCTGGATGAGAGCCCTGGCTGGCACCAGCCAAGGCTGATAGGGGCCCACGTGGGCTCAGACCGCACAGCAGACATAGAACAGCCAGGGGGCATGGTTCACCCTCTCACCCTCCTGCAGAAGAGTCCTGGCTGGCACTAGCCAAAAGTGCCAGGGGCATGGTTCACCCTCTCACCCTCCTGCAGAAGAGTCCTGGCTGGCAACAGCCAAGGGTTTAAGGGCCCATGTGGGCCCACACAGACATAGAACAGATCAGCCCCAGAGGTTGGGGCAGAAATGTGAACTCTTCGACAAGCCTTCATACATCTCTTCTCTGTGGCTTCGGATGTTTACCTCTGGTTGACAAGAAAATCTCACTTTGAATAGAAAAGGAAAATGCTTCCAGAGTGCGCTCTCCTTCCTCCTGAGGACAGATGCCTTGTGCCTGCCGAGGAAGGTGCATAAGTATCAAACAATAGCAGAAGCCGAAAGCATGGGTGCCGGTGAGACACTGTGCATGCATAAGTGTCTCTGGCACGCAGTGCATGCATAATGTCTCTGGTGCGCGGTGCGAGCACAGGTGTCTGTGGTACACGGTGCGTGCATGAGTGTCTGTGGTACATGGTGCATGCTTAAGTGTCTGTGGTACGCAGTGCATGGACGAGTGTCTGCAGTACACGGTGCATAAATAGGTGTCTGTGGCATGCGGTGCATTCGTAGGTGTCTGAGGTACACAGTGCATGCTTGAGTGTCTGTGGTACTGCTACTCACTAATAAAGGAATAACCTTTAGGCATATCTTGAGGTAATCTTATGCACCTAGGACCTCTTAGCAGGAGCAAATTTTGGTTGGAAGCGCAATCTAAATTACGAAACAATAACTCTTGGAAAGCCCCCATACAACTTATCTAAAAGCAAGGCACGAATAGCAAGTATTTTAACTTTACCTCCAGAGAGGGGCTTCTCCGCTGCCATGTGCTGTGGCAAGTCCAGGGCTTTAATTCAGTGTAAGAGCTGGCAATGCAATCAGGAGACTACCTACTCTACTTCCTAATTTGTATTTTTCTTTAGCTTCCTGACTGAGCGAAGAGGTCCGACACTTTTTTAGACACACCCCCATCCAGTAGGCCCATCTGCATGCTCCCTTCTAGCCCTGGTCAAGAAGACTTATCAATGCCCCTGTTCCTCCTCCATGGGTTCCACACCTTCCATTTTTTTGAGCATCCCCTTCCTGTATGTACCGGTTTCTCTGCCATCATGCACCAGTCCATGTCCTTTGCCCAGTCCTCCGCCCAGGCTTGAATGTCTGTGCTTGGCACTCCCACCCCCCTAACTTCTGGCTGTGTTCCTCTTAGCCACTGCCAGTACCACCATTAGCAGCAGTTTGGTGTGCTGCAGAGGATCATCATCACCTCACATACGGAGTATCAGCATATTGACGGTATTCTCTACTTTTGTCCCTGTTGCTCTGTAGAAGCCCTGTCCAACTGGAACGGCGTAGGGCTGGATTCTCTCATAAGCCCACATGGTGTGTAGGAACTCTAAGTGTGACGCATCCCCTGCTGCCCACACTGGAGCCTGCCCTACCCATGTTATAGATGAAAACCCCGTTGTTGTATGCCCTGTGCAGCAATTGCAGCTGCGCCAGATGTAACTCTGGCCTTATCGCTATCACCCTCTGGGCCTGGAGCACCTCCTCCCACTCCCCATCCTCAAGTGTGTCCACATCTTTTTCCCAAGCAGTCCTTAGTGTGGACATTCCCTCCAGCGAATTAGACATTATTTTTCAATGTATTAGGGAGATGGCTTTCTTAGCCAATGGTTCCCTTAGTAGCCTACCCTCCAGGGTTGAGGATTCTTTGATTGTGTTGTCACTAGTGGTGTGTGCTGTCAGTGCTTCTCTTACTTTCAGGTAGAGGAACAGCAAGTCCAATATTTGAGATCATCCATCTTCTGGTTGGAACTTAACCCCTTCGATGCTCATGACGAGCTCAGCTCGTCATGCAGTACACTGGTCGTGTGCTGACGACGAGCTGAGCTCGTCATGAAAAAGGGGGATCAGAATATTTCAGCACCCAGCGGGAATTGCCTTAGCAGCCAAGGTGTTAAGGAACCTTGAAAGCATGTGCTGATTCCACTATACTTCCTTTGGTTCATAGCCATATTCACAGCCAGTAGGAAACCTGCTCTTGTCTGTCAGAGAGTTCAGTCTCCATCTTTACCTGCGCTCACGCAGTACCATTATTACTATGTAATTTGTTTTTTATTACTAATTAAGTAGCGTGTTCGTTTTCTTTGTACTTGCTTTTGAAGGTTCTACCATTCAGTCGCAAGCTGTTGAAACCAGTTTGCTTTCATTTTGCACGACCGTGTCTAGGGATGGTTGTAAGAGTGGCATGCTGTCAATGGGGAAAAGATAAGGCAATGGCAGGCTTAAGGAGGCTGAGCTTGTGACAGTTCTCAGATAGGTACAGTTTGACCTAGGAACTTTTAGGAGAGTTACAGTATTTCCTGGTCACACCTTTGAAATACAACTTCAGCACAGACTGGCCTCGCCCAGTAATGCTGGGAAGTGCCTATTTTCACCCTTGCTTGAGGCATAGTTATTGTGCGTCATATTGTGTGACTCTGTAGTGGTAGCCACGCAAGTCTGTAATTATTGCAGATGCTCTGATCTTCTGTGCACCATACCTAGGTTTGCAGGTATTCTAAGAACCACAGTCCAAACATATTCAAACATATTCAGCGAGTGCGAGAAACTTAAGTGCCTTGGAAGCCAAGGACTGAGATGGCCTCAACCCGGGCTAGGAAAGTCCAAGGCGGATATGTTCAGGACGATTATCCTGAGTTAAAGCAGGCCAGACAAGAACAGTGCAGCATGCAGAATGCAGTCCTGCCAAGCGTCACGCAACATGTGTGACGCCCACGCATTTCGGTGCTGTGATCCGCATCACCGCACTGAAATGAATTGTCACGCATTTTGCTAACGGTGCTTGTCACTGTGCCCGTCACGGTGTGGCTCTCTCTGCTGCTCGAGGTGCCGGCCGCCTGTGTCCCAGCAAACAGTTAACAGCAGTGCGCAGCTCTCTGAGAGCCGGCGCTACAATGTATCGGAGTAGCACTTCTGTGCCGGTGCGGGCTGCCTGCCCTAGTCCCGATACGTGCAGCCAATCATGATCACCGGTGTCACCAGGGGGCCGGAATTAATAAAATCCGGATGTGCGGTACTCCTGCATCACGTCTGCTGCCAGGAACTGACAGGAAGTTAGTCGGCGGGGGAATCTGAGTGAGCGTGCAGGCTGCCTCGGCCGTGTGGCTCAGCTGCCTCAGTCAGTGCAGTTGCAGTAAATTTACCCGGGCCCCGGCGATCTCAATTGCCTTCACCGAGAGGGACACTTGACTGACGGACGGTCACTGGATTGCACACGACAGGCTTTGCTGACTCGAGGACTCACTGACTGTGACCAGGTGAGGCTCAAATGGTAATTGCGGTGGTGGCTTGCGGCCTGAGCTACAACAAGTGATGTGAAGTAAGACAGGAGTGGTGCAGTGCTGCAGCCACCCGAGTGTGTGTGTGACTGTGCTCTAAATGTGAACACAGTCCTGCCCATGTTTGCTGACATCTGTTTTCAGTCAAGCCATCAGTGTTTCTGGACACTCTAGCATTTTACATACTTTGTAAATATTTAAACTCACCATGATTATAAAATCTTACATTCTGTTCAACACGAACTCCAGAAACAGGAAAAGCTTTCAATACCCATCGTTTAGGCCAATGCATATTTGACCATGGTGTTGTAAATTCAAATTGCAGAGGCCTCTGCACACCACCCAAAACGTTGCGCAGCACGGACACACCCATGGTGCAGGCCTACAGCATCTGTAACAGACACGACTCCAGCTCGGTATCGGCCACGCAGAGATGATCGGTGAGCAATGCTTTGCGAGTGGCCCTTCACACGTCGTCCTCGCAAGGCTGCTCCAGCAGCGAGAAAGCCCAGGCCTGGCCCCCGAAACATCAGAAACAAGAAGTAGGCGACCAGCATCAAGCAATAGAGCAGGCAAGGGTTGGGCCATAGCACTGTTGGTAGCGTACTCCTCTGCACCCTGGGCTAGTACCCGCCGACGGTGCCAACGTTTCACAGCTGAGTAACAGGTATGAGTCTTGTATTGCAGCAAACATAGAGGGGTTCGGCAGGGCTTTAAGTGGGCCGGGTCTGTCCGGGTCTGAGCACCGGCAGTTATTTTTAGGGGGCCTGGAACCGGGTCTCTATCGGGCTCTGTTTTCAGGCCTCCAAAGGAAGTCCGTTTTCTTTTTCTTTTTCCTTGACAGCAGTGAGAGCATGCACACGATGTGCCCATGCTCACAAACAACTTCAGAAGAACAAACGTCTTACTTTTTCACAGCGCCCCTTACCGCGCTTTCACTTTTACAGTAGCTGTTGCGCTGTCCCCGAACTCACAACACTCCCTCTCCAGTCTCCTCGCCCCCACTACTCGGCAGCAGAAGCCAGGAGTAGCAGTGCCACCGAGTCACGACACGACTCCATCTTGCAGGAAGACGAGCAGTAGCAACTGCGTGGTAACTGGCACAGGATCATCTAAAAGTCCTTGGAATTAATTTTGTGCATGTGAAGAAGCGTTTCTTAACCTTGCATTCCAACCTCCATAACTGATCACAAAACTACCCCAAAGGCAGTGTGTCCAAATAGAACAGCGTTTTCATTTAATGACTGTGCTTTTTCTTTGTCTTGGATCAGAAAGGCACGACAACATACCCTCAAATATTATTCAAACATACGAGTGTGCTTCCTTCGCCGTATTATTTGATATAAAGTGATGAGCATAATTTGGGCAGACACTTGAAAAACAACGTGTAGGCAGTAAATAAACATTCATACCGCCAGCCGAAAAACCACAGTCACCCCTTCCTCTGCCCCCACCTGCTGCAACTGCTTCGCATTTCGTACCAGCTGCAACAAAAATGAAAAGTACATTTGGGTGGTTCCTTTCACCAAGTGTATTTCTGCCTAGGATTGGACAGTTTCACAATTATTTCGGATCTACTCACTTTGCACCCTTCCAACTGTACCTGCGATCCTTTCATTAACAGCGCGTGCAGAGATGGGGTAAGCCAATGCTGAACAGCCTCACCCCCATTTTGAAAAGGATTGACAGCGAATGAGGAAAAGCAAAGATGTGCACCTGCCCTTTGGAACAGGAGTGGGGTGGTGACAGGAGTTTTTTTGTGCTTGGGGACTCCATTTGATTTCATGGAAATAGAAAACTTCACGTACCTACTACCTACAGAACGGATGTTTGCTGCGAAGTGCTGGTACTCTTTCTCTCACCTTCAAGTTACAAAAGTGTGGGCACTCTGTACAGGAGAGCACATGCCCGTTTGAAGCACTGGATAGTAAATGAAACTTTCCCTGCCAATGACACACAAAAAAGGCCCCCCACATCCTAGCACTCAAACAAAGCTAATGTGTGCTACATTACTTTGACATATGTCAAGGCTTAGTTTGGGCCCTAGAGTCAGGCAGTTTTAAAAGTGCATTTGTTTCATGTACTTTGTGCAACACGTTATTGCTGATATATGGTGCTTAATGTAACTGCTCATTCTCAGTTTTGGTTGGCAGAGCACGGTTTGTGTTGTATGTTTGGTACAGGGCTTTAAGTGGGCCGGGTCTGTCCGGGTCTGAGCACTGGCAGTTATTTTCAGGGGGCTTCGAAATGGGTCTCTATCAGGCTCTATTTTCAGGCCTCCATAGGTAGTCTGTTTTCTTTTTTTTTTTCCTCGACTGCAGTGAGCGCATGCACATCGATGTGTGCATGCTCATTTTGCTCACCACTGAGCAGCGGAGATAGTGAGCATGCCAGGTGAGCCGCGTTGTAGGAGGAACGCAGCTTTAGAGAGCCATTTTCTCTCAGGATTTCCCTTCCTGCAGCGCAAGTGCAACGTCGTAGTGGTGCCAGCCTTCACATCATGGGATGATTAGGAGAGAGACGACCACAGGCAGCCCGCTCCAGCACAACCCTGCTCTGACTTTTCACACTGAGCGTCAAGGCTGCAGTGTAATCAAGCGATAATTGAAAAGCAGAGAGAGGAACTAGTCTGCTTGATCCTGCCCCAGCCCTAACACAATGCTAGTTATCTTGATTTAGACCACGCCCCTACTTGGATTGGCCACGCCCTTTAAGTGGTTTCCCCGCCCATTTTAGAGCACCCCCAGTTTTTTTTTCCCACTTAAAGCCCTGGGGTTCGGGTATTCTACATAATAGTCAGAGCTTGACTATTTGAGAGGCGTGTTTGTACAGCAGCTACTCGAGTTACGTTTTGCTTGTAAACACTGGAGTAATTTAAACACCACTACCTGCAATCCGAAAGAGGCAAATGAAAGTGTCCTTCTTCAAGAGGCCTGTATATTGAGCGTTGTTAAGTTGTTACACCAAAATCCATTCTTTATAGAAATGCAGAAGGAAGTGCTATTTAAAAAGTACGTTTTTATGATTATATGACTGGATACACCTAGGCCTTGCATTCTTTTTCGAAACCCCAGTGACTGAAATGACCTCAGTTCCCTTTCAATTTACTCTTCTTAATGCAGCTGCTATGTGAGTGCATGTAGATCCATTGTTCCTGTGTCTTCATCGCTTGATTTTGCTCGAAAGAAAGTGTCACTCATAGTCGTCTAATGTCACTCATATTTACACTGAAATTATGAAAAAGTCACACAAAAGTAATCTGAAACCTTGGCAGCTTTGAGAATGCTTTATAAATGCTGCACAGTCAGTCCTTGCGAAATCGCGTGTATGTTTCCCTCTTGCTATCTGCCCTATGTGTCTCCTGATCTCATCCTCAACCCTCCCCTCTCGCATCACAAACCATGTGGCCCTTTGTGAAAACATTTGTTAATGGCAGCCCCGTCATGCGCTGCAATTAACAAACATTTTCACAATGGTTCACAATCAGCCCCCAACCGCTCCCCCTTAAGAGAAGACATTTAGCAAGTCCGTGCTTTTGGACTTGCTAAATGTCTTCTCTTAAGGGAGCGCGGTTGGGGGCTGATTGTGAACCATTGTGAAAATGTTTGATAATTGCAGCGCATGACGGGGCTGCCATTAACAAATGTTTTCACGAAGGGCCACAAACAGCCCGCAGCCACAGCCGGAATTACCGTTTTCGCGCCGCTCGCGTTTTAAAAGCGGCGGCGCGAAAGCACTCACAGGATGTGTGCGCGCTTCCCTCGGGACTCTGCGCGCTCGGGTGTAAGCAAGGTGCGCGCGCGCGCGCCCGCGCGGCATACAGGGAACACTGCCGCCGATCAAATATCCCCTGGCTGAACCATATACATCATTGGTATAAAACATTGTATGGTTTGGATATTTTTAATGATTTAATAATGGATCCCATACTATCAAAGCGGGAATTGAAGGTCTCGTTTTTGAACTATACAGCAGAGACTAGAATGGAAAAATATAATAAACAGAGCACATTCAATTTCTATCAACAATATAACATCAATGCAAGTTTCCAATCTTACCTTGTAACAGTTAGTATTCCCTCCCATCGATTTGTGTTAACCCGTCTCCGCCTAGGAATGTGCATCACCTTGTGGCCTTCCCTGTGCCTAAAAAACCTGGAACTTGTTTGTGCCCATGTGATGGCAAATCAAAACAGAGCACGTGTCACTTCATGTTATCTTGTACTTTTTATACCTCTTTTAGGAAATATTATTTGAAACCCATCTTTTTAAAGTATAATACGCATCATTTACAAACAGCAATGAAACTAGTGTTTAATCTAGAGTCCCCAGATGTATGTTTTTATGTGGCCACTTATATTTTAAAATGTATTTCTGCAAGAAAATCAATTATTAAATGAATTTTTCTCCAGCTGCTAAACGTACTATGCACTTTAAAAACAAGATGTTAACATCATGTATTATTATGCTAATTTGCACACATATGTTTGTCGGACTAATTGCTGCTACTGTATAATATTCACTGTGGAATGGCATAGCACTTGCACTTTATTCCACTTATCATCATTCTCTGTGAATAGCTAGTCAAGGTGCTGCTAATTGCGTATTGCACTTTAGGAAGGATGCTGTAGAATTTTCCTCTTGAATTGCCAATTTGCACATATACTAATATAGAGACGATACTTACCACTTTAACTGCATATTTGCACATAACTAAGGTCGTATAATTGTCAATATTACAGTTAAATATATTTTTCGAATGGCCTAATGATTATGTTCTATAGATGCTGCTAAATGTATATTAAGATACAGAATTATCTGTATAGGGTTTCGTTTTAAGCCATATTTTGCTACTTTGTGTTTTATGGTAGCTTGCTTTAGTATTGTGTAAATTTTTATGTCTGTTGCTATATGGTTGTATTTTCTTTACAAACCGAATAAAGCATCTTTGACTTTGACTTTTGTTGTAGGTGTCAATTTCCTTGAAGTGCCCTCTGCTCTGCCCTGTCCTTTGTCAAAGGGACAGTTTACTACAGCAGGAGTGGCTCTAATTTTGATTGCCCCTCAACACAGATCAATGGAGTAAACAGGGTCATACCAGGCTGTCAGCCTTTACTGAAATATGTCTCATAAAAGTTCAAAGGCCTAACCTCTTTCATGAGTCCCTGTTCCTACAGTGTTCCACCTTATCAGATCCACCATCTCCTTGTCAATGAGCCTAGGCCCCACTAACTAGCAACTCTTCCTGGAACAGAGACCTTTGTGCAGAGGGTATTCTGCTCACCTTCCTCCAGTGTGTGTGTTCTCATCCCTGCATTCTCAGGAATGTCAGCAATCCACATCTTCCGTGTGGGGGTTTCAGACTTCACTTCCACTGGCCTTTCTGGGCCCTGGGCTATGGTTATGTAGCATGAATAACACATACATTCCAGAACGCAAAATGCACACATAAGTATCACATGCTGTCCTGTTATGCACAATCACCACTTAGGCCGAGAGTGAGTGCAGCCCATAGGCACCACTCCTGTGACACAGGTAAAAAGGCCTGGTCACAGACATTAGGCATGATGTTGGTGACAGGTAACATAGCTAAGCAATGGGGGGCTCAATCCGCTCCGACATATCAAGAGTGGCAAGGGGAAATGGATAGGGCAATGATGGCTGAGAGGGCAGCATATATACACTGGGGATGCCCCAAGAAGTAGGAAAGAATATGGGGCAAGTGGAACACCTACAGAGGGAACATTTGTTCTCCGTCCCCGAGGGGGTCTTCCGTGGACTCAAGTTGAATGTTAACAATATAGAATTGTATTATTACCAATATGGTAAAACAGTGTGAAATGTTTATGTACCTATAACTATTGAACCAGAGGTTACTGGGAGCCCGCTTAATGTCAAAATTGGTAGTAAACTGTCAAATTGTTATTTTTATATCATATGTAATAAAAAGAATAAAAACAAAACAAAAAAAGGCCTAGTCACACGGCTGAAACACAAAATGGGTACGCTGTCACCATTGCACGCTTGTCACCTAACTCCTAGCAAGGGCAATAGCCTTTTGCCATAACAAGGGCTGTGCTTGGTGAGCACCTCCTGGCCTAAACAGACCAATATTACCATGGTAGGTCATGGTGCACATGCATGATCTGTGTTCGCCCATGAACAAAGGTCAGTAAAAGAGATCTAGATATCCATGCAGCTGTGGCACTCAGAGCAGGGCTGCACTTCAGTTACCATGCAGGGGAATTTTCCGTTCCAGCATATATATATATATATCATGCAGTGCATTTACCATGATGCATTGTGGCAAATTAAGTGCTGGGATTTGAGGAAGTGTGCTTCCACCCTCCTTGTGTTTGAAAAGGCTCCCTTGAGCTACTGAGCTCATACACACACACTCTCTCTCCTTCACTCTCTCTCCTCCTCTCTCTCTTCCACACTCTCTCTATCCTTCACTCTCTTTCTACAAGTACACAGAATCTGGGGAAGCAGTGCAAGATTTGTTAGACACACAAGTCAGGTACAGCACAGGTAGCCAGCAGCATAAACTTTCTTCCACATGGAGAACAAGTGAGCTGAGTTCAAATTTTCTCACAAACCATTTCAGTATGTTTCATGTTATGCACAACGTTCTGCATGTATTTAGTTTCTCATTGTTTAAAAAAAAACCTCTACAAAACCGATATTACTCTGATTACTTTACTCTGCATTAGAATATATGCAATTACAATGAATTAGAATACAGAAAGCGATTTCTCTAATTAGCTTGCATTAGAACACAAAAAAGATTGTTCTTTTTACTCTGCTCTGCAGTAAAGGAGCTTAAATGAGATTTTCATTATCCTGAATTGGATTGTAGAATGAGTGTACTCCAGTTACATTACCCTGCATTTGACGTAAAAATATTAGGGGGATATTCTCAAGAATGTGTGATAATTACTGCAAAATTAGCTTAACGCAACTCTCCACATCGCAGTCTATCACGGGAATGTAACGCAGTGCTAACGTTGTATTCTCAACACGGCGGTACCATGCGATAGGCTCACGATAATGCGTCAAATGTCCACAATAAATTCAACCGATGCCGCAAAAATGCTAAACACAAAAGCAAAAAAAGTTGCACTGAGGGCAATCGAGATCCAAAAATGAGCGAAAACCAGCAACAGGCCTGCAATTCCCACGTGTCAAGTGGGAAAAGGCACCATAAAAGCAGAACAAAAACAAAGGGAAACAAAAAATAAGCGTAGCACCAAAGATGCACCCGGACTGGGTGCAGAGGTCAACGCGAACCCCACAAGCCCTACAGACCACCAGCAAGGAACAACGGGGTCGGGGAAGGCCAAGGAGAAGAGGAAGAGGAAGACTGGGTGCAGTCCGAAGGAAAATCAGATCAGTGTCACGGATGTGACAGAACACTACTATCAAATGAACTTCAATTTGACAAACGTGAATAAAGTCGGAGTGTCGAGGAGGTCAATGGAGTAGGCCAAGAGGCGCTGGCATGATGTGGAAAGCCAAACCAAGCACAAACCCACTGCCAACAGGAAGGCAGCAGGAGTTGGGAGTCCTGCGCCACAGGAGGAGCCGGAGGAAATGGAGGCCACAGTCATCAGTGCGGAGACGGTACAGGGAGTCGGGAGTCTGGACACAGCTGAATAGGGCCCGAGACAACATCAACAGGGTAACAACCAGGAACTGGGGGCACGGGGGGAGTGGGCACAATGGCACACATGCACAGCGATGTGTAGCACACTGCACATCCACAATGACCCTGGATCATGTCCCTGATCCCTGTGGCACACTGCAGCACACACACAGCAATAACAGCACATCCACATTGACGGACAATATGGTACAAAGTGCAACACCGACATTGCAGAACAGAAGACACAACTGGGTCCCCTCATGTGCAGAAACAGACCAATCACATCTAACATAGCCAGAAACTGTGAGATGGAAATGTACATGTACAACCTCACATCTGTCCAAATGTCCACTGTCCTGCATCAAAATTCAGCACCTCTCGAACAGTCACAATGTCCATTGTCATGCAGTCTGCATGTAAACAAGAACAATGCGCCAACATACATGTCAACACAATGTTCACATGCATCTCCCCTCACATTACAGAGGGACAAACAACACCTCCAGTAGAGCAGACCAGACATCTCATCAGTGATACTGGAGAGGACCACCACACCCTCGACACCAATGCCCTACAACAGCTTATAGACATCTTAGGCAATCCACCTCCAGGAGCAGGGCAGCCAAGCTGCATAGAGGAGACCCCAGCCCCTGTACAGACCACACAGCAGGAAGCCCCCGCCAGCACGGCTGGCTTCCAACACTTCACTGAGGCACACATCGCATTCCAATACAGATGTCGGAATTCCAAAAGGAGGTTGCCGAACAGGTGCGGTGCGGTCAGAGCTCATGGAAGCTGAACTAGATCACATACGTGTGTGTCTAAGTCCCATCAGGGACCACCTACACCCCACAAAGGAGACCCACACTGCAACAGAGACACATGCATTTGAACATTTCCTGTACTGAACCACGCCCAGAGCCCCATAATTATCATTCACACACCCACGCTGGACCTGCGTACGACGGACCAGTCCACTCCTCATACGTATTGAGTGGATGACGACAAAGCTATGTTTGCAAGGTCTTACCCGCTGCCTGTGGTGACATGGCTGCATCCGCTTTACATAGCACAATGTAATCTTGGAGGGCCCGGGGCACTCATGCATACATTATGACCACACGGACACACGTAGATAGTTTCTGGAACTGGCTATGGGCACGTGTGCCTGGCCCCTTTATTGGCAGGGTCACATGTACAGTGACGTATGTGCTGGATGTAAGCAGGGTGAATGTAAACCTGCTCTCACTGAGTGGTTGGTGCTGGCAACAACTTGAACAGTGATCCCTATTAAAAAGGAAACAGAGGGGGCGTGGCCAAGATGGCGGGGTGAGCGGACGCTTCCTCCCGTAGCTCCCCCGGCCCAGCTCAGCTCGAGCCCCGATTCCTGCGCTTCTCTCCCCCCGCGGCTGCACTGCGGGCGAGAAAACTGTGCCGGAGTTCTTGGAGCACATTTTGACACCACCTTGACTTCTGCTGCCCCGGGGGAAGTCCCCGAACAGTTTGCTCAATGATCGCTCCGGGGAGCAGAGCCTGGGTCGCCCCGAGGAGAAGGGACTGGAGGCGGGGCATATCGCGGCGCTGTCCGCGCGCCTCGGCTGGGCCGAGTGCTGAAAGCTGGAGACCCCGGGGAGCGGACTAGACGGACTCCGCGGAGTGTGGAAGCTTCCTGGCCGGCGCCCTTGTGGCAAGAACCATCGCTGGACGACAGACCCCAGCCCGGCGACGGCGATCCACCCCCCTGCCATGGGTGTCGGTGTGTGACGCCCTGCGGACCCCGAGCTTGGAAGTGAGGGACGACGGAGTCTGAGCGGGGCCCGGCCCGGGCGTACTGGCCGGTGTTAATGGGAGACATTGGTTTCGCTTCTTCCCGACCCATTGCTGTTTGAGGGTCGCCCATAGACTTGCTGGCCTAGGCTGCCCTCCCGGGTGCCGCCCTCCCGCCATCTTGTCTTTGTGGAGCTGAAACTGGTGGCCCTCGCCCGCGCCCTTATCATACGGGCGCCTTGGTTCCTCCTGGTGCCTACACATCTGCTGTCCTCCCTGAGAGCACACAGCTGAAAGCCTCCGTTTTGAACATTGCTGACCACCCTGACTGGCTCTATGGTCGTCTCGCCCTGACCCGGGCCGCCATTTTGTCGCCTGTGACGCACCACCCTTGTCCTCGGTGAGGCCTCCACATCTGGTGCCCTCGAGCAGTGGGGCACATCCACAGCGGCTGGCTCTAGGCCTCATCCACCGCGGAGGCCAAGATGACTGGGAGACGAGGCGCGGCACGGGGAGATCGCACTCTGCCGGAAATGCTCGGCAGGTCCCAGCAACTACGCGACAGGACGCAGCCGTCCCCGGGGTTCTCCCGGGCCTCCACGGACGCCACCGGAGGCGAACCACCAGTCACGAGGTCCTTTATGGAGGACTTATTCAGCTCCCTCAAGGAGGAATTCCAGACTCTCAAGACCGAGGTGGCCGGAGAGGTTCGTGAAGTGCGTAGGGAGGTCGAAGGCCTGGGCGAGCGGGTCGACACTGTGGAAACGGCGGCCCAGCGTCGCGACGAAGAGATAGTCCACCTCCAGCAGGACGTCCTCCGCCTACGGGAGCAGTGTGTCGAGCTCCAGGCCCACTCGGAGGACCTCGAGAACAGGACCAGGCGGAATAATATCCGGGTGCGAGGCGTTCCGTCCGCGGATGAGGGTGCGGACATAGTGGCCTATCTGCAGGACCTGTTCCGCGACATCTTGGAAGAAGGAGCGGACTTCCAGATCCGCATCGACAGAGCACATAGGGTGGGCCGCCAGCGCCAGTCATCGGCGCCCCCGCCTGATATCCTGGCATTCCTGCTGGATTTCCCCTTAAAGGAGCACATCATGACGGAGGCCCACAGGAAGCAACCGCTGTCCTTCCGAGAACGACCCGTGGCGCTCTATCAAGACCTGTCCGCCATCACACTGCAGAAGCGCAAGTCTTTCCGCATCGCCACGGACTTTCTACGGGAGCATGAGACGGCCTATTCCTGGGGTCACCCCTTCCGTCTTATCTTTCGATGGAATGGGGTGCTACATCAGCTGCGCTCCCTACAGGATGTCTGTGGGGTGCTGGGACTCACAGCTACGGAGGAAGAAGGAGCTACGCCCGCATGGAGGCGCCCCAAGCGGCGAGGCCGACGGAGATCGAGGTGGCGCCAACCGTCGGCGACAGTGAGTCGTCCTGACTCTCCTACCATCAGGGCGGATATGGCGGAGGCCCTGAGGACTGCGGCCAGGAACTTGCCTGAATCTGACGGCGTGGCCCAGACGGCCTAACTTTACTCCGGGGGGAGAGATTCTTGGCTTCTATGATGCTGGGCTGGGGCTGGGGGTTGGGGGGGAGCGGATGGAGGTGTGTGGCTGGACGTCCACTTGACTGTTTTCTGCAGACTCGCCCTCATGGGCTGGACTGAGACAATGGGGTGTTTTTTCCTGTTTTTGGTTTTGGCTGGTTGCCATGGGTTGGTTTTGGGGGGGTTTAAGAACTGGTTTGGTGCTGGGGGGGTCCCGTCCGATATTGTCCGAACACTTGCGAAACCGATCCTGGCCTTCCCTGCTCCCCTGCCCCGCGTGCCCCTCCCACTGATCCCTCGCTTACTGCATAGCGCTTTGCTTCCCCGTGAGCGATGCCGCCCCTGAAAGTAGTGACCCTTAATGTTAAGGGTCTGAATAACCCTGTAAAGCGTAGGGCGATCCTTTCCCTGCTAGAGGGGTCGCAGGCGGATATTTGCCTCCTGCAGGAAACCCATTTACTCTCTAAAGACTGCCATAGGTTGCGCTCTGCCAAGTTCCCCACGCAACTCTTTTCCTCGGCTGCGACTAAGACTGCGGGGGTGGCCATTCTTCTAGCTAGCTCTTTCAGGGGTGAGGTGTTATATAAACATGCCGAGCAGAAGGGGAGGCTTCTAGTGTATCGCATGCGTCTGGGAGGTGTTGCCTTTACGGTTGGTTCCGTTTACAGCCCGAATGACCACCAGGATCGCTTCCTGGACTCTGTGTTAGTGGACGTTACTGCCTCGCCCGACCGCCATATTATCTTGGGGGGAGACCTGAACATGGTCTTCGACTCCACCCTGGATAGGTCTGCCCAGCGCTTTCCGCAGACGGGGGAGCTTTCTAGCGCGGTGCAAGACCAGATTGCTGAGATGGATCTACATGACCTCTGGCGCACCATGCATCCCACCGACAGGGACTACTCATATTTTTCCCACGCACACCGCACCTATTCGCGGTTAGATTATCTCCTGGTGAGCGGCCCGCTTCGCTCGGCCGCCACGGCGGCGGACATCGGGGTCTTGTCCTTGTCCAATCATGCGCCGGTTTCCGGAGTTTTTGCTTGGCCGGCGGCCCCCCCCTCCAGAGGGATGTGGCGGCTTCGGGACACGCTTCTCCATAAGAAACTGGTGGTGAAGCGAATAGAGGAGGTCATCCGAGAGTACCTGACCCACAATGACAACTCCGATACGTCCCTGGCGACGCAGTGGGCGGCTTTGAAAGCAGTCATCAGGGGGGAGTTTATCTCCATTTCCTCGGCGGAGAATAAGGAGCGCCAACGCAAGAGGGAGGAACTAACGGCGCAGGTCAGGGAACTTGAACAGGTTCACCGCCGGACGGGGGCTCCTCGTGTTTGGAGGCAGCTGAAGGCGGCGCGGAAACTCCTCTCTGCGTTGGACCTGGACCAGGCGGAGTATGCGGCGTTACGCTTGAAGCATGCCTATTACACCGGCGGAGATAGGTGCGGTAAGCTCCTGGCCCATCGGCTCAGAGCTGCGCAGCAACGCAACGTGGTAAAAGAGCTAGTGGGAGTAGATGGGGTCCCGGTTTCCGGTGACGCGGAGGTGGCGGATTCCTTTCGTGCCTTTTACGAGGCGCTGTACGCTGCAGAGCCCTCCCCACCGGGAGAGGCTGAAGCCTATCTGGACTCCGTGACCCTCCCGACCCTGGATTCCGCCCAGGCGGACCACCTGGAGAGGGATATTCACGTGGAGGAAGTCATCTCCGCTATTGCTCGGCTCAAGCACGGCAAGGCTCCGGGCCCGGATGGCTATACGGCCTTGTTCTACAAGACCTTCTGTCCCACTGTCGCGCCTCTCCTGGCTCGCTTATTCAATTCCTTCTCCGACCCAGGAGCTATCCCGCCGGACCTTCTCTCGGCGACTGTGTCGGTTATCCCGAAACCGGGAAAGGACCGGACTCTGTGCGGCTCGTACCGGCCCATCTCGCTTTTGAATGTGGACCTCAAGCTTTACACGGGGATCTTGGCGGCCAGGCTTGGTCTACACCTGCCAGGTTTGGTGGAAGCGGACCAGGCCGGTTTTGTACCCGGTAGGCAGACGGTCGACAACACCAAGAGGGTGACGCACGTGCTAGAAAAGGCCTCACGCGTCCCGGGGGAGCGGATGCTGCTATCGGTCGACGCGGAGAAGGCCTTTGATCGGGTTCATTGGCCGTACCTCGAGCTGGTCCTTGGGAAACTGGGGATCGGCGAGAAGTTTCGCACTATGGTCTTCAATTGTTATAGGAGACCGTCAGCATCTGTGCGTGTCAACGGACACAGCTCCAGCAGCTTCGCCATTGAACGCGGCACGAGACAGGGTTGCCCCCTTTCGCCGCTCCTGTTTGCCCTCTATATGGAGCCGTTTGCCCAGAGGATTCGCGATAACCCGGACGCTATTGGGGTGAAGATGGGGCAATACACGCATACTGTCAGCTTATATGCGGATGATGTCTTGCTGACCCTGGATGACCCCAAACGGTCGCTCCCTGCCTGCGTCCAGGAGCTGGACTCCTTTGCCCGCGTGGCGGGCTTTAAAATGAATATGACTAAGTCGGCTGCCCTGGACGTGTCGCTCTCTGTCGACACCAGGCGGGACCTCCAGCGTCTTTTTCCTCTGCAGTGGTCCTCCTCCACGGTGCCTTACCTGGGCATTTTGCTTGCTCCCTCCCTGCCTGCAACGGTCGCCGCTAACTATTCCTCTCTGGGCAAAAAAGTCAAAGACGAACTCGGCCGATGGAACAAAGGCCTGCTCTCGTGGCTGGGCCGTATCGCAGCGGTGAAGATGACGATACTGCCTCAGATCCTGTATCTTTTTCGCGCTCTGCCTCTCCAGCCTCCTGTAGGTTGGATACGGCAGACGCAGGCAGACATCTCCCGCTTTGTGTGGCAGGGTCGTAAGCCGCGGATGAAGCGGGTCCTCTCCATGCTTGCCCCGGAGGCGGGGGGTCTCGGGGTCCCGGACCTCCGGAAGTACTTTCAGGCGGCGCAACTTCGGTACTTGGTGGAATGGAGCCGGTGGGAATCGGACAAGCATTGGCTCTTTCAAGATCAGGCAGTTGCGGGCCGTACCCTCCAGGAAGTCCCGTTCCTGCGGGGCACTCACCGCCCGCCTAATCTCTACGCCTCTTTTATCACCCGGGTTCCGCTGCGAGTGTGGGACGCGGTGTGTGAGCTACGTGAACTCACCACTTTTCCATCACCATTCACTCCCATCGCTGGCAATCCAGACTTCACTCCGGGTCTGGAACCGGGAGCCTTTTCCCACTGGGTGAGCGCGGGTTGCAGGGTGCTTTTCCAGGTTTACGGGCCGGAGGGTGTGCTCCCCTTCCAGCAGCTCCGACAGGAGTTTGGCCTGACGGAGGGGGACAGACTGCGTTATATGCAAGTCCGCCACTGGGCTCTTCAACCCTCAGTACGCGACGTCGCTGCCCGTTCGATTACGCCCTATGAGCGATGGCTGGTAACCCGGGCCTCGGATGCCAAGCTTATCACCGACTTGTACAAGTTTCTCCAACCCCCGCCGTTTCATTACATAACCCAGGGAGGGAGCGTTGGCACAGGGAATTGGGCAGGACCTTGAGCCACAAGGAGTGGGACAAGATTGCGTATCGGGCGAGGCACTCTGCGTACCACACTGGGCTGACGGAGACCTTTACTAAGGTATCCACCTATTGGTATTACACCCCGGAGAGGCTTTACGAGATGCGCAAAATCGGTGATAAAGGTTGCTGGCGCGGCTGCGGACAGGAGGGTACCCTCACGCATATTCTCTGGGAGTGCCCGGTGCTGTCGGCCTATTGGAAGGAGGTCCTGGATGAGGTAGATAAGCATTTTGAGATCGAGCTCCCGCGCTTCCCCGCGTATGTTTTGCTAGGCCTCCCTAATGACCTGATGTACCCGCTGAAGTCCCGTAGGGGTAGACAGATTGCGATTGCGCTAGGTTCCGCGGTCCAAAACATCCTTGTACTCTGGCGCACCCCTACTGCCCCCTCCATCACTGGTTGGCTACACAGGCTCTGGCAGGTACTAGGCATGGAGAAGATGTCGCTCACGGTGGCTGGGAATGTTGACCAGTTTGAAGAGCTCTGGCACCCCTTTTTGGCACTGCTGTCCACGGAGTTTCGCGAACTCACATGTCCACGGTACCTGCGACTCCTTAGGCTAACACCGCCGGCGGCTACAGCGGAGTGAATGTGCGGGTTCGGGGTACTGGGGCTGGGGGTGGGGAGTGGGGTTATATGCTTTTAATGCTGATTTTCGGACGGGGATGTTGGGGTATTGTTTTCTTCTTTTTCCTCCTTCGCTTCTCTTTTTTCTCCTTTTCTGGGGACGGGGGGTTGGGGGGATGGTGTGCTTTCTTCTCTACTGTAATGCGGGACGTTCTTCTAGCTCTGCCTTGCTTGGGGAGTGGGGGTCTCCTGGGGGGTCATTCACAATACCTTATTGCTTTATGACTTATGCCTTGTTACCCTCTGGGGCTTCCTGCCTCCCTCCTTTTCTTCTGAACCGCTGCAACGTTCCGCCTCTTGTACTGTGTATTCGCTTGACCTCCTATTCCCTTCCCCATGCTCTTTTTGTACTTTAATAAAATACTTTAAACCTAAAAAGGAAACAGAAAACATCAGCATTACAGATACAACTGTCAAGCAGCATGATGGTAGCCAGAAGAGGTACAGAGATCATCCAATATGCAAACATAAGTGTCCGTGAGTTGCAGTGCTCTGAGGTTGGGGCACTAGAGCTGAGCGTGCTCATGTGAATAAATTGTCTAGGATTGTGTCCCTTAAGGATATTCCTGATGCAGCTGCAGTGGGGTGTGTCACACCCGCATCATCTCCCTCATCATCGTCCCAGGTCTCCCACACTGCCTGCGGTGACATTGCTGCATAAGCTCTCCACAGCACAAAACTCGATCAGAAATGGTCCATGAGTTGTGGTGCACTGAGTTAGTGGCACCTGGAGTGCTGAGCAGGGGAGCAACTATTTACACAAAACGTTTGCCGGATCCAAGAAGCGAATGCGGCTTTCTGTTCTTCTCACCATGCACTCTGAGTAAACATCGGGAGAAGGCGGCCTTCTATGCCATTAGAGATACAACAGCGGTGTTGCTTAAACTTGTGGTATACCAAGCAATCCAGCAGAGATACAACACTACACTGCTGTGAATCCTGGTGATCAAATTGACACCCTTTTGAAAGTGTTTCTTTTCATGAGAACGCCTTGAATACTGATCCTGATAATTTTAACTGGATCGATTGACGCTCCCCGTTCTTCCTGTTTCAGTTGCGAGCTATTTAGCCCAACCTTCCATGAGAAATCAGTGTCTCCCAGGGCCTTTTGTCCTGATGAAGACCCCGCTTTAAGGTGTGACGTATACCTAGCAGTATATCTGGGGTCGAAACGTCGACAGCTAACACCATCTACCAGTCGATGCAACCACCATCCTACTCATTAATTAGTAGCATCGATATTATGGTTTCTTCCTTTTTAAATGATGAGTATTTATAACTCATTTATTATACTGGCTCAGGGCTCTGAAGCCAGACATATTGATTGTTCAAGAATCATATATTGGTATTTATGTCACGAATGACCTACCTTGCACATTCCCTCCCTACCTATCACTGTCCCCCACCTTCCCTCTCCTGGGGCACTACAACAAATATGTAAAAAAATTGGTTATAAAGAAATATGAACATTGTGAATAAATAACAGTGTGTCCAATTATTAGCTTGTGAAATTTGTATATAGTGTGATATTAAGTGTTTTGTTTATGTATTTGTGATACTCTCACTAGGACCCCTTATTCTGTACCATGTAGCACCCAGGTCCCTAGCGACTCTATTGGGTAAAACCCCCCTTATTCAATATGAGCAGGGTTTCAGGAAGATGATGGCATCCGCGACAAGTGTGAGCAACTCTGTTAGTCTGCCAGTATGACTGTTTCGACTCTGGCAGTTGTTGTTTTGGAGGTGGTCCTGGCAGTGGTGCTGTGTACCTCCTGGGGTGATGCGACGTCATTGCCGGTTAGGACTCAATTTGATGTGTGAGCCCTGGTGGACTGGAGTTGAGGCCGGAGGCAGCAGACAGCGCAGGGCCACAGACACTTGGCATTGATGAGCCCAAGTCCATCAACCCAGAGGCTATCCAATATCCTATCAGACAGGGTCCCTGACTTGAGCTGGCCAGAGTTAGTGGACCAGGATGCACAGCGGCCGGCACAGGCACACCGCCAAGGGACGGTGACTTGCGGGGCACTGAGGTATGGCCACGCAGGCTAAGCGGGTCCTTTTCAATGTCGGAGGTGAAGGTGAATGTGGCGGAGGGTTGAAGGCGACAGTGAAAGGTGCCCTCCAGGGCATGATGCAGAGGGCAGAAGCCACCCGGAAGCGGCAAATTGAGGGGTGTAATGCTGCAGCCTCGTTATTATCACCAAGTCGGTATCAGCTACATTAGGATGAAGACAACCCCCAGTCCATAGACTCAGATGCCACCAAAGTTCAACCAGAGAGTGTCCATGAATGTCGCAGACAAGCTTGTCTCACCTGATTATGAAGACAAGCTTGTCTCACCTGATTCATTAGTACACTCAATAGAATGTGAGCGCTCTATGTGACAGAATGGCCATCTGCACTTTATCTTTGTGTACCCTTTCGCTCTATGTACCCTATGCTGTCAATTACTATTTGGCATTAATCTAACATGTCTTCATAATTAAGAACTTTGAAGTTTGCCATGTTTATATATGATCGTTTTCAAAAGAATGTGCGCGCGTATTAGGCGTCAGGGGCTCATGGTTTGCCACCTATCCCATTCACCGCCCCCCCTTTAAATGTGAAAATTAATTGACCCATAAATCAATCCATGATTAATAGCCTATACGATATTCAAGTTTGGTTTAAAAAAAAACGACCATCCTACAATACATCAAACTCATTCCCCTTTTTAAATGTGCAAATTAATTGATCTATAAATCATTCCATGATTAACAGCACATATGATATTTCTACATTGCACCGAACCACAACGTGGATTTAGATTGAGGCATAAGTCGACATAGCCACTACAAGATGGCGACCATTTCGGCTTACTTACTCAGCCTCCAGGTCGTCCCACACCACGTGATCAGGCCACCCAATCAACTATCACTATATATTGGCCCGTGTGGCTGTGTTGTTTAGCTCACCTCTGATTGGATACAGAAGAGACGCTTCGTGCCAGTTACTCGCTACAGCAGTAAGTCCTGAAACGCCGCCTCGTCAATTTCACCTTTAACTCTATACCGCTGTGACTTCCTAAATAGAGCAGCGTGTGTTGTAACTGTGTCTGAGAAAGAAGTCACTTACATTGACTATTCGTCTTGGGACGCCGTTTCTCTATTATTGAACGTTTCACCGCTGTTGTCTCCTTAACTAAGTAGCGTTAGATGTAATTTGTTATAGATGCTGTTTTTCAACACAGCTAACCGTTACACGCCATGTAACCTCCACGTTCACGGCACTATAACTTGTTTTAAATTTAAATACTCAGAAGACAACATGCTTTCGAGCACTATGCTTACACCTCGTTCATGACGCTCTTTCTAACTTCATACGCGCAATTTACCAACTACTATATAAAGCGAATGTATGTTTTTTGCGCTGGAATACTTGATGAGCATTTCTTTTAGTCACCTCATAGAGACACGGATGGCCACGTATAACTTTCTTACAGCCGTCGTGTCACACAGACATCTGAATGCACGTCTTTATTTGCACTGCTTTTAGTATCTTCTCAAGATACGTTCTAGCTCTCAAATATAAATAGCAATATGTATTATTTCTCACAAAGTTTTGAATTGTGTGACTCACACTTGACATTAAATCCTTGATATAATACTCTTTACAGCCATCTTGGACCCTGAAATTGAGACCACAGGTTCCCTAAAGCTCTAAATCGTTCTTGGCTTGACTATTTGAATACTACTTCGGGGCAGACTTATAGCTTCCCTAAGGTAAATAGGTTTCCTTACCTTTGCTGAATCCCACTACAATGAATTAATTTTTTTTAAAAAAAATTCTTTAGCTTATCTGTGGTATCCTTCCACTCCCCACAGGCAATGATTTGTTCATACTCTGCGTGATTTCATCTACAGCTTTGTTCCAATAATGAAATAAGTAAGTGTATCTGCCTGTTCATTCTCCAAATAAGCCTTGTCAGTCAACCCTTTGGTTCCCATATTTACTGGTTTGAGCCTTGTAAATAATTATCTTAATTTGTACTATGTGTTTCCTTAAAACAATTTTACTGCCCAAGCCCGCAAGGGTATATTGGGTTACCCACCCCTACTTCCAGATAGTGTAATCAAGACCTAGTTCCAAATGTGTGACCTACTTGTCATCTGTGTATGCCGGTGGTGTACGTCAACGAGAACGGAGAACTGCAGGCCATGCTCGCGGAGGCTGTGATGGTCTGAGCAGGCTGCCAAGGTCACAAGTATCGGGCTTGGAGCTTACACTGGCACGTGGTGGGCCCTCTTTGACACATGCCAGTGTTGGTAGGTGAGCAGTGATGCCTGGGTGCGCAGGGGCGGGCAAGATGGATTCGGCGACCAGCGGCCCGGGGTGCAGCAGGTGCACAGGATTGCAGGCAACACCGCTCATGGCAACGGCATCGGCCTCGTGGCGGGGTGAGAGGTGCCGCCCTGGCAGAGACGTCGGGCATTCCAGAAGAGCTACATGCTTTTTATTCACACCCCTACGCTGGCCTGGCGTATGCTGGGCCAGCCCACTCCGCTCACGCTTACAGGGTGGGACTTAACAAGCTACATTTCTGATTCTGGATGGGGTGACATGGTTGCGTCCACTGTCCACTACACTCCACACACCAGTGGTGCATGTCGACATGGATATGTGTGTGATCTGCATACTGCAGTCTGGCCATCACATCCATGCCACACATGGCATTGTGTACATTCTTATTCATGGGTCACTTGCCTCCTTCACACATGCATTTTTCCCACCTCTCCCACAATCTGCTATTGTGTGGCTGAGGTGCCATGCCCTTGATGCCAGGTTCCCACAGTAAGTTGTGCTGTCGTGTCTGGGCATGTTGTATGGCATGTTGTATGTGAGTTTGTAACGTGTGCATTCTCAGTGTTGTGAGTTGCATGATTGTGGAGTTGAGGTGTGTGGTGTGCTCATTTGGTACTTGCCAACGAGCAGAGCATTTCCGTAGGTGCCATCCTGGTAGCACAGGTTGATGATGGACTGTCGGTAGATGTAGGAATCATGCACACTGCCTGGGTAGTTGGCGACGACGTTGGTGGAGATTCTCCGTTGATCCACTATTGCCTGCACCTTGATGGAATGCGTGAGCTTTCTGTTGCTGTAATTGTGTGCAGTGTCGACAGGGGGCACAAGTAGGACATGTGTGCAGTCAATTGCCCCTTAACAATTGCGGGAAGCCAGCTATGGCGTAGACGCCTTGCTTGGTCTCCAGTTGTTCCTGCGCAGTGTGGGGGAAGTATAGGTCCTGGGGTACCAAGCTGATGATGGCATCCAAGTCAGTTGTGAGGAACTTGGATTGGGCTGGCTGTGAGACTCCTCCGACTCAGGCGGTTCTTGGTTGGAAGGTAGCAGAGGCCAACAAGTGCAGCACGGCCAGCAGCTTTGTCTGAAGTGGGGTGTTGGTTGTCTGCTGTATTGGTACCGTCAGACTGTGGCAATGATGGTCATGATGCGGAGGACGGTTGTCCTTTTGAGCCTGTAGTGGACAATGACATTCTCTGGTATTGGGTCTGAGGTTGGTGCGTTTTCTGAAGGTCCGCTGTCTTTGTCTGCGATGCCTCTCTGGTAGTGCGGGGAGTACCCGGGGGTGGCGGGCCTGGGGGTGGTGGGTGTTGTGGCTCTCTTGGGCCTCCAAGCTGCATGTTCAGTGGCTCCATGGCATCTGTTGATCTTCAGGTGTGTCTCTGGCCTGGGCTCCTTTTTGTGGTGCAGACTGTCGTCCGACTTTACACCAGGTCAGAGCAGGTGTTAATTTCCTGCTGCTAACGTACCTTATCGCCTGTTTTGGGTTCTTGTCGCCGATCTGGCTGATCGTTGTGAATGTTGCGGAGTGGTGTTGTCACAGCTTTTTGCACAGAAACGCCTACTCTGCATCTCATTAGTAATAGCTGCCGGTGTCATCTGTGGCAATGTTTTTTGGCTGCTTTCGCAGGTAAACTGGTGATATGGGCTGTTATCACCAGCTTGTGAATGGGGTGATACATTTATCACCACATTGGCTGCGATAAAGTGCCGATAACTGAGCTATAAATCCTTGAGAATATGCTCCTTAGTTTATTGCTATGCCCTTTATGTCATGGCAAATTGCATTGCTTTACCCTGGTTTAGATTACTGAAGGCAATGGCACTGATTGATCTATTTGCCTTGTACTAGCTAATAGAACAAGAGTACAGTGGCTACTGCAGCCTGCATTAATTAAGAGACAATTACAATGATAGTTTTACGGTAATATATGTTATATAGAACCATACTGAAAGTTGTTAGATCTACGAGATCTGGTTTGGTAGTAAGGATTTAGCCTTTTTCTCATGCAAAGATGTCCTTTCTGGAAAAAAGCTCTATGAGAAAAGACTAGAATTTTAAATTCGATCGGTTTAGTAACTGGAAGCCAGTGCAAATGCTCCAGGTGAATTGCCAGAAGGGAATTTGTAAAATCATTCTTGCAACAAATTTCTGAACAACCTCAAGCCTATGGATCGGAGCCAGGGAGATCCAAGTACAAAATGTTAGAATAGTCTAGCCTGGATGTTACTATGGCATGAACAACAGTCTTCTGTGTGTTGTCTGGGACTAGATGAAGCATTTGTTTTAGAGATCTAAGTTTAGCAAAGTAGAGAGAGGAAATATTTTGAATTTAGGTCACAAAAGAAAGGTTGTCAAATTTTATTCCAGGGTTCCTTGCTGTAGATGTGGGAGTATGGGGAAGATCTAGGGCCACATGAATATAGTTTTTTTCAGTTTGCAAATGGCTTAATTCGCAGAATCGGGCCATTAGCAACCTGAAAAATGGATTTTCCTATGTACCAAAACCATTTCGTAATTCGGCAAAAATGGTTAGAGATTCGGTATTAGGAAGGGACGTGTTAAGGTTATCACTTCCTGATAGCAACTTGCAGTGGTATGTATGAATGTTTTGCAACCACGATGTGGTCCAAAACATGCACTTGTAACCACAAAACTTAATTTGGTGGTAACCAATTCACCTACGGGAAAGGGTCGCCAGGGGACACCTTTACCTTTATGAATGCATTTAAAAATGTTTTTTAAGAGCAGGCAGTTGTTCCACGGACAACTGTCTACTCTTAAAAATTAAACTGAAACGTTTAATTTTTCTTTTTCAAATGCATTCAGTTTTCCTTTAAGGAAAACGGGTTGCCTTTTAAAAAAAAGTTACTTTATTTAAAAGGGAAGACAGACTGTGTATTTAGCGATTCCTCAATTGCGGCCCTCAGGGAATCGCAAACAATGTAAAACACAATATTGTACATAGCTGTTTGAGATTTTCCAATAGCAAATTGCAAAAATTTGCTTTTAGGAATTTGCAAATGGAAGTCTATGTACATCTGCCTCCTAGTTCCCCAGGCCAACTAGTGCTTGACTCAGGAAAACAATTTGATCCACAAAAGTTTATTTTAAGACAATTATTATTCATCCATTCAGCTGCTCCTCTCAGCTTATTAGGGCCTCTCTGTTGTCCTCATGAAAAGATAAAAGCAATTTTGGTCATCTGCATATGGAATTACCCGTATACCCCATGATTCAACCAGATTTGCCAGTGACTCCAGATAGACATTGAACAGAAAACAATGGTTCTAGACAAGGTTTTTCCTATACACTGCAACATCAAAAGTACATACTCTTCCAAGTAACCAGGTGTCCTCTATCAATTTGGTTATTCCTATTATATTTCAAAACTGCCCCAAAGTTTTTACAAAGTGCATGGCAGCGCTCTTCCAACATTGTGGACATCAACTCTTCCCTTACCTGGATTCATAACCGGGAGATCACGGTCATAGGAAGCAACATCTACCATTGTTTTTATCCAGATCTTTCACAAACTAGGACTAACCGTGAATCCTATGAAATCTACTCTACCTCCTGTAGTTTCCTCGGAAAAATTGTTTTATAATGTTGGTTTCGCAGTTAACCACAGCAGAATAAAGAGGTGTACACTAAGCTCCGTATGTGGTTTAGTCATTGGCAGGTAGACACTATAAATGGCAACAAGGGTGGGATAAGTAACCTGAAGAATGACCGTATTCTCCCAATGACTTTACTATGGTCCATGCAAACCGCTCATACATGCCACGTGTGTCGCTGTCGAAGAACGGAATCGACACTTCATGCATGTGGAGTCAAAGCGCAACTCCAGCAGCTGTAAAGCAGATAAAGACAACGGAAGTGTTGCAAAGAATCTGCACTTCGATGGTTGAGAATCTGTCGGGCAGGCCAGATATAAGGGTACCATGCTGCCATGCAAGATAAAGTTGTACATTTTACTGATTGTTAATGCTGACAGCAGATTCAGCTTTGTTTATAAAGCACAGCCGCTGATAATTATAACTTGCAAAATAACAATGTGAATGGAAGCACTACAAGATGGAGATAAACTAGGTGTTAGGAAAATGCAAATTGACATTCAGAAGAAAAGAAAACAATGACTTACTGAATACACTTAAGAGATGCCATCGCACTATAGGACTCAGTGAAGTTGGCTCTAGGAGAAGTGTGCTCATAGAGCTCTCCCTATCCAAAGCGGTTCATTCCCAAAGTTGCCAGGTGGGGCTCAAAACAACTTCACAGGTCTTTGGAAAATAAGGAGCTGAGAGTGGCTCCTGGGATAGCGAGAAATTTCAGACGGCTGCGAAGACAGTTACGTTTCCAGCATTCACTAAAGATGAGTGAGAGGCCAGCACGTTGCGAGGTCTCACAGATGAGTTTTCTAAACTAAGTCACAGGGATCCACCAGCGGTATCAGTAAGTCCCAGACTGGTCTACAATGCTGCTGTGTTCCTGAAACCACCACCACCTTTTGCTTCCGCCGAAACCGAAATAGTAGCGATAGATGGACTGCTGATATAGACATTTGATGATTTCATTGATGCACTTGAAGAGACTAATAACAAAAAGATGATCAAGTATCTAAAAGATCTTGGTAGTGATTGTGTGAAAGATATAAAGAAAATGCAGCGAACTGATGAAAAAAAGACATATTGTCAGATTAAAGAAACACTGCATCTCAAGTAAAATTTAGTACCAAATGTTGGTTACAAAAGATACATTTTCAGTCAAGAAAGCCAAAAGTTGGTGAAACCCTTAATGAATTTGTTGAGAGACTCAATATGCTCACCAAATACTGTAAGTTCAATTATTTTAACGATGAGGAGGCTATGCGACTTTGAGTTATTGATGAATGCTTGTCAGATAAATTCAGACAACGAATCCATAGAGAAACTCTTAGGGCCTCATTTACAGGAGGCCTAAGCCACCGAGCATCACTTTTTATGATGCTTCTGTGGTGTAGGCCTCTCAAACATATCTATGAGGCAACGCAAAGACACCCTGCATGGTTTAGGATGGCCTCATAGATATGGAGTAAGGCAAGGCAGTGCAAGGTGCTGCCTTGCCTCACTCTACATTAAAGAGGCATTCCGTGGGCGTTTCAGTGAGCTTTTCACACACAATACACGTGTTTTTTTACACACTCCCAGATTGATAAGGATCTGTAAACCTGGAAATGTGTCAAAACTGCGCACCCTCCCAGTGGAGGCGTAACAAGGAATAATAACTGTATTTCTCCTCATGTTTTTCTTTTTCTATGTGTACTGCACTCTGCAGCACACATAGAAAGAGGAAAACGCCTCCATTGATTGTTTATGTGCAGTAGGATTTCCCTTCCTGCACAAAAACAATTGTGCCAACAATGCTGACACACAAAGGGTGCCTGCTTTGGCATTTGGCTGCTAGTTTGTGCGCTGGGGCAGGCAGAAAAGACAGGACTGCACCGTACCTTGTAAATACAGTGCATTCCTGCCCTTTCAAATTGGCTTAAGTCAGCAAGAATACAACCATTTCTTGTAAATTAGGCCCTTAGTCTGGAGCGAGTGTAGCTGGCTACCAGAGCTGAGGAGCCTGCTGTAAGGCAAGTTAGTGACTTGGAGGTTGACGGTGCCTACAGTGAATGAGTCCTGAGTATAAAAAGTAAGCCAAAGCAAAAGACTGAAGGACACAAAGTGATGTCTACACATAAAAAGAAGTTATGTTTTATGTAGGAAGGTGAATATCTGACTATGGTTGCCCCCAACTTTTTGTCTAGTGTTTTGCTGGTTTTCGACATAGTTTGCCTGTGATCCTGCTATCCAGAACCCCAGGCTTCCTGCTCTCTCTGTTAAAATGGACTCCATGTACCTTAGGTACATATCTAATTGGTATTGGGTCACTCTTGTAAGTCTTTATACAGTGTACCATAGGCACCCAGGGCATAAGTGTACCCAAGGTCTACCAGGAGCTGCAGCATGTATTATGCCACCCCTGGCTGGCCATCCAAATCTGACACAACTGGCTGATCAATCAGCTGGGGCAAGGTGGTGTAATCACCCTTTGCTTTAGATATAGTATACCTATATCTAACCCTAAAATGGACACATATACTCCTATAAGTCCCTCCTATGGCACGCCTTAACAATCCTGAAGGCAGAGTGCTTGGAATTATGTGAGATAGTGTTCTGGCATGAGCTAAGCCTGTCTGCAGCTTTCGGAACCAAGTCCTTTAGCTGTTTCCATGATAACGCTATACCATATACTCTTAAGTGCATTATAATTCTCGCGGTTATTGCTAACTTTGGCATAGCATTATCAAAACATGTTGAGTAAGGTGTCATACGATTGGAATACTAACCCCTCGCCAGTTCTGGCGACGGGGGTAGCATTCCACCCTTCTAGAGGGACACGACATGTACCTAACTGTGAACCCCGGTTAAAGTTAACTCGAGCCTCAGCATCACAAAATGGATGCTGCCACTACAGACACGAGTCTGACCTCCTGCTGCTGGGAGTCCTTCCAGCGAGGGAGGCTTGGACAAAGGGTTTCCTGCCTTGGGAGGTGCTAGCACCACCCCAGACAGGATTTTGTGTATTAGGTAGGACAGGGCTGAAAGGAATGAGACATGCCTGGGGCACACAAGGTGTCCCTGTGCATACTCCGGTCTAAACCAGTTCCTGGGGCACTCCAGCCCCAGAGCTGGCGCAAGACCGGACCAAGGATAGGGAGTGTAACCACCCCCCTTCCTGGTCCCACCCAGAGGAGGGACCTAGTAGTAGTACAGCCCCCTTTAGCCGGATAAAGGTAGGAGCTGGTCCCATTCCAAATTAGATTATCCTGAACAACTTTAAAAGAAGAAACTCTGGACTTCGACGTTCTGCTCCACAGAAGACTGAAGAAATCCCCCTTGTGGGCAAGGAGTGTCCACCTTGCACAAGCAGGCACCATCAGCGTCCAGCGGCTTAACTTTGTCGTCTTCCTTCAAGGATCCAGACTTCAGAGCCCGACGAGACCCGGATTCCCAGACCTCTCCGATCTCTAACTACATCTGTAGCACAGCTGAGATCCGTGGGTGCGACGAGACACGTGGGACCAGCCATCTTGTGAGAAGCAGCACTTCGCTCCAGCACGACTTCTGAGGTCACCTGGTCCAAGTGCTTTGGGGATTGAGAAGCCCCAGCCCCGATCAGCTCCTGCACAGAAGATCAGCCCTCCAGCATCCACGAGATCTGCGTGGGGCCCTTTTGCTTGATTGCTGCTCAACGCGTTGTCTGGTCACTTGCCGGCTGGCTAGTGGCCTCCTAGACGACGATCCTTAAAATCCACACCGCTGGTCTGGTTGCTCCAGACTGGCCCTTGCTTCCCTGCAAAGGAGAAGCACCCCGGACCCTCCTGGTCCGCACTAGCCGCCTTTTCCACTCACCGCATGGGTTGCCTTTGCCAAGGCCTGTTGACGCCGAATCTGGAACCAACATCGCCGACAGCGAGAGCCTGCGTGGGACAGCTCCTGCCTCAATCCTGGTCGTCGAAGACACCTCCTGGTCCACGTGGCTGCAGAGTCAATGTGGCGCACTGTGGTGCACGGATGGGCAGATGCGTGCCGCATCCCTCCGGCGGAAAGGCGGCGCATTTCTGGAGCCGCGTCGCAAGTGCAACGCAGCTCCATCAAGGCTCGGGGTGCCCCTATTCCCAAAATGACACATCATGGCCCTAAAAGAGACTAAGTGAAATCTTGTAGATTTCACTCAGCCACTTTTCAGAGGCGTTCCTGCTCCGGAACGCCCCCCGTGCTGGAAAGTCCACATGTGGCGCAGGGCTTTACAACGTGACGCATGTCCCTAGATGCATCACATTGTAAATTACCGCAGCATGGCGCTGGCTTTGCGGCGCCGCTGCTTCACAAAAGTGACGCAACGGCGGCGCAAATGTGCCATACGGGGCTTATAAATCTGCATATCAGTTGGATGGCTCGCCTCACATGGTTTTAACTTGGTTTTAGTTTCGTGGCCATTGCTCATCGTAAAGTTTTAATTAAATGTACAATAAATTATTACTTACTGCACGCAAGTTCAAATATTTTGAACTGTGGTGGCCTTGTGGGGTGGAGAGACGGGAGGTTTGACATTCAGAGTACCTTTACATCATTGTTTTAAATTTAGGTAATTTTCAAGGATGTGGATTTGCAACAGAATAATGGTAGTGTATTTCTTTGGCTTATCGATATAATGCCCTGTTCTTGTGTGTAACCAGAGGCTCCCACCTCTGGGATAGGAAATGATACAACCAAATGAATCCATGAAATATTCCAATGCTGGAGAACTTTAATTAACATTTCTTTTACTATATTACATTTTACTGGAAATGTTGATTTTTTTCGGTTTTATTCCAAAATACTGGGCACGTAGACCCAGTAACTTCACTGGGTAACTTCACATATTATATATAACAGAGGAGAGAGTTAGGGAAGTTACACAGACTATGTGAGGTGGGAACTCCTGGTCCCCGGGGTTAATTGTAACAACAATGGAGGAGTACCCCCTGAGGGAAAAACAGAGAACAATCTCTGCTTCTAGAGCTGAAAGCTCAGGTCAGCACAGTGTGCCCCAACCCGTTACCGGACAATGCATGTCCTTGAAGAAGACCCCTCACTCACCAACCTGGTTGGTGACATGCTTCATCATCCGGGTCTCACCCCATAGGCCGAGTGCCCACAGGGTGTGCTAAGACACCTGACTACAGTGGAGCAGGTTTCTTTTTTTCTTTTATATGTGCATAAAATTACAGTGACAAGTGTGTTAAAAAGGGGCCAAAACTACTCACTTCAAGAATTTATTCCTGAGTGCTTGAACCCCCTATAAAACCAGTGTGGCACCCGTGCCTAATTAGGAAGGCTTTGGTGTCTCAAGAAGTGTAATAAGTTAAAAATAGCGAAGTGTGCTATGTAAATATTATAAGAAAAAATACATAATAAGGTCTACATGTTTCAACCATTTAAAAAGATTCTTCGGTTTTCGTCAGGACCGTGAAGATTGGACGGGGTGGTCCGCGCACGCTAAGGTGCGCCCAACCCTCGTTCAATTTACAGACCAAAAAATTGTGATCTGGTGTAAATGGGTGTGTCTTTTCCTCATTCAGGAGAAAAACCTGTAAGAAAAAAGGGGGGAACAGGGTTGGGATTACGTACTAGGGAGGACAAAACAAGGATGTACATTTAACATTTATTGTGCTGAGTAAAGTCACCTACATAAGGTGACTATATGGAATAACCATATTCTAAAATCGTACTAGTGTTCCATCTAATACGATTGGAAATGTGCTCCAGTGTCAGTTACCGGAACGTGCTTAAGTAAATAAAACCCCAGTACCATGGTGAGGTGTTGGTCTAGCAAGGCACATGGGTTTGTTTAGCAAGAGGAAAAGGTGAGGGAGAGTGATCGCTATTGTGCTGCGAAGTAGAACGCTATGAAGCATTTATCAATGGGATTCCAAATGGGCGGCTAAACACTCGAACTACAAGTTGGTCGGCGTGTGATACGAACATCGACCTAGTGGTTAAAGGGAAATCCCTTGTCATGCAATGCTTACACTTGAGGCGGTAACTATCGCTTCATGGGCATCGGAACTTCCAAGACGGCAAGTGTCCGTCACCTGGGAATGTTTAGGAACACAGGCAGACACAGATCAAAATTATGCCCGTATGGGAAACACAAGGAAATAGTACTCGGGTGCAGTGCGGTGAAGCCGCGTCGTACACAGGTCGGCGAAATTGCACTTACTTGCGGCTTCCGATCGTCTTGCTGTAAACCTACTTGGTTACTGCTCGAGATGCCCCGTGGAGTGTTCTGTTGAATTGGCAATGCCGGTAAAGTTATCTGGTCGGTATTTCCTGGTTGGGCGTGGTGCGATTCGTGACACCCGGAGGGGCCAATCAGAATGCGCTAGAGGGGTGGAACCAGCTTTTTGTTCCAATCACGTGGTAACAAGGGCGTGACGCATGGCGGTATAGTAACCATGGCGACCACGCTCTCAGATTCGGAACTATGGAAGGAAACAATATTATGATTCAATTTGCAAATTAATGCAAGAGTCCCCTCCCCGTGAGCAGGTCGGGAGTAGGGGTCAATTGTAGGGGTCATTTGACAGAACGGGAATGGCGGTGAGGAATGTCAGGTATATATAAGGGACGTCGATATTTAGTGATCAAACATGACGTCTATCACAACTCAAGGAGTGAAATACATCTATACGACATCTACTTAGTTGGTGTAGCGTCAGAGGGTCAGCAGGATTAAAAAAGTTTTAAAAAGGTGGCACTTTCATTGGATCTAAGGTTTGCGCGAGAGAATAATTATCCCATCACAGTGTTCCATGGGATATTGTCGTTCAAACCGGTTTTATGAGTTGAAAGCCTGTACACCCACCTTTGTTCCTTCTCGAACAGGCGTTGGTTCAGATTAGCTCCTGGTTTCTTTCACCTGTTCGATAACGGTCCACTGCAGATGGTCTGGTGTATGCCCAACCGACAAGTAATGTTCAGTGAGCTTGGTGTTGGTCTTCTTGCACCGAATGTTGCTCCTGTGCTCTTCAATGCGTATTTTGACCTTTCTTCTGGTCATTCCTACATAATGTAGGTTGCAGGGACATGCCACTCTATAAACAACGTTCTCGCTGTTACAGTTAGTTTGCCCTCTGATGGTCCAGGTCTTATTAAGTTCCAGCTGTAGAGTCTTGGTATTGTAGGTGAAGGGGCACACGCTGCAACTACCACATTTATAGTGGCCTGTCACATTTGGTAGACCCCATGTGTTGAGTACCGTTTCTTTCTCTATCGTTTCTTTCTTTGGTCTGGTGTTGACTACTGTATGTTTGATACTTCGCGACTTTCTGTATGAGAACAGGGGTTTATCCCATCTCAGGTTCCGTGTGTTGAGTATGCTCCAATGTTTCCCTATTATTCTGGTTACCTCGTTGGAGATGGTGTTATACGTGGTGACACAGGTCAAGGGGGTTGGTTTGGTTTGATTCTCCAAAAGAGCGGCTCTCGGCTGGTATCGTGCTCGTTTTTGGCTTTTGTATAAAATTTTCTCAGGATATCCCTGGTTCCGCAGTTTAACCCCTTGGCTGCTATGTGTTTTCCCCTCCTGTGCTGACCTTTTTTTATTATAATTTTACATGACGAACTCAGCTCGTCATCAGCACAGCTCAACTGTGCCTCATGACGAGCTGAGCTCGTCATGAGCATGGAAGGGGTTAACGGTGAGATCCTGGGCCTGTTTTTTGTAGTCGTCAAGTTCGCAGCAATTTCTGTGGATACGTAGATATTGGCCGTAGGGCAGGTTTTCACGCAGTGGTCTTGGGTGAAACTTTCAAACCGTAGTAAATTGTTTTTGGCGGTGGGTTTGTAGCGAGTGACCGTTGACAGCTTCCCGTTCTCTTTTGTTATTGGGAGGTCTAGAAAGACCAAGGTATTCAAATCCTTAACATAAGTGAACTTCAAATGGTCATCACGTGTATTGATCCAGTTGAAGAAGGATACTAAGGTCTCTTCAGTGCCCTTCCATATGGTAAGCACATCGTCAATGTACCTTCTCCATAGCAAAATGTTAGAGCTGTAGGGATTTGTGTTGCTAAGGATGTATTTCTCCTCAAAATCATGACCATACAGGCCCGCCACACTAGGGGCAAATGTACTGCCCATAGATGTACCCCCGATCTGTAGGAATATCTTGTCCTCATACTCAAAATAGTTCCTTTTGAGAGCCAATCTCGCACACTCCAGAATAAATTCTCTAGGGCTTCTCAATGTCCATTCCTTCTTGTCAAGGGCCTTCTTAAGTACCTCCAGTGTAGCATCCTGGGGATGCTCGTATACAAGCTCTCGATATCGAAACTCACCAAGATGGTGTCATCATCCTCGGTGAGCTGATCCAAGAGTTGTAACACGCTTTTGGTGTCCTGTAGGTAGGTGCTCGTTTTTTGTACCAGAGTCTTAAAGAATACGTCACAAAAACGTGACAAAGGTTCCAAGAGGGAACCCAGACCAGAGACAATGGGCCTGCCAGGAGGGGGTATTTTATTTTTGTGCATTTTTGGGAGTGTTTAAAAGTAGGGCATCCTCCACTCACTTTTACATAAGAAATCCGCCTCCTGTTTCAATAAATATCCTTCAGCTTCTCTGTACTCCACGAGTGATGTAATCTCGTTTCTCAAGTCTTCTGTAGGGTCAACCGGTAGTCTCCGATAGTTCCTGTAGTCTGCTAGTAGTCTGAGACATTCAGTCCGGTAAGCTGATTTGTCTAGCACGACTATCCCTCCGCCTTTATCAGCGGGTTTGATTACGATGGTATCAGAGTTTTGTAAGTTGTCCAGTGCGATTCTTTCCTGTTTCGTGAGATTCGTGAACGTTTTTTTGGGGAGGCATTTACAACGTCGTTGAAGACGGCTTGTTCGAATGCGGAGATTTCCACCGGGATCATGTGCGGTGGTGGCATGAATGTTGATTTATTCCGTAGCCCTGTCTCATTAGCGTCCGCATTTCCTCAGTATTGGTTTGCTTCTCAAAGAAGGCTTTTAGTCGCAGTTTCCTGAAGAAGGAAGATAGTTCACAATGAAGTTTAAATTTGTCTAGGTTTGCTGTGGGCACAAACCAGAGACCCTTATTTAGGACTGATACCTCATCGCTGCTGAGGGGTATGGCAGATAAGTTAGTTACTCAGTTCTCCGATTGCTCTGTCTCGCCTGTTGGGGTTTGTTCCTGTTCTGGTTCACATTCGGGTCTTCGATGCCCAGTGGACTTGGTTGCCCTGGTTGGCGTTTTTTCTTCTTCCCCGTCCTCTCCCGCCCCGGTTTAAAAAAGGAGGTCTAAAGGGTTTGTGGATAGAATGGTTGTTGAAAGGGTGGTTGCCACCCGTACATTGGGAAGTTTTGTGGATGGTTGTATGGGTCCGGGAAGGCTTGCATGGGCATAGGATTATAGGTTGGCCAATTGCCTTTCCCCTTACCCCGTCCTCTGCCTTTTTGTTTGATGCTTCCACCGCTTGAATTCCCACTGGAGTTGGAGGCATTGCTTGATGCATTGCTTGAAGCATCGGAGTTGTCATCTCCTTTTGACGGTGGTACAAATTCTGGATCAGAATATGGGTATGCCTTAACCATTGAGAACCTTTTTAAGTCTTTTTGAAATTTCTGCACTTTTTGCTGTGTCAGATTGTCCTTGTGGTCCGTCATCTCTTTATTAAGCTCGTCCAGCTTCTTTTTGAAACCCGTAATGGTAGTTTTTATATGGCCTTCTGCCAGTTGTATTTCTACCTGGATTTTATCGGACAGTCTTAAGGCAGTCTTCAAATTTAAAACTATCCAATCATGCGTGCAGTGCCAAGCTATGGCAGCCCAGTCTTTTCGAAATAGTTCATCTTCGAGAAAGATGCGGGGGGCATTGGAGACTAATAACCCCTTTGGCGCCATATTATTGCTCAGGTATTGTTTGAGAATCGTCCCGTGTAGGATAGTCCTGATTCTATTCCTTTTGAGTTCTGTCAAATTCTCCCAATCTTTCATTGCAGAAATGCTTTGAGCTATATTTGCATCCGCAAAAATAGATAGATCACTCATAACATCCTCCACCTCTTGCGCGGTGTAGGAAAGACCCTGATTTTCGGCCATGGTTGTAGTAGGTATATTACAAGTGTACCTGGTGTGTGTAACTCTCGCAGCTGTGCGCTGCCTAATGTATATATAACAGAGGAGAGAGTTAGGGAAGTTACACAGACTATGTGAGGTGGGAACTCCTGGTCCCCAGGGTTAATTGTAACAACAATGGAAGAGTACCCCTTGAGGGAAAAACAGAGAATACATCCTTAGCAACACAAATCCCTACAGCTCTAACATTTTGCTATGGAGAAGGTACATTGACGATGTGCTTACCATATGGAAGGGCACTGAAGAGACCTTAGTATCCTTCTTCAACTGGATCAATTCACGTGATGACCATTTGAAGTTCACTTATGTTAAGGATTTGAATACCTTGGTCTTTCTAGACCTCACAATAACAAAGGAGAACGGGAAGCTGTCAACGGTCACTCACTACAAACCCACCGCCAAAAACAACTTACTACGGTTTGAAAGTTTTCACCCAAGACCACTGCGTGAAAACCTGCCCTACGGCCAATATCTACGTATCCGCAGAAATTGCAGCGAACTTGACGACTACAAAAAAAAGGCCTAGGATCTCACCGTTAAACTGCGGAACCGGGGATATCCTAAGAAAATTCTATACAAAAGCCAAAAACGAGCACGAAACCAGCTGAGAGTCGCTCTTTTGGAGAATCAATCCAAAGCAACTGAAGAGACCCCCTTGACCTGTGTCACCACGTATAACACCATCTCCAACGAGGTACCCAGAATAATAGGGAAACATTGGAGCATACTCAACACAGGGAACCTGAGATGGGATAAACCCCTGTTCTCATACAGAAAGGCGCGAAGTATCAAAGATACAGTGGTCAACACCAGACCAAAGAAAGAGACGATAGAGAAAGAAACGGTACTCAACACATGGGGTCTACCAAAAGTGACAGGCCACTATTAATGTGGTAGTTGCAGCGTGCGCCCCTTCACCTACAATACCAAGACTCTACAGCTGGAACCTAATAAGACTTGGACCATCAGAGGGCAAACTAACTGTAACAGCGAGAACGTTGTTTATAGAGTGACATGTCCCTGCAACCTACATTATGTAGGAATGACCAGCAGAAAGGTCAAAATACGCATTGGAGAGCACAGGAGCAACATTCGGTGCAAGAAAGCCAACACCAAGCTCACTGAACATTACTTGTAGGTTGGGCATACACCAGACGATCGGCAGTGGACCGTTATCGAACAGGTGAAACCAGGAGCTAATCTGAACCAGCGCCTGTTCGAGAAGGAACAAAGGTGGGTGTACAGGCTTTCAACTCATAAAACCGGTTTGAACGACAATATCCTGTGGAACACTGTGATGAGATAATTATTCTCTCGCGCAAACCTTAGATCCAATGAAAGTGCCACCTTTTTAAACCTTTTTTAATCCTGCTGACCCTCTGACGCTACACCAACTAAGTAGATGTCGTATAGCTGTATTTCACTCCTTGAGTTGTGATAGACGTCATGTTTGATCACTAAATATAAACGTCCCTTGTATATACCTGACATTCCTCACCGCCATTCCCGTTCTGTCAAATGACCCCTACAATTGACCCCTACTCCCGACCTGCTCACGGGGAGGGGACTCTTGCATTAATTTGCAAATTGAATCATAATATTGTTTCCTTCCATAGTTCTGAATCCGAGAGCGTGGTCGCCATGGTTACTATACCGCCATGCGTTACACCCTTGTTACCACGTGATCGGAACAAAAAGCTGGTTCCACCCCTCTAGCGCATTCTGATTAGCCCCTCCGGGGGGCAAGAAATCGTGCCACGCCCAACCAGGAAATACCGACCAGATAACTTTACCGGTATTGCCAATTCAACAGAACACTCCACGGGGCATCTCTAGCAGTAACCAAGTAGGTTTACCGCGAGACGATCGGAAGCCGCAAGTAAGTGCAATTTTACCGACCTGTGTACGACGCGGCTTCACCGCACTGCACCCGAGTACTATTTCCTTGTGTTTCCCATACGGGCATAATTTTAATCTGTGTCTGCCTGTGTTCCTAAACATTCCCAGGTGACGGACACTTGCCGTCTTGGAAGTTCCGACGCCCATGAAGCGATAGTTACCGCCTCAAGTGTAAGCATTGCATGACAAGGGATTTCCCTTTAACCACTAGGTCGATGTTAGTATCACACGCCGACCAACTTGCGGTTCGAGTGTTTAGCCGCCCATTTGGAATCCCATTGATAAATGCTTCATAGCGTTCTGCTTCGCAGCACAATAGCGATCACTCTCCCTCACCTTTTCCTCTTGCTAAACAAACCCATGTGCCTTGCCAGACCAACACCTCACCACGGCACTGGGGTTTTATTTACTTAAGCACGTTCCGGTAACTGACACTGGAGCACATTTCCAATCTAATTCGATGGAACATTAGAACGATTTTAGAATATGGTTATTCCATATAGTCACCTTATGTTGGTGACTTCACTCAGCACAATAAATTTTAAATGTACACCCTTGTTTTGTCCTCCCTAGTGCGTAATCCCAACCCTGTTCCCCCCTTTTTTCTTACAGGTTTTTCTCCTGAATGAGGAAAAGACACACCCTTTTACACCATATCACAATTTTGTGGTCTATAAATTGAACGAGGGTTGGGCGCACCTTAGCGTGTGCGGACCACCCCGTCCAATCTTCACGGTCCTGACGAAAACCTAAGAATCTTTTTAAATGGTTGAAACATGTAGACCTTATTATGTATTTTTTCTTATAATATTCACATAGCACACTTTGCTATTTTTAGCCTATTACACTTCTTGAGACACCAAAGCCTTCCTAATTAGGCACGGGTGCCACACTGGTTTTATAGGGGTTCAAGCACTCAGGAATACATTCTTGAAGTGAGTTGTTTTGGCCCCTTTTTAACACACTTGTCACTGTAATTTTATGCACATATAAAAGAAAAAAAGAAACCCGCTCCACTGTAGTCAGGTGTCGTAGCACATCCTGTGGGCACTCGGCCTATGGGGTGGGACCCCGATGATGAAGAATGTCACCAACCAGGTTGGTGAGTGCGGGGTCTACTTCAAGGACATGCATTGTCCAGTAACGGGTTGGGGCACACTGTGCTGACCTGAGCTTCTAACTTCACATATTACCATATAAATCCTAAGGCAAGTTGCAAAATTCCTTTTTCAACCCTTTTTGTACATATAATGCTTAGATTTTCATGTGTCATCTTTCCCTGTTTAATGCCTTTGCGGCGGGCAACGTCAAACCACTGATCATTTCTGGAAAATGACCATATTGGGCAGGGACAACACCAACATTCCTTAGCTTCATGCAAAGCCAGATCTACTTACATAGTGTGCTGACTTAGCGGAAAATCCTATCTCCAAATGAAAGCAGGCGCAAACAATGAGCAAAAGGAGAACTATGTGATTTTCCCACTTTGAATGTGTATAATTTCAGTGAATTTAGATCTGACATATGGATTACTTTGTGTGGTCACCTGGGTGTGGAAGTTTGCACTGAATAGTGTCCCTCAAGTAAAAATCCCACAAAAAAAATGTCTTGTTGCAGTTTTTATATAGCGCAAACTCAACCAGAAAGTATTGGTGCGCTTTACATGAGCACCAGTTACATTACACAAGGGCACATTCATTTTTGGTAGGCCCTGGGAGATTAAGCCCACATTGCTCAATCACCTTCGCGCCATGTTGTAGTTTCAAGCAAAAATTAAATTTTTGCTGCAAACTACCTGTATCCTCGCCATGTGACTGTGTAAATATGGTGCTGCCTAAGATACTACCCTTGATGCATGCAGCGCTGCAGATTTTCACCCAGCTTTCCACTGCATGATTTTTATTAAATCTTGACAAGTGCCTGGTTGGAGGCTTTTAAAAAATGGCATTTCTAGAGTGTCGACTGACATACTGAATATAGTGTATATAATTTGTTTGGTGCAACCAGTGGGACATTTGGTACTCTTAATGAGTGAAGACATAGTAGCCATGAAATCCAAAAGAGAACAAACGGAAGTAACCACAACCGCCAGTGGAGTTATGAAGTAGATGTATTATTGTTGTAACGCCTTACACGCCTTTGCATACATCATCGAAAAGTCTGGGAGGAAGAACTGACTCTCACTTCTGACAAGCCAGTAAAGGGCAAAAACAGGCCACTGCGGGTTAGCAATGGTGACAACGAGCCGTTTTAAGGGATGTGCAAGACCTTCGAAGATCCTATGACTGACTGAGCGGTGAAATTCAAACCTCCGCACTTGGCCGCTGTAATGTAGCAAAGCAAGGCTGGGCATCTGAACACCGTGGTATATCACATAAATCACGTTGTGGAAGGTTGCAGCACGGTATGGATGGCCTCCCAAATTATTCCGATTTTCTAGAATATTTGAATGATCATGAGGCATGTTGTCTACAGTAAGCCTGGCTTTGCCTTTTTGAATCAATCAAATCTTGAAAAACCTTTATTTCGGTAAGAATTTTACCATAAAAGACAATCACATTACACATGTGTTAAAATGATTTGTACAAAGAAATGTAAAACGCATAAAAACACATAAAAACATTACTGGAAGAAACCTGCGTGTAATAAAACAGGTCCGTATTCAGCCTACAGTTTAGAGATATTTCCTTCTAGTGGACCAAAGGGCGCCCAGGTATTTGGCCATTGCAAATACAATTTGGTCTGACAAATCAGTTTTTAGAACTCTATAAGCCTGCATACACTTGTAGAATCCGAGGTTCCTGCATAGGGGTAGAATCCAATGCCTGCGAATCCCCTGGTAAGCAGGACAAAAGAAGAGAATGTGGAGCTCGCTTTCATCGGTGGTTCTACAAGCAGGACATGTACTGCTGGGATCGTGGTTCCATTTGGCTGTAAAGGGTTTAATTGGAAGAGAGCCATGCCTCCACTGAAGGTATAATTTTCTCAGTACATTGGGATAAATTTTATCTAGAGTCAGTTCCATATTGTAGTTCGCTTTATGGGAGAAAAAGGACTCTGTCAAGGACCCAGGATCTTGATGGTTAAGAGTCTGTGTGAGTTTAAATTCTCGATAAGACCTGGCTAGATCTTTTTTAGAGAGGGTTTGACACTCATTCTGGGGGTCGGACCACATACCCGAAAAACCTGCAGCCACCAGTTCAAGCTTAATGTGGGAGAGCCATTTGATTTTTCCGGCACCTGGTGTGGCTAGAATCTCTCGTAGACCCTCTCTATAACTGTCCAGTTCAGGGGTTGACCATAGTCTACGCCAGAAGGCCAGTGGGCGTAGAGCTAGCTCCTCATTAAGTGGTCGTAAGCCAAGGTCCATCCTCAGCGGAACGAGGGGGGTGCTCGGTGGTAACCCTACAAGGTTACGAATGAATCTGTTTTCCACCATCAGCAATTTAGATGTGTTCACGTGGCCCCAGAGTTCAGATCCATATAGGGCGGCCCCCTTGGCCTGGGATTTGTAGATCTGTAGTGGGGGGCCAATCGGCCTAACCGAGGATTTATTATTTGCCACGAGCTTCATTACACCTCCCGAGTGCTGGGTCAGTTTCAGTGCCGCTTTTTCCAGATGGGAGCTCCAGGTAAATTTGTCGTTCACAATGATTCCTAGGTATTCAAAGGTGTTTACCCTTTCTAGTTTAGTATGTAAAATGCTGGGACAGAAGTGGAATTTCTGTGGGGGGTTGAAGACCATGAATTTAGTCTTTGTAGCGTTAATTTCTAACCCATGGGTTCCACAGAAGTCCACAAAACCATCGAGGGTACACTGAATGCCTTTCGCCGACTTGGATAAAAGCAGTGTGTCGTCAGCGAACATGATGGCTGATACCCTCTCGGAGGCCAATTTCGGTGCATCAGAGTTGGTTACACCTGCTAAATGGGCAATTACCCCATTGACGTAGAGGCAAAACAGGGTTGGTGCGAGGACACAACCCTGCCTCACCCCCCTGCCAACGGGGAACTTCGCAGACAATTCTCCCAACCTACCACATCTAACCTGGGCATAGTTTCTAGTGTGGAGGCGTATTATCATTTTCAAGAGACCATCAGGGACCCCTAAATTATCAAGGACCTCCCACAACTTGTTCCTTGGTACCAAGTCGAACGCTGCCCTTAGGTCCACAAATACCGTGTAGAGGCTTCCACCCTCCAGTAGTACTGTTTTCCAGTGTATCATGGACAGACGAAAGACCTGGTCCACTGTGGAGACCTTCTCCCTAAAACCTGCCTGAAAGGGACTCAAGATGTTATAGTCCCTGATCCACTCATGTAGATGGTTTAGCAAAAGTTTGGAAAAGAGTTTCTGGGAAACATCAATTAGGCTTATGGGCCTGTAGTTTGCAGGAAGAAGGGGTGAACCCTTTTTAAAAATTGGCACAATTTCAGCCCCTGGCCAGGTGGAAGGAATTGGCAGGCCCTTCAGGATAGCATTAAATAGTACCCCTAGATAGGGGGCCCAAACACTGGGTTCATGTTTGTAAAGATCTCCTGGTAGCCTGTCTAGGCCCGGCGCCTTACCAGCAGGCAGGGAGGAGATTGCCAGGGTGATTTCTTCTAAAGTGAAGCCCTCAATCCCAGTTGACCTGTTTGTGAAATAGGAGGACTCTCCGCCATGTTTGCTGCTTCCATTGTCGCTGTTATGTGGGAGATATAAGTTTTTAAAATGTTCCTCCCAGACAGAAGGTGCAATACAAGCCTCGACAGCTGCAAGTGGTTCAGGCGAGCCGTGCCTAACGATTTGCCAGAATGTCCGCGAGTCTTGGCACGCGAGGGCGGCTGTTATCTTTGACCAGTTCTCCTCATCCCATTCTGTTTTTGCGGTGTGGATGGCAGATTTATAAGAAAGACGTTTCTCCCTGATTTCGATTGGGGATTCTCGGGCTTTCAGTGATTCGAGAAGAAGAGTTTTTGCTTGCCTGCAGGAGAAGTTGAACCAAGTCGCTCTTCTCTTTATGGGCTTGCGAAGCCTGGCCACTGGGTTCAATATATCTGCAAGGTTGGTACATAGCTCCGAGTGGATGTTCCCGAGTGCAGCCAGGTGAACCTGAGGGTTCAGGCTACCCATGATGTTAGTCTCTGATTCACTCCCCAGTAGGTTCACACAGCACTCTACTTTTTCCAGGGCAGGTGCGATTAGAGCATAGAGTCTTTCAACATTGGATTGGTTTTCCAACAATTTGGTCCATTTAATTTTGCGTCTGTTGCTGGTTAGCACTAGGTCGGACTGGGGTGGTGCATTGGAATCTACTTTTTCTAGTTGACGATAAGGGGTCTCGAACTTTAGTGTGAGCAGATTGTGGTCGCTATCATATCTGGGGATGATTCTGAAGTCTTTCACCCTCTTCCAGTCTCTGGTGGGTACCATTATGTAGTCAATCCTTGATTCGTGTCCTAGCCTGTTGAAGGTGTTTTTGGGCGGAATATCTCCCTCCATCCGGCCGTTACATGCCCTAAGAGAGTGACTGAGTGTGAGGGACATTATCTGAATAGCAAGGGGGGAGCATGTCTTTGTGACTGCATCTGCCAAGGAGGGAATATCCCATAGTTCATCCTCCTCTGCAGATATGCCTTCCACGTAGGCGGGGAGTGGTTCGAATTGATTATTGAAGTCGCCACCTATTATTATTTGAATCAATCAAGCTGTTCCATTCACGCCAGGGACAGGCTTAATTACCCCATTTCCTCCTACCTTGTTCCTATCATCCAATATAGACAAATGTATTAGAAAAGACGAACCAGGGTTTAGGTAGGGCCACAGGGGTCCCGAATATCATACAAATGTCCCTGGCCCTTCGAAGTTTAGAGAGAGCAGAGTAGGCATGGGCGGAAAATCCGTTCCGCTCGCGGATTTTGCGGATTTTCGGGAAATCCGCAATCCGCGAGATTTGCGAATTTCCTGCAAAATCCGCAAATCCGCGAGCAGCGGATTTTGCTCGCACTGCTCGCACTGTTCGCGTGAGTACGCGCCCCGCGAATAAGTGCGAAATTGCAGAAATACGATCTAAGCAAAACTGAAAGTAACTACTTACCAGGTTCAAAAGTTCAGGCACATCATTAGTAGCCATTTCCTGTAGTGCTTCCTGAGGGGCCCCTCCAGAGTTCAGTTGCCAGTTGAAACTATTATGTGACCCTGCTCTGAACCTCAGAATAGTTACACATATGCCACAAAGGTCATGAATTACAGCTAAGGGAGACAAGCAGGAGCCAGGCTGGAAGTTAAAATCCATTAATCAGCCCCTAATTCATTATTGTCAGTTGGGGCAGGGCAGGTGTTGTAACTAATTTTGCAACAATGAAAGCACTTAGCAAGTGCAAAAGATCACTAATCAGGGCGCACTAAGGAAGCAGGTGCCAGCTAAAAAAATATTCTGTGACACATTAATCAGACCCAAATTAATTCAGGTCACTTGAGGCAGGGAAGGTGTGCTTTGCTTTGCCGAAAATAATGTACACTGGACAACCAGAGGGTGTGGTGATGAAACAGAGGGTGGCATGGGTGGGCCAGAGGGTGGCATGAGTAGTCAGAGAGTGGCAGTGGTGACAGAGAGTGGCAGTGATGAAGAAGAGTGTCCCAAACAGGTTGGACACGTAGAAACAACAAGTTCGCAAAACTTGCGACCCGACAGGTAAGTTCGCAAATTGCGAAATTGTAAAAACCCTCGCGAACTGGCAGAAACACGGGCGAACACAAAAAAAAAAAAAATCCGCAAATTCGCGGGAATTCGCGGATTTTGCGGATTGCGAGTTCGCAAATCCGCAAATTCGCGGATTGCCAATCCGCAAAATCCGCTCATGACTAGAGCAGAGGCATGTCTACGTACGTGATAGAGACAACATGCCTGCAGGGTCATAATATCCTCCTCTATTAACCTTGTTTCAGAGAGGCGCTAAATAAAGACATCCTCAGCCTACCAATTGTACTAAGCATGAGTCCACTACAAGGTAAAAATCGTTTACCAAGGATACCGGTAACAGGATCCATTTACTCACCAACAACCTCTGCAATAAAGCACAAGAGCTCATGCCAAGCCCACCTTGGAGATGTGCAACGCCCATTGGGCTCAAAGGGCTTCAGATCCCCCGTCATGTGTGTCAGCCCGGGCTGAGACGGCTTCCCGGGTGCACACACAGCCGCACCCCAGTACTTCACAGGTCTTTTAAAGACCATTTGCTTGTTAATGAGGCTTTGTTGTTTTTCACCCCTTCTTAGAGCCCCTGTATCTCCACTGTGTCTATGGCTGGAAGAGTTACACCACCCCCGAAATTTGGCTTTAGATCGCCTCTGTCGTCTTGTAACACCTATTGATGGCGAGGAACTGCAGTTTGCACTCACACTGGAGCTAAAAGTTTTGTTAAAATGCATTCCTTTTTAGGTCTCGCCTGGTGTTAGCAGAGCACATGCGCTGCCCTCGCCATATGAGGGCTTCTTGGAATCAATACGGATTCCAAAGCTTTCAGAGGCAGACTTGAAGCCCCGCCTATCTTTTTCATTCACTGGTGTCATCCTCAATGCTAAACGCTGGCTCACGATTGAAAAGGAGGCTTCTTAGTCCCTCCTTGTTTCCGCCCTGTCCACTTTTGGCCCCGCCCACCGGGATTGGATCTCTCACTTGCGATGTTACACACTCGCCTTCATTAGCTGCTACGCACTATATTTTTCACACAACTCTGACAGCTTGTTTAAAATGCGCCTTGGCATGCTCCTGTTGCCACCTTCCTCGGGCCAAGGCTCATTAATCAATGCGCTTTTTGTTTGACAATGATGGCCCGGTGGAGCCGCATCCCTCTGGTCAAGCCTCGTTATTCAGTGCGCTTTTAGTTTGACAATGGCGGCCGGCGCCACATTACTCGGGCCATAAGTTAGGATGCCACCACCGCCAGATCCCCCTTTAGATGCGGCCCACAGGGCGGGTATTCGAATGTTTAGGTACGTGAAGTACCACAAGTGCATCGACGCTCAGACAGGGGAGAAAATAGAATCGGAAGGGAGTCATCGTATAGCTGGTTATAAAAAGCTGTATGGATGCGGATGCGGTAGTAAGATGTTCTAAATTTTGTATTGCAGCGCTTGGTTGATATCCCATTGGTTTATGTTATCCGGCAGCAGCGGAGAAAATATTGCTAGGAGTATGGCCTCGTGGTAGTTTGTTTGAAGAGGTTTTTTCCATATAGTAAATGGCGGCTCAGAGTAGTAAGCGATTTGTTTACGTTATCAAACACCAGTGATGCTCAAGTGCACGAAGGGTGGCTTCGTGGCATAGTACTGTGGAGCTCTTAGATGAGTGAACGAGGGGGAAGGGGTGAAAAACGTTGTTCCAACCAGTCCCAAATAAGGTTGCCCCCACTCCCCCGACAAACTTGGTGCTGCTAACGTGCATACTAACATTGGTTCACATAACATTCGTATATATTATAACAACAGAGTGTCCACTTGTCTATATGTAACCAATCAACCTAACAGAGAACATGAACCAACAGAACCAGTGTGTAACAACGTGCCACACAGATGTGTCTAATAAATAAGGATACCCATCAGTCACTATCCAATATCGCCCTAGTCATCATCTGGGCTTCCTGGTGACCATCTTCTAGTGAGTCATACAAGATGTATAAGAGGACTAGATGGATGCGTCCTTCACCTAATTATGATTCACAGGGTCACTTAATAGATAACGAAAAAGATGTCAGATGATGGGTAAGGAATAGAGACACATTGCAGTGCATAGAGAAAGTGAAGTAGTGGTGAATTAAAATTGGGTAAATAAGAGAAACCTGAGTTTATTCTTATCGCTCAATTGCCCAAAACTAAAAACAGTGCAAAAAATGGCAGTTGTAACGAATATATGCCAATATAATTTATGTGGTCTTATGTAGTCAACATGTTTCAGCAGAAAAGTGGTACACTTTTACCCCTGCCTTCGCCAGGACCTTAATCAATATATTGCTACTGCAAAAAAGTGAATGTATATGAACATAGTAAAATTAATAAATCCTTTTACCTGGAATCCTAGGTGTATGGTTCCTCCTCCTGTGTGGCAAATTTTCACCACCGTTTAACAGGAGTTCATATCTTCGCCTCACCTGGCTCAGGGGGAAGAAGCACCGCTCTCTCCGTCGGTACTCCGACGGTCAACTAAGCCTTCTCGGAGCACATAACATTCGGCAATCCTCTATGGTGCCACTGCTCCACTGTTTCTGTTTACACTAACACCAACGATAATGCATGTGGTTTTCCCTGCAGTGTGGACCACTGTATGTGTTGTGTTCACGGAAGGAATTTCATGCTGCACATTTAACCAGGGCTTCAATTGGAATTCTATAATGCATATTAGCAAGCCCATTATCATCGTTTTAGCGGCAGTTTCCTGCTGCTAAAACGGCGATAATTTTAACAAGGTTCTTGCTAATATGCCCCATTGTTAAATGTCTAATTTGTGTTCAATATCTAATTTGTGTCTAATTTGTGTATCTTTGCAGATCGACCAGAAGTGCCTCAAAATATATCCTGCATTTACTTCCACCAAAATAATTTTACTTGCTCGTGGGTTCCAGGGAGAGAGACTGAACTTCAAACGAAATATTTATTAGTGAGAAGAGGGTAAGCATTCAACAGTCATATGAAACCTATATAGTGTTCTAGCACGCAAACACTCTTCAACTGATTGGCAAACGAGGACTCTGAGAGAGGATCTCAAAATGGGGGACAATGCAACTGAGGGAGGGAAAGGGTAGCTGAGGGTCCCTTATCAGTGTGTGTGAGGGGGTGTTCTGTATTTATGTTTGTGTTTATTTGGTTTATAGCATATGCTTCATAACATACCTGCTTCCAGGTGCTCCCTTCTTGAAATGTATGTATTCAGTTTTTACTTACAGTGCTTCATTTGTCAAACGAGGAGCGCTGGTGCTCTGTTCCAGCGGTGCTATTGACATAATTGCGCCAAGTAGCATGGTTAAGTAGTCTTGAATTCACCTCAGGTCACTTTAATCCACTACCTGACACTCTCTACCCCTTTATGTCACTCTTGTTGGCCCTGTTTTCCCCCTTTGTGTCCGTTTTCCATACTTCTCTCCCTGGTTCTCTTCCGTTTGTGTATTTTTCTCTCACTGGCAATATCTGATGTAGAAGAATAAGTGTTGGTGGCAACCACTAATTCAAATTACTGTTTTTACATCTTCATATACTAAAGACATAAGCATATTTCTTCAGAAGAGGGGAGAATTTTAAGACAGTAGAGGAAGGCATGCAAAGTTCCACTGAGCACACCATGACATGAAGTTTCATAAACCTGTGTGCCGCATTTTCTCTGTCTGTTGTTTAGGTTACAGTGACCGTATCATTTTGTGATGGATATTTTACAATCAATTGACAAGGCATCTCTTTTCTATGGATGATCCAAGTGACAATGTCATAAGCCTCATTTTACACTGCAGGGTAGAATTCACACCATCGACATTTCAGAGACAATGGAGGGAACCTTGAGGTCAATAGAGGCTGTTTTTGGGGAGATGTGATGGAAGCATAGCCGGTTTTTCTTAGGAGGAGTGGTGGATTGGTAATGTGTAACTAGAATCTTAGGGGCATATTCTCAAGGACTCATCACAGAGTTAGCAGCACTTTATCGCAGCCAAAGTGGCGCTAGATTTATTGCCCTATTCACATATCGCCGATATCAGCAGTTTTCCTGTGACAGCAGCCGCAAAAACATCGCCACGGATGACACCGGCAACTAACGTTAATGAGATGCAGAGTAGGTGTTCCTGTGCAAAAAGCCACAACAACACCACTTCACAACATTCTCAACAACCTGGTATTAAGTTGGACGATAACCTGCACTAGAAATGGGAGCCCAGCCCACAGCCACACCAGAAGAACAACAGATGCCATGGAGCTACTGATCATGCAGCTCGGACACCCAAGAGAGCCACAACACCCATTGCCACCCCTCCAGGACCCTTCTGCCACCTCCTCCCAGACAAAGATATTTTACATCAACTTTACTAAATCATGAACAAAACAATTCGCCTGATGTTGCACAATTAGAACAATTAACATTCATGTGTGCTCAGAAAAAGGAGAATCATTCATTCATCTTTGAATTTCCAAACAAATTATTTTATTCAAATTAAACTCAAAACAACTATTTGAAAGAGCCATTGTGGGTCTTCTCGGGACAATATTTAAGTCACAGCTTGCAAGACAAAATCCAAGATCAGAAGGTGTGTCATGTGCTCATCAAAGGACAGAGAGAGGGAGAGAGAGGGAGAGAGAGAAAGAGAGAGAGAAAGAAAGGGAGAGAGAGAGAGTGAAAGGAAGAGAGAAACAGAGAAAGAGAGAGTGAGAGAGAGAGAAACAGAGAAAGAGAGAGTGAGAGAGAGAGAGAGAGACAGTGAAAGGAAGCAAGGGAGAGGGAGAGAGTGCCTTACCTCACACCCAGGCCTCACTGCTCACCTGCTGCCACCGGTGTGTCTCCACCATGTTCCGGTATAGACTGCAGTCCACCAGGTCCCTTGTCTGAAACAGAGTCCAGATTTATGAATTGCAGTGTTTATATCATTGCACGCGCCATCATCGCTTGCCCGCCCCTGCACACACAGGCCGCCGCACCTCAGCCCCTCCCACTGCTCAATGGTGATTGCCAGGCCTTGTTCACCCAGGTCTCACTGCTCACCTTCCACCACCGGCGTGTCTCCAAGAGGGCCCGCCACATGCCGGTGCAAGCTCCAAGCCAGGGGCCCGCGACCTTGGCATCCTCCACATCATGCAGCCTTGCACCGCGGGCCAACAGGTCACACAGGTGATTCTGGTTCTTGATTTTGCAATGGCAGAGATCATTTCAGTGCACACGGCATCATCGCAGGCTGTACACCTGCTCAGCTCTTTAGGTGTCACTGACTCTGAACCGCCAGGCAACGCCACCTGGCGGTAGGCTCCCTCTGCCCGCTGGGTCAGACCTACACTGTGGTCCAGCAGGGCTCAGACAAATCCTTACTAGTCCGGACTGCCAGGACGGCACATCATCACAGGCTGCACACCCACTCAGCACTTAAGGTGCCCCTACATCAGTGCACCGAAAGTCACCGTCCCGTGGCGGTAGGCCCGTGCTGGCCGCAGGGTAACTCTGTGCAACGCAAGTCATGGGATCTTTATGATTGAGTCTCGTGATATGCCAAGCGGACGCAGCCATGTCACCTCCGGCAGTGGGGAAGAACTGGGACACGTAGCGTCATCGTCCACCACTTTATACGTAATGCGAGAGGGCTGGATCGGCGTACGCCAGGCCAGCATAGGGGTGTGAATAATTATCCCTGGGCTCTGGGCGTGGTTCATTTTTTGGCTGGACAGGAAACTAACTGATGCATGTGTCTCTGTTGCAGTGCAGTGTCGGTGCAATGCGGCCTGCAATCGTCAATATTGCAATGTTGCATGCACCCGGAGGGCATCCGCGCACAAAGGGATTGTAAAAGGAGCGCAAGGCCGCTGGGGATTTTGGCTCATACATTCCAACTGTTGTGTTTATCGCTATTGGTGCACCATAAGCCTAGGGCCTAGCCTCAATTGCAGCGCGAAAGCCACAACACATTTCCAGAATGCAAGCAGTAGTTAGACTAACATTAGGGATGAAAGCTCCTTTGTCTCAATACATAAGGCGGAAGGACATCTGCACCTCCAACCTTGGTCTTGCATGCGACAGGCACACCCTGAGAGAAATACCATAGCAGATGATGACAACTCCCACACTACGCACAGCGCTAATGAAAGACCAACACCAACGTATTCACACCCCACACACAGAAGTCCTTGCTCAAGGTACTCCTGCATGGAATGCCCTTAACACTTACGTACACAAAAACCTATATGTTCAAACATTGCACACACATACGACTCATTGCTCCAAGCTGTGGCATATCATCCACACAACTGCTGCAGGTCAGAAGAGTGCCAGTTAACTGCTGCAGGTCAGAAGAGAGCCGGTTCTACGAGAGCCACCAACGCAATGGCAGAACATCCCGGGCACATGCACAACACCTGTCACGTGGAACTGTGCCATGACCGAATGCTGCCTGTTAGTGTCTAATGCATTGGTCTGCATGTTGTGGCCCTTGTCTTGCCCTTACTAACATGCACATGCTAATTAAGTCTACGCAACTTGGTTGATTATGGACACGACACATCTGTGTGAATTTGAATGATTTATTCATATTCGGTGGAGGGTCGGAGCTGGAGCAGTACATGGCCATGCAAACCCCACATTACATTGTAGCCCAGTGGGGGGCCAGCCAGAGTCATTTAGGGATTGACAAGTACATCGGAAGAGGAAGAGTACATTCCGCAGTCTGATTGCTGTGTCATTTGTAAGCAAACAAAATATGGCCGTCCATGTCGAGGTCCAAGGTGAGTGTCGCAGAGTGTTTCGGGGGACAGTGGGACGTGTTGTTACAGGGCAGGATGCAGAGTTCAGAACCAAGCTGAAACTGGGCATATGGCGGAAAAGATTGCTACTGGCTCCTTCTTAATACAAAGGTTGAATCACGCACATCTTTGTCCTCTATGTCATCTGTCAGACATGTGGGTGCTGATGTTTGGTCTGCAGCATTGTGTGCCACTGACACATCAGGGGCCGGAGATGTGTGTGTAGAAGTACCAGCAGCATTCATCAGCGACTGCCTTAGTGGCAGCAATGCCATGATGAGGATCGGCAGGGCATGGAAGATACCAACAACTTTTCGCTGGTGTGCATCCGTGGCAGCCATTCTTTCCGCATGCAACCCCTCCAATCCCAGCACCTCATTAGAAATTCCGAACGCTCTGGAATGGACAAATGCCCTATCTCAATTTTTCGAAGACAAAATTACCACCATTCACCTCTCTTTTCCCTCCCATCCTAACCCAACTCAGTCAGATGCCCTGGGTATATCACCATCAGACCCCCTATACATCATGGAGGAATTCATTAAATGTGATTGCGAGGCGACCTTGTCGGCCGGACTAAAAATTAAGTCAGGGACATCCACCGACCACATCTCCCCTAAACTTTTTCCCATACTTGCGCCGGTATTGGTGGAACATCTTGCATACTTTTTCAATAAATCCTTCACGGATACCGATTTCCAAACAATATGGAAAGCAGCTAAAGTTAGGCCTATCTTGAAAAAGCCCACGGCCGACCCGAACATCCTGTTAAATTATCGGCCCATTTCTCTGCTTCCATACTTTGGGAAATGCTTGAATCCATTGCCAACAAGCAGCTTGTGAGTCATCTTGAAAATCATGGGCTTCTAGATCCCTCACAATCGTGATTTAGGGCGCAACACAGTATAGAAACCGCATTGGTCGAGGTGGTCGATAACATCAGACTGGCACTGGATAAGCGCCAGTCAACCATCCTCGTCCTGCTTGATCTGTCGGTGGCCTTTGACACAATCTCCCACCGTATCCTAATTCAACAGCTGTGGGAGATTGGTGTCAGAGGAAATGCCCTAAAATGGTTTTCCAGTTATCTGTCCAATCGCACTAAAACGGTCCAAATCGATAAAAACAGAGCAAATGAAAGACCTGTTAAAATGGGCGTTCCCCAGGGCTCTATTTTGAGCCCGACGCTCTTTAATGTCTATATGACTCCTTTGGCCAAAGTGATCAGAGCCCATGGTTTTGATGATCTGTCTTATGCTGATGATACGCAGATTCTAGTTACATTAGATACTGATCCTAACGAAACCAAACAACGTTTCAAAAACTGCCTGATACAGGTTGAGGAATGGATAACCATCAATCACCTCCAACTAAATGGCAGTAAATCAGAAATCATGCTCTTCAGCAAAACGGCTGAACACTGGACAGATGACTGGTGGCCAACCAATCTGGGCACTTGCCCAATACCAAAGGATTCAACCCGTAATTTGGGTTTTCTGATGGATAATAAACTGTCCATGAACAATCAAATAAATAACACCGTTGGTACATGTTTTGGACAAATGCGTAGTCTAAGAAAATTTTTCAAGTGAATCCCTGCTCTGGCCCGAAAACCCTTAGTCCAGGGGTTAATAATAAATAGGATGGATTACGGAAATGCACTTTTGGCTTCCATAAATGAACATCATCTGAGGAGGCTTCAGGTTCTCCAGAACACTGCAGCCCGGTTGGTTCTCAACCTCCCACGAAAAACTCCCTCTGCTGCCTGTTTAAAAAGCCTCCACTGGCTGCCGGTAAAAAAATGTATTCTCTTCAAAACGCTGTGCCTGGCCCAAAGACAGATGTATGAAAAAGGCCCAAAATATTGGTCCAAAAAACTTAGATGGTATCAGCCCCAAAGAGAACTTAGATCCAGAAAGGAACTTTTACTGACGCCCTTAATAATTCGAACCTCCAGAAACGGTGGTCGTGCGTTCTCGTTTTTGGCTCCTGCTTCCCCTGAACATGGCTGTTTCCGTAAAAGGTTAAAGATCTGGCTTTTTGCAAACTAATTGCTCTATCTTCTCTGTCAGAGACTGCTGCAAGCCCCCTGAGACTCCTAGGATGGGATTTGTGCGCTATACAAATGTCCCTGACTTGACTTTGCCCTGACTGACTCCATCTTCTCCATTGTCCTCAGCATCTGTGCCAACTCATCGCTGAAATCGCTGAGGCCACTCTGACTACACCGTTGTTTTCCTCTCAGAGTCCTGACTCCAGTGATGTCAGGCATGGATTGTTGGACATCATGGAGCAAACTTTTCCTGTCGTTAGGAAGTGTAAGTAGTCCCTCATGTGACTTAAACACCCACATTTGTGGTCTAGTTTGGCTGCCATGAGATCGATCACCACCGCACCTGTTCAGCCACCTCCTTCTGGCAGTCTAACACCGGGCCTTCGAATGCAATGTGTTCTTCGGTGAGGTGCTAGGAGCCAACCGCGGTGGTGGGTGCTTTCAGCTGTGTGGTCTGTGCACGGGGTGGGGTCTCCTTGATGCAGCTGGGCTGCCCAGCTCCTGGAGGTAGGTTGCCGTAGCTGTCCATGAGCTGTTGTAGGGCGTTGGTGTCAAGGCGTGGAGGTCCTCTTCATCATCACTGATGAGTTGTCTGGTCTGCTCTACAGGAAGTGTTGATTGTCCCTCTGCAATGTGAAGGGGAGATGCATTTTAGCAATGTGTTGACATGTATGTTGACGCATTGTTCAAGTTTGCATACCGACTGCATGACAATGTACATTGTAAATGTTTGGTAGGAGCTGACTACTTGATGCGGGACAGTGGACATTTGGACTAAATCACGGATGTGAGGTTGTACACGTACATTATTATCTCAAAGTTTCCTGCTATGCCAGATGTGATTATCCGGTTTCTACGCACAAGCGGAACCAGTTATGTACTCTATTCTGTTATGAAAGTGTTGCAATTTGTACCACATTGTCGTCAATGTTGATGTACTGTTATTGCTATGTGTGTGTGCTGCATTGTGGGAGAGTCGCCCCTCCAGCTGTGATTTTGCTGCCCCTTATGCCTTCGAGGCGGTGTGACTTTGATGTCTACAGTGCTGAGATGCTGCAGACTTGGATAAATTTGGCTCTTGTTCGGATTTTGGACTCTTGGGCATGGTTTATCCACAGATGTATTGTTGACATCAGGGGTTGTTTGTGCACCATGTCATGATAATTGGACTGCAGCCATGCTATTCGTCATGCAGTGTCACTTGCATTGTCAGTGTAGCTTTGCGGGATTTAACACGTGTGCATGGGTTGGTTGTGAGATTGGTGCTGTCTGGGGAGGGACACCTTTGTGCCCAGAGTGGACGGGGGCCTAGTTGCTGTTTGTATATGTGTTGCAGTGTGCAAGGGGATCAGGGACATGATCCAGAGTCATTGTGGGTGTGCAGTGTGCTCTACTTAATTGTGCATGTGTGCCATTGTGCCCATCTCCCCCCTTCCCCTTCCAGTCCCTGTTCAATACTCACCCTGGTGCTGTTGTGTCAGGTCATGTGGAGCAGTGTCCGGACCCCAACTCCTGCCATCATCTCCCCACTGATGACTGTGGACACCATTTCCTCCATCTAATCCAGCTCCTGGTGTTCCGCTGGACTGCCACCTCCAGTCTGCATTTCTGCCTGATGGTTCTCAGCAAGTTTCTTCTTATTTGTGTGATTCGCATCATTCCAGCGCCTCTTGACCGCTCCAATTGTCCTCTTCCTCACTCCGATTGCATTCACCTTGTCCAGGATGGACTGCCATATTGCATTTTTATTTGCCAATGGCACGTTGGAGGTGACGAACATTTGTTGGTGTGTTTTATCACCTCCGTGATGATGATCCTGTTTTCCTGCGGACTGAACCTCGTCTTCCTCGCCTTCTTCTCCTTGCTCTTCTGTGACCGCGAGGTCCCAGGCTGGTCCTTCTGGGGTCTTGTGGGGTTCTGGTCGTCCTCTGTACTTGCTCCGGCTTCTTCCATGGTGCTACGCAGTTTAAATTATTTAGTTTGGTTTTTTTGGTGCTTTTATAATGCATTTTACCACATGACGTGTGGGAATTGCAGGCCTGCTGCTGGTTATTGCTGACTTTTTTTAGCGCGGTTGGCTACATTGCAATTTTTTTTGTGTTAGTTTTTTCCAATTTTTTTGCCATCACTGTGATTTTAATGCGGTCATTTGACACGTTGGCGGGAGACTATCTCATGGTACCGCCGTGTTGAGAATACAATGTTAACACAGCGTTATTTTACCGCGATAGACTGTGATGTGCAAAGTTGCGTAAGCTAATTTTGCGATGATTAACACACATTATTGAGAATAACCACCACAGTTTCGTAACTGTTACATTTTTAGCTGCTCAGCTTAATGGAGCAGGGTTTTTTTAAATCTCAAATGTGTGGTGTAATCATCATATAAACCCCATCACTGGCCATATGGAGCGAAATCTAGGAGCAATCTCTCACAAACTTTACCATAAACAGAGAGAACCAATGGGACTCCGCAGGAAATAAGAGAATTGTAGTAAGTTTAAAATAATTTATTGACAAACTTAGTTAAATCAAGGTAATACATTTATTAGGTATTCACATTTAAGCATTCTTGTTACAAGTTTAAATGTTCCAGGAACCCATAAGTCAGGATAACATTCATAAGAACTACATAAAGACTCCAAAATCTAAAAAGTGTGTTCCATAAAGTAAACCCCATTCTAAATTAAGCAGGTATAGGTCTGGAAATGGCATTTGGTTTGGCAAATATAGTAAGGTTTTAGTTTCAGTAACCCTAATTGGTTTCTGATGAGTAAATATGAATTCTTAGGCATTAACCCTTTGCACTCGAGCAATGCAGATCAGCAGAGCTAAGCCGGATCTTCTAATTTTGAAGTCAGCGAACAGCTCCTCTCTAGTCCAAGGAACACACACTATTATTATTCACCAAGGCACTCGTTTGCAATATTACAGTTTGTTTTCACTCTTGGGAGCCAATCATGTTACTCCAGACTCTGGAATCAGGTAAACTCCCCTCTTACACAGTGGCCTATCATTGAATTGTTACACTGGACAGACTGTTGGGTACAGCCTTCCCACGAGTCACTTTCCCATCCTGGCACCCTCTTCTTTCGATGAGAACCTCACTATCAGTCATGCAATACATAACAATAAGCTATTCACTGGCTACAAAAGGCATCTGGAAAAACACAACATATGCAGTGGAAAAACACATAACATATAAAGTAAACAAAAATGAAATGTGCAGGCCTCTCAGCCATAAACGTGTAAAATGCAACATTCAAAATGACAATACAATATGACTAACAAGTTACATAGGGCCAGATGTAGGTAGGCGTTTACCGGGTGGTAACGGCCGAATTCGGCCGTTACCGACCGGTAAAAGCAATTTGACATGTAGGTCCCTGTATTTTACAGACTCGGTAAATTTACCGATAGGTATATTTACCGAGTCTGTAAAATACCGAGTCGGTATTTTAACGGAATAGGGAAAATTGACATGTAGGTGGGACTCTTCTGAGTCCCACAAGCATTAAAAAATCGGTATTTTACCATCAAATACTACTTGATGGTAAAATACCGTTTCAGGTGTGCATGCACATGTGTGCATGCACACCTATGCCATATGACAGGCAGACCTGCCCTTAGGGCAGGTATGCCTGCCACATGGCACCCGAGCCTCTTTTGGGGGTGCCAGAGGGTGTCAAAGTGACACCCCCTGCACCCTTGTGGCTATCGGTATTTACCGATGTGGTAAATACCGACCGGTAAATGCCCGTTCATTCCTATGGGCTTCAAAGCCCATAGGAATGCATGGGCATTAACTGGTCGGTATTTACCGCATCGGTAAATACCGACTGTTTCCGATTCGGTAATTGCACATCTGCATTTACCTACATCTCGGTACTTTTATTTTCCGACCTCTGAAATACCGAGTCGGTATGACTCGGTATTTAAGAGGTCGGAAAATAAAATTTACCTACATCTGGCCCATAGCATCTTAACTCAGGTGTTGCCCACGATGGCTAAATGCGGTCACATACTACAAATTAGATGATTATTATTCGCACTATTTTTTTTAACAATGTAATTCACAATTTGTTAATACATGTGTTAATTAGGCAAATGAAAAATTGCACGTCTCCATGCCAATCCAGGACTCTCTTGCCTCAAAGGCAGTGGACACAGTAAAGAATTCTTTTTTATATCCTTTTAAATGGAGGTATATGTTGAACTCCAGAAATTGGGGTGGAGCCAATATAAGCTGCACACATAGAAGTTGAAAAACGTAATTTTTTTGTAATGATTGATTATGTGCAGGGAGGGACACCTTCCTACACTTAAACAACCACAAGAGGTGATTTCCTCCTTGTAGAAAAAAAGAAAAAAAAACTAGGAGAAATGAAAACATTTCTCCTTGTTGCGCCTCCCTATGCCTCCCTTGGGGATGCGTAGCATTCTGACCCATTTCCAGGTGTACGATTTCTTGTAAATTCGGAAATGTGGCAGAAGCCAAGGGTGTTGCGTGAGAAAACCCAAAGCAACACCCATGGCACGCCCCTTTCACGCAAAGTGTTGCGTGTAAAGGGACGTATTTACAAAGACACGAAAAACCATGCAGGGTGGCTTTACGTGTCCTTGAAAATATGGGCCAGCAAGTTGCACCACTGGTGTGTCACAAAAAGTGATGAAACGGCAGAGCAAGGGTGCTTGTATATAAGCCCCACAGTGTGCAAGGGTCATGTCACCTCCCAAGTTGACAAGGTTTAAACCTTGTAAGAACTGTTATAAATATCATGACATATTCTCATCATGTTTACCTGTGGTGCCAGGGGTGAAGTCACAAATTGAAGTCCTGCAGTAAATGTGTGTCAATAAACGCGTAGGCCATTTGGGACCGCAAGGCAAAAATATACGTCGCCAAGTATCGGAAGACCCCACATTGAGACTTGTCCAAGTGCAAAAGTTGGGTTCAGTCCCTTTCCTGGCTCAGAAGTCACAAGATTAAGTCCAGTGATCCATTGTCGTTGCTCTCCAAATCTTCGGGTAAATTTAAGAAAAAGAGCTAAAAATCCAAGCGGGACTCAGCCCCTTCTAACCACTTGCGTACACCTGAGAAGGTGCAAGGGCACCGCTATGTCTATCAATCTCACTCTCAAAGCTGGTTGATGTCAGAGCCCATCTTGCTACTTGCTACACAGCTCGAGTTTACTGGACATATGTGACAGTGAGATAATTAAGACAGAGTTTTCTCAGTGCACTCACATATTTTAGGGTGTTTGAATTTTCAATTTATTCTTGGTATGCTACGACATCTGTTGCACTGTGTCTGGCTGTGCTTATTGCGAATCCAAAATTGTATGGGTCAGGAACTCCTTCCCCATAATTCGACCATGGTTACTTTAAGAAACTTGGGGGCATATTATCAAGCCTGTGCGCTAAAATTATCGCCGCTTTATCGGCCGAAAACGGCCGATAAAGCGGCGATAATGGGCTTGATAATATGCTCTATGGAATTCCAATCGAAGCACATGTTAGATGTGAAGACATCTAACATGGGCTTCGATTGGAATTCCACAGAGCATATTATCAAGCCCATTATCGCCGCTTTATCGGCCGTTTTCGGCCGATAAAGCGGCGATAATTTTAGCGCACAGGCTTGATAATATGCCCCTCGGCCTTTGAAACGATGCTCGTTAAGCAAACAGATGAAGCGTGAGACTAACTGCCGTCGGGAAAGTTTTCTCCTGCGAATGATACAGCGTTTATAAAAGTAAGGGGCATATTACCAACAACTAGCGATAATTTTTGTCTCTAACTTGTTTAGAGACAAAAATTATCGCCGCACATCGGCGATTTTTATCGCAGATAAACCTTGCTATTAGCAAGGTTTATCGCAAATGCGATAAAAAACGGGCGCAATGCATGAATATCGCTGAAAAGTCAGCGATATTCATGCATTATCGAGCAAATGCTCTTAGCCATGTTATCCACCTCCCATTGGATAACATGGCTAAGAACTGCTCAGGGCAGGTGTTAGCTTTTGGAGATATTCGCGCTTAGCGCGAATATCTCCAAAAGTTGGTAATAGGAGATAGCGATGTTAGGGACTGTTTCCAGTCGCTAACATCTTGGCACGCCCACTTTGCATGTCATTAGTGATAAATATCACTGACATGCAAAGCGGGGCCCAAGATGGTCGCTATCTCCTATTAGCTGTCACTAACTGGTGTTAGCGACAGCTTGGTAATAGGGAGATCATTTTATCTCCGCTTTCTTGGCTTTTAAAGCCAAAAAAGCGGAGATAAACCCCCTTGATAATATGCCCCTAAGTGTTTTCTAGTTTTGCCATAAGAATCATGATGAGAGATCAACTTGTTTTGAAATAGGTTCCCCTTTACAAATGTTGTAATAGCAGTTGCGTGTCCGTACGGATTAACTTTGAAACTGCGTGCACGCGTTTATCTCATAAGCGCTTGTCATCGGTTGAAACATTGTATCTCACATTGTGATGCAATATAGCCTTTTACGCTCCTATCGCGGTAATTTCACCCGCGTCTGGATAGTGCATTAAAAACATTGGGGCATATTATCAAGGGGGTTTATCGCCGCTTTTTTGGCTTTAAAAGCCAAGAAAGCGGAGATAAAATTATCTCCCTATTACCTAGCTGCCGCTAACACCAGTTAGCGGCAGCTAGTAGGAGATAGCGACCATCTTGGGCCCCACTTTGCATGTCAGTGATATTTATCACTAATGAGATGCAAAGTGGGCGTGCCAAGATGTTAGAGACTGAAAACAGTCGCTAACATCGCTATCTCCTATTAACAACTTTTGGAGATATTCGCGCTAAGCGGGAATATCTCCAAAAGCTAACACCTGCCCTGAGCAGTTCTTAGCCATGTTATCCAATGGGAGGTGGATAACATGGCTAAGAGCATTAGCTCGCTAATCCATGAATATCGCTGTCTTTTCAGCGATATTCATGCTTTGCGGCGATTTTTACCGCATTTGCGTTAAACCTTGGTAATACCAAGGGTTATTTGCGGTAAAAATCGCCGCAGCGCTGCGGTAAATTTTTGTCTCTAACCAAGCAATAGCGATAATTATCGCTATTGCTTGGTAATATGCCCCATTGTATATAATATATGCTGAACATTAGCAGGTAGTAAGGGGTAATATTGGCAAATTTTTAATTTGGCTAAAATATGACGGTGATAATTGAATACGGAAAGATCGCATTCAACCATGAAATGTGTTACCTTAATCAGATTCATTATGTTGAATTCATAACTTTGTACATGGTTATAAAACTTTCTGATGTGTTTTGTTTTATGAATAAGTGAAGGACTTGTACTGATTTGTGTTATTCATGTATTTGTTTTCAGACCCCCGAGGAAGGGCCGAGTAGGACCCGATATGCATTGGGTTTACAAAACACAGCTAATGAATGTTGATAGCATCTGAGAATATAAAGATGCCAGAAGGAGGTTTATATAAGGAATAAATTAAGAATAAAACTTATGATGAGAAATTGACAAAGATTCATGTGAGTTTGGTGAGATCTCAGGATATATGGCCAATTCAGATAAGACAGAGATTATGTGTTGGAATTTGATGAATAGTTACAGTCCCGAAAGTAAGTAGTTTTGGGCCAGATGTAGGTGGCCAAATACTGGTCGGTAACGGCCGATTTCAGCCGTTACCAACCGGTATTTGGAGTTTTAGATGTATGGGGCTTTAATTTTATAGAATCGGTAAATTACTGATTCGATAAATTTACCGATTCGGTAAAATGTAAATGAATGAATGAATGAACGGGGATTTATATTGCACAACTTAGCCCAAGGGCATCAAGGCGCAGACAACGGACAAACAGATAGTCTCAAAGTATCAAATCCAGGAAATACTAATAGGCCTTAGTGAAAAGCCAAGTTTTAAGATGTCTGCGAAAGATCAACAGTGAAGGTTGACTAATCAATTCTGGAGGGAGGGAATTCCATAATTTGGGAACCAAGATGGAGAAAGCTCTACCTCCACACTTAGCTCTAGAAAATCTGGGGACAGAAAGCAGATTTTTAGAGGCAGACCGGAGTGTTCTACTGGGAGTATAGGCACAGACAAGAGACCTGATGCCTTCCGAGCCAGAGCCTTAGACCGCCCTATGGGCGAAACAGAGGAGTTTGAAGGAGATCCTGGATTGGACAGGAAGCCAATGGAGACTCTTCCCAGCCTGAGTTACTGAGGCAAGCCTCGGAAGGTTCAAAACCATCGTGGCTGCAGCATTTTGTACCATCTGAAGGCGATGGATTGAGCTCCTATTTATGCCACTGTACAGGGCATTACAGTAATCAAGCCTTGAAGAAACCAAGGCAACTGTAGCTTGTTTCCGGGTGGCCGGGGACAGATAGGAAGTAATCTTTCTCAGAGTCCTGATGATGCCACAACAGGTGGATACCGTCCTATTGACCTGAAGGTCAAAGGAGAGGGCAGAATCTATCAAGACTCCAAGGTTCGTGGCAGAGTGGACCGGGTGGGGGCAGTCCCCAAGGGAAGCCGGCCACCAGTCGTCAGACCAGATCTCCTGATTCCCCCCAAAAATCAGGACCTCCGTCTCTTCCCCATTCAATTTTAAAAAGTCCTGAATCATCCATTGAGACACTGCCTTCATGCATGATCTGAATTTGAGGGCTGAGTCGCTGACCGACTGTGTGATAGAGACCATGATATGAGTGTCGTCAGCATACGACAGCACCTCAAATCCAAAGGATCTCACCACTTTGGCAAGAGGGGTCATGTAGATGTTAAATAGTAGGGGACTTAACTAAGAACCCTGCGGGACCCCACATTGCACTGACTGAGAGGGAGAAAGAAAGTTGCCCATCTTGACTCTCTGTTCTCTATGACGGAGAAAGGAAGCCAATAAGCTGAGGGCGGAGCCTCCAACCCCAATCCCCTCAAGCCTAGAAACCAGGACTGAAGGGGACAGGGTATCGAAGGCTGCCGTAAGATCAAGTAGGACCAATGAAATACTTTTAGACAAGATTGGGTCCACATTCTCACGATTTAAGTATTTTCAGCTAAGATCATGGCTTGAGGCAGAGGCAGGAGAGACGGTAGGCAATTGGGAGCTACAGCAGTTATTTCAGAGTGTTTCACCGAGGAAAAAAGAGGTATCATTCTGGTATAACAGCCTCTTAGATGCAGTAGACCATGAGGTTCCCTCGCAGTCAACCGTCTGGAACAATACTCAACTTCTTCAAGATTCAGAAAACCTTTTTGACCTCTCGGTAAAGTTAATGTATAAATACATTAAGCCTGCTACGCTAAAGAAAAATAATTTCGATGTTCTAAACAGGCTATATTATACCCCTGCTAAGATCGCCGAATTTGTAGCCCCTTCCGCTTCAGTACCAGCATGTCCAAGGTGGCGTATTAACAAGGTGGACGATATACATATGTTTTTTGATTGTGCAGAATTGGGGGGATTCTGGAAAGAGGTGGGAGAATCCTTGGCGGACATCTTACAAATGCATATAGTGGTAGATCCCTCTTTGGTTTTTTTTGGCCTGAATAAACAGGGAAATAAGCCATCATTACAGCCTCAGATGGGTTTACTTCTCTACTTGGTGGTCTTGGCCAGAAGAGAGATCTGCATTAGATGGAGGTGCCAACTTTGCCTCTGGCTTCACAATCCACTTTGATTTGTGGAGTGAAAGAGCCAATGACAACTCCATTGTTGCTAGAGGACGAAGTGACAATTGTGCTCTCCAATTTTGAGTCAGTGCTTTTCCGACCTGACCATGCCTGGACTTGGTTTGAGTTGAACCGCAACCTTCTCCATCTGACACACGTAGCATCCCACTAAACCTTGCTCTGGTCCCCCAGTAAATTGCAAAATTGGGAGGCGTGACGACCTCCTCCCTGTGACCCTCACCTTTTGGTCCCAGCACCCCTCTCCTGAGAGCTTGGTGGTGCAGGATCCCACTAGTCGGATCAATAATTCCCAGACTACTCCCCTGTACAGTCTAATAGAGGGGAGATCTTTTGGAGGAGGACATTTTCTTCCACCAGTTTGGTCATCCATTCAGTCAGTGCCGGTCCACTGCTGTGCTACTATTCCTATGCTCTCTAGTATTCGGCTACTCAAGTCCTACCAAATGTCCCGGAAGACATTAGCTCTAAAAAAACCATGCCATTCAGGATGGCCATGACACTGATCTTTGAATCTTGCAATCAAAAAGAGAGAGAGGAACTAGAACAGCTAGTTCGTTTCCCCTGGGGTTAAATGAGTAAACAACAAGAACTAGCTATTAGGGTAGTGTTTGCGTACTATGTGTTTAGTATGGGAAACCATTTGGTTTGTTAGGAAGGCCCTCACCCACCAGCCTAGTTGGTGGCATGCTTCATCATCGGGCCCCACCCGAGGCACCGAGTGCGCCTCAGGTGTGCTGCGACGCCAGGCTACTGCGGAGCGGATTTTTGGAACGTGAGTGTGCTGTGCTGATGTGCTGTGTGAGGTTTAAAATGCTGTCCTTGGGGTCCCAAAGCAGTAAGTTTATTGGTGGGCCCCAGGCAGAAAATAAAAACAAAGGCTAAGGACATGTAGGGGTAGACTTATGGTCTCCCACGTCCAGTGTGGTCAACTAGTTTCAGCCAGGCCTTCTACTATTTAAACTGGCTTTCATCAGGACCTTTTATGTGTGGGTGTATTTACAGCGATAAATATGATTCAGTACCCTGAATGTGTGGCACACGCTAAGGTGCTCTATGTTTGAGAGGTGTTTCCTCTCAGTTCGTACCTGTAAGGAAAAGGAAGGACAGGACAAACAGAAAGAACACATATTGTTTAAAACACGCAAATTGTTAAACCACATGTATTGTGGCAGGGTGCCTTGTGCCTAAAAGTGAGCGAATAAGGCACGGGTGTCCGGCGCTGGTGGTGAAATGTGGTAAATGACGGTTTCGTGAAAAATGCTTTAATAGTGCCAATATCTAAATGCGGCATATTATGGTGAAATTGCAGCGAGAGAAAGATGCACTTTTGTTGGTAATGTTGTGCCTACTCCTATCTGCAGGGGACAAACTCCCAGGATCTCCTGCCGGTAGGTCGGGACTCTATGCACTCTTAAAAGTTGAAAGAGAAGAAAGAAAGGGTATGAGTAGTTGTGGCTAAGTTCTACGAGCGGTAATGTCCTGCTCGCACAGTCACGGCCAGAGGCAGTGGGACTGGCGGCTGTACCGTGAGCTTGGCAAAGCCTTCCCACTTACTTGCTAAGGTCTCCTGACCTGCTGAAACACCTGTCGTCCGGCCGAGGGATCCGTAGGAACTGAGCTCCCGTGGCCGGCATGTTAAATACCCAATGCTGGATGCAGGTGTAGCTCGTTAGAAGCTGGGTAGGGCTTGTGTGAGTAGCGTTTCATCAGCTGTGATTGGTGCGCTCCTAGTGGGTGTGTCTCAATGTGAGAAGCGTCTGTAAAGGAAACATAGAAAACATACTCTCGAGCCCTACTGCACCAGAACTATGATGGTAAAAGAGTTTGGGACATTTTCCCTACTATTTTAAAGGTTTTGTTAAAAACAGCAAGGGGTCTTCACTAATATTCCGAGTGATATACCAAAACAATATGAGTAATGGATGCCTGGTGCTGTCTGGGCAAAATTATGAGTAGACATCAATACGCTTGGATTTGCCAGCGAGTCTGAATGTGGCGTCCATAATGTTATGGTATGAATATGGTTGGGCCAATAAAAGGCGTGTGTGTGTTGGTAAGTGCATGGTGATAAAAGAGGGGTTGTCAAAACATGGTGTTTAGGGGGTATTTTACCAAGAAGGGTTTGCCAGAACCATAAAAATGGTAAACAGACGTGTGGTGCTATCTGGGCAAGGATGCGTGGGCTTGCTGGTGGATGTCCTGTGCCTGAGTATGGCGTCCATAATGTTGGGCCATTACAGGCGTGTGTACGCTGGTAAGCACGTAACCGGCCATGATTGCTGCATCATGATGTATTGTATTAGCTACAGTTTTGTAGGGGGGGATGAGTGATGCCACCGGAGGTGCTAGTCATGTTCCATGCAAGGGATGTGTGGCTATCATAAGGTCAAGTACCGGTGATTCAGCCTGTACTGGCAGGGTGTCTGAGGTACCAAGGTGTGACCATGGGGTCAAAGTCTCGTTATCGATAGGCATCCTGTCACTTGCTTAGGCTATTCCACTGAATATTGCATTGAGGCCTTCAAGGTGAGTGGATAATCTGTAAATCCAGCGATGTTCCTTCAGAAATAGATTTTTCTCATTGTCTGTTGGTTGGACAGGAATTTGCTCAATTACTGTCCACAGTATGTCATTAGGTATGTGCCCTGTTTGGAGGAAATGGTCCATGAGTTTGCTGTTAGTTTTTTTACACCAGATAGTGCTTTGGTGTTCCGTGATACGTGTACACACTTTCCTTGTGGTCATTCCCACGTATCTCAATTGGCATGGACATACAATTAGATAAATAAGGTTTGCCGAATTGCAATTGGTATGTTTCAATTGGTGCCATGTTCTCCCTGGTTCCAGGTCTAGGGTCTTGCTGTGCTGAGTGAGATGACAGATGCTGCAGTCACCGCAGGGGTAGTGACCTGTGACTCTGGGTAGCCCCCATGTGGTGTGTATTGTGGGGGTTGTGGTAGGTTCACTTTTCTTAGGTCATGTGGCCACTAGTTGATCCCTTATGCTGCTGGATTTCGTGTAGGCAAAAAGAAGTGGTTCCCATTTGCGGTTTCTGGTATTCAAGATCCTCCAGTTCTTTCTGAATATCTTAGCAACTTGGGTGGAAATGCTGTTATAGGTTGTGACACAAGTGAATGGGGGGGTGTCTTTCGGTCTATCTGGTGTCTCCAATAGGGCCTCTCGGTTTTTCGTTTTTTGCAAGTTTTTTGGTGTTTTCAATAATTCTCTTTGGGTAGCCACGTTGTTGTAATTTCTTGGCTAGATCACGCAGCACATCAGCACAGCACACTCACGTTCCAAAAATCCGTTCTGCAGTAGCCTGCCGTCGCAGCACACCTGAGGCGCACTCGGTGCCTCGGATGGGGCCCGATGATGAAGTATGCCACCAACTAGGCTGGTGGGTGAGGGCCTTCCTAACAAACCAAATGGTTTCCCATACTAAACACATAGTACGCAAAATAGCTAGTTCTTGTTGTTTACTCACTGATCTTTGAATGCCAGGGAAGCTGAGCTCAACCGTTGATGCCTAGTGTATTACGAGTGGCAGTGCTACCCAGAGGTGGTGCAAACTTGCTTCCCCGAATGGAGAGAACCTTTTCTGTAGCTGAGAACATACAATGTAAGCAGGTCTGTGCATTGGTGTTTCAAAGGCACCTCTTATTAGGAGATGCGTTGTGCCTAGGCTGGAATTCCAGACTCATGTATGCTTTTCCGCCGATACCTCTTCTACGCCGAGTTCTGAAGAAAATGAGGATATTAATATTTCAGATTTAAGATTCTGGGATTTCCATTGATCAGGAGTGTATGGATATTTGGTTGTGTTTGCTTGGCAGAGATTTGTTAAATATCTAGTTTTGTAATGATTCCTGTTGTTCATGCAAAACAAATGCGGCTTATTCAGAAACTGCTTTTTGTTGTATGTTTAATAGTACTACAATGGAACTAGTCTACACTAGTTTTGCGCTATTAAGAACAAAACATATTGGTTCTTCCAGTTGTATTCAACAGGTCAAGGTCATCTATTTTTATTTTATTTTTCAAATGTTTATTTTTATTTTATTGATTTTACATGTTTATCACCAATAATCAGTGCATTCTGCTGCAACAATGAGCATACCATCATCTACAGTACTTACATTACCAATGGAGATATCTGCGCATGTCGTGGAGTGGTTGGCATACTGACTGGGCAGGGACCGTCCGTTGTCTGTGGTGTGGCCATGCTGTGCATGGACAGTCAACGTATTCCTCTGTGCATAAATCGTGTAGCGAGTAATCTATGGAAGCTGATTTTGCTGCAGCAAGCATGGTATATCTGTCAAGCAACAGTAACTGGGGGATGGGGAGCAGAACTTGGAGTTGAGTTGGAGTGTCGTTGCGTTTCTGCTGCTGTTGGCGTGTTCAAGTGCCACCTGACCCCTACAGTGGATGCGCGTATTGAGATGGCGGCATTCATTGAGGGAGAACCAGTGCCAATGACAAGCCAAAAGATGATGGACACCTGCAAAGGTCTATAACGACAGATCAGGTGGTTGCGTGGGCTGACTAAGCTGATCCTCATCTAACTGTAACGTTACCAGGATTGTGTCCCAGTACGTGAAGATAAGTGTTTTTCTGAGGCCTATGACTTCCTCCCGACGTATCGCTGCACTTTCAGCTCTAGCCCAAGTGAGTACAGAGCGCCTCCAAGCTTGTGTATGCGGGGGGTCGGGTGCTTTCCACCTTTTGGTGATCAGTCATTTTGCCGCTACTATACCCGGGTCTAGTAATCTACAAGTGACTTTAGTATTACATGTTCTGCGAAACGATGCAGTAAGTATGTAGGCAAATCAAAGGGTATCTCTCTGCCTGTACATGTTCGAAGTATATCTGCCACCCCTCTCCAGTATGCACTTTGGCAGGAGCAGCCCCAGAGCATGTGCACCAAGTCTGCGTCCGTGGCGGCGCATCTGGGGCAAGATGCGTCAGTGCGGTGAAAATATCTGTTGATGTTGGACGACGTAAGGTATGCTTGTTGTGTAATGTAGTATTGTATCTGTCTAAACCCCAGCATTTCTGGGGATCTGGGCTGGGCTGGCCAGCACTTTTTCCCAATTATAGGCCAATTTCACTTCTTCCGGCCCTCACGAAGATCACGGAAAAACACGTCCACGGTGTCCTGTCGTGCTTTTTGGAAGCTAACAATCTGCTCCACCCATCCCAATCCGGTTTCCGTCCTAATTTTAGTACGGAAACGGCATTGCTAGAGGTCACTGAGATCATCAGGGAGACTCTGGATGTCGGCGGGAGGGCCATGCTGGTCATGTTAGATCTATCGGCGGCCTTCGACACCGTCCCCCATAGGGCGCTCTTAGCGAGGCTTTATGACATCGGCCTTAGGGGGACGGCGCTCAGGTGGTTTACATCCTTCCTTGAAGGCCGCTGCCAGACGGTCTGGGTTTCCCAGAGCTCTGCCGAGATGCCGCCATTGGGAGTTGGGGTTCCACAGGGTTCTGTGTTGAGCCCCACGTTATTTAACATCTTTATGTCCCCTTTGGCGGCCTTGGTGGAAGCATATGGGGCCCAGATCGTCTCCTACGCCGACGACACGCAACTCCTCTTCACTTGCGGGAAAGAACAGGAGTTTGATGGAGGGAGAATTCGGGACTGTCTTACATTGGTCTTTGACTGGTTCCAACGGAACAGTCTAAGGGCCAACTCTAGCAAGTCCGAGGTTCTGTTTTTTGGTTGCGTTGTCGATCCGGAGTGGCAGCATTGGTGGCCGTCCGACATGAGCCCTCCTGCACAGTCTTCTTTGGTGGCTAAAAATCTGGGTGTCAAGCTGGACAACCAGCTGTCGCTGCGAACACATATTCTGGGTCTGGCTGGCACCTGTTATGGAATTTTGAAAATGCTCCGTAAATTCCTGCCCCTGCTGTCTGAGGAGCACAGGCGTATTACTGTGCAGGCTCTCGTCGGCTCTAGGCTAGATTACGCTAATGCCCTCTTCCTTGGCCTCCCTGATTACCTAGTTCAGCGCCTACAGGTGGTACAGAACTCTGCCGCCCGGGCTATCTTTGGCCTGCGTAGACGAGCCCGAGCTTCCGGGCTGCTACAGGCGCTACACTGGCTGCCTATCCGTAAGCGGATTCAGTTTAAATCCCTGACTCTGATGCACAAAGCCCTGTTTGGATCAGGGGCTGGATACCTGCGGCGGAGACTGGCCTTCTATCGACCAGTCCACTCCTTGCGCTCGGAATCCCTTTACAAAGCGGTGGTCCCTCGGGTGAGGAAGGCCCGTACGGGAGGACGCTCTTTCAGCTGCAAAGCTCCACAGCTGTGGAACTCGCTTCCTCTTTCGCTGCGCAGCACTGCCAATTTGTTCCAGTTCAGGAAGAGCCTGAAGACTTGGCTTTTTAATCTTTAGGCTGTTCTTATTGTTTCAGTTTCAGTTCTTTTTCTTTTTCTTATTCTTTTTGCTGTGTTGTGTTATTTTTATTCTGAGCTGCAGGTGGAAAGCGCCTAAACACTCTTTTCGAGTAGCCGCGCGCTATACAAGAGCGCTATAACATAACATAACATAACATAACAACTTTATCTGAGAATGGTCTGCCCAGGTCTTGTTCCCACTTACGTCTGAGGAGGTCTAAACTGAATGCTGCATGTGGGCGAGAAGTCGCGAACCACCTCGTTAGGTGTTTGCCTTGTCCCATCTCTTGTAAATATTGCACAGTGAGCTGAGTTTGTGGTTCAGCAGCTAGGCCTCCCCACCTCAATGAAAGTGCAGCAACCAGAGATCTAAGATCAACTATTTTAATTAGAAGCTGTAGCTTTACGGATAAAAAATGAGTTTATTAGGGTACGTTTTGGTCTATGTCACCTAGGTGATGCTCATCAAACTTGGAAACATCAGCCAGGCTCTGTTGCCTGTAGATTTTGTATATAAGCCAAGAAGAGCATTGCTTGCTCATATTGTGCGCTGTTGTCTTGCATTCCTGTATGAGTGATGCTTTACCTAAAGCCATCTTTCAGATGATTAGGCATCCTTCTTTGCAAAGAGTCTATGGAGCAAAGTGCTTTTAGTTCTGTCATGTACCTAGACAGTGGTTTTGTGAATTTAATTAAAATGATGGTGGTTTATAAAAGAGAAAGGAATACCTCTGAGCATAAAGTGAACTAAGGGCAGCCACCCTGATTTACCCATTCCTTTATTTTCTGTTTTTAGGGCAGGGTGCATGCTCCGAAGAAAAACGAACCACTTCTCTTACTACAATTCTATAGTGTTGACAGTGAGCGATGATGCAGGAGTGCCAGATATTGCTTCAGTCAGTGACCTCTTTAATACATTGTTGTACCTATCAAGAGGTCGAATTTAATGGCTGTCCTTTCTTTGTAATGTGGGCTACAAGACCATTATTTTGCCTAATGTAGCCATTCTCTGTGTTTTGTAATTAGATAAGATTTTAAGTTTAGGACTTCTTTTTATTAGTAGCTTTTTATGTTTCTGGTTGTTGTGGGGACTGATATTACCTGTGAACATAATTGTAATATTTATTTATTGCTTTATTATAAGGTTTTTTTAATTAACCGATCAAAGAAAAACATGCAAGTGACAGTGCATTAACTTGGCATTAGGCACTGTTCTTTTCTACTCTGTCAATTGTGTGTCCTTTCACATCAACATCCGTATGTTTAACACTTCCATGATTCTGTGCCAATCTGAAATTTACACTAGGTAATTCTCTCTAGACTGCTTTAGGGCAATTTTTTTGGATAAATATTTGTTCTCTATAAATAAATGTTTGTATGATTGTCCTTTATTTGTGAGGATTGATTATTTTGCCATTGATCAAGAATTGTTCTGTGACGGCGACCTGCGTTCATCACTATTGTTACGAAAACATTTGCGAATAGCACTACGGACACTACAACGCAATCCCTACAACAGTGCCATTACTGGACGTTGAGGCTTATTATTGGACCACTCATCTGGCCCGATCAATGACTGGTTGCATGCAGCTAGAGATCACCCTACACATAGACTAGAAAGGGAGACATTAGAACCCCATTCCTACCTATACTATCTCTACGGGGGTAGTGGAGTACATAAACTGCTTCCGGCCTCCCGAACCATGCTAGAGGCCTGGAACAGGGCGATAAAAACCTTGGGATGGGCTCGCACAGCTACTAGGACGACACCGTTATGGAAGGGGAGGTAGTTCAGAGAACTGGGGGGCATATTATCAACAACTAGCGATATTTATTGCTAAATAAGCTTAGCGACATTTTTTTCATCACCGCGCATCACCGGATTTTATCGCAGAGATAACGTGCTATTAGCAAAGTTTATCTCCAATGCGATAAAATATACTGCGATAGTGGCGAAATGTGTGAATATCGCTTGGAATCCAGCAATATTCAGGCATTAACGTCAATAGGGTCTTTACCTGAATATCCAACTCCCATTGGATATACAGGTTAAGAAGTGGTCTGAGCAGGCGTAAGTTTTCAGCTATATTGCGCTTAGCGCACATTTTTTAATCTCTACTCCTGCATTGATAATAGGCGATAGCGATGTTATCTACTGCTTTCAGTCGCTAACAGGTTGGGTACGCCCACTTTTCATGTCATTAGCGATAAATATCACTGACATGCAAAGCGGGCCCCAAACCGCTCGCTATCATCTAAAAGCTGTCGCTAACTGATGTTAGCGACAGCTTGCTAATAGGGCGATGAAATTATTGCCGCTTAGCAGCGATAATTTCATTTCGCCTGCCTTGGTAATATGCCGCCGGGTAAGCTACGAGGCTTTGAGCATTGGGGCCTGCTGGGTAAACCCACACTTAGAGATATCATCGATAAGGGTGAACTAACGCCCTGGTCCACCCTTTGTACAGAATATAAGCTCCACAAGTACCAATTTATAAAATATGCTCAATTGTGGCACGCATGGTTGGCTGAAAGTATTTTGGGGACAGAGCTGAAGGAGTTTGCGCCGCTGGAAGGGAGACTGCTGCAAGAAGAATTGTATTTTTTTTTTTAAACATTTTTTTTATTGATAATACAAGCAGCAAACAAAAGAAGGATTTACAGAAAGTGATACATTTGATCCGTAAACAATGAAACCCAGACATCTGGTTCATGAGTACAGAGACCAATTAACATAAAAAAAGAAAGAACGGCATATAAGCAAACAAAGCAATTAAAAGACAAACAAAAAGAGAGCCAAATCCCGAATTAATTTAATTCATATCAGAGCTGGAAAAAAGACATCCCCAGATTCTGTCTACTTTCTTGAGTGCTCTATCACCCCTTTTCCTAGCTAGAGATAATTCCATATCATGTATCTCTTTCACCAGAAACCACCATTCGTTTACATGAGGCGGTTGACCCGAAATCCATACCCTTGCAATAATCAATCTTGCACATGATAACAAAATGAAAACAAGATCCGTAAATGGAGCAGTAGTTGGCTGCATACCTAGAAGAATCATTTCAGGTAATAGTGGTGTGTAGATTAACTATTTCTGTTTCAAAATGTTTTCTAAACTATCCCAAAATAAAAACAAAGCAGGGCATGAAACAATCATATGTTATAGGTCAGCAGCCTGTAAATGACACTTTGGGCATTTCGTGCGATCATTAAAAGCATTATTAGAAGACCACTTACAGATTTGTAGCGGAGTATAGTATAACTGGCATACGGTCTTATAGGCTTGAAGTTTTAAACTGGATGAGTGAACAAGAGTATAAATATTATTTAAAAATGAAGAAATGTTGTTCGAGGAGATACCAGTCGTAAATTTTGAGGCCCATTTCTGTGCCAGTTTAGGGCAGTCATCTATTTTAAATTGACTGAAACATTCATAACCTAGGCTAATCATAGCTTTATTTTTCCCCCCTCCCCCATACATACAAATCCAAAAATCCCAATCTGAAATCTCTTTAAGTTTTAGTTTCCCAATAAGAAAATCATGGATTTGTATATATTTGAAGTGCGCCTGCTTGGGTAATTTATAAAGTGGCCTAAGTGTTTCTAAAAAGCCGGATGAGCCATATAGATCGCCCAATTTCATTATGCCTAGATTGGCCCAAATCCTCCACCCTGAATCACTAAAAATGCCAGGTAAACTAGGGTTAATCCAAAGAGTTAGATTAGGATGAAAAATCGAGGTTTTATTTAGAGCCAATATTGTATTCCATATATGAATTGTGTCTTTAGCGGTCTTAAACCTGACTCTTTTAAAATAGTTCGGGTCGTTAGTTCTAGCAAGGAATTGTAAGGAATTGGATCCAAGCATAAATTGGTGAAAATAATAAGGGTTGCTGGAGTTAAAGAGACTCTGTAAATGCCCCAAAAAGGAGGCGAGAAAATAAGTTCTAAAATGTGGAAAATTAAGACCGCCCTTGCTAAACGGTAACTTCAAAGTGGAGAGTGATCTGCGGTTTTTCTTTTGAAGCCCCATATAAAACTTCCTAGAATACCATGAAGTTTTCTGAAAAATTATTTATTAATTTTCAAAGGGATACACCTAAATAAATACAAACATTTTGGCAGAATGTTCATTATTTTTTTTTTATAAATATTTTTATTATTTTAGACAAGAAAAAAGGAACAGACATATCCAGTGCCATACATACATATGTTGATAATAGGGTGAACAGGGTTGACAGCAGGATAGACATGGAGCAACAGAAGAATCCCTGAGAGGCCAACAGTAATGAATACAGAATAAGACTTGCAACCTTACAATCAGTAGACAATTTAAATATGGACCCACAGGACCCTCCCACCCATAAAATCGAAACAGCAAAAGAATCATGGCAACCAGACAATGGAATTCGAAAAACAGAATCCGGATATGTCGATAATATTGCTAGTATAGGAAAGACTTAAAAGGAGATTGAAAAAAAGGGAAACCATATTAGCGATAACAAAAAGAAAACAAAAAACCCGACCCCCCACCTTGCACCCCTGCAACGGCTATCGCCTAACCCCCACTAGCAGTGTGCCTGTCGCCCCAACTAACTAAATTCTAAAAGTAGAAAAGAGAAACTGTAAGGGAGGGCATTTCCATATAAGCTCCCGGTCTCCTTTCCCCCTGCCAGAGACAAGCACCCCCTATGATGAAAAATCAGTAATATCTATAATCAACAAAAGAGAAATTAGGGGGAGCCATGATGCACCGTCCGACCTCCTGCAAGACCAACAGCCACGAAATCTACGTCCATTAAGGCCGTAATACCAACTACAGTCGATCACTCTCAGCCCTGGCCCTTCCGAACCATTATGTGAACCCCTCCCATTAATTCAGCAGGAGAACAAGAGTGAAAAAAGAGTCTGAATAAATGCAATACAATACAATTCAAAGTCAGCAGATTGCCGAGAACTTCAGCAGCACAGGAACACTCCTTCTTGGACGGATAGTCCCAATGTAGTTTTCTCCAAGATTGGAAAGTCACCAAAGAGGGAAAGGATGGAACAGAAGTCCAAGGGCAATCACCCACAAGATTCTCCGGGAAGGGAACGCAAATCGAGTCTCTCAAAGTCAGCGATGATGGTGGGTGTGTCAATATGTTCAAAACACTGGGTTCAGGATTTTCCAGGAGACCAACCAAGGGCTGCTGCTCCTCTTGTCGCACGGGGCTCTCGTTCAGATTCAAGATGGTCGTAGCCAAAATCATATCTTGCGGTAATACTTGAGACGTAATCGGGTCCGGTTCCACGCACTCCATTACCAATAAGCCCGTCATCATTTTGTGAATCAGGGCATCACTTGGGAATGAAATGCCCCGATGGCTGCCAATATCGTCTTTAGCGATGGCTCACTCTCCGTCCGGTCCATTTCTCCACGCTCAGCAACGATCATGTTCACTTCCCCCGGGGAGCTGGCTTCTTCGGGGAAGGGAACAACAGGAGCGGGAAGGACGACGTCAGAGGGGACTGATCAGTTTTTGCGGCGACAATATGTATCTCACTTCGAGAGCGAAGACCCCGACCCACCGATCACCGGCCGGGCCACACCGGGTCCGCAGGTCAGGGACCTCCACCCCCGACTACTGTAGTGCTCCTCCCTCAATGTTGGTCAGGCAAGATGAGCGCCGTCGAGATCGGGCAAAGAAAAAACCTCCACCTCGGTGGACCAGACCCTGACTGCCACTCACAGCCGATGTTGTTTAACTTCGACACGGCCAGATCAAAACTCGAGGCCCGGCTCTCCTGCTGGATTCGGCCACAAACTTCAACTCGACGCAGCTCTGTCACCCAAGCGAATTAAGTTTTCGGAATTGCACCATCGGAGTGAGCATTGGTTCATTTACACGGAGGTCGGGCGTAAAATCAGGATTATCGACAGGATCTTCTGGCAGGATACGGATGGCGGCGGAGCTGGGAGCCTAAGCGGCCATCTTGGTTGCTAGCGTAGCTCCTCCCAGAATGTGCATTTTAATAAGGTTTATTCGTCCAATGAGGTTTAGGGGAACCTTATGCCATTTTTTAAGAAGAACATTAGTATCCTTTAATAGAGCACCATAATTCAGTGCCATAATGCCCCTGATGTTGGATGTAATTTTAATACCTAAATAGGTAGCTGTGTGGCATATGCCCGAGACTGAGATCCGTGGTTTATGATTAACTATAATTTGTGTCTTACTCAGGTTTAATTTATAGCCCGAGACAGCACCAAGAACAGCACCAAGAACATCGGCTTCTTTAATGATTCCGGCCAAGGCTTCTGTCACATTGGTTGTATATATCGCCAAGTCGTCAGCATATGCTGTAATTTTAAGTGAGTTAGCACCAAAATTGAATGATTTTATATGTTCCTGAGATTGTATAGCATTGATAAATGGCTCCATAGCAAGAGCAAATAAGAGCGGTGATAGCGGGCACCCCTGACGAGTGCCTCTTAAAATTGGGAACCTAGAAGACAACAAATTATCATATCCTATTATAGCATTTGGGCAGTCATAAAGTGCTTGTATTCACTTTAGGAACTGTGTTTTAAAATCAATTCCTCTAAGAGTAGCCCAAAGATATTCCCAACCCACTCGGTCAAATGCTTTTTAAGCGTTGAGTAGTACCATACCGAGTGGGGAGGAATTAGTTGCTGTAACATTGAACGCTGTGATGGCCATATTAACATGTAAGGTTGTGTCTCTGCCTACAACGAAACCGTGTTGGTGTTGGCTAACTAACTTGGGCATAAGAGGAGAAAGTCTTTTTGCAATTAATTTAGTGTATGCTTTAGCATCTGCATTAATCAGAGAAATGGGCCGGTAGGACCCACACTCTACAGGTACTTTATTCTTTTTTAGGAAAAAAAATAATTTTAGCAGTTCTCCTAGAAGTCGGAGCCCTACCAGTTTCCCCTATCTGATTAATGACAGAGCAGAGTAGAGGAAGGAGCTCCTCACTACAACTTTTATATATTCCGATCAGGAGCGCGTCGTGTCCAGCGGCTTTCCCAGAGGGAAGAGAAAAGATAGCTAATTTTAATTCTGCAAGGCTAAAGTCTTTTTCCAGTTCTTCCATCGCTTCTGCATCTCTTTCTAATAGCCAGTTATTTCTAATGTATGTTTGCACAGATTCAATCGGGGAAAAGTACTCAGGAGTATAAAGTTTAGTATAGTACTTAACAAATTGTTGTGGAATCTGCTTGGGTTGAGTGTAATTAGTTCCGTCGGCCCCTCTTATGCTCTTAATTAAAGAACTAGCTCTGTCCTCTGCAACCTTATAGGCGAGATTTTTACCAATTCTATCACCACTCTCATATTGTGATAGTTTGTACTTATGGAGCTTAGTACTAACTCTATCTCTAAGAAATTTTTTGGTCTCACAGCATAAGGTAATTAATTTAAATCCAGTTTTGCTTTGTTTAAGTTAATAGTTACCCCTGCACCTTCCTGCCTTATAATTTCTGCCAGATGTTCTTCTAAAGCCCGGGTACTTGATGTAATGCCCCAGATCTCCTCCTTTTTGTGTAGCATTATGCTGAATGATTAACTGCTGGGCAAACCCTCTAATACTTGCTTTGCAAGCATCCCACACATAAATAAGTTAGGCAGAGTCGATATTAAACTCCAGAAATTCTTTAATATTAAAACATAAAAGAATGGGATTGTGGTCCGAAGTTACTCTAGGACAGATCTCTATTTTACAACCTTCAAGTATATTATCAGCGGCCCAAGCCATATCGATGCGGGAGCACATTTTATGTGGTATTGAATAATAAGTATATCCTGCCAGTGTAGGGTGGAGATTCCTCCAAACGTCTTTTAAATTATGTATACGTGCAAGTTCCAAGATGGCGACTCTTGTTTTACGCATACGTTGTGGGGGGATGCCCTTCGTAGTATCTTTTGCATAATTAATAACACAATTGAAATTGGCCATTAATATTAGCTCCCCCTCCCAATCTAGTAATTCAATATTAAGTTGGTCAAAAACTGTCGCATCATCATAATTTGATCCATACACTGCGCACAAGACATATTTACAATTTGATAACTTTAATTGTGCAATTGCCCACCTACCAGCTTTATCAGAAGCCACTCTGAGAACTTCTACCTTAAATAGTTTTTTCTTAAGTATAGCCACTCCCCGAATTGAGGCATTTAAAGCTGTACATGTTATTAGTTCAAACCCCCCTTGTTGTAACATTTTTCTATCTTGAAAACAAATATGGGTTTCATTTAAAAGTGCAAAATGTGGGTTGTACATTTTGAGTCCTTCGAAAATAAGTTGCCTTTTACTTTTATTGATGAGACCTGAAACATTCCAGGCTAAGCAGTTAACTTGGTACATATCTTAATTCAAATATGTTCTGAATGACTACCTTAATCAGAAAAAAATAGAAAGTTTTTTGCTCAATCTGTACATTATATCTTCTTTGCTTGTCACCTTTTTTCCCCCTCCCTATTGACCCCCCTCCCCTCCATGCTTCTTCCCCCAACCCTATCGTCCAACCCCTAGGACCCCCCCTCCCAAGAGTACCTACCAGGAAGCCTCCCCCTATCAACAGCTACCGATGTAAGGGCAGCCAACCAGCAAGGTCTCCACAAGAACCCCCCTCCCTCCGTATTAAACTCATACGCCATACCTCAGAGAAGGTGCCCTGGTGATCTGAAAAGTGAAAAAAATTATGAAAGAAACATGAGCACAAAACATCTAATTGTCCGATGCCATCTTAGAAAGAAATTGCTCAGCCTCTTTAACATCGTTAAATAAATAAGTTTGCCCAGCTTTCATAACTTTAAGGCGTGCAGGTTCTTGGAGATACAGCACCGCTCCCTGGGATTTAAAAGGGTAAATCAATTTACGCAGCCCCCAGCGTTTATCCATCGTAACCTTACTAAGGTCAGATTTCCAGAAGAAAGTTACATTATCCACAGTCACTGGATAGTTTGACCTAGCCTTAATAGAGACCGCTTGTCTTAAAAGAAAATTACCAAAGTAAATCAAAATTGGTCACGGAAATTTACTCTCTTTGTTTCTGGTAAACATAGGTAATCTATGGGCTCGTTGTAATTGTGAGTCCCAATCCCAATTGGATAAGTCCGGGAACGCTTTTTGAAACAACTTGACCATGTATGCTCGGGCGTCTGCGCCCTCCGACCCCTCGGGTATTCGGAAAAGTCTCAGGTTCTGTCGCCTTTGCCGTTTTTCTAGATCTTCAAACTTATTCAGCAAGATCACAATATCTTTATCATGTTGGTTAATTGTGGTCACAGTGGTAGCTAAAGATTCCTCAACATCGACAACCCTTTGCTACATTTCTTCGATCTCTACAGTCACATTGTTCAGTTTACTTGTGACCTCTAACAAGCAGTTGCAGAATTGCTTTTTTTTGCTGTTATCTTCCTTTGGCTAATGAAAATGCTGCTGAACCTCTTGCCGGTGTTCCAACAGTATTGTCAAGATTAAATCCAGTGAGGATCGTGCCGGGGGACCGGAGAACAATGGTGAAGTATGGCGGGTGTAGTTTCTCCTCTAATGGTGGATGGGGGAGAGAATCAGTATTTTCATACCCCATATTAATAGAACCAGTAGACACTAGGACATTTCCCCCTACTCCCATTGAAGAAGTCTCAAGAGGTTCTGGGGAGATAGCGTTGCCAAGAGAAGTATATTTATAGTTCTTCATACCTTCTCCCTCTACCGAACTATTACCGGCTAAACGCATGGCCATACTTTTAACCCCACCTTTTGCCTGTATCCACTTCCGCAATGGGCTATGATCTTTAATAAGCTTCTCTCGGGCACTAGTGGAGGCCAATGTTTTTGATAATGTGTTAAGATTCATATTTCTGCCTTTCTTAGCCTTAATCTTAGCCTTCCGCTTCCATTTTTTAAGGCCAGAGATTTTACTGGCATCCACTAAAATAGAGTTGTCCTCTGTTCCTCTGTTCTCAGACCTCCTCCATCCACCATTTCTTCCACCTCCTCGCACTCATCCTCGCTGGATTCTGCTGATGATAGATCTGTCTTAGCCAAATCATCACCTCCTCCAGTTATAGTGCTTGTAATTCCAAGATCCAAAATTGTGACTTTATGGGATTGTATAACTTGTGTATCTTGTGTACCTAGTGGGTTAAATAGACCATCAGTAATAACCCCTACCCCAGCCGAGGCAGTACTTAGAAGATTAAAGCTGTGTGCCGTGGCGATATTGTCTGTATCTGTTCCGGGATCATGACCAGTCAAGTTCTCCTCATTGCCTTCCACCTCATTCCTATCTTGTCTTTGAGGTAAGCTCTGCAATGTACCTGATTCTGTAGTGCAAATATCCACTAAAGCTTCTCTTGTAACTGTATCACCCTCTGCATCAGCTGTATTGTTATTGCCCCCCTGAACAGTTGGATTAGCATGTACTTTGTTGCCCGGCTTATCAATTTTAGTGGAAGTAATTGAAGTGCTTTTATTCCCGGAGACCAACAAAAGAGGAGGGTGGATAATTGGTTGCTTACCGCCTTGTTTGTCTTTGCTGCTGGGGGAGCTGCCACCCGCTGGAGCAGTTTTAATCACCGCTGGTACTGCTGACGACTTAGCAGGGGTTACAGCCCGCTCCTCCGCTTCCTCGCTCGCGGGAGCGTCTTTCGATGTTTTATTCTGGCGTGGCACATTTTTAGTAACATTTTTAGGCGCCATCGGCCCGTTGTTTTCCTGCCTCTTCTTACTCCTTGTTCTCGCCACCGCGGGTTCAGTGCGTGTCTTGAGCACAGGCCTGGCTCAGCTCCTGCCGGTCAGACTGAGCAAATCGAGAATCAAGAATCGATTGTTCGAGCAGCCCCCTGCCTCCACTCCGCCACTCCGCCTCCACTTTGCCTCCGCTCCGCCTCAAACCGCAGAGCCGCAGCGTTGCAGAGCCGAGGAGTCACAGAACGGCCAAAGCAAGTATTATATTGTTTGTTGTTTATTATATTTTCTCCCGGACGGCGTCTTATCCGCTCGCCAATAGCTCTCGCCCTCTCAGGAAATCGCAGACGAAAGTATTTGTTTTACTGGATGGCCACACGATACCTCGCGGGCTCTCAGTCTCTCAGCCCGCTCCTAATTCGCAACTTCTCAGAAAGTCAGAAAGGCACTCAAGAAGCGCCCAGAAGCACCCAGAAGCGAATCTCTGAAGTGCTATGCCTACACCTCCGAAAATCTCCGAAATCTCTCTCGTTAGTAGGGGAAAATCATCAGCGCATCGGAGTTCACGGAGTTCAGGGAGTCCTCGTTAGAGCATCCTCACTGTGGCGTCTTCAGTCCGCCATCTTGCTTCCTGCAAGAAGAATTGACACAAGGAAATATCCATCACATATATGACGATTAATAAAAATATGCCTGATAAATTGGGTAAGCTCCGGGAGCAATGGGAAGCCGAGGTGGGTGCCATGGAAAAAATAGACTGGGAGGCCGCCCTAATGCACCCACGAGAGGTAGCGATTAAAGCCCAACTACGCTTCATCCAATTTAAGATTTTGCACCGAACATATTATGACAAGGCGCGATTACATAAAATGGGACAGGTGGAAAACTCAGAATGTCCTCAATGTTAGACCGTGGTGGTGAATTTCATGAAAAAAAAACAAAGGAAAATTCGCAGAGTTTTATATAGCGCGAACTAGACACGAGACATTGGGTATCAGAGAGCTTTACATAGCACCAGTTTCGTTACAGAAGGACACATTCATTTTTTTGTTAGTCACAGTGAGATTCATTAATTTGCCCAGGATGTTGACCGTTGTTGCTGAGAGTCGAACCCGGTTCCCCAGCTTCAAAGTTGTCCGCTCTAGCTGTAAGGCTACATTTAATGCATACTCTGTGGAGCTGCCCAGTCATACAGCTCTGGTGGCAGGTAATAATTGGCGAGTTAAGCAACATACAGGAAGTACCCATACCACTAGAACCTAAGTTTGTCATCTTGGGCATACCTTTTGATATAGACATTAATAGACCTCAGCTACTCTTCAGTGCATTGGGCCTAGTGGTGGCCAAGAGAGACGTGTCCAGGCACTGGGGAGCAGAAAAGGCTCCCACCCTCCAGGAGTGGAGGCGGGGATGGATCTGTACATGACCACTGAAAGAGTCACATATACAAGCAGTGGATGCCCATGGAAATTCCAAAAGGTATGGGGCTGCAGGATGAAATACTATGGGCTGGACTCTCTGACTGATGCTTCACGGCCTTTTGATGATCGAAAACAGAATAATCGCCTACACTCCGGAATGTTGCTAGAGGGCGAAACTGAAATACGAAAATAAACATATATAACCCTGCTTGTGTGTGAAGACATTGTGATTCTTACACAGAGTTTTCTTATGCATGTCTTGTATGCGACCGCCTTTGTGGTTCAGATAGCTGTATGCTTTCTAAATAGAAGATATTTAATTAAAAAAAAGAATTGTTCTGTGAAGTTATTTGCTTTTGTATACGTTGTATCAGATAACGTGCTACCCAACATTTATCTATTACTTTTGTTTTTGTTAGCTATAAACAGAAATAGCCATTCATTCGGCTCCCCAAAGTTATCAGATGGTAGTCCACTAAGTGAAATTAGATATGCAGAATGAATGTCATCTTATGTGTTGTTTGACATTGTTTGCAAACTTGTTAAGCCTGGGGGCTTAGTGGACTAATGCATCCACTGTAGGGCCCTGTGTTTGACCTTCATGGTCACAGGTTCAAATCTGGGCGGGTCCACTCAGCCTTTAATCATTCTTAGGCCGATACAATGAGTACCATTGAGTTGAGTAACAATAAGTATCTGTTATTCAGCACCGCTGTGTTGAACGTTTGCTTTACAAATACACAAGTTATGTTATTTCAGAAAAGAATCTTCTTGCATTCCAAAGACAAAAACACAATTATACACAGTTCTTAGAAACACTTTGCCTATGTTTACTGCCCTAATGATTTCAAAATACTACCTGGCAATGCAAATTGGTCTGGAATATGAATCCAGGCCAGCATGTTGAAAGAGATATATTACAACTTTTTGGCATATGGCTTTATAATGATTTTCTCTGTTTCTTTGCAGACCTTCCAGTGAAAGCATATGTCGATCGACAAGCAACTCATGTTCCTTCCTTTACCCCGATCTGCATTTTAATTTTGATTATAAAGTATGGGTGAAAGCAGAAAACGCCTTGGGCGAAGCCATATCTGATGTTACCACCATGAGCACGTTGCAATTAGGTAACCATATGCTGCTTTCTGTACATAGTCCTTTTCTGTCCTGCCATTAACAGTACCAGGGGGCATATTAGCAAGGTCATTTATGCTGCTTTAGTGGCACTTTCTGCCGCAAAAGCGGCAATATTATTATCGCCCAATTAACAAGCTGTCGCTAACAGCTGTTAGCAACAGCTTTCCGTTGACAGTGACCGTTTCCCTTGCCACTTTGCATGTCAGCAATATTTATCGCTAATGACATGGAAAGTAGGCGTGCTCCACGAAAACAACAGGAATCCACTCGCAAACACACCTAACTCCTATCAGCAATGTGACCCTGGGACCCGGTTAGCAACGATGAGAGTCGCACTAACCACGGTTATCACAGGCTTTTTACACCTGCTCAAAACCTGACTTGTCCATTCAACTCAATGGGGGGTGTATTGTGTGACTGAGACCACCATGGCCTACCAGCAATCCCCCCCCCTACCGCTGGGTCATTATCGCTGTAATTCAAGCGATAATCCCGCTTTTCGCCTCTAGCGTTGGGTTTACCATCGCCGTGAAGATAGCCGTTGCTAATAACGTGCTATGTCGGCGATAGGATCCAGTGATAGCTGGCGATGAAAAAATACTCGCTAAGCGCGCTTTGCGATATTTATCGCAAAGTGTTGCTAATATGCCCCCAGATCCCATAAATTTCAAACATATTGTAGACAGGTTGGTTGAGACTGAAGGTTCCAGGCGGTGTTTTGTATTGCCATTTTAATATATATATATATATATATATATTCATTCCGCTGCTCTTTTCGCAAACGTGGCGCTGCTTCCAGCTGTGCGTTACCTCGCAGTGGAGCAAAGCCGCTATATATATCACAAAATCTCCTTTGCAGGTGAAAAGATAGGTCGCACTCCGATGATAGTAAGAAAAATGATGTTCTTTTTATTTCATTAGATTTGCCTCCAAACAGAGAACCACACCAACGCGTTTCGATCTCCCTCTGAGATCTTGATCACAGTAACACCCCCTGTTACCTAGCCAGTTCCAAGCCCCGGTTGGCAGCGCACAAAGCAGGGCAGGTCCCGCCTCGGATATTTGCACTGACAAAAAGGCTTTTATTGAAAGATGGTTTCAGGCGCGCCCACTGGGGAAGAATGGAAGAACACTACATCACCCACCAGGCCTTGCAAGAGGCCACGCCTATTGAGCAGGTGATGAAATTATTGTGTGTTCTTCAGTTGCGCCTTCAGTCATCTTCTGCAAGACAACGCCACTGAAGAAAGGAGTTTTTCCTGAAACGCGTCTGGCGTTTCTATTCATGAACATTGATGCTTCCCTGATGGTTCCTGCTGGCAGGCTGCCTTAACCAATAAACGTGGGCTTTATTACTTACCTTCGTGTGGCTCCATTCTCAAAAGGGTTCCTGTATGGTTGGATTTAAAGCGGCCGTCCCGGTCGCGAGAAGGAGCCCACCGCTACTGCTGGTTCAAGGCGGCATCCAGGTGGTGCTGCCATTGGTTGAGCGAAGGGGAACTGGTGTCTTGCAGGGGAGGCCAGTTCCAAGCCCCGATTGGCAGCGCACAAAGCAGGGCAGGTCCCGCCTCGGATATTTGCATTGACAAAAAGGCTTTCATTGAAATATGGTGTCAGGCGCGCACAATGGGGAAGAATGGAAGAACACTACATCACCCACCAGGCCTTGCAAGAGGCTACGCCTATTGAGCAGGTGATGAAATTATTATGTGTTCTTCAGTTGCGCCTTCAATCATCTTCTGCCACATAACGCCACTGAAGAAAGGAGGTTTTCCTGAGACGCATCTAGCGTTTATATTCATGAACATTGATGCTTCCCTGATGGTTCCTGCTGGCAGGCTGCCTTAACCAATAAACGTGGGCTTTATTACTTACCTTCGTGTGGCTCCATTCTCAAAAGGGTTCCTGTATGGTTCGATATATATATATATATTTTTTCATTCCGCTGCTCTTTTCGCGAATGTGGCGCTGCTTCCAGCTGTGCGTTACCTTGCGGCGGAGCAAAGCCGCTATATATATCACAAAATCTCCTTTGCAGGTGAAAAGATAGGTCGCACTGTGATGATAGTAAGAAAAATGATGTTCTTTTTATTTCATTAGATTTACCTCCAAACAGAGAAACACACTAACGCGTTTCGATCTCCCTCTGAGATCTTGATCACGGTAATGCCCCCTGTTACCTAGCAGTATTATGTACACAGTAGCCATCTGACATCATTTCCTGTTTTTGGCTGCGCGGGGCATTATGGTGCTTGCAGTTATCTAATGGTATTTATCTCACTCCATTTTATAAACATGAATAAATCCAAACATTAAACATCAAAATTAATATATTGAAAAGTTTCACTATATATTCCCAAGGCTCTATTTGCATAAATTACTTTCCGTTATTTTTTAACACATTTCTACCAGTCTATTTCTATTCTATCGCCCTCAGTGGCTGTACATTTATATGTCCTTACTCCTCGACATATCCTATGTTTAATAAGTGCCTCTAGTGGCATCTATAGTTACAGGAGAGAATCCATTCTTAATCAAGATTTTCTAAAAATTTTGGAACCAATGTGCAATTAAACAACACAAACAATTATATCTATGTAAGTGAAATAACTGTGAGATAAATAATATTCTTAAAATTTCTACTACTCTGGAGTTTTAGAGACTGAACATTGCTGTTGTTCTCACAGTTACATTTTTGTCATATTTCATATACAGATCAAATATTTACACCGTTTTGGTCATTGCTGTGACAAATGTCTTTCATAAATGGATATACATTTCTTCACTTTGGTTTAACCCTTGGGGAGTTAAAGTCTGTAGGCTTAGAATGTGTTGTGATTCTTTTCGTCCTAATGTTTTTCCACTGTCTCCGCCCCTTGCCTGTTTTTTGTCTATGCCATAGAAGCTCAAACTTTTCCAGTTGTTATCATAGTGAGTTTCCATGTGCTTGGCTACAGCATTGCTTCGATCTCCATGAATAGTAGCCCTGACGTGTTCTAGGATGCGTTTCTTTAGTTCACATTTGGTGCTGCCAACATATTTGAGTTGGCAGGGGCATTCAATCACATAGACGACAAATTGACTTTTACACGTGATTAGGTCTTGTATATTCCAAAGCTTTCTGTTTGCCATCATTACATTTTGAGTGTTTTTGGCGATTTGGCATACCTTGCAGTTGTAACACTTTTTGAAACCTTTACTTTGTAGCCAAGTTTTATTTATTTCTTTGCGGAAGTGGCTATGTGTTAACCGATCTCCCAGGTTTGGTGCTCTACGATATGTTACATGCGGTGCATTTCCTACTAGTGGACCAACAGTTGAGTCTAGTTTTAAGATTTTCCAATTTTTCTTTAATATTTGTCTGATCTTTGATGACTCCTTTGAGTAGATAGTTATGAATCTAATTGGTTCATTTTCATGTTTTTGGTGGGATTTTCTTGAGTTGATTTTAGTAGATCATTTCTGTTTTTTTAATTTGCTCGTTCCCATCCTCTGTTAACGTGTGTTTTTGTATACCCTCTCCTTTCGAATCTTCTTGAAGTCATTCAACTTTGCTTCAACCATTGATCCTCTGTTGAGCAAATTCTCTGCAATCGTAAAAATTCGCCATATGGAATGTTCTCAAGTAGGCATTTCTGGTAAAAGCTACTGGCATATAGTGTTGCATTTGTTGCTGTTGTTTTCCTGTGTAGAGTCGTTTGTATTTGATTTGCCTCTATGAAGATTTCCGTATCAAGAAAGGTCACTCTGTCTTGACTTAGTTAATATGTGAATTTTAGGTTAGCCGGTGATTTGTTAAGAACCTCAAGGTAACTCTCAAATTCTGTTTCTGAACCGTCCCAAATGATGAGCAGGTTGTCGATAAAACGCACCCAAAGAATTGTTTTGTTCAGGAATTTATCATTTTCTGCTTGCCAAGCCCACTTCTGCTCCCACCATCCCATGGTGAGGCAGGCGAAGCTCGGACTGAAAGGAAATCCTATGGCAGTACCTCTGATTTGAGCGAATATTTCTTCGCCAAAGTAAAAAATATTTTGTTTTAAACACAAATTGATCATCTCTTCCAGCATTTTATTATGTTCCATATATTGTATATTCCTTTCATTCAGGAAGAAGTTGCAAGCTGTAATCCCAATGTCATGGTCAATCTTTGTATACAATGAAATGACATCCATTGTTATCAATTTGTAAGTAGGTAACCAAGGGGTTCCATTCAGATGTCTCAGCATGTCCGCGTTATCTCTGATATATGAACTGAGTTTTGAAATGAATGGCAACAGAAAGTGATCTATGTAGTTGGCCATAGGTTCAAACAGGGATCCTTTTGCCGAGACTATTGGGCGCCCTGGTGGTCTAGTGCGATTTTTATGTACTTTGGGGAAAAAGTACATTGTTGCAGTTACAGGATGTTCCACGGTCAGGTATTTCCATTCATCATGGTCAATCAGTCCTTTATCTAGCCAGCCTTTTAGTTTTATGTCATCTTACTGGTGGGATTTGAGGATAATCTCTCATAATAGGTTTCGTCACTGAGTTGTTCATGGGCTGCATTTACATAATCTTGCTTGTCCCAAATAACAATGTTTGCACCCTTATCTGCTATCTTGATATTGATGTTATCATCTTGGCTGAGTGTTGTCAATGCCATTCGTTCCTCTGGTTTCAAATTGTCCAGATATTTTTGTTTTTTCAGTTTGTATAGATCTTGTATTACTGCCTTGTTGAAGATGTCTATTTTATTTCCTGCAGGCATTTGAGGATAGAAATGTGATTTAGATTTTTTTTGGCTCAGTCCTTCCCCAAGTTGTATGCATGTTTCCTCAAGTGTCATATGGTCTGATTCAGTTGGACATCCAGATTGACCAAATTTAAGTAACTCTCCGAATCTTTTGCCAATAGAGAGGAAGTTGGTGTCACTATCTTTTTGCATGGCCTTTTGGTTTTGATTTCATTCTTCTTATCTTTAAACATCTTCGCCAATTGGACTTTTCTTATACACTTATACAAGTCTATTCTGGTCTGGGCCATGTCCATGTGTGTACTGGGACAGAAATTTAATCTCCCACTTTTTCTCCACCCGATGCCTCTCCTTCCTCTTCTTGTCTGTTTATTCGTTATTTTCCTCTGCCTTTTCCACGTCCCCTCTGATTTTGCCGCTGAAATCCCTTTGACTGCTCCCATTGACTCTGTTGCAGGACCAGCCGCATATCCCCTCAAAAGGATTGTTTTTTCGCCATGTTTTCTGTATCACTTGCCTCAGAGGATGCTAATGAAGACATACTGTCAGAAGTGCCCGTTATATTTCCTGTGTAATTTTGTTGTTTCAAGAAGTCAAATTTTCGTGCATATGTGAATATTTTTCCTTCACTGTAATCATCTTTGTCACGCTGAAATTTGATACGTTTCCGGTTTTGAACTGATTCCTCATGTAGTTCAATTTGTCTTTCTAATTCACCTTTGAACTTTTTCATTTCTGGTGATAAGTCCATTGTTGATAGTTCCTTCTCTATTTCCAACACTTGGGTTTTATTTTTTTGGAGTGCTATCTCAATGTGTTTTATCATAATATTCATTAATCCTAATGAGGAGTTCAAAATATATTCGCCCCATTCTTGTAACAATTCATTACTGGAATCTTGATGACTTGGCATTAAATGAATTCTGAGGCCTCTGGTTACTCTTTGTACTTCTACATATTTTTTCAATGTGGTGACTTCCCACCATTTGTTTATTTCTTTCTTTGAGATTTTCTCCCAAGTGTTTAATTTAGTTTTTGCCTCTGTTTTTCTTAGTACTTTAGGGTCTCCCCCTTCCGTTACCTCAGTTTCAAAGAATTCTGGTGTCTGTAACAAAGTCAGTCCCTTTGCCTCCCGAGTTTCAATTGTGTTTAACACGTTTGGAGTGCTTTAAATTATTAATGAGTTGCTAAGATGTTATATTTCAAATACTATATCACCGTTGTGACTGCTGCATAAATAGTGCCTGACTTAGATTGCTCCTTGATCCTTAATCTTTTTTAGTAGGAGCTGTGTTTAAAGTCGCAATGTGCAGGTGAAGTCACTCGCTGACCGGCTTCGAATTGTATCGTTTATATTTTTAATTAGTCAATCAGCTCGTAGCAGCGCTTGCAAGCACAAGGGCTTACCTTTTCTCCCCGGTGTGTTAAAAAAGTAACGGAAAGTAATTTCTGCAAATAGAGCCTTGGGAATATATGGTGAAACTTTTCAATATATTAATTTTGATGTTTAATGTTTGGATTTATTCATGTTTATAAAACGGAGTGAGATAAATACCATTAGATAACTACAAGTACCATAATGCCCCGCGCAGCTAAAAACAGGAAATGATGTCAGATGGCTACTGTGTACATAATACTGCTAGGTAACAGGGGGCGTTACCGTGATCAAGATCTCAGAGGGAGTTCGAAGCGCGTTGGTGTGTTTCTCTGTTTGGAGGCAAATCTAATGAAATAAAAAGAACATCATTTTTCTTACTATCATCGGAGTGCGACCTAGCTTTTCACCTGCAAAGGAGATTTTGTGATATATATATATATATATATATATATATATATATATATATATATATATATATATATATATATATCGTGAACTCCGTATCACTCCAGCACACGCTGCTTTTCCAGCCGGCAAAACAGGACACCGGACACGGACCTCGAGGTACTTCAAACTTTATTCAAGCAGAAAGTGTCACAGACGTTTTGGCTCAACGGAGCCTTGTTCACATGACAACGATAAAGCTTCAAGGTACACCTTTTAAAGTGCTAGTACGTGATAAAATTAAAACCACCTGTGCAAAAACACGTGTAGACATAGAAGAAATACTTGGCGTTGCACCCAACAAAATCACATTCTTTTTCAAAATTGATGTAAAATACATTTTTAAAATATGTTACATTTCGCTAAAAATACATGTTCACTACGAATTCAAGTCCATTAACCATTTGTTTAAAAATCATTGTAAAATACATATTTTCAAAATTCCTGGTTTAAATGAAGAGTCCTAGTACATGTCTGGTCAGAATATAAAAAGGACCGCCGTTTGAATAATAAATACGATTCCTAAAACAGTTACATATATTGAAAAAGTTCTGTAAAAACCTCTTTGTTATATTCCTGGCTTCCGTACCAAATATCTCTGCACACTTCCGGGTTGAGACTCAGACCAAGGGATAACGGATATATAAATATAAAGTGCTAAGTGCTGACACTATGAAGTGCATATCGTACTTAAAGTGCATCATAAGAACATGTGCAAATCTAGCGTTTCTGTGCAACTATGCATTCTTATCAGTCCCTAGGTCCACGATCAGTTTTCACAAATAATTGTATATGTCAACTTTGCAGATTTAGGATAGATGGTCCAGGGAGGTCCTCAACAGGAGTGTATCTATATTCGACCTCGACTACTGCACTCTCCCCATATTGGGACGGACTCCCTGTTCATACTAATACGTAATCAATTCATATATATCTCATTGCGATTCAAAAATTTGGGTGCCATAATTGCCCTTCCTTGACTTCTAGTGCAAAAAGTAAATAAATGTGAGGTTGGTCTTAATGACCCATAACCCTGCCCTAAATAATAAACCAAACAAAAAATGTTAGGAACTCTATCATATATATCTTCATGTGTATTCCTAACATGTAAAAAACAGTGCACAGTGAACATTATAATCAAAATTGATAATCTAATCTAAGCAGCATTACGTTTTCAATCAATTAATAATAATTGGTGTGTGCTCGCAGCCACCCTGAAGTCCACCCAAGTCATCGCCCAGCCGGGCGACTGACGAGGATACCACTCACGGGGGGGAGAACACACAACCCAATCATGCATAATTAGAGCAAGCAAGTGTGGAGGTCCTCTGTCACATTAAGTCCATTAGGCACCTTAGTATTAAGCAGGAGAATGTACTTTGTTTCAAGTTTCCTGCCAGTCGCCAGTAGGTAGTTATAGTTAGGATTTTTTTCAATGCAAAATCTCAAAATTCTATTGTGAATAACTTTGGCGCCCGTTGACGCATCTCCAGTCCTTCCCTGAAAGTTTCGGGGGGATTCGTCAAGCGGGGGCCGAGATGAAAGTGGGGTCCCAAAACGTGTTTTCCCCATGTTAATTTCCATAGGGCGGTCAAGCTCACTTTTAGCCCGAACGGCTGAATGGATTTCCACCAAACTTGGCAAAATTGTGTGGACTGATAGCCCGATGTGCCTTTGCTATGTCTCAAGATATGTGCTCCAGTGGTTTTTATGAAAATTAACTTTGAAAAAATATATATTGGGCTACATTGGGCTATATATATGTTAGAGCTCAAATGTAGCCCAATGTAGCCCAAAGATGGCCACCAGAGACAAAAAGAACCAAATGTAGCCCAAATATCAGCCAGATGTAGCCCAACTATAGCCCAATGACAGAATGTCCCAGAGTGTTCTAAAGAACAACTAGAGCGCTAACAGTCTTACTTATGACAAAAGTATGGCACACCTGAAGTCATCTTGATTGGAATAAAGTGTTAACACTTAAAACATTTAATTTGCAAAGGAACAAAATGAGGGGGTTCATTTTGCCATAAAAATTATGATTAGTGCTGAAGAAAGAAAAATTAGGGCACATTTTGAGTGACTTCTCAAATCCTCTTATATTTCATTAAAACAATTCTGATATGCAGTCTCCCAAGATGGCCACCAGAGACAAAAGAGCCCAAATGTAGCCCAAATATCAGCCAGATGTAGCCCAACTATAGCCCAATGACAGAATGTCCCAGAATGTTCTAAAGAACAACTAGAACGCTAACAGTCTTACTTATGACAAAAGTATGGCACACCTGAAGTCATCTTGATTGGAATAAAGTGGTAACACTTAATACATTTAATTTGAAAAGGAACAAAATGACAAAATGAGGGGGTTTAATTTTGCCATAGAAATTATATATATATATATATATATATATATATATATATATATATATATATATATATATATATATATATATATATATATATATATTCACTGAAAAAACCATAGGTTTCACACCAATTATAGTTAGGAATTAGCATTCAAAAAAACCTATTAAATTCACTGAAAAAAACATAGGTTTCACACCAGTTATAGTTAGGTGGAAATTTTACTCGCATAAAGCCATTGAAATTCCCACGTTATAGTTAGTTGGACTCACTATAACTTGCGTGTGCAATGCACTGCTGATGACGTCACATATTACATCACTCATGACATGGTCAGTGACATCACTCATGACATCACTGATGACATCTCAAATGACATCACTGATGACATCATCCAGTGAATGTGAATCTTTCTGAAAAATAAATATTTTTTATATATGTATATCTAAAGGTTGATGGAAGAATAAATGGGTAAATAAATGTCTAAATGGATGTTTTTATGTGTAAAATTGATTGGTTAACTGACTTATTAAATGTATCTTAGTGAATACATATATATTAGCGAGTAATGTTTAAACATTTAAATATCTGTATCTGTTTCTCACTTTGTGTATAAGTGGCTGCATGGGTTGGTGAGTAGCTACATGAGTGTGTATATGGGTTCTTAGTTGTTTTTTTGAGTATCAGTATCAGTGTCTGTATGGTTCGGTGGGGGATAGTACTTAGAGCACAGATGCATGAATGAGTGACTCACTATTTGTATGTATTTTGAAGACAGCATGGGTGCAAGACTGTATGGGTGGATGATTGTGTGTATGGGTGGGTTAGTGAGTATGTGTTTTTATAATTGATTGTTTAGGAGAGTAAATATGTTTCCGTTTCTGTAGAAGTATGTGTAGTGGTGTGTATATAGCAGTGTAATCAAGTAAATGGTTTTTTGATAGTTTATTTGCATGTGTGAATTTGTGTGTGAGTAACTATATGGATGAGTATTAGTGTGTAACAGGATGTATAGGTGTATGAGTACATATGATGAGTAAGTACATGCATGAGTGACTATATAGAACTGTTGGTGAATGAGTGGATGTGTATGTAGATGTTGGAATTACCTAATAAGTTGTTGTAATTGGTATTGGTTTCTCCTTTTTAAGAAAATGTTAGTTTCTATTTTTGAATGTGTGTCTCAAAGGTTATTTTATGCTGATAGGAGGTCTGCCACTTTGTCACAAGGATGTTGTCATCAGTGATGTCATTTGAGATGTCATCAGTGATGTCATGAGTGATGTCACTGACCATGTCATGAGTGATGTAATATGTGACGTCATCAGCAGTGCAATGCACGCGCAAGTTATAGTGAGTCCAACTAACTATAACGTGAGAATTTCAATGGTTTTATGCAAGTAAAATTTCCACCTAACTATACCTGGTGTGAAACCTACGTTTTTTTCAGTGAATATATATATATATATATATATAATATATATATATATATATTCTACAACACTCCTTGTCACAGGGCAATTTCCCTCGCACACGCAGTATCAAAAACGCTTACTCCAAAAAAGCCATCTTTATTGTAGTGCAGTAGAGGAAGTAAATTTGGGGCTCAATATTACGTCAATGCCATGTCATTCCTCAGAATGCTACAATGCTGTGAAAGGCCTCCCCTTCTAGCAATATTGACTATGGTAGCAATAAAATTTTGGAATTGTCAGATGAGGGTAAGGAAATGGTGCAAGGATCAACTAGGAACAAGACCTAAAACGAAGATGTGTACGGTAGGACCTTCAGTCCTATAATCCGGAACTGTGAGAGATGGGATCAGGTATGAGCTCAAAAATGTATTAACTTCATGATCAGGTCCTCTGTTTCTGGCCACAGGAAGAGAGAGGTCATTTCAGAGGGTATACAAGATCTTAAACACAGGCAAAACTGTTTAACCATATTCAGTACCATTGCACTCCAACCTTCCTGTCTACATACAGTATTGCCCAAAACCTTCCAAATATATATACAGATGATATCAGCATGAGGAGAGTCACCTCAGTTGCCTTTAGCTCAGTACACCATATTAGTTATAATTCCATTATATTCTAGCCTGCTGCTTAGTGGTAGTGAAAGGCAAGACCCTCAAATTTCCTGTTGGAGAGAAAAAGTTAGTTCTGCTGCCAGTCGACCTCTTATTGCTAGAAGTCTTTGTAAAATCAAATGATATCATAAGACATGAATATATTGAGTAATATTCTGGGGTTTCGTTTCTACGGTGCCTGGTCTAAGGGTTTGCAATACTGTTTCATCAGAAACAGTTGTTCAGTTGATTTGCACAAATCTCTGTCTTACTATGTAGGTGTTGCTCCTGCTCTCCCCTTACAGTGACAGGCCTCGTCAATAATACGGTTCAGTGCTAAGGAGACTAGTGGATTGACCACTATGGAAGTCTTCAGAAGTCTTCAGAGGTCAGCCACGCCGGTTGTGCCTCTTGCGCTACTCACACCTGGAACATCTGCTTGCGCTACTCACACCTGTAGATGATTATTAGTTCATCCTGAAGAAAGGGTGCTGCTTTGCATTCTGGGGCTTGTATTTGGTGAGTGGTTCGTCTCTGAGCATAGGTTGGGAACATGATATCGAGATTGATTCCTGGACCCCGCAGCACTCAGAGCTCAACAGTCACACGGCAGCAGAATAACTGAATGTCCAACCTAGTTGGCAGCTACCAGACTCGGGGGTCCGGCGGTGAGGGTGGGGGTAGAAGGGAAAAATAAAAAAGCTAAAATAAAAGAAAAACACTTACCTGGGTACGGCAGGGGTTGCTGCTGACTTTTCTCCGATCCTCTTCATTTTCTTGTCTTCTTCCTGTCTGGAGTCCGGCAGCAGGAAGCACCGGGGCTCCAAGGTCCCTACCCAATCACAACGCTGCAATGCAGCATTGGGATTGGTCTGAGCGCCATAATTCAGCGCTCAGACCAAGCTTGGGAGTCTGGAGCATGTTCTCCACCCAGGCTGGAAAGAGAACATTGCAAGTGCGCATGACTGTTTTGGACGGTCACAAGGTCATGCACACTTGGAGTGCCACCACACCTCCCCCTGCAGTGTTCCAGGTCACATGGTCCAGCCCCGCCCCCAGGAAACAATGGAGCCACTCCAGTAGCAAAAAGAAAATGATAATAATGTTACGTTATCATTTTTTTTCTTTTTTTCACTGCTCGGAGAGCACTGGGGCAACACTCCTCTGCCTTAGTGGAGGAGCCGCTTTACTTTAAAAAAAAAAAAAAGTACTTTAATCACACAAGATCAGAACACTATACACAGATATAGTCACAATACAATTTAATGTCCTGGGCCTCTATCTCACCCGGTTACTCTTGTTTGGTCTTGGCCATTGCTCCCCCTCTTTGGGATTGGGTATTAGCATGATTATGGTTCATATACTGATCTCCCCTCTAACGGGCTTGCGCTTAGTCTCAGTGCAGTCTTTCATAGTTTCCTACCACTTGCTTTGGATGAGTCCTTCAGCCAGTCAACTGGATTCCTTAACAGCGTGCTCAACCTCCCTCTCTCTTCTGAGAGGAGGCATGTTGTGGCACAGGTGGGTTTGTCCGGATGGCTTTGGCAAAGTCTCTGATGCTCCTGCAGCAGTCAAGCAGAAGGGAAAGACAGTCCCAGGTGAAGGCTTGATCTCTATGCAAACTGCTGAGCCCTACATGGGCAGATAACTAGACACAGTGTGGCTAGGCACAGGCCAGTCTTTGGTGTCAATGTGGCCACAAACAGGTTGATCTCTTGTATGCTTTAACCCTTTCGATGCTCATGACGAGCTCAGCTCGTCATGAGGCACGGTTGAGCTGTGCTTATGACGAGCTGAGCTCGTCATGAAACCATAGTATTCAAAGCCTCCCAGCACAGGAGGAGAAAACCCTTAGCAGCCAAGGTGTTAAGGCCATGCACAGGCCAGTCTTCCCCAACTGGGCATTGGTGATCGCAGTCTCTGCAGTTCCCACCCAAAACTGCTGTGAAGCAGTTGCCTGAACTAGCTTCCCCTTTCTGTCCCCTAACAGTAGGTTTTGGCCTGTGCCAATCTGCCCATCTCTGCTCCTGTGCCTATGACTTGTTTCTGCTCTGTGACCCTTATTGCTCCTTTTCATTTCTGCTCTGTGACCTTTATTGCTCCTCTTCATTTCTGCTCTGTGATCCTTTTTTGCTCCTGTTATTTTCTGCTTTGTTACCGTTTTTGCTCCTTCTCACTTCCACTCTGTGACTTGTTCTGCTCTTTTTCCGTCACTTGTTCCTGCCTTATTTTGCCCATCTACTGCATTTTGGACACAATACTTCCCAAAAAACCTTCTCACAAAAGATTCAAACAAAAATCGGCACCATGGCTTTCCCCCAAATTAAGGGAGTTTAAGCAAACTTGCAGAAAACATGAAAGGAGATGGAGACAGAATTTTGCAGAAGGGAGGAAAAATGATTACAGAGAGGCAGCAATCAAAACCACCCAATCCACCTTCTATGAGGAGAGGATCAGTGCAGCTGACAACTCACTTAAAGAGATTTTTCGCATCGCTAAATCCCTCTCCACCATGCTGCATAAACCTCCTAAAACGGAGGAAGAATCAAATCATTGTAACAACTTGGCAGAATATTTCCATCAACAAATGTGTTTGATATGCCTGCCTTTTCCTCCCCATCAGACTGAGTCTTCAGCTCTCAGCACCAGAAGTTTTCATCCCGAACTACAGTGATCTCGAGGAGAGTTTCCTCTGTTAGACGCTGATTCCCTGGATACACATATTTCTAGGGTCAGCTCTGGCTCTCCCATGGATCCTGCTCCTCTGCAGTGTCTCTCACTAGTTACTAATGCCATTCGCCCAGTTATCCTGGATACTCTAAACTCCTCCATTACTTCTGGCACAGTACCCCTGGCCTGGGAAGGTGCTCAGGTTAGAGTCCTTCTGAATAAACCCAATCTAGATCACTCCAACACGGCCAATTATCGACCCATCTCTCTCCTTCCCTGGCTGAGCAAGCTGATTGAGAGACACATAAATTCCACAATGGTACAATACTTGGAATCCAACAACCTGCTCCATGTCTCTCAAACTGGATTCCGTCCTCAGCTCGGGACTGAGACGGCCCTTCTGGCTGTAAAAGAGGAGGCAAGGAGACTTCTGGACCAGGGCGGCTCAGCAGCAATAATTCTTTTAGATCTCAGTGCCGCCTTTGACACTGTTGATCATAACATCCTGCTTGAGCGATTAAAAATTCTTGGAGTGACAAACTTGGCACTTTCTTGGTTCCAGTCCTTTCTAAAGGATCGGTTCTTTCAAGTCTTAGAGGGAACTGCAACATCAAACCGGTGGCCTTTTAGCTGTGGGGTTCCCCAGGGTTCCACCCTGAGCTCCACGCTTTTTAACACCTATATGGCTCCGTTGGCAGAGATAATCCTTCCATTCGGCATAAAGATCATCACCTATGCAGACTATACTCAATTGGTTGTGGCATTAAACCACCCTAAGGGATAATCTTGCTCTATAGGTACCTGCTTCGAGGCGGTAGCCGAATGGATGGAACTCTCTCACCTCAAGCTAAATGGGGACAAGACCGAATTGATGATTATGGGTAAACCTCCATCACCCTCCTCGGCACTCATAAGGCCGACCTGTCTTGGGTCTACTCCAGCCCCAAAGCAGCAGATTAAGAGCTTGGGCAGGTGGCTCGACAGCTCCCTCTGTTTTAATCATCAATCCACTAAGCTCTCTGCTACATGCTATGGCCTAATGAAGATGCTAAGAAAGATCCTCCCCCTCCTCCCTTTCCAGGCAAGAAGGATTATGGTGCAAGTCCTTATACTCTCCTGCCTGGATTACGGGAATGAGCTGTATCTGGGCGCCCCTCAGTCCACAATCCAGAAATTACAAGTGATCCAGAATTGTGTGGCTCGCCAACTTCTCTAGATTCCTCGGAGACAATCCACGAAACCCGCACTGTGGAATGTTCACTAGCTCCCAATTCAGGCTAGGATACATTTCAAGGCCATGTGCCTGGCCCACAGAGCCATTTGGAAATCAGGCCCAGCCATCCTCCAATCCCTTGTCACCCCATACCAACCTTCTAGGAGTCTTCGTTCTAGCTCTGTTTTTCTCACCAAACCAAGGAAAGTATGAAGATCTAGATGGGGTAAACGCTCTTTCTCTCTGAATGTTTCCAATTTCTGGAATTCTCTCCCCCCTACTCTCTAATACCATCATAATTTTTGAACATATGGCACTTTCAAACAGTTCATCAGTAAGTCACTATAAAAATCAAAGAAAGTTTTGATTTTTATAGTGACTTACTGATGAACTGTTTGAAATTGCCATATGTTCAAAAATTATGATGGTATTAGATATATAATGATGAATAACTGTATGCTATATATGTTATAGGATTTTTATGTTTTTGCAAATTTTCTCACATTGACAACACTTTTAACTGTGAATGGTACCTATTTGATCTGCATGGTTTTACATGCATTTTAATACTTGTTATTTTCATTTCCAATTTTATCTATTGTGAATTATATTGCTCCTTTTTAGGTTTCGGCTGCAAAAAAGCTGCGCAAGCAGCTTTTGCGCAGGAGAAATCTATTGAGTTACAGTATGTGGCTCTGGAATCCGCCCTCTGTTTCATTGGCTAGCTCCATAAATGGAGGCTAGCCATTGGAACAGAGAGGCGTCCGTCATGGCCGGACCAGATTCGGGGGCGTTCCCGAGAATTTTTGGCTTTTGGCTACGTCACGCGACGTCAGCCAAAAGCCGGGAACGCCCCCGAATCTGTTCCGGCATTGAGCCGATCCTCTGACGTTCAGCCCCCCTCCCTGTGTGCCTGTTCCCGCCCCCCCTCCCCTTTCACTCTCCGTCTGCCTCGCTTTGTATCCTCTGACGTTCAGCCCCCCTCCCCGTGTGCCCGTTCCCGCCCCCCCTCCCCTTTCACTCTCCGTCTGCCTCGCTTTGTATCCTCTGAGGTCCATAATATTGTTTGGTTTCACACAAGCCCCGACTTTCTTTTGATGTGCAAATCTCCCCACTTTGAACCCCATTCACCACGTAAACTGCTTCTATCTTGTTGTTTGTTAAGGAGGAAGGGGTGGGGCGTGCAGAGTACACAAAAAATGTGTTCGTTTGTTTGTCTATGCAGTGCTAGTCTTTCTTCTTTGTCTTTTCGACAGCATGGGGAGGCGGGATCCAAAGCGTGCTCTGCCATTTCGTCCGGGTTTCGCAATGGTGAGGGGTTGATGGCACTCTTTGGTCTTGTAAAGCCGATCAAAGGGAACTTGTGTGATCGCTGGTCTGAATATTGTGGACATGAAGAGCCGCCCTTCGGTAGCACGTTTTTTTTTAGTTTGACCGAGCATCTCAGCCCCTTCCGGTACGGACGGAACACTTTATTTAGCACAGGAAGGGGCTCAATGCTTTCTTCCGTTGGTTCTAGGACGGGTGGGTATTATGTGAATAGTAGGTTTGAAAATGATTATGGTCGAGAAATTCGCGTTTTAATTGAGTTAGGGATGCCGCCATCATTGTGCGCGTCGCCCTCTCCAAGAATAGTTTATGGCCGGTGGAGCCTTTTAATCGTAGGCGCTGGAGACGGTAAATGCTGGCACGCATCTTGTGGTGAGTTAGACAGTAATTAAGTTCGCAGTTAGCTCCTGCGAGATGCCCTTAATAGTGGAGCACAGCTGCCCGCCCCGCGTGTGTGCGTGAGTGTGTGTTTGGGAGGTGCCGTTTCCCACAGCTCTGATCTAATTCAGACGAAACTGATTGCAATGTCCGTCTGTCTGTGTGCCTGCGGTGATCGGCTGTCTGCCTGCCTGCAGTGTCCGTGGTCCGTCTGTCTGTGTGTGTGCCTGCAGTGTCCGTCTGTCTGTGTGCGTGCAGTGTCAGCCTGTCTGTGTGTCTGCAGTGTCCGAGGTCCGTCTGTCTGTCTGTGTGCCTCCAGTGTCCGTCTATCTGTGTGCCTGCAGTCTCTGTCTGTCTGTGTGCCTGCAGTGTCTAAGGTCCGTCTTTCTGTGTGCGTGCTGCAATGTCAGCCTGTCTGTTCGTTCCCCCAGCAAAAAAAAGTGAGCAACCACTGTCAAGGCAACCACAGTGTCATGGAGCAGCCCCTCTCCTATCTGTTCCTTCCTTCAACAAATCTCGCACAGGGTGAAATGCCGAAGATGCGCCACTCCGTGCCAGCAGGAATAAGAGGACTTTGCAAACAGCAAAAAAAACTGGAGCACGTTAAAACTTGGCTGCGCAGCCATGTAAGAGGCAGGGCATGTCTGCGCTTGTGCAAAGTAGTATATTATAACCAGCCACGTAAGAGGGCCGATCTGCGCTTGCGCAGAGTCCCCATCTCCAGACCTCACACGCGTCACCCAGCATCACAGGCACTGGTCATTCTCGAACCCACGCCATCTTAAACCTTTGCACCTAGGGTCTCCGTGCAAACCAGAGCGCTCCACAGCCCGGGGATGAAGTGCTGTGTAAATGTCACAGTGCAGTACATGGTATAGGCCAATTCTACTACATTACCTGCTTCAGTGCACACTTGCACTGAGAGCAACTGCTGTGCTGTGACAGCTGTGTGGGCGGATAGCTGTGAGAGCTGTGTGGGCTGTGAGAGCTGTGTGGGCTGTGTGGGCTGTGAAAGCTGTGTGGGCTGTGAGAGCTGTGTGGGCTGTGAGAGCTGTGTGGGCTGTGAGAGCTGTGTGGGCTGTGAGAGCTGTGTGGGCTGTGAGGGCTGTGTGGGCTGTGTGGGCTGTGTGGGCTGTGAGGGCTGTGAGGCCTGTGAGGGCTGTGTGGCCTGTGAGGGCTGTGAGGGCTGTGTGGCCTGTGTGGGCTGTGTGGGCTGTGTGGGCTGTGTGGGCTGTGTGGGCTGTGTGGGCTGTGTGGGCTGTGTGGGCTGTGAGGGCTGTGAGGGCTGTGAGAGCTGTGTGGGCTGTGAGAGCTGTGTGGGCTGTGAGAGCTGTGTGGGCTGTGAGAGCTGTGTGGGCTGTGTGGGCTGTGAGAGCTGTGTGGGCTGTGTGGGCTGAGAGAGCTGTGTGAGCTGTGTGGGCTGAGAGCTGTGTGGGCTGAGAGAGCTGTGTGGGCTGTGAGAGCTGTTGGCAATGTAAATAACAATGCCATTTATTTATAAGTAAAAAAAAAAAAGAAATGTCATGAGCAATGCCAATAACTCTAACTTTTCCAAAGGCGCAACCATTGCATTGTAAATGCTTGTTTCCTATGTGGGAAATAAATAAATGTACGAATAAAAATAACTTTTATCAAAGTAAGAATCTTGTACTTAGTAAATATATTGAGGCTCTTGGTTATCCTTCAGTTATATCTCGACCTTAACGATAGTTGGGATTTGGTGGCCTAGGAAGTTACAAATATTTGAACTGCGTGAAACTCAACACTAACAAAAACGGAGTTCCTGATCTTTGGCAGCACCACCTCTCCGTGGAACGACTCCCGATGACCCTTGGAACTGGGACCCTCACCCCCACCGACAGACCATGTTCGTAACCTAGGCATTATCCTGGACAGCAAACCCACCATGAACGCCCAGATCATGGCAGTCTCTTCTGCCTGCTTCCTCACTCTTTGCATGCCCCAGAAAATATTCAAATTACATCAGACACACCGTCACTCAAGCCATAGTCACCAGCCATCTGGACCAGGGCAACGCCCTCCATGCATGAATGACCACTCATATCCTGAAGAGACTACAAACCATACAGAACTCGATGGCCAGACTCATCCTCGACCTCCCAAAATGGGCCCACATCACCCCTTACCTCTAGAAACTCAACTGGCGCCTGAAATATAAGAGATGTTAATTTAAGATGCTGATCCACACCTACAAACCCCTGCACAATCAAGGACCAGCCTACTTCAACCACTGCCTGATCTTACACCAGCCCTCGAAACACCTGCGCTCTGCCTCCCTCGCGCACACCCCCAGCATCCGCCAAAGCAACAGTGGAGAACGCTCCTTCTCCTATCTCATGGATAAGTCTTGGAACAAACTCCTCCTAAACGTCCGTAACTTCAGCGCTCTCCTAGAATTTCAGAAGGTACTCGAGACCTACCTGAAGCAACAAGACCCACAGCGCCCGGATACCCCCACCTCCCGGGTGATTAGTCACACTCTTTAAATCCTGCTTGAATTTAATTGAAAAAATGTAGGCCCCAAAGACACGTGGTGCACTGATCACTTTCCTTATTCTTCTTGCTCTCAGTGGTCCGCAGTCACTGGGTACTCCCTTCACCTCTCTGCTCCTGGACAGACAACCATTCTGCAGGGTGGATAGTCTCTTTCCTCCCTCAGCCGGTAGCCAGCTGTCGGCACGCTTCAGATTAGGTATACAGATCTTCCAGCAAATAGTCAGACTCAGGTGATATCTCTCCACCTTGGGAAGCTGGCTGTCAGGCAGACATCAGCACTGGTTGCACGGTAGTCCTCTAAGCACTATACAGAGCATTCCCTTCTTTTGCAATATAAGACATGGAACTGGAATGAACAATGAGGTAGTAGGGTCTCACTTGTATATAGCAAAATCTATCTGTACTTTCAGAACGGGTTTAGGTTGGTTCTCTCTTTGAGTGCCCTTTCAGGCTGCTCTCCAGACACAGCCTTTGTGTAAAATGAAGCTTCTTATAACAGGCTTTTCTCCAGCATGCAACGTCCAGAAACGAGGGAAAAAAGGGTATGAGGTTTCTGCACCTCACTGTCATCAGCCACACTGAGATGTGATCAGGGGAAATACAAAAGGCTGGCCTCATTAAAGGGGTCTCTTTCACCTTGAACAACAGTAGTCCAGCCTTCACCCCGCCATCTACCAAGTTGCAGTGCAACAGGAACACTAATACAATAGCTTCTCTAAGTAAAAAGGGTAACTGAATTTCTAAATGAACCCTGCCTACTCTCTCTTCACTCCACTGCCAAGATCTCCTCCTTCTAGCTTCAGGAATGGTATCAGTACACTTCCTCTGTCTGGGAAAACATCCTCATCTCCATCTTGTGCACAATGCCACAAATGGATCCCACAAGGCTCCTTTACTCAGACTTACTCATAAATACAATGTATGTACCATGCAGGAAACATACACAAACATGCACAACACACATTTGGAGTGTTAGCCCTAGGGTCAAGTAAGGCTGTAGAAGTGGAACTTTATATGAGTGAGCCAGTAGGCCTCCACTCCAGGGACTCATATTAAAAAGTCTGGTCACAAATATACATTCACAAAAAAAGGGTACGCTGCAATCGATGCTCTATTTCCTAAACAGACAACATGGAAAGTAGTAGTTTATCTGCCAGTGAGGGCATGCTGGGTGCATCCCTTTCAGACACAACACTGGTCCAGGAACTTACGTATATCAAATGAGAGGCCTAGGCCTCTAAATACACACTAGATTAGCATAACGCCAGGGCCAAAATCAAAAACCAGGACCCCAGATACATGCAGTCAAGTATTCAGGGCAGGGGGGCACGAAGCAGGGGATATTCCTACCCCAGCTTCTGCTAATAGTAAAACCTATTATTTACATCTCTTAAAAATGCCTGACATACGGTATGAAGTACTACATGAAACAAAAATATTACTTACCTTACGATATCATTTAATTTTTGTGTAAACGTTGCAGTTATTGAAATGAACCACTTTAACTGTTGATTTGAGTTTATTGATTTATTTTGGTACATATTCCAAATCAGTTAATCACTACATCAATTAATCATCCCCTACTGACTCGCAGATCAAGGTATGTGAATGTCTCAAAGAAGGCAGATTTGGATGAACCGTTCGACTTTAGGGGAGCCCTCATTCCCCTTGACAGATTTCCAGTGCTACTTTAAATAAGCCTTGATGTAAAGCGGCACTGCCTGCTAAGGAATAGGCCTGGGCATAATTTAGGCACGCTGGCATAATTTTATGATAATAAAATCACACCATTCCACCACACCGCCATTTGCGTCAAAAGTATAGTGTGGGAACACTGCAAATAACCAGAACACTAGTGGCTGTCGTCCTGTGCAGCCTAGTAGACGTTCTATCCACTATGGCCCCTGCCGGATACATACAGGAGGGCTACCAATGCATCAAGAGATGAACAAGAACTCAAATCATGCCTCCAGTAACTGAGGGGGGAAGGCTTAAAGACTCAGGGGCGCATGTATTCATCTTTTAAGCTACGCAGTGCAGGAAACAAAGTTGCTGCGCTGCATTGTGTGAAAGGGATAGCGCAGGAATGCTACATATTTACAACGATATAGAGCATTTCTGCTCGGTCCTTGCATTGCCACACTGTGTGCTGTCCATAGTGCAACAGTGCCTGCTTTACAGGCAGGATTGTTTTTGTGCCGGAAGGGATGCCTTTCTGCAAAAATACAATCCTTGGAGGCATTTCTGTCTTCCTATGTATGCTGCAGAGGTAATAAATAGGGGAAATAAAGATTTTTCAATTGTTATGCCTTACTGGATGATTTTGACTCAATCCCAGGTTTACTATCTTTAGTAAATAGGGTAACGGGCCAAATTCCATGGTTGAATGCTTGGGAACGCCTATGATCCACCCATTGGAATGCCTCCCAAGTTGAAATGTAATGTAATGCATTGCTTAGCAAAGCAACATTTCATTACCAAGCCAGACAAGGCGGCACAAATCTCCCCTTGCGTGTCTTTGTAAATATTACAGAAGCCCTTACATTTTTCTTCCATCGCCTTACCCAACGCAAAGACAATGCAAATGCTTGATACATTTGGGCATGAGTGTGCATTTGAGTACGAATCTGTAGGCTGCATATATGCTGGATTCATGCCATCTCCTGTTTTCATAAGGGGCGAACCCAAAGCTAGGAGGTAACCTGTGAGGGAGTAGCAGAGGGTGCATGGAGGGTGTAGTGCCTTCAGGAAGAATTGCACTGAGAGACACAGACTTGTGTGACTTTAAGAATTGTTTACATCTGTTTTTATCAAAGTGCTTTCTTTCCTTGAAAAGCCAAGTACAGGACTGGATACTGGAGTTATATTGTGTATGTTGGTTGAATGTTGAATGCTGAGCTCTAGCACCCCAGGCTACCTTTTTGAAAAGCCTGTGACTGCTCTCCCCGTTACACTGCTAGTTAAGTGTGGAGGGGTGTACTTGCCTCAGTTTGCAGAGGCATAGCAGGACAGGCCCAAGACATCAGTGGCAACCAACCTCAACAGCCCCTATCTACTCTGCCCCCCCCCCCACCCCAAACGGGCTCTGACAATGGTACCTGAGGAATTCTTGCGACAACTACAACGATTGCATAATAAATCTAAAATGGTAACGCATGGGTCACGCATTAAATGTAATATACGTTTCATTTTAGGGTGCACTGATGTTGTTTATGCGGGCACTAGGTAGTTATTGGGAGCAGATATGACAAAAAATCTAAGCATTAGTTTGTCCGAAGTTTAGGAGAAGGAATTGTACATTTTAAACATGATCGAGCAGAGTTTTATATCAAAATACTTTCTTTTGAAAATCAAAGTATTCTGAAGAAAGATATATTTGTATAGAGCACCGTACCATGGAGTAACTGTATAGTCATTACTCATTTTATTGTTTGTGTTTTAGCCAAAACTGCAGCGCCTGAGATAGTGTCAGTGAAACCAATACCAGGCTTGAAGCAAATGCTTGAAGTACTCTGGAAGAGGCCTCTACTAGCACCAAAAGGCCTTCCTGTAAAGTGTGTTCTGAGATACAGAAGTGCAAACAGCAATGAAACGGTAAGCAAAGATTGATGTTTGTTGTACTTTATGATATGAGATCATGCAGTTAAGTGACCTCCCAATGGTACTTTGTTATGCACATATTACAAAACTAAATTCTGTACTCCTTAATTGCAACTTCTTGAAATAATCAGGTAATACTTTGTACTGTCAGATCATTCAGGTTATTATGTTAACTGTAAACTCATGACAATATTCACATGACCCATCTCTTTCCATAAACAATCAATGTAAGATTATAGTTATAATTGTCGAAGAGGCTTTTTGGAACAATTCACTTTTTAGTCTCACATCATAGCACTTCCGGTTACACTATTCATGGGATATGATTGTCTTTCTTTTCAGTTATTCCTTGTGTTGGCATATGAAATATCAAAGTGCTTTATAAAAAATCCCAAATAAATTAATAAAGTGTTATGTTAAGTAGGATTGTGCAAAATGATAGTAATTTCACGTAACAAAATGTTTGCAAAATTACAGAGATTATGCCATATTGCGTAATTTCGAGGAGAAATTTTCATTCAAGGTGTACAGTTTGGGAAATCTATGAAGGCTAGTGGCATTTCAAGTAGATGTTGTAACAGATTGGACCATTTGGGGTATTTTTGAGTGTAAAACTACAAATTTGAACACGAGCTACAGTATTTTGAATGTGAGCCAAAGTTTCTTTGGAACTCAACAAACATTTCAAGTAGATTTTTTACAACAAACAGACAGTATGGGTAATTTTTAAGTACAAAACTAGAAATTCGATGCAGAAGCAGTATTTGAACGTGAGAGGCTGGAAATCAACACGAAATTACATTTTCGAGTTTAATTTTTACCCAAATGGAACATTTGGTAATTCCTCAGAGTGGAGGTCGTCAGTTCTACCAAATCACAGTGAATGGCATTCCTGTCACTACTGTAAGAAATACTTGTGCCAGTCAGACCATGGAGGTGGAAAGACTGCCTAGCGCACTACCAGCAGCGCTCGTCTCTCAGCGCGACCTGCAAGCAGACACTCGAGAATTTTTAATCATCCCGTTTTGGTCATTTTTGTTCATTGTATTTTAAATTGTTATACCTTGTTCTTAATTGCCGGCCACGCATACTCGCACCTCTGCCCCTCTCACCCACACTCTAATCGGTGATTCACCGCCCTTGGCGGGTCCTGCGCCCACGTCTCGTTGGCGGCCATCTTGGGTTGGGGGGTAGCTTGCACGCTCTAGTCCTCTCTTTAGGAGGCGAGCAGTACTTAAATTGAGCCATGCTCACGCGCAGCGGTCACGCGCTGCGGAGACGCCAGAATGACGCCGGAGTTACGCCAGAGTTCAGCCCGTCTGCGCCCGTCCGCGCTGAGGACGGGCTGCAGGTCGGGCTGGATCTGGTCTCCCCATCTCTGCCCCTAGGTAAGACATCACTGCGTTACGCCCCATCTATGCTTCTGGCTCTAAGACCTCCCGCTTGCTCTGCTATGCACTGTTTCACCCCGCAAAGACTATTACATTCCCGCTGTTGTACTGTCTGTTCTTCTGTATTCCATCCCCTTGGCACTTCTCCTATTAGCCTCCGTCCTTCCTCCCCATTGCCTATTGTATCTCATAATACGGGGTTTCTATTGAATGCCCGTTCGCTAATTAAACACAATCTTGCCTTCCACGATTTTGTGGATGAAAGACAGCCTGACTGGGTATTCATCACTGAGACCTGGGCTACTGACTCCTCTGGTCATGACCTACTCCTCGCCATCCCTGAAGGATATTCTCTTCAAAAGCTTGACAGACCCAAACGGAGAGGAGGAGGTATTGCCATCCTTTTTAAATCTTCCTTTTTATGTTCGGTTAACCCTCTCTCCTCGCCCCAAGATCGCTTTGAAGCCTTATACTTTTGTATTACTTGTGCCCCTTCAGTCTCTTTCACAGGTATATTGATTTATAGGCCACCTGGTTCCAGAGTTAATTTCGTTTCGAACATTCTGAGAATCCTTGAACCCTATTTTGGAAAACCCTCTATCACCATTCTAGGTGACCTCAATTTCCATCTTGATGAGCTACATTCTAAGGACACTCAGTCACTGGTTGATTCACTTGGATCCTGTGATCTTAGCCAGCTTGTCACTAGTGCTACCCACTCAGCAGGTCACATCCTTGACGGGGTATTCTCTAATGACCCAAGGCTTTCCAGCGGCACTCCTCTACCGCTGGTGTGGACTGATCATTTTGCGGTTCCTCTTCATTTAGCCTTCTCGACTTCCAATTCCACTAAGAAGGGGACTACCTCTTTCGTTTCTAGGAGAAATCTCAGAAATCTCACCAACGATGCTTTTGCTCCTTTCGTCCCTACACCTGAGGTTCTTTCCCTAAAAGACGCGGATGTGGCAGCACAAGCTGTGCATGATTCCATCTCGAATGCTGTGGAAAAACTTGCCCCCGTATCCCTGCGGTATGTAGCCCGGAGGAAACCATCAGCTCCATGGTTCTCGGACCATCTTAGATTATTAAGACAGGGTTGCAGAAGCAGTGAGAGGAGGTGGAGGAAATCCTGGGATCCAATTGATAGGGAGGCTCATAAGTCTGCTCTACGGGAGTATAAGCAGAAAGTGATACTGGAGAAGCAGGAATACTTCTCCAACCTTACTAGTTCACTCACTTCCTCCAGGGAGCTTTTTAAAATTGCGGACTCACTATGCTCCCTCCAACTTCCAGACCCCGTAGTCAGCTCTCAACGTCTGTGTGACGATATTGCAGACTTTTTTCATAAAAAAATCTTTGATATTCATACTTCCTTAGAAGTACAACGTCTCTCCCTGACTGAAAACAACCCCCTAGGCATTAGCCTTTTGGAGTCACTTGATATAGCCCCTTCCAGCTTACTGTCTGATTTTCCGCTTATGTCTCTGGAGGGGTTAAATCTTCTCTTAGACAAGATCAAATCCTCCTCCCCTCTTGACCCACTGCCTCTTAAAAAACTAAAGGAGTGTAGGAACAGCCTCCTTCCCCTTTTACTTGAGGTGATGAATAAGGCAATTGCCCAAGGCACTTTTCCATTAGAAAGAAGCCTTCACTTGATCCCGGTCTATTGAAAAATTTTAGACCCATTTCCCTGCTCCCTGCACCTGCAAAAATTTTAGAAGCTCACTTGAATCGCCACCTATCTTCCTTCCTCGAAGCTTCAGAGTACCTGGACATTACCCAGCATGGATTCCGAAAACATCATAGCACAGAATCTGCCCTCACCTTTGTAGTCGACAACATCCGACGCAAGGTTGATGTTGGACAAACAACTGTTCTGGTGCTATTGGACCTCACGGCCGCATTTGACACTCTGTCTCCCGCCATTTTAACATCTCTGCTTAGGGAGGCAGGTGTCACTGGTTCGGCCCTGAGTCTCCTCAATTCCTTTCTCCTAGATAGGGAACAGAGAGTGATGCTCGGCAACCACCTCTCCCCAGCAAAGTCTTTGCAATGTGGGGTGCCACAGGGGTCGGCATTAAGTCCGACCCTATTCAACATCTACGTGGCCCCCCTTGCTAGGCTTGTAAGATCGCTGGGGATGGAGGTGGTATCATACGCTGACGACACCCAGATTATGATATCACTCACCCAGTCCTCTGTCATAACATCTGCCTCTAGCTTCAGGTCCTGTATGCAACAAGTTGCAGATTGGATGGTTACCAACTCCCTGAAGCTAAATGGCGACAAGACTGAGGTTTTGGTCTTTGGGAAGGACCAAGATATCTGGTCGAGTGAGTGGTGGCCTTCCTCTCTTGGTACCTGCCCCACTCCCGCTCAATCCGCCAAAAATCTGGGTGTGGTGTTCGATACATCACTCTCGATGTCTCTACAGGTGAATCAGACTGTTTCGACCTGCTGGGGCGTGATCAGGACACTCAACAGAATTCGCAGCTACTTGTCTCCTCAAGCACGTAAGCAGATCGCAGTCGCCCTTGTTGGTTCCAGGTTGGATTACTGTAACTCTCTCTACATGGAAGCCAACAAGGGCCTTATACATCGACTGCAAGTAGTGCAGAACGCTGCTGCACGTTTTGTCCTGGATCTTCCCAGGTCTTCCTCTGCTACTGCTGCGAGGAGAGACCTTCACTGGCTGCCTATCCAGCACAGAATTTATTTTAAAATTCTGTGTCTGACCTACAGAGCTCTCGAGGATGGACCTAAAGGCGCTATCAGCTCCCTGCTTACCCGCTATCACCCTCCAAGGTGTTTACGCTCTTCTGGACAACTCCAACTTGCCGTCCCCCGTTTCAAGCTCTCCAGATGGGGAGCTAGGGCCTTCTCCGTCGCTGCTCCACAGCTTTGGAACATCCTGCCGACGGAGATTAAGACGCTATCCTCTCTGGCGCTGTTCAAAAAGGCCCTAAAAACATGGTGTTTCTCTAGAGCCTATACAGGTTGAGCTGCAGAGTTCCTCTGTTATGAGCTGTATTTGGAATTAGGCGCCTTGATGCCCATTGGGCTAAGTCCGCGCATGATAAGATCCCCTTTATTATTATTATTATTATTATTATTTCCTCAGAGCAGTATCCGCCAGGAGAAATATGCAGGGCGACCCAGCACATGGGCAGGACATTGTCTGCCTAATGGCCCTGGTCTCCCAGGAATGGGGCAGGGGATTGGCCCAGAGGAGGGTCATTCTCAGCTCTCAGATTCCCATTGACTGCATCCTGGAGAATGTAATACCAACAATAATAGATGATCTGGGTTGGGTAGACGCCCTAGTTGCAATAATAGCTCCGGTTTCTTGGGGTACCATTCCAAAACTGAGAGTACGGAGGTCAAGATGGAGAGTAAGGTGCAAAGGTGTGTCCATGGCGCATGGTCGCACATTTCTCCGCTGACGTTAGGGAAGGGGGAGGAGAGTGCCATATTTCTGCAAATATGGTGCTCTCATTCTCTCTCCTCACAAAGCACAGCACATCATTTGACAAACTGGTCAAACTGGCCCATGGGGTCACCCCTGGAAGTCCTGACCTGTCCGACATCTGTTCAGCCACATTGTACAGACCATAGACTGAGATGCCAGTCTCAGGATCCCACCTCTAATATGGCGGGACGGTGAGTGGAAGTGGGGTGCCTATCACCTGGTGATGTTTCTCCCTACTCTGAGAAATGTATGAGAACAGAGGAACCTTAGGAGCAAGTGGGGGACTCCTTGCCATCCTCAAGGCTGGAAGTGAGGCCTGCCCAAAGACCCAGATTGGAACCTCCACCCGGCAGTGGATGGCCACGACCCTGGCTCTTGACAATGAGAGCTGTCAGTGGCCTCTGCTGGTTCCAATGTAATTCCAATGTTATCCTATGGGAGATATAGGCATTGCAGTAGTGAAAAACTATTTTAAAACGTTTTCACTGCCAGCACATGTAAAACTTAAAAAGTACCTTTCCTGATTTTTAAATACATTGCACCCTGCCCTCTGGGCTGTCCAGGGCCTACCTTAGGGGTGTCTTGTATGTATTAAAACAGAAGGTTTGAGCCTGGCAAAAGATTTATTTTGCCAGATCGAAAGGTACTTTAAACTGCACATGCAAGATCTGCAATGGGAGGCCTGGGATTTTGAAAGGGCTGCATAAGACGGTGGCACAACCAGTGCTGTGGGCCCACTAGTAGGATTTAATTTACAGGCCCTTGGTATATAAAGTGCCACTTTAACAGGTACTTATAAATAAATTAAGTATGCCAACTGGGAATAAGCCAATATTAGCATGTTTAGAGGAGACAACACAAGCCATTAAGCACTGGTTAGCAGAGTCTTAACACCAGCATTCCGGATCTGTTTCAGCACTTCTGGCAAAACAGCCAATGAAGGGGTGCCGTTTGTTCTGTTATATACTCCAGCAAAGACTGGACCCCAAGTTGTGCAGTCTCCCACAGGGGGGGCCATCCCCAAGCAAATAGTGAGTATTCTATGTTTTTCTTGCAGGCCCATATGTGGAAACCACGTATAAAGCTGCCTTGTTTTATGTGCAATCCAGAACAGAATCTCCTCCAGTCTGGCAGGAACTTTGCCTATGACTGCATTTAGTGTTTGTGGGCTGACAAATGTGGCTGTGCAGCTTGACCGGTCCACGCAGGGTTAAGTGTTAGTGTTTGCATAACAAACTGGTAAACATCTGTATGTTGTTATTAAATCTTGGTACAGTGTCCGCACCTGTGCTGTTGATACATTATCAACATTAGGATGCAGTGTGTATCCGGCTAAGGCTGGCCATGTCACTCCCTCGTTGCTAAGGGGATCGAGTATAACGTTTTCTGTTGTGTGTGGTAGGGCACCATTAAACCAATGTCCTTTGTAGGTTACTGGTATTTTTATGTCTTCGCATGGTGTATAATTTCCAGGTATTTTATCCTGTTTGCAGATGTGAAAAAAACTTGTTGTGGTGTCTGCAGCCAGGAAGAGAATATCTATGCCCTATATACTCGTGTGCCTCAATCACGAAGGTAACTTCGCCACCCTCAAGAGTGAGACCATGTTGTATTAGTTTCTGAATAACTGCATGTCTGCAGTTCTCAGCAATGTTAAGTACAGGAGCCCTTTCGTCTCCAGACATTATTATACATGGATTTCAGAGAGGGTAACACAATGGGAATTAATCCTTTTTAGATTACATACATAGTATTTAAGTACTCAGCTGAGGAGGATAGTACCCTTCGACCACAGCAGTCTCTGCTTAGGAGGTAAATGGGTCTCTGAGAATGTACAAGAGAACTACTCAGGCGATCCATTAAATAACAACCCAATCCACTAATGTTGGCCATGCCATATTGTGCAGATTCCACTTTCCAGTAGGGACTGCACATTTGTTAGACAACATAAACGTTGGGATGGTGCCAGACTGATTCCGTGCATCCCCACATAACACGTTCTATTATAGACCAGTTGGCTCACAATGCCACCATGAGCACTCCTAAACCTAGTCAGATAGCAAATGGTTCCGGCAACCATAGAACATGACAACCCTGACTCCCTCAGGAATCTTGTAACAGATCTAAAACCCTTTCTCTCAATCACTTGTGCTCTCTCTCAGAGGAACATACAAGGAATACACAGAGGGGCGTTTTCAATATTTATTGAACCATTGTGATTCTTGTATAGAATATATGTGCTGCAATGATCAATAGACCAAAGCAGATACAATTAATTAGCAGTATAAGGACAGTGAACAAAATACATTGTTCCACCATCTTGCTAAAACATTGTATATATGCAAGAATATATAACACTATGTAGCCATGGCAGGGCCCAGGGATGTGGCCCTTACAGGTAAAATAATGTGCAATGTTCACATCATATTGTGAGAATTCATTTCATAAAACAGTTTTTTTCAAAGTATCTATAAAAGAAACGTGTCAAGAATGTGTAAGGAAAACTGTAATAATGGCATTTCTATATAAATCCGCTCCAGGGAAAATGCAACAGGTGTTACAATTGCCCAGCTTAGTGGCAGTCATTGTGTCTATTTTAGAAGCATGAAAAACATATCCTATAGCCTCCAGATTACATACAGACCACTGATCTATTTTACCAACGTCTAAACTCTTGGTCATTTTAAATGTTTTCTGTAGCTGGCTTCAAGTGAAGTTAACATGAGCACCGATGAACTTGGAATGTTTAACCTCAGAGGGCTGCATGATTACACAGAATACGCTGTTGCTGTGAGATGTATTTGTACGGAAGGCCAAATTCTTTGGAGTGACTGGAGTGCAGAAAAAACTGGGAGAACTGAAGAAAGAGGTAACTAATAAAGAATTAATGTATAACATGTATTCCTAAAGTTAGTTGATTATTCATTCTAAACGTGTAAATGTTTTTCGCCAATAAGGATTCATGTTATTTCTATGTTGAGTTTTATCAGTTTTGTTTATGGTAATAATTAATTTTATTTGTTAGATTTTCCACATTAAACAACAATTTTGAAAACAAATCAACCCAGAACAATATTCTAGAATTTTTCTCTACAAACCTTTTGGGATGTTTCCTCTCCTCTTGACAGATTCACGTCCTTTTATTTAATTTCACATCAACGTCTTCAGACAGGGAACCCCTGCGTGTGTGTGTATGTCATGTATGCTTTTGGATTTTTATAGACAACAACATACACCAGAGTTGTTTTTAAAGAGGTGGTGGGGCGGGGAAAATTGATTGTGGGAGGAGGCAATAATGGACAAGCAGGGTATGTTACAGTTACATCAGGAGTTATTACATTGCGGTTTATGCATCAGGAGTCATTACATGACTGGTGTTTTCCAGTTTTTTACATTACTGTTCTTTATTTCACAGGTATGTTAGTTTTAAATGTCCTAACCTTAAAAATATATCTGAATGAATACGCATATAGCTATACAATGCTAAGTGACAACCAGATTTGGTGTGTAACCATTAATAGGGGCAAAAGTTACAGGAAATTCAAAAAATGCCTTTGAAAAGTGTGGCTGAACCATGTCGTCGCCACTTTGTAGTTATAGTTAGGTCAGCATTTCACATGAAAAGCTTTTTTTGTTTTGCTTATAGCTTTGGCTCTTGGCTTTGGCTTTTGCCTCTTTGGAGAGGAGGGCGGGGTCGCCCTGATTGTCCAAGCCGGTTTCCATTTTCAGGTGCTCCCTTCCCCTACCACATCAGCGGTCGACTACCTAGTCGTGCGTTCCGCTTCCTTTCAGATCCCTATCACGTGTGTGTTAATTTATCGCCCACCCCAGCCCAGCCTATGTTTCATCCCTGCCATCCAGGACCTACTTGCCACACTGTTATGTTATGTTATATTATCCGAATTTATTGAGCGCGCAGATGCCCCAGCAAAGGGGCGTCCTGGCCCTAATAGAACAGAAACCGGACAAAGCAATACCAAAAAAGAGCAAACACAACAACATTAGAGATCCAGTGGAAAGAGGAAGGTTTTTACAGCTCTCCTAAAAGCCAAGAGGTTGTCAATTGCACGGATATTAACAGGGGGAGAATTCCACAACCTGGCAGCAAGCACACGAAAGGAGCGGCCGCCGGATCTGGACCTATTGAAGCGTGGAACTATAGCCAAATGAAGGCTTGAGGACCTCAGAGAGCGAGTGGGAATATAAGGAGAGATAAGGTGCTCCAGGATCTGGGGAGAAGAATGTTTAAGAATTTTAAACCAGAGACAAAGGCACTTAAACTTGATACGCTGAGCCACAGAGAGCCAGTGGAGCTTTTGAATAGTTTTTTTTGGCTGAGCAGAATCTGGGTAGGCCTACCAGAGCCCTGGCGGCAGCGTTTTGAACACGTTGGAGTCTTAGAAGTTCAGCCTGATTAGCTCCAAGCAAAAGAGAGCTTGCGTAGTCCAACCTGGACAGAATGGTGGCTTGTACAATAAACTGTCTAGTGGGAGCGTCAAAAAATCTGAAGGTAGATCTGAGTTTACGGAGAGTGCCAAAGCAGGTGGCGGCCACTTTTTTTGTGTGGGTGACAAAATTGAGTTGAGAATCAAGCCACACCCCTAGGTTTTTAACCTCGATGACAGGAGTAGGGGTCGGGCCGAGTTCAGAAGGCCACCATTTATCACCCCAAAGATGACTCTGCTTACCGACAATGAGCGACACTGGTAGTCAACAATGCATCTGTTCTGGTTCTAGCGGAAGATGCCATGTCTAGAGACTTTACCCAGCTCCTTCTTAGTCTCAATTTTGTTTCGCAGGTTCACATCCCCACTCATTCCCGAGGCCACATTCTGGACCAAATTTGGACCCTCAATATCCCAGTCACTGCCCCTACTGTTGCACCCTGTGCCTAGTCCGACCATTTTCTGATCTCCTTCTTCTTGGACCTCAGCCTTGTAAAAAAACCCTCTTTCCCCCAAAACACCTGGGCCAGGAACTGGAGCAGAGTAGATATCCCTTCCCTCTGCTCTTCCTTGTCAGCCGCCCGTCCTGACTTAGCAGGTCTCACCTCATCATCTCAAATAGCCACCCTTGACAGCTGGCTCACGAGGGCCTGTGACCAAGTGGCCCCCATGTAGCGCTTCACAGTCAGACGGGCCCATGATGCCAACAAGTGGTTTACCCCTGGCCTTAATGCAAAAAAACTTGAAGTGCGCCAAGCAGAGCGTGCCTGGAGGCTTGCCTACTGTCCCACTCTCAAACTTCGTTATATTTCCACCCTCAATGAATATAAAAGAGATATCCTCCTCGCCAAGACTGGATACTTCTCGGGGAGGATTCTCGCAGCCGAGAGTCAGCCAAGAGAAATCTTCGCTACAGTCCACGAGCTGGCTTCCTCTGATAGGACATCTTCTAAAACCCTCCCCTCCCAGCTTCTCTGCGACTCCCTCAATGATTTTTTCATTGAGAAAGTCGCACTTATTAAGGCCAACATACCCCCCCCCCCCCCTTCCCCTACCTTTTGTGATCCCCAGCCGTCACCAAACATGTCCGGCCTGACCCACATACCACCGTTGACTAAAGAAACCCTTTTCCCCCTGCTAGCCCGCGTCAAGTCAGGATCCCCCGCCGACCCTTGCCCGGCTTACGTTTTACGTAAGATCTTCTCAGACTTCTATCTGCCCCCCCTCACTCTTTTGAATGACTCCCTTAGACTGGGCACCGTCCCCGCTCCCTATAAAGCGGCTACCATTATTCCCATCCTAAAAAAGCCTGGTGCCGATCCCTCTTCCCCTTCAAACTATCGTCCTATTTCCCTCCTTCCCTTCCTGGGCAAGGTCCTTGAGTCTTACATTACCAAGGTGTTTAGTTCCTTTGTGGAAGACAGTGGCTACCTCGCACCCTGCCAGGCGGGGTTCCGCCCCCGGCATTCCACAGAGAAGGTGGTAATTTCTGTCATGGATGAACTCAGGGAGGGGCTGGATTCCAACACTCCTCAGGCCCTCATTCTTTTAGACCTGTCCGCCGCCTTTGACACAGTCGATTATTCTATTCTTCTCTCCCGTGTCAAGGCGGCGGGCATAGGGGGCCCGGTATTGGCCTGGCTCAACTCCTTTTTGAGTGATCGCACCCAGGCCGTTCACCTTGCCGATTTTTCTGCTTCTCCGTGCATGGTGCAGTGCGGTGTTCCTCAAGGATCGTCCCTTTCCCCCTTATTGTTTAACCTGTACATCTTCCCCCTTATTTCTGCACTACAGCAGATGGAGGTCACAGTGTATAACTATGCCGATGACCTCCAGCTCATTTTCAATCTTTCCCACTCTCCAGCTAGTATTCACAATTTTCAATCTGTCATGTTGTTCATCCGGGACTGGATGAACTGCAATCATCTTAAACTGAACCCGGATAAGAGCTAGTTCTTACCGGCGGCAGTCGCAGTCCCTGGTCCCCCACTTTCTGGCCTCCCTCCCTGGGCCCCCCCCGTCACCGTCGTCCTCTGTCAAAGCACTTGGGATCACATTAAACCAACACCTTACACTGCACTCCCAGATTAGTTCCGTAGTTTCCTCCTGTTTTTTTACCCTCCGCACCATCCGGAAAATCTCCCGTTTTTTTTCTTTCCCTGCTTTAAAATTGATTCTAATGGCGATGGTCCTATCGCGGTTAGACTACGGGAATATCGTGTACAACGGTGTTCCCGCCTATGCCCTTGGACGCCTCCAACTAGTGCAAAATCAGGCTGCCCGCCTGATTTATGGGCTACCCAAATCCCATCACACTACTCCCCTACTCAAATCACTGCACTGGTTACCCGTTAAAGAACAGGCTCTCTTTAAGCTCATACTAGCGCTACTCCTTATCTGAAGGGAAATACTGCTGCTGGAAGCGCCGACCGGCATTCAATGTTTTTTAAAACGACCCAATTTAAAATCTTTAATTGTTTGGGAATACTGCTCAGCATTTATGTAAATAAATCTTCGCATTGCCTGCACATTAATTGTGATTACACTCACCACTTTGGTGAGCTTCGTGCTCTGTTTTTCCCCCAGTCCGCCATCCTAGGTGTGGGACCAGGGCTCGTGACGCTCCCAAGACGCCATCTTGGGGAGCGTGCTAGTGTTTGGGTGGGACATTTAACAAACACTATTTAATGAGCCCAGAAGCCTCGCGCATCACTTATACTAGCGCTACACCTTATCTGAAGGGAAATACTGCTGCTGGAAGCACCGACCGGCATTCAATGTTTTTTAAAACGACCCTATTTTAAATCTTTAATTGTTTGGGAATACTGCTCAGCATTTATGAAAATAATTCTTCGCATTGCCTGCACATTAATTGTGATTACACTCACCACTTTGGTGAGCTTCGTGCTCTGTTTTTCCCCCAGTCCGCCATCCTAGATGTGGGACCAGGGCTCGTGACGCTCCCAAGACGCCATCTTGGGGAGCGTGCTAGTGTTTGGGTGGGACATTTAACAAACACTATTTAATGAGCCCAGAAGCTCTGCGCATCACTTATACTAGCGCTACTCCTTATCTGAAGGGAAATACTGCTGCTGGAAGCGCCGACCGGCATTCAATGTTTTTTAAAACGACCCGATTTTAAATCTTTAATTGTTTGGGAATACTGCTCAGCATTTATGTAAATAAATCTTCGCATTGCCTGCACATTATGTATAGGTGTTGCCACCCTTTTGACACTAACACAGTACGTAGTTCTTGGTTAATACACGTATTATATTTATTCTTGAATGCTGGAAGTTCTCCACACAGCCGACACGTGTTTCGTCGTGACTGGGAGTGTAACCCAACGACTTTTTCAAGGCTATTTCCAGATCTGTTCTCTTTTAATTAGTATGCGGTGATAATTCCAACCCGCATAGGGGTTCTACGGGGGTCTTCCGTTACAGTGTCCACTTTAACATGTCCAAAGGACTCCACTTCACACTTTGTTTAGGTTGGCTTTCGCCCGTATCGTTTTGTCCGTCGGTGCCCCTTTCACAATCAGCGCGTATGCTCGAGCATACGCGCTGATTGTGAACGGGGTCACTGTCCCAGCAGAGAGTTACGCTCCTCTACCAAGCTTCTTCTCTCTGTACCCCGCTTCAAGAAAAGCAGGTCGGGAGGCATGAAATTTTCTGTCCTCGCCCCCACCTTCTGGAACGCACTCCCGTCTGTTATCAGATCCGCTGCTTCTTATATGGAGTTTCGCAGGGCCCTTAAAACGTTCCTTTTCCTGCAAGCTTTCCCATCTTAGTTCTTTGCACCCCTGCCCCTGGTTTTCAGCATCCCCCAGCGCCAAGAAACTGCTTGGTAGACGTGCGCTTTACAAATTCTTTTAAATTCAAATTCAAATTTGCCACATCTTCACAAATGTTCATCCACCTCAGCTCCTTCCTGTAATGTTTTGTGGTGATCTGTCAAGTGCAGCCAAGAAAAGGGGAGGTGCAAAAAAACATTTTTTCCTGTAATTTCCCTTAGAAACTGTGTGAAGCAATACAGAAACAAAATGCTTAACAGAATTACACCAGGTTTTGAAGAAACCTAACTCTTTACTCAAAAAGTGCACTTTTTGTGATTTGATGTAAATCATTTCAGCAGTTTTTGAGCCAATGGGTTTGTCTTGTATATTGATGTAGACACCCCTTTACAAAACCGATAGACTTACATTTTATATCTTGACTGTGACTTACATTAGAAAAATCCTTAGAAAGTCACTGAAAAAATGAAGGCTGTAATGACAAATATAGTAGGTATTCAAAATAAAATCTTGGAAATTCACAAAAAAAACTAAGGTTAAAGTGGAGTTATAGGTAGGTGACAATGTTAGTTTCAACATAACATTTGAAACTAAAAGGAAAACACAGAAATTCACTGGTTACAATTAACTGAAGTAACTATAACTCGAGCACTAAAGTAACGATTACTCACACCCTCACCATGGACTGCTTATACCTTCGCACATTACATTACTAATGACGGGGCATATTATCAGGGGCCGGCGATAAATATCGCAAAGCGCGCTTAGCGCTTGCATATTTATCACCGGCTATCTCTGGAATTTATCGCCTGGTTAGCGCGTTATCAACAACGCTCACCGCTGAGGCGATACAAATTCCAGATATAGTGGGGATATCACCATTTTCCATGGCGGAAAACGGCAATATCCTAAATGATAGTGCCTGTGGTCTTAGCCACACAATCTACCCCCCATGTTAGGTATGCCTTAGTCAGGAATATAACAGACGTGAAATTCCTGCGTTAAGGCATACTTACTGTGATTTAAAATGTCGCTAACTCTCGTTGTCAATATAACGTAGCTGGGTTAGCGATATTTACCCAAGGGAGTCTTGTCTGGCACGCCTCCTTTGCATCTCATTAGCGATGCGATGGGAGACGTTCTGACAAGGGGCACTATTGCAAGGAAACACGAGCTACTGTGTCCTTGTTCATAAGGCGATAATATTATCGCCGCTTTTCGCCCGAAATCTGGCTCTAAAGAGGCAAAACTATCGCCACTCCATGTTTATTGGCTGCTTTGATACCATCCCTACTGAGATCTGGAATTACGTCATTGATAACAACACTGTTCATGACTGGCACTAGTTATAGTTATTTCATGGCTTGAGTTATAGTTACTTCCGTTAACCATAACTGGTATATGTAGGTGTTTTTTAAGTTTAAAATATTATGTTACAACTGACATTGTCACCCAACTAAAACTTTAATTTCTTCATTGAATATATATATATTCACGAGATCTCCCACAGGTAAGCCGATGCTATGAGGGGAGGAGTTTGATGGCACCCGCATTATTTAGAGAAGCAACTCTGATGGAAAACTACGTGACTCATTATCGGTGCATGGGCACTGAGGAAGGCTTCCGAGTAAGCCGAAATGCATTTGCCGCACTGATAGCTGTATCTGGGAAATAAAGCGCTTCTAAAGGACCCCCCTCTGACCTCCGTGCTTTTCTTTTCGAAGTGAAGTGGTTTGCTCATATATCGCGCATTTGCCTGAAGCGCGTAACGGATGGTCCTGCTGAAAAAGAGACACTAACTGTTCCAGGCATAGCGCTGCTTGCAGTGGATTGGTGACTCGAGGGATCGAGAAGTTAGTTGCCCACCGGATTAACAGGAGGAGGAGTGCGGTTGGTGGTACTTACCCCGTCAGGACGCTGAGTTGCGACGCGACTGTCCCCGCACAAGCCCCATGTCCTGTTATATGGTCCAGCAGCCCGAGGGGACCTAAGGAGGCGTTTTGGGACACAGGTGCTGCCACAGGGGTCACACCATACAGAGCAGCAAAAGCCATTGGACTGGATGATCAAAAAAACAATTTTTCCCGCCCCCCCCCCCCCCAGACCACCGGCCCGGCATCATGGACACTCTGCATGCTGGGAGTTGGAGTTCTCTCATTTTCACGAGATCTCCCACAGGTGAGCCGATGCTATGAGGGGAGGAGTTTGATGGCACCCGCATTATTTAGAGAAGCAACTCTGATGGAAAACTACGTGACTCATTATCGGTGCATGGGCACTGAGGAAGGCTTCCGAGTAAGCCGAAATGCATTTGCCGCACTGATAGCTGTATCTGGGAAATAAAGCGCTTCTAAAGGACCCCCCTCTGACCTCCGTGCTTTTCTTTTCGAAGTGAAGTTGTTTGCTCATATATCGCGCATTTGCCTGAAGCGCGTAACGGATGGTCCTGCTGAAAAAGAGACACTAACTGTTCCAGGCATAGCGCTGCTTGCAGTGGATTGGTGACTCGAGGGATCGAGAAGTTAGTTGCCCACCGGATTAACAGGAGGAGGAGTGCGGTTGGTGGTACTTACCCCGTCAGGACGCTGAGTTGCGACGCGACTGTCCCCGCACAAGCCCCATGTCCTGTTATATGGTCCAGCAGCCCGAGGGGACCTAAGTAGGCGTTTTGGGACACAGGTGCTGCCACAGGGGTCACACCATACAGAGCAGCAAAAGCCATTGGACTGGATGATCGAAAAAACAATTTTTCCCGCCCCCCCTCCCAGACCTACGGCCCGGCATCATGGACACTCTGCATGCTGGGAGTTGGAGTTCTCTCATTTTCACGAGATCTCCCACAGGTGAGCCGATGCTATGAGGGGAGGAGTTTGATGGCACCCGCATTATTTAGAGAAGCAACTCTGATGGAAAACTACGTGACTCATTATCGGTGCATGGGCACTGAGGAAGGCTTCCGAGTAAGCCGAAATGCATTTGCCGCACTGATAGCTGTATCTGGGAAATAAAGCGCTTCTAAAGGACCCCCCCCTGACCTCCGTGCTTTTCTTTTCGAAGTGAAGTGGTTTGCTCATATATCGCGCATTTGCCTGAAGCGCGTAACGGATGGTCCTGCTGAAAAAGAGACACTAACTGTTCCAGGCATAGCACTGCTTGCAGTGGATTGGTGACTAGAGGGATCGAGAAGTTAGTTGCCCACCGGATTAACAGGAGGAGGAGTGCGGTTGGTGGTACTTACCCCGTCAGGACGCTGAGTTGCGACGCGACTGTCCCCGCACAAGCCCCATGTCCTGTTATATGGTCCAGCAGCCCGAGGGGACCTAAGGAGGCGTTTTGGGACACAGGTGCTGCCACAGGGGTCACACCATACAGAGCAGCAAAAGCCATTGGACTGGATGATCGAAAAAACAATTTTTCCCGCCCCCCCTCCCAGACCACCGGCCCGGCATCATGGACACTCTGCATGCTGGGAGTTGGAGTTCTCTCATTTTCACGAGATCTCCCACAGGTGAGCCGATGCTATGAGGGGAGGAGTTTGATGGCACCCGCATTATTTAGAGAAGCAACTCTGATGGAAAACTACGTGACTCATTATCGGTGCATGGGCACTGAGGAAGGCTTCCGAGTAAGCCGAAATGCATTTGCCGCACTGATAGCTGTATCTGGGAAATAAAGCGCTTCTAAAGGACCCCCCTCTGACCTCCGTGCTTTTCTTTTCGAAGTGAAGTGGTTTGCTCATATATCGCGCATTTGTCTGAAGCGCGTAACGGATGGTCCTGCTGAAAAAGAGACACTAACTGTTCCAGGCATAGCGCTGCTTGCAGTGGATTGGTGACTCGAGGGATCGAGAAGTTAGTTGCCCACCGGATTAACAGGAGGAGGAGTGCGGTTGGTGGTACTTACCCCGTCAGGACGCTGAGTTGCGACGCGACTGTCCCCGCACAAGCCCCATGTCCTGTTATATGGTCCAGCAGCCCGAGGGGACCTAAGGAGGCGTTTTGGGACACAGGTGCTGCCACAGGGGTCACACCATACAGAGCAGCAAAAGCCATTGGACTGGATGATCGAAAAAACAATTTTTCCCGCCCCCCCTCCCAGACCACCGGCCCGGCATCATGGACACTCTGCATGCTGGGAGTTGGAGTTCTCTCATTTTCACGAGATCTCCCACAGGTGAGCCGATGCTATGAGGGGAGGAGTTTGATGGCACCCGCATTATTTAGAGAAGCAACTCTGATGGAAAACTACGTGACTCATTATCGGTGCATGGGCACTGAGTAAGGCTTCCGAGTAAGCCGAAATGCATTTGCCGCACTGATAGCTGTATCTGGGAAATAAAGCGCTTCTAAAGGACCCCCCTCTGACCTCCGTGCTTTTCTTTTCGAAGTGAAGTGGTTTGCTCATATATCGCGCATTTGCCTGAAGCGCGTAACGGATGGTCCTGCTGAAAAAGAGACACTAACTGTTCCAGGCATAGCGCTGCTTGCAGTGGATTGGTGACTCGAGGGATCGAGAAGTTAGTTGCCCACCGGATTAACAGGAGGAGGAGTGCGGTTGGTGGTACTTACCCCGTCAGGACGCTGAGTTGCGACGCGACTGTCCCCGCACAAGCCCCATGTCCTGTTATATGGTCCAGCAGCCCGAGGGGACCTAAGGAGGCGTTTTGGGACACAGGTGCTGCCACAGGGGTCACACCATACAGAGCAGCAAAAGCCATTGGACTGGATGATCGAAAAAACAATTTTTCCCGCCCCCCCTCCCAGACCACCGGCCCGGCATCATGGACACTCTGCATGCTGGGAGTTGGAGTTCTCTCATTTTCACGAGATCTCCCACAGGTGAGCCGATGCTATGAGGGGAGGAGTTTGATGGCACCCGCATTATTTAGAGAAGCAACTCTGATGGAAAACTACGTGACTCATTATCGGTGCATGGGCACTGAGGAAGGCTTCCGAGTAAGCCGAAATGCATTTGCCGCACTGATAGCTGTATCTGGGAAATAAAGCGCTTCTAAAGGACCCCCCTCTGACCTCCGTGCTTTTCTTTTCGAAGTGAAGTGGTTTGCTCATATATCGCGCATTTGCCTGAAGCGCGTAACGGATGGTCCTGCTGAAAAAGAGACACTAACTGTTCCAGGCATAGCGCTGCTTGCAGTGGATTGGTGACTCGAGGGATCGAGAAGTTAGTTGCCCACCGGATTAACAGGAGGAGGAGTGCGGTTGGTGGTACTTACCCCGTCAGGACGCTGAGTTGCGACGCGACTGTCCCCGCACAAGCCCCATGTCCTGTTATATGGTCCAGCAGCCCGAGGGGACCTAAGGAGGCGTTTTGGGACACAGGTGCTGCCACAGGGGTCACACCATACAGAGCAGCAAAAGCCATTGGACTGGATGATCGAAAAAACAATTTTTCCCGCCCCCCCTCCCAGACCACCGGCCCGGCATCATGGACACTCTGCATGCTGGGAGTTGGAGTTCTCTCATTTTCACGAGATCTCCCACAGGTGAGCCGATGCTATGAGGGGAGGAGTTTGATGGCACCCGCATTATTTAGAGAAGCAACTCTGATGGAAAACTACGTGACTCATTATCGGTGCATGGGCACTGAGGAAGGCTTCCGAGTAAGCCGAAATGCATTTGCCGCACTGATAGCTGTATCTGGGAAATAAAGCGCTTCTAAAGGACCCCCCTCTGACCTCCGTGCTTTTCTTTTCGAAGTGAAGTGGTTTGCTCATATATATATATATATATATATATATATATATATATATATATATATATATATATTTCACTAGTTCTTAGAGAAGTATACATAGAATACACAGTGGGACGTTTTCAATAATATTTTTTGAAGCAACTTTATGCTTGCATAAAATATGTGTGCTGCAATGATTAGTAGACAGAAGCAGATAAACGTGATTAGAAGCACCAACAATGTAAATAGTTGATATAGTTCTACCATAGTGCTAAACAGTCGTATATATGCAGGTATATAAACAAGGGAGTAATCTAGTGTACTCCTACTATGCAGACCCTACTCTAAGTGTACCTAGAGTGTGTGTAGGTCTAGATCCAAGAACCCCCTCAAGGGATGATCCAACCCTGTTACCTGATGGGATAGAGTGAAGGACCCCATCGTGGTCATTAACTCGACACCCCTCACGAGATGTCAGGTTGCTGCGCGGTTATTTCTCAGCATGCCAGGACCCTCAGTGTCAGCGGATCTACTAATCTATCGAGATGCCTAATATTTACAATAAAAAGCCGCTTTCGGAAGTGCGCATTAGATTAGTGATGGTATGGATATGTAGATAGCATTGTCGCCTCATGGATGTAGATAGGATGACTTTTGCACTCCGTGCGTAGAGAGGCCTAATACATGATGTTGAAGGCGTCGTGATATTGTTGTGCGAAGCTGGATGTGTAAACAAAGTAGTTTCTGAGAAACGAATCCAACATTGTCGTGCATTTAAATGTGTGCAAAAATTCATAGCAGAATTGGTATTTTCTAGGGCGATGTAAGAAATGAGCTGCTTTGCAATATGGCCCTAACCCGGGAATATAACACCAACTTCTCCTTCTAAGGGTCGATATATAAAAGCTATCTAAATAGTCTAAACTGGAAAAATAATAAAACATGACTTCCAAAATCTTTTAAAAGCAAGTTTCCCCTTAAAAATATCCTAAAACGCCTTAAAAGTCATTAGACTGCAAAGAAGCCTAAAGTGAAAGCCAGGATGCCTGGAAAAATAAAACAAAACTGTTTTGGATAAATTTGTTTTTAAAAAGCAAGCCGGATTTTTCCCACACGGAAAAGGCCAATTATTTCATATGTTCCGAGTGGCAGTCGCAACATTGCTGTTGCCTATAACTGTAGACGACAATCCTAGAGGCGCATTTTGAAGCAGAATTATGGAGTAAAGGTGATCCCATCTAGTTCCCACAGCTGCCACTGAGGGAGGGACTGCATCCTGTATGCAGAGCTATTATCCGAGTCACTGGGATGCAAAGCATCCTAGGGTGGCTCAAGAAATGCATTCATCAGTAATGGAAGTCGCTGGGGACAACAATGCCCATGGGCTGTTAACGGGTCCAGCAGTGCATCAATGTCCAGTGGCGCATCTTTGTCTGCAAAGCAGGTAGGAGAATACAGGTTGTATGCAGTTAAGCAAAACAGGCCGGAAGGACAAGAACCAGTTCTCGTCCAGTTCTTGAAGTCGAAGTGTGCCAAACGTGTGAACCATGTGCTCACAGTATTGCAGCACAAGCAGTGCCCTCTCCATTCTGAATCAAACTGGGACGTACATTGCAGAGCCGAAAAATTAAAATCAAGATTCCTGCAACAAATTGCAGGACAAGCGGGAGCCCTCCAAAAACACTTCCAGCACGGAGTGTATAAATGATGGAATAACTCCAAGAATTGTCTGAAAGGTGCTAACCAGTCCAAAGCTGATATATTTGAAAAAGTGCACTATTTTCTTCGTATCAGAAAAGTTAAGGATACGATAGACTAGCTCCCCAAAATGCAGCGGGAAGTTAGTATGGAGTAGTATCTGTATCTCAGACAAGGACCTTGCAAACTGGAGATCAAATTTCTCGCAGGCTGAAGTTAAGGCCACATCCTGTTGAAAAAGCATGGCTTTCAATCTGCTAAGGGAATCAAAGTGTATGTTTGAAACATTTATCGAAGGCCACATCGCTGCCTCTCAAATTTAGCAGGCAGGTGGAAACAGTACTTGTGTACAACAAGTGACTGAGGAATTAATCGTCACCAGATAAGCGATGCCCGCTTTCATTCCACAGCAACCTTGACCATTCAGCATCAAAAAGCTCCAATTTGAGAGTACTTTTAAAACCTGACGTATCCCGGCAGCTAGGGATCCCTCCAGATAACAAGACAAATTCGCAAAAGAAGCATTACATGCCTCATAAAGAGAAATGTCCTTGCAAAATAAGGATCCGCTCAAAGAATCCTAACAGTCGGAACAACTAAGGAAAATCTCTGTGTCCCCTTCCCTGCATCTAAACCTGAACAGTAATTCCTAATACTCACACCTTCTCCTAGCACTTCATATCTGCCTACCTGGTGTTATTGGAGACAATATTGGAATTGGAAGGTTGTGATCGGTAGGGTGATATACCCATTGATAATCCAGTCTGTGGATGGTGTCTCAGCCACGGTAAAACGAAATTAGTCTAATTGTTCAATGTGCAGCATGGTGTATTTTGCATCTCTGCATGCCATAGTTATTTGCCTTTCTGACAGATCATATTCAGAAAACAGGCTGGTTGTTTCCATGTAACACCACAGCACGTGGCCAGAACATAGTGTTTGTAAAGTCCAGCTCAGCATTATGATTGATCGTAACTGTGACTGTTCATGCTGTAAAATAGACTTGTCTTGCTGAATTATGTCAATTCCAGTAGACACAATAGTGCCCAGTGAATACATTCTGGATGATGATGTGGCCATACTGTTGTCAACCACAGCCGAAGCCTTTGCCATATTAATCCTGTTGATCTGGCGCAGTCTCTCTACCGCTTCCTGCTGAGAAATCTTCCATAGCTCGTTGTATATACCATACAAGAAGAGCTTTTGATGTGGGTTTCTGGGACCTAGTAAAAAAAACCTGAAATCCAGGTCATCAGAAAGAAGGGACAGGTGTTTTTTCACCTGGGAAAGTGTTGAGGTCTTTAGCCAATCCAGGCATAACTTCTCAACACTATATGGTGTCACCACCCGTGCATGTTCATATTGTGCATAGTGTAGGTCAGGCCTGTTGATCTTAAATCCTCCTGTAATTCCTACGAATCACCACTGACATTTATCCGTGTCTAGAGGCCAAATCAACCAGCCCTGTTGATCAAGGTCTGATGTATTGTATGGTCCCTTGTGGAGCATGGCATCTAGCTTATCCTCACTGTGTTTTGTGTATTGTTGCCAATGTTCAAAACTTGCAAATCTGGGAGTGTGAGGTGTGTTCAAATTATTCGCCTTAGCTAAACAAAGACAGGAAGTCTGTTGTACGTTTTTATTCAGGAAAATCATTTGATGTGGTATGAGGCATGCTCTGAATAAGCTCTCTTGTCCCTGAACCTGCCAATCTCTTTTTCCCCAAATAGACTTTGTGTCTATTGTGTCTTTACAAAAGTCCAAACCCTGTATAGACAGTTGGGAAATAAAGGAAGTCGAGTAAATCACCTTGGTGTTCGTGAACATATTTTTCTGTGTAGGTGTAGATGCAAGCCTATCGTAATAAGAGGCTGGATCAGATGTGTAAAAACCTAAAAAGATGCAAACTTTTGTGCAAATGTTTTTTAACTACCTTTTGGCAGTGTTGAGCAGTGTTCAATGGGGTGTACTTGTAAACAGCACGTGGGATACTAGCTTTGTGTAAAAAAATGGTGACCATAATGTTGATAACAGAACATGTCGCCAAAGCTAGATGTACCGTTCTACAATTCATCATTAAAAAATGCAGCTGATTGTTCTAAATCTAAAAGCAAATTATGCAGTTTCAATTTCCCAATCATCAGAGAAAATACTAAAGGTGATGATATAATTTAAATAAATCTTAAACAAATATGGAATTTGCAAAGGTTCCGTAGGACCATATACATCAAATGAGACCCTGTCCCATACAATTCCTTCAGGAACTGAAACCGATGTCACGTTTACCAAGGACAAGTCTCTTAGTTCACGGTGTGATGATGCATGTGGTTTAGGAACCAAGGTCACATGTTGGACTGCAGAGCGTTCTGAAAGATAGTGTCCATTCAGAAGTAGAAAAATGACAGTTACCATACCAATCCAAAGTACCAGGAAAAGTAAACCTATTGTAATCCATAGATTTATCCAGGGAGCAATGAAGTAAGTCGTTTTCAGCCAAAGATAGAAAGTGGCAGGACCCCATCCGGATAATTCTTGGCAGCTTAGCAGGTTTTGTGAAACTGAGAGATGACTCGATCTGTGGCATGTTGACATAGACGTCGTCAATTTTTCAAATTGAAATTTCTGTACTCCTTAACTGTACAGTTGTAGTTGTTTTAATAGGGAGTAGTATTATTTTATTTTCGTTGACAGCCTCTCTTTGGAAATTGAAATCTTCCTTTGTTATTAAAGCTTCCATCTCAGCTTCCTGTATGGTAGTGAGAAGAGTGCGGCAGCTACCTAGGAGCCCACGTGGCCTACTGTTGAGAATCGGCTACATAGTGTGGTTATATCAGATCAATTAAGACAAATCTTTTGTCTCGACAGCCAGCAGGAGACGGAAGAAGGACTGTTCTGGTTCCTTTGAAAGCTAAGGCAGGTACAGGCGCTCTGTAAGATGGCCCAAATTCTTTCTTGTCCACAAATTTATCTCTGACCAGGTCCCCAATCTCCAAGACCCAGGCAGGTATTGCTGTTACCAATTTCACTTCCCCAGCGGCAGTGCTTTTTACTTGGACTTCGCTTCTTGAAGCTGCAAATTCTTTCAGGTCTATAAAACATCCCAATGAACATTGAGGTAAAATGGTATTTCAGGTGCTGACACTATCAAGGTTGAGTACCCACATTCTTCCCGAACAGGAGCTCATAAGGTGTACGACCCCCCAGGGATTTTCTTGGCATGTTGTTAAGTGCCCTCTGGACCCCATATAGGTGATTGACACAACTGCCACCCAAGCCTAATACCCTTGCTGTTAAGGACTGCTTTAAGCCATGTTTTTTCCTCTCAACCACTGAATTTCCCTCAGGATGATAGGAGGAGGAGTACCGCACAGCCACACTCAAACTTCCCATGGCTTCTTTGTAAGCTCGAGAGCAAAACGTCCGGTCCTGGTCGGAATGTAGTATGCCAATTGCGTATGTCCTGATAAAGACTTGCAAACCCTTTATAACAGTTAGAACGTATGCCACGCACGGGGGCAAACCCACAGGAATCTAGAACATTAATCCACTGCCACCAAGATGTACTTGTAAGCCCCGCCTGCATGTAAGGGGCCACAGTGACCCAAATACACACACACAAGAGGTCAATAAAGGTGATTGTGATGGACGTGCTACAGTGGAGCCCTTCATCTGCTGGCAGATGTCGCATTTGAGGGCAAAGACCTTGGCCTGTTTAGTTTGACCAGGCCACCAATAAAGATGCTTTAGTAGTGAAACTGTAGCAGTGATCCCTGCATGTGCTGAACCCAGACTTTCATGTGCAGCTAGTAATAATCCCAATCTGCGATCAGTGTTTGGTATTACTCTAGCCCCCACTTCTGGAATTTGAGCATATGGAATGTTTTGTGTATCTAATTTGTAGGAGTACTCAAGCGGAAAACCTTTAGAGAGTGCTGAGCTGTTGCGCATGGCATTGACAGCTATCACAGTTGCTCCATTTATTTCTGTGCTAAGGAATGTTAACAGTACGAATTGTCACCTTGGCTGCTTCATCCACCAGTAAATTTCCTTCAATGTGAACGCCAACACGTTGATGACTTAATGTATGAATAACATAAACCCGTGGCAGGCCTTCTTTGAGCTTCGCCACTTGTTCCCAAAGCATCTTTTGCTTTACTGTGCAACATTTAGAATACCTAAATCCATTCTGGCCCCAATAATGTAAATATTTGTTATAAGACTGGATGCAGTAAAATGAATCACCACTATGAGTGTGGAGAATTTGTGATCTGTATTTTGTTGTGCCAGTATTAGGGCTTTTAGTTCCGCCAGCTGCACTGTACAGTCTCCTAGAGACTGTGTGTGTGTTTTTCTAGGACGAAACTTTCCATCCTGTGTGCCCACTTTTACAATTATGCATGCTGCGGAATATTGCTGTTTCATTCCTACGACCGGCGGGCAGATCCCTCGATATAAATGATACATTCATATCAATCTAGAGACATTATTTAATTCGGTAGAGGATATTCTTGATCATATTGCAGGAATGCTTGTGTTTCTAATATAGAGTCAAATCTATTATCAACATCTGTTGCGGTGAGAGAGTTATCCCATTGAATCCATCATGGATGCAGTGCTTTAGCATTTGGAATGCTAGCCTTCATAACGGTCTCCAAGGTGGTTCTGGGGTGACGACAGTTATGCGTTTCCCCTGCACTAGCCCTCTCTCTCTCTCATGTGGGTATTTTTTCTGTTGGTGCAAAACACATTTCAATGCTTGTGTACAAATGTAATATGTATTCAATAGGTACTGTATCACCTTCATTAAAAGTAATGTAGGTGAACCCAGTTGGTCCAGCGACTACGTGGATCACCAAGTTAGTTGTGTTAACACATGTGTATAAATGCCTTGAAGCTAGCTTGTCAGCATATACAGAACGTAAAATATCAATATGTTCCTGAGTCCAATGGTACGCTGAAAAATCGGGTCTAATCAAGTCGTAGAAAGGTTTTACCCTTTCTCCATAATCCAAAATGTATGTCCTGCCAAAATTCAAAAATCCTCAGTTCCTATAAAGCTCTTGTGATTACAGAGAAGAGCAAATACTTTAAAGCTCAGATTGACTCTGCGAAATATTCTTCAAAAGAGCTGTTTGCAGTTATAAGTAAACTTACGGTTCCCAAGGCATTGAATAAATTGGGAAGTCAACAGTTTGTTGATGATATGGCTTCTTATTTTAAAAGCAAAGTGTTGGATATTGTCTGCAAATTTAAAAAAGATGGCCCAGGAGCTCAGTCGGTACCTAAAACGCAGGCTCTAGTTACCGGCATGAGCAGGTTTCTCGAGTTTTCCCCTGTGTTGGATGACACGGTGAGCCACTATATTCTGGCCTCTAAAACAGGCTCTCCATTGGACCCGTGTTCGTCAGCCTTTTTGATAGAACTAGTGGACCTGGTGAGTCCTCTGTTGGCAGACATTTTCAACAGGATGTTTACCTCAGGCAGTTTCCCTATCAGTTGGAAGGAGACCTCTGTTCTCCCGTTACTCAAGAAACCTACCTTAGATACGTCCATGACATCGAATTATTGTCCCATTGCACGCCTTCCTCTACCAGCAAAAATTGTGGACAAAATTATGAATGTTCAATTGACTCAGTTTATTGATGACAATGGGTTGTTGGACCATTCTCAGTTTGGCTTCTGTAAGGAACACAGCACCGAGACAGCACTCATTAAGGCGACCGAAGAAATTAGAGGGGTAATGGACGGTGGAGGTACTGCTGCACTAATCCTACTCGACCTCTCCGCCGCATTCGACACTGTTGATCATACTCTCCTGATTCACCGATTAAAAATCTTAGGTGTGGATGGCATGGCATTGGCCCTGCTGGCCTCCTTTTTGCAGGAGAGAAGATCAACAGTGTCGCTTGACGGGTTTAATTCAGAGCCTTACGTGCTGACTTGTGGAGTTCCGCAGAGAAGCTCGTTGAGTCCACTGTTGTTTAATGTCTACGTTACTGAACTTGCTTTGCTGGTTAGAGATCATGGCTTTTCATTAACATCGTATGCAGACGACTCTCAGATTGTGGGTGCAGCTCATAAAAAACAGAGCTCACTTGCTATGCAATTCAATAACCGCATGGCCGCAATTAACGTCTGGATGAGCAGTCACTGCCTCAAATTAAACTCCGATAAGACGGAAGTGTTGATTTTTTGCAATCTACAACCTTCCTGGAGTAATCTCTGGTGGCCAGCAGAAATGGGCTTGCTGCCCATTCCAACGGCAAAGACTAGAAATGTAGGCGTTCTGATTGACAACAGACTGACGTTCATTCAACAAACCAATGCCATCGTGTCTGCTTCCTATTTCCTGATAAAAAAATCAGGAAGGTACTTCCTTATGTTCCTGAGGAAACTAAGAGAGTGGTCATCACTTCCCTCATACAGTCCAAGTTGGATTACTGCAATGGGCATTATTTGAATGCCCAAAAGCAGTGCCTGAGGAAACTTCAGCCAGTTCAGAACTCAGTGGCTCGCCTTTTGCTGAGCCTACCCCGGTATAAATCCATCTCAGAGGAAATTCGGAAGCTGCATTGGCTTCCAGTGGTGCAACGGATAAAATGTAAGGCGCTTTGCGTGGCCTTTAAAGCCTTGACACAGAAGGGTCCGTTGTTTCTGCAGGAGCTCTTCGTGTGGTACCAGCCAGCCAGATCGCTCCGCTCTACGGGTGCAAAACTACTTACAGTGCCAAAAATTCTGACCTTGCATTGGGGAGGACGTAGTTTTCAGTATGGTACTTCGAAGCTGTGGAACTTGTTGCCACCTGAAATTAGGAAGGCCAGCTCTCTTCTGAGCTTTAGAAAAAACTTGAAAACTTGGTGGTTCCAGTGAGGGGGGTTAGGCGGGGTTTGCTCATGGTTTTAGCGCTGAGACACCATCTTTGGTATTTGCACACTTTATAAATATCATTATCATTATCATCAAAAAGGATTGTACACTTTACAGAGTTGTCGGAGATTGGATTAGTGCACATTTTTCTAAAAAATGTGTTGCCAGGCTTTTGCCTTCACTTGACAACTTGTACCATAAAAATAGGACACTGAGGTGGGCAATTTTTGATTGTTTTACATTTAATTTGTAACGCAGATGGGCAAACCCAAGAATTATGTGGTTCACTCTGGCCATTATTTCATCGTCCGTCAGATAGGTATCATCTACATGGGACAAAGTGTCCTCATCAAGGTTTTGAAGTAACTTGGTTACCCTGGCTGAAAACAACCCTGGGTTGTTCTTATGCCTCTGGTATAGTTGAATAAATTGGCGTTGAGAGCCTAGCACAGAGAATGCGTTCAAGTATCTGCTACCAGGTGCTATACTTTGGCCAAAAAATCAGTTTGAGATGTCTAGTGTTGTTGTTTTGTGTTTCTTCCACACTATGTTATTCATTAGTGCTGCACTGTGTGCAATCAGTACTGCAAATGTTCGTGTGCATGCGTTTAAATGTTGATAATCCGATACTAGACAATATGAATTATCGGATTTCATTATGGGAAACAAGGGATTATTCATAGGTAAGGTTCAATTTTCTATTACACCCTGGTTTTCACGTTGATCTAAGATCTCCCTGACTTGTTTCTTTGCTTCATGTTTAATCGGGTATTGTCTCTGTGTTAGAGGAATGATTGTAATGGGATTTCGATGAGGTGAATCATCATCCCACCCACCATGATTGCAGTATAGTGCAGGAGCTAACACCCACTCCTGCGTGTATGAATTGTTGACTGACCCTGGTACGAGTCAGAAAAAATAGGCAAATTGACTTCCTCTCCCATTGGTCAATTCATTACAAACTCAGGTGGCCAATACTTTTTGGCCAAAAGAATGTTGTAACCATAGGTCAGGTTCTCCCAAAAGAGACTCCTCACTTTCCTGGGTATGTCCCCCTCCATTTCATATAAATGATGTAGGACAATTACCCTTCTATCAGGTGTTTCCACCGCGATAAGCTCATTCAGCGCTACTACCCCCAGAAAGTCCATCAGGTTCTGGCGAGCTATGGTAACTTCAGCCATGCTGTTTAGCATCATCACTGCCCATTCCCCATTCAGAAGCAGCAACGTCAGTAGCCTGGGCATTTCTCATTTTTATTCCTGATACTTTTTTCTCTTTAAATAGAGGTGTTGAAGTCTTTTGTTTATCTTCCTGTTTAATGATGTAATCCGAAGTGCTATGTGTCTCCCTTTTTTGGATTGACTCGCCCTTCCGATCTGTGTTCTTCTGACCACTCGTCTTTCACCGACCGTTTTTCGGATGAATCCTGAAAGGAACTAGAGGAGCGTGTATCAGTATCCTGATACCTATCAGGTTTTCTAATATTATCACGGTTGCGCAAATTATATGTCCGGTCGGTGTGTTCCTGTTGAGGAGCCCCCCCCGTGACTGTGTTTTTTTTTGTTTATTATCCTATTTCTTCTTTGAAGAATCGCCTGCTTGTTTAGAGTTATTCTTTTCAGAACTACTCTTAACTATTGGTTTCCCAGGTTTGGCCTATTGAGGCATATATTTCCTCGATAATCCTATATATTTCACACTCCTGATGTGCTGGAATGAATTCCCTAAGGTGTTGGCGTATAGCCACCGCTGCTACCTCTCCTTTTATGTTACTCAACATAATGGTAGATACCTGCCCATCAGTTTCATTCCCATATCTAAGGCAGGATCTGCCCTGTACTCATTCTGAATCTGTTTCAGTACATCTGGTACAACTGCTATTGAAGGGGTACCATGCGTTCTGGCGTGGGCAAACGCCTGGAATGGCGCTGGATGAAAGATTTTTCTTACCAGGGGAGGAGGGAGTATAAAGAGGCACTGAAGAGCTCCCATGTGCTCATTAGAAGACCAAAGGCAGCATACTATCTGGAGAGAATTGGAAAGGGCGGGCAACTCTACACGGGAACTGTTTAGGGTTTATAAGGAGATATCCTCCTTATCTACGTCAGCTGCTCCGGCTGAGGGATCAGAAGAGCTATGCAACCGTGTGGCAGATTTTTTCTTAGACGAAGTAAAGAAAATCTATGCAACCTTCCCTGACTCCGCCCAAGTAGGAGAGAGAGGAGGGGGCGGAAGAGACAGAGAAGGCAGAGGATGGTAAAGGGCTGAAGAGTTTTACCATGCCCCCCCAGAACAGCTAATTAAAATCTGTAGTTGTATAAAGTCAGGTTCTCCCAGAGGCCCAGCGCCCCCTAATGTGCTGAGAGGGAGCCTGGATATCCTGGAGCCGTACATCAGACACCTGGTGGAGACCTCGTTTAGGACCTGTGGTCTTACCGCTCCCCAAGAAACCTCATATCTGAAAGAGACACGTTAGTGATAGATTACTTACCTTAGAATATCCCCAGGCGTCAGACTGGATCCGGAAATTTTTGCGTAGCAGTACCCTTGCGTGTCGGTAGACGTCGTCTGCGGCTCCGCGTCCGTCATTGGCGTCGTGGGCGCCGTGATGACCGGAGTACTTAGACGCCGCCTCCGCGTGCTGACGTCCATTCTTCTTTTTTCCGCGCCAGCAAGCGCAGATCTGGAAAAAGCAATACTTTAGTCACTTTTCGACTAGACTTTTTTGATCCCTTTTTGATCATTTTTCTTGAGTCTTGCGACTCCGGACGGTGCCGATAGGGATGCCAGGTTTCAAGCCTTGTGAGGATTGCGACCAACTGATGTCAGTCACCGACCCTCACCGTCGGTGTCTCCACTGTCTCGGCGTCGACCACGACGACAAGACCTGCCCCGACTGCCGGGCCTTGACTTCGAAAGCTAGGCGGGAGCGGTCCCGCAAGCGATTTGAACTCCGGCAGTCGGCCCCGTGCCGCGAGAGGTCCCGGTCCCACAGGAGGTCGAGGGACAGGTTGCGGGGTCGGAGCCATCACAGCTCCGAGAGTCGACATCACTCCTCTGGGTCGAAGTCGTCTTCAGGTAAACACAAGAAGTCGAAGAGGCGTCATCGCTCTTCTGACTCCCCCCGACGCTCGCGCAGCGCGGCCGGGGGTTCGGGTGACAACGCCCACACGGCTCAGTCGGAGTCGCGGGCGTCGCGGCCTGCTCCAAACCCTCCGGTCCCTGGGCAGGACGCGACGCCGGGGGAGACGAGCGTTTCCTCATGGCCATGAGGTCCCTCTCTTCCCCGACAGGTTCCGCGGCGCCTTCGGGCCCAGGGGACCCGTCTGGGGCCCCTAGTGGGTCGGGGGCTTCGGCCCCGACGCCGTTGGGTGCTTCGGCCCCGACGCCGCAGGGCCCCACTGGATCCGCTTCGGGATCCGGGTCATCGCCGGTTGACCTAACGACCTCACCGGCGCTGGTCCCTCAGGTGTCACCTCCGGCACCGTCCTCGGGTGGCGCCGTCCTCGATGCCTCCCTCGCTCCGGTTCCGGCGTCGGAACGGCGCCACTGGGCGCCGCTTTCGACGCCACTTGGGGAGTTTAGCTTCTATGAACCGGCCCCATCGTTTGACAACCCTGATTATCAGGGGATGGGTGAAGAGGAGTATTTGGAGGGGTCTGAGGTCCCTCTGACCCAAGAGTGTCAGTCTCAAGAGGACTGGAAAGGTGGACTTGGGGATGCCAGTGGTCTGGACACCTCACCAGACACTGGCTTTGTCTCGCCTCCTACTGTGGCTACGGAGGAGGGGGCAACCTACAGTGTGGTGTTGATGAGGGCGGCCAAGGCCCTGGGCCTTGAGCTCCCCATCGCGGCCGAGAGGACTAACCTCCTCACTGAGGTCCTTAAACCACAGTCAAGCTCGGCCGAGCCTCTGCTGCCGTTTAATGAGGCCTTGACCGACGTTCTTTTGGGTACTTGGTCCAGGCCCACTACGGGTTCGCCCGTAGATAGGAACGTGGCCTGACGCCACCGCCCGGCCCCAGGCGACCCATGTTTCCTGTCCACCCACCCCACCCCTGAGAGTCTGGTCATCCAGGCATCCAACTCCCAGACCGCGATCCCGGACAGGGAATCCAAGAGGTATGAGCAGTACGGCAAGAAGGTATTCTCATCCCTTAGTCTGGGACTGCGGTCTTCTAACACCGCATGTCTCTTGGGCGGCTACACCCACTCTCTGTGGGACACGGTCGCGGAATTGCTGCCAGAGTGTCCGTTGGAGGTGCGGGCCAAACTCGGCCAAGCCCTTGTGGAGGGCCGGTATGCAGCAAAATATTCTATTTGGTGTGGGCTCGATACCACCGACTCACTAGGCAGAGCGATGGCAACGACGGTGGCGATTCGTCGCCACGCCTGGTTGAGGTCCGCCAACTTTTCGGCCGATGTCCAAAACACACTTATGGACATGCCGTTTGATGGCCGTCACCTTTTTGGCAACAAGGCAGACCATGCACTTGAGCGCTTTAAGGGCTCCAGGGCTACGGCCAAGTCCTTGGGCCTCTCGGCCCCGCGCCAGCAAACGGGGGACCTTTCGCTCCTTTCGTGGCCAAGGAAGGGGCGCCCCCACACATGCTGCCAGCCACGCATCGCAGACTAACATCCAACGCGGTGGTGGCCGTGGAAATCACAGTGGAGGCGGTCGGGGACAACGGCAAGGCCAGTCCACACCCTCCCCCGCAGCATCCGCCTCAAAATCCTCCTAGTCCGTGCTTTTCAACCCATGTGACACCAGTGGGGGGCAGGGTTTACCATCACCACTCCCACTGGCGCACTGTCACATCGGACAGGTGGGTGCTGCAAATCGTCCGAAGGGGCTACTCCCTCCCCTTCGAGACGACCCCTCAAGCCATGCCACTGCAACACCACCGCGTATCGGGGGATCATTTGCGGCTTCTTCAGGAGGAAGTTTCGGCACTCTTGGCCAAGGGGGCCATTGAGCACGTTCCTGGGCCAGAAGTAGGGTGTGGTTGCTACTCCCACTACTTTCTGGTACCCAAGAAGGGCAAAGAGGGCCTACGCCCTATCTTGGATCTACGGAACGTCAACGGCTTCCTCCTGAAGGAGAAGTTCAAAATGCTGACTCTGGCTCAGGTGTTAGCTGCCCTGAACACAGGAGACTGGATGGTAGCGTTGGACTTGCAGGACGCTTATTTCCACATCCCCGTCCTGCCGGCCCACCAGCGCTACCTGCGGTTCACAGTAGGCCACGAGCACTTTCAGTTTACCTTCGGCCTTACCAGCGCCCCACGGGTGTTTACGAAAATGATGGCGGTGGTCGCAGCTCATCTGCGCAGGTTAGGGGTTTCAGTCTCCCCCTACCTCGACGACTGGTTGTTGAAGGCGCGCTCGCCCCAGACAGTCGTCAGCCACCTCCAGACGATGGCAGACCTCTTGCACCAGCTGGGGTTCTCCATCAATGTGCCGAAGTCACACCTGTGTTCCTCTCAGAAGCTCCTTTTCATCGGACCGGTTCTCGACTCGGTGCAGTTTTGGGTTTACACACCCGAACAGCGGGTTCGGGATATACAGGCTCTGATTCCACTCTTTCAGCCTTTATCCCGAGTTTCGGTTAGGTTGATGTAGGAGAGTAGGGTCTGCAATCCTATGATCACCCCAGATTTTTGCTTTTTGCTTCACTGGTTTACGACTTTCCCTGGCTGTGGGCCTGCTAATCAGACCCACAGCCTAGCTGTTCTCTCTCTAAATTGACATGTGTACCTTAGGTGCATTTACCAATTGGTACTGGGCCACCTTATCAGTCCCTGTACCCAGGGCATAGGTGTACCCAGGGCCTACCAGGGGCTGTAGCATGTATTATGCCACCCCTGGCTGGCCATCTAAATCTGACACAACTGGCTGCACGACAGCTGGGGCAAGGTGGTGTAATCACCCTTTGCTTTAGATATAGTATTCCTATATCTAACCCTAAAATGGACACATGTATTCCTATCAGTCACTCTTATGGCAGGCCTTATCAATCCTGAAGGCAGAGTGCTTGGAATTATGTGAGATGGTGCTCTGGCATGAGCTGAGCCCGTTTGCAGCTTGCGGAACCAGATCCTAATAGCTGTTCCATGATAACGCGTACCATATACTCTTAAGTGCCTTATAATCCTCGAGGTTATTTGCCAACTTTGGTATCGCTTTATCAAAACATGTCGAGTAAGGTGTCATACGAATTGGAATACTAACCCCTCGCCAATTCTGGCGACGGGGTTAGCATCCCACCCTTCTAGAGGGACACGACATGTATGTAACTGTGAACCCCGGCTAAAGTTAACTCGAGCCTCAGCATCACAAAATGGATGCTGCCACCACAGACACAAGTCTGGCCTCCTGCTGCTGGGAGTCCTTCCAGCGAGGAGAGCTTGGACAAAGGGTTTCCTGTCCAGGGCGGTGCTAGCACCATCCCAGACAGGGTTTTGTGTATCCCAGGTAGGCAGGGCTGAGAGGAAGGTGACTGCAAGTGGCACCCCGGTGCTCACTGTGCATATGCCGGCTTGAACCAGTTCCAGGGGCACACCAGCCCCTGAGCTGGGGAAAGTCCGGACAAGGGAGAGGGGTGTAACCACCCCCCTTCCTGGTCCCACCCATGGGCAGCACCTAGTTGCGTGCCAGCCCCTTTCTTTAGTATAAAGGTAGGAGCGGGCCCCCTTCCCAAATTAGATAATTCTGAATCTTGACTACTTTCCACGAAAGAACTCTTGAACATTTCTGAAGACTCTCCCATCTAAGCGCATGCGGTTTGCTGCAAGTCCATCCTCCGGATCAAGACTGCCCAGCTCGACGAGACCCGGATTCCCTGCCATCTCTGACCTCTACCTGCATCATCAGCCCAGCTGAGATTCGTGGGTGTGACGAGACCCGAGGGACCGGCCATCTTAAAGACCTGCACGGCGCTTATCCAGCACGACCGCCGAGGGATCCTCAAGCGAGTGCTTTGGGGTTTGAGAAGCCCTAACCCTGAGCAGCTTCAGCACCGAAGTTCAGCCCCCCAGCATCCACGAGATCTGCGTGGGGCCCTTCTGCTCTTTGCTGCTCACCGCGTTGTCCGGCCACTTGCCTGCTGGCTTGTAGCCCTCCTGACGACGAACCACGACACTTCCATCGCTGGTCTGGTTGCTCCAGACTGGCCCTTGCTCCCTTCCAAGAGAGGAGCACCCCGGACCCTCCTGGTCCACTCCAGACGCCATTTTGAGTCCACCGCGTGGGCTTGACTTTGCCAAGGTTTGTTGCCCCAATCCTGGGTCCAGCATCGCCGACAGCAGAAACCTTCGTGGGACAGCTCGCACCTCCATCCTGGTCGCCAACAACGCCTCCTGGTCCGAGAGACTGCAGAGCCCAGCGTCGCCCACTCACCTGGTCGAGGTGACTTCATCCGGTGCCATCCTGGTGCCCACCTAATCACTGGCTAGTGATTAAGAACTGAGTCCCCTCTGCTTTCAGGTCGTCTCCATCACCGATCCAGGCTTGGATCACATCGAACTTCATCACTGGTCGCCTGCCAGCAACTTCTTCTTTCAGGCTCCATAGGCTGTAACGAGGATTCCCGACGTCTTTTGAACCCTATGCAGCCGCAGCCCCTGGGCTAGGTAACCTGAGCATTTCGGTGCTCCAACATAGGTTCACTATCTAAGTGTCCAGATCCTTTTTCGTTTTCAGCCTAACTAGTCGGATTCATCCGATAACTGTAACTTTACGAAATCTAGCATCCATAGACTTTGTCCTGCATCTCGTGTGAGAGTGCACACTCTGCACCCGATCTCCCTAGGCCTCCTGCTCCTAACCTGAGGGTTCAGTAGTGTAGTCCTAGCGATCCTGAAGCCTCTGGATCTAGTTACTTACCTGCTAGTATTTCGCATTCCACTTTTGTAGTATATGGTTTTTCGTGCCCCTCGGGCATTTGTGTAAATTGTGCAACTTAAAGTATTTTCTTAAGAGTTTTGTTGTGTGCTTAGCTCCCTGACTCATAAAGAGTTCAGGGTAGACTTGTTATAAATAAATATCCTTTTATTTTCATAACAACTTGTGTGGTGTCCTTTCACTTGGTGTTCAAGGGGTATATGTGATGGTATAACAGCTGGCTTAACACGCCCTCTAGAGTTTAGCCTAAAGACTGCTCTTGACCATGCTACTAGGATAGCTGGTCTATAAGATTGACTTACAACCAATCATCAATAAGGGTCGTTTGGAATGATACATAGTGATCACTAGAATAGTGAGCACTGCATATCAGGCCAACTTCTCACAGTTGACGCTGCGGCTTCTGGGGCTGATGGCTTCCTGCATCCTTCTGGTGCATCACGCCCGTTGTCAGATGCGGGCTCTGCAGTGGGACCTGAAGTTTCAGTGGGCCCAGCATCAGGGCAACCTGTACGACCATGTTCTGATCTCTGAGGGCACTGTGAGACAGCTGCAGTGGTGGCTCACGGACCGCGATTGGGTCAGCGGCAGATCCCTTGCCCTTCCCCAACCGGAGCACGTACTTGTGACGGACGCGTCCCTTCAGGGCTGGGAAGGCCACATGGGAGAGGCGGAGATCAGAGGCCTCTAGTCTCCGGCGGAGTCCCGGCTCCATATCAACCTTTTGGAGCTACGGGCGATTCGTCTAGCACTGAAGGCATTCCTCCCCTCTGTCCGGGGGAGTGTAGTGCAGGTGTTCACAGACAACACCACTGCCATGTGGTACTGCAACAAACAGGGCGGGGTGGGGTCATGGACCCTCTGCCAGGAGGCTCTGCGCCTCTGGCAATGGCTGGAACATCAGGGCGTGACCCTGGTGGTTCAACACCTGGCAGGTTCTCTGAACGCCAGGGCGGACGAAATCAGCCGCCGGTGCTTGATGGATCACGAATGGCGTCTGAACTCGGACGTGGCGCAAGGTCTCTTTCTGCAGTGGGGAGAGCCTTGGTTAGATCTATTCGCCACCGAAGAGAACGCGCAATGTCATCAGTTCTGCGCGTTGGAATTTCCAAGGCGGCACTCGCTCGGAGACACTTTTCGTCGCGAGTGGAGTTGCGGTCTGTTGTACTCCTTTCCGCCTATACCACTTCTGCCCAGAGTGCTGAAGAAGATCAAACGCGACTGGGCCCAAGTCATCCTTGTGGCTCCGGACTGGGCACGAAGGTACTGGTATCCCTAGCTACTCAGTATGTCAGTCGATCCCCGGTTCGTCTGCCTCTTCAGGAAGACCTTCTGTCGCAGCAGCAAGGGCCGGTCCTCCACCCGAACCTGTCCAGTCTCCATCTCCATGCTTGGAGATTGAGCGGCGACAGTTGAGGCCATTTGACTTGCCTCCTGAAGTCTGTAACATCATTCTGGCAGCCAGGCGTCCCTCCACAAAGTCGATATACGCCTGCAGGTGGAACAGATTTGTGGCATGGTGCACAGCAAAGGCATTGGATCCTCTCTCTGCCCCTCTTTCTAAGGTTCTTCTCTTCCTTCTTTCTCTTGCCCAGCAGGGCTCTGCTCTGGGCACTATCAGGGGCTACCTTTCTCCCCTTTCAGCCTTAGGCTGCCTGATCAACCTTCTTTGTTCAAGTCCCCTATTGTTAATCGATTCCTAAAAGGCATCACACATACGTTTCCACCTGTTCCCTTTGTGATGCCTCACTGGGACATGAACCTGGTTCTTACATTTCTGATGTGTGCTCCCTTTGAGCCACTTCACAATTGTCCTCTCCGCCTTACTCTGAAGACTGCTTTCCTGGTTGCCATCACCTCTGCCAGGAGAGTGAGTGAGCTCCAGGCTCTTTCTTCTAAACCTCCTTTCCTTTCTGTCCATCTGGACAAGGTTGTGTTGCGGACAAACCCCTCTTTCCTGCCCAAGGTAGTCACAGCCTTCCACATCGGGCAGTCCATCACCTTGCCCACCTTCTTTCTGCATACGCATCCCTCAAAGGAGGAAGAGCGGCTCCACCGTCTGGACCCAAAACGTGGGCTTTCATTCTATTTGGATCACACACGCCAGTTCTGGGTGGATGACCAACTCTTTGTTGGTTACGTGGGTGCTAAGAAGGGAAGGGTGGTGCACAAACGGACCATCTCTCGTGGATCGTGTTGTGCATCCAAGCGTGCTACTCCTTGGCTAAAAAGGAACCTCCAGCTGGGCTGAGGGCCCATTCCACTCGGGCCACGGTGACTATTACTGCCCTGGGTCGGGGAGTCCCCTTGCAGGACATATGTTAGGCAGCTACATGGGCCTCGCTGCACACGTTTGCAAGACACTACTGCCTGAACAGACAAGTCCGGAGGGATGGCTTCTTTGGCCGTTCCGTCCTCCAGGACTTTCTGGTGTGATTATTGGTTCGCAGACCCACCACCGGGGTTGGTATTGCTGGGGTATCTATTCTAAGGTAAGGAATCTATCACTAACGTGTCTCTTTCAGATGCACAAGTTACTACTTGTGTAACGATATATCTGTAAGAGACATTAGCTAGTGATAGATTCCTTACCGACCCACCCATCCTCCCCGTTCTGCGAACCGATATCTAGGGTTAAGGTCATCCCCTTTCAGGGCCCTAGTTTCAATGGCACCAGTGTTGGTTTTAGCATAGCTCTGGTTTCTGGCGCGGAAAAGCTGTGTCTAAGAACTGACGTCAGCACGCGGAGGCGGCGTCTAAGTACTCCGATAACGTCATCACGGCGCCAACGACGAATGCGGAGCCGCAGACGACGCCTACCGACGCGCAAGGGTACTGCTTTGCAAAAATTTCCGAATCCAGTCTGACACCTGGGGATATTCTAAGGTAAGGAATCTATCACTAACTAATGTCCCTTACAGATATATCGTTACACAAGTAGTACCTTGTGCATTGGCCCAGATCAACTGGATAATCTTCTCCCCAGCTCTCTTTTGCGGTACTTCGCCAAGGTCACAGAGAAAGTGGTAAATATGCAGCTGACGGCACATATTGGGAAATTTAATCTCCTGCATCCCACTCAGTCCGGATTCCAAGCTCGTTACTCTACGGAATCAGCCTTGCTCTTTGCCACTGAAACCATCAGGCAATATGTGGATGCTGGACACTCGGCGGCCTTGATCCTGTTGGATTTAAGTGCCGCCTTTGACACTGTGGCCCATCACACTTTGGTGCATTGCTTGAGGAAAGGAGAGATGTTGGATAGCACTCTATGCTGGATGAAATCTTTTTTGTCTTTGCGCAGCTTCCAGGTGAGGCAGGGTGCCCACTACTCAAAAGTCATCAAGCTAAGACAGGGGTGTCGACCCTGAGCCCGACCCTGTTCAATCTCTACGTGGCTCCTCTAGCGGAGATTGCTAATGGGTTTGGGATCAGGGTTGTGTCCTATGCCGACGACACACAGGTGGTCTCCCTTACAAAGGCACCGGATACGGCTGCCTCCAACTTCGTGGATGCCTGCAAGAACTGGCCGCAAGGATGGCTAATAACTGCCTGAAGTTGAATGGCAATAAGACCGAGGTGCTTGTGGTGGGGAGAGCACCGTCGGTATGGTCTTCTGCATGGTGGACCCAAAGTTTGGGGATTACCCCTATTCCCTGCGCTCAGGCAAAGAATCTGGGAGTGTGGTTAGACCCAAGGCTTTCCTTTGAATACCAAACCAGGCGGGTGGCAGGCACCTGTTTTGGAGTCCTGAAGGTCCTTCTAAAAAAAACCTGGATATGCTGCCTACGGCAGCCAGGAAGACCATGGTTCATGCGCTGGTGTCATCGCACCTGGATTATGGCAAAATTCTTTAGCTCGGTGCGACGACTAAATGTATGCTCAGACTCCAGGGGGTTGCGAACGCGGCAGCATGTTTGATTCTGATCCGCCCGAGGAGAGCCTCTGCGAAGGCAGCATGGGCTGCACTCCACTGGCTTCCGATAAGGGAGAGATTCATGTTTAAGGCACTGTGTGTATGTCATCGGATCATGAAAAGGACTCCGCCCTCTTATCTGTCTGAGCTACTCACCCCCTATGCCCATACACGCCAGCTGAGATCAGGTGGGGTGGGTTTGGTGTTCTTCCCCGTTATCAAGAGAGCTAGGATGGGCGGACGCTCCTTCCGTCTGCTGGCTACCCAGCACTGGAACGCACTCCCCTTGTGTCTCCGGATGGAGGACCGGGAGAGCTGCTTTACGAAAAATGTAAAAACGTATCTCTTCCCCCGGGATAGTTAGTGAGGGACGCTCCGGAAACCATGCGCTTTATAAATGTGCCTGTTATTACTATTACAGCAGTGAAGACTGTACCCCAAATGGCACAAACTTCTAACTGAGGAGCCATCCTCATCAGCAAGCAGATTGTCAGTATTTTGTGTTTTTCCTGCAGGCCAGTATGGGGAAAAAGTGCTCCAAGCTGTGCTTATTTTTGTGCTATCCAGAACGAGATGTGCTCCCGGCTGGTGAGAACCTTTCCCATAATTGCATTCAGTGTTTGTGGACTAATACCGGTAGTAGCCATATGTGGGTATGTAGCCTGAGCAGCCACCGCAGGTTGTGCTCTTAATGTTCTCATTACATATTGTGTTCAATTCCTGTAAATGTTTACTAAATCTCCGTAAAGTGTGTGCATCCCTGCCTGTGTTATAAATTATTGTTTATAGTGCTGAAAGAAATTGTTGAAAGCTTTAATGATCGTTTGTCAAAAATAATGGAAACCACATTGTAATTGTCACAAATGTCTCTACATTTTCCTTTGTTGGTTTCAACTCTACACTGGGGACACTTCACACTTATTATTTTGTATATAAAGAATTGTTTATCACTAATAATTGATATAAATGTTGAAAAATAATAACGGTGTCCTTGGCTGCCTCTTTGTCTGACATCCACCTGACCCAAACATACTGCCATTGCGCCTTGCTTGAAATAATCCATGTACCCAACCAATGTTTCCACAAGACCACTGTTTCTTGATACTTAATACATACCCTGGTTCTCTGTGAGTAGGGTTTCCCTTGTACTTGTTGAACAGTAATAGAGCGGTGGCTGCACCACAAGGAAGCTATTTTCCTTAAGGAATTTTCCCCACACCCTATGTGACTATAGGGTTTGCATTTTCTTTCCTTGGGTTAGGATGTTAGGCGATGAGGCACCCCTATACACCGACGAATATATAGCGAAAATCACGAGTGGCCAATCATTGTTCTCTATCCAGCCTAATATTGTAACTAATCCTAGACAACAACTATCGGATAAATTAGAGAAAGCCAAGAAAAAACATGTGCGCACAGAGCTGCATGCACGCATGTTAAAAGAGATTGAGGAGTTAGAAAAAGATCTATTAGGAGGCGACGGAGTCACTGAAGCGAAGACACTGCTAGACAAACTAAACAAAACTATAGGCGACTTCAACGCATTTGAGCTTAAGAAAAAGGCTGACAAAGTCACAAAAGACATTAAGAATTTCTCAAAGGAGAGAGCATACCCCTATCTTAGGGAAGACTACTATACCACGGTAGCACCCCAGAACAGACAAAACACCTGCGGAAGATTTAAACGTAACCAACCAGTTACTTTTTCAGAATCATCAGGTGGCTCAGAAGACTCAGATCCACAATCAAGCACAAGTAGTCAAGACAATCGCCAACCACATTTTTTTAGAGAGAGGTGGGAAAGCGATAGGGAGACCATGGCATCAGCATGCAGGAGAACGACAGACCAGACGCAAACATTACCAATGGGGCCCCCAACCCTATTAGGGAGTAATTCCACTACATCACACTCCATTCCCATCTTTAACTTGTCCCAACATACTCTGTCATCTCAAGAGATATCTCTACTAAGTAAAGGACTGTCATTTGTCATAACAGAACGTACAAACTTTTTTGATCTTAAAACTGAACTGTATCAATTTTTCAGGAAAATAAGATTAAGATTATTTTTCCAAAACAGTGAACCACGTGAAGTGACTGGTTTAAGACCACCCTCCACGTTCTATCCTACGAACGGCATGATGCCTCCCGAACTTCTCACGTTAAAAAAAATGATAATATTTGGACTTGATGCCCTCCAAAACACCAAACAATTTATACCTTATAATATCACCAAACAGGAAAGAGAAGCTCTTATATCTCTGAAAAATGACAGCTCAATTGTTCTGAAACCCGCTGACAAGGGGGGCGGAATAGTGATTCAGGACAAGACAGATTATGACAATAAGATAGGCAAGCAAATAAGTGAGGTCAGACACTATAAAAAACTAAATAGTGATCCTCTTCCTGACATCAGTGCCCAGATTCTGACTCTAACTACCCAAGCTAGAGAGGACGGATACGTCGGCAAGAAAGAATGAGTTCTTAAATAGAAAGAGTCCTAAAATACCAGTTCTGTACATGCTCCCGAAAATCCACAAGAGCACAACCAATCCCCCTGGGCACCCCATCTTATCCGGGTGTGGGTCTGTATTGGAACCCATCGGGAAATATGCAGATTACTTTATCAAAGACTAAGTACCGGTCCAGGAGACCTACATTAGAGACTCAATGCATATGATTAATCTGGTTGAGGGGAGGCCATATAACCTAGAGACAGATTGGCTGGCTACACTAGACATTACCTCACTGTATACTAATGTCCCACAAGAGGAAAGTATTAACATCATAGAAGCCTTATCAGACAATAGAGAAAGAACAGAGCAGGTACCGACCTCCTTCATTGTCAATCTATTACGCATTGCTTTGAAATCAAACTATTTCATGTCTAACGGTGCTTACTATCAACAATGTTCAGGGACCAGCATGGGGACAATTTTTGCCCCAGATCTGTCTAATATCTTTATGGATAACCTGGAACATAAATATGTCCTGAACAATACCAACAGCTCTCGATTCAGCATCTCTTGCTGGAAGCGATATATTGACGACATCTTCCTTATTTGGTCAGGAACAGAACTAGATTTTAACGAGTTTGTCACATATCTTAACAATGCACAGATACAACTCACCTTCACCTCCACTATCAAAAAACCTTCAATCCCTTTCCTAGACCTGAACATAGAACACTAAGAGGGTTCACTTTTTACATCACTACACCGCAAGCCCACAGAGAGGAACACCCTCCTTGCCTACAAAAGCTCTCATCCCAGAACACTCAGAGACGGGCTCCCATACGGACAATTTCTCCGTCTCCGTAGAAATTGTACACACAAACAAGACTACATGGCAGAAGCAGAAATACTAAACGAAAAACTACTTGCAAGAGGATATCCTAACAAAATTGTCAGATGCGCATTGAAAAGAGCCTGGTTCTGCTCCAGGGAGGATCTTTTGAAACCAAAAGAAAAAAAGACACAAGACAAATTGATATGTGTGTCCACATTTGGTGTACACACCAACAAAATACTGGCCATGATCCTTAAACATTGGCATTTAATAAAAAGCATAGACAAGAACTTAGAAACCCCTATGTTCGCATTCAAGAGAGGCAAAAATATCAAAGATCACTTACTGCACTCGTCCTCTGAAATGGCCAAACCCAGCAATTGTATTGTTGTATTGTAATTGCATTTATAAAGCGCTTACTACCCCTGATGAGGTGTCAAAGCGCTTTTTTCGGCGGGTAGCACGCTACTCTGGTACTCATTGAGGATTAGTGTTGAATTAGTATAGTGAAACATGCAAGTACATTCTACGTGGTGGATAGGTTAGTCAGTTATTTGAATTTGGAAAGATAGCAGAAGGATAGAGGAAGAAAAAGGTTTGTATTTATTTATCGCTTGTTGAAGCACGCTATTCAGGAAGCCTATTAAGGATTAGTGGTGAATTAATGTGGTGAAATATGAGGTAATTTCAGTGGTGGATATTAGTCTGTTACTTGGAGTGAGAAGGATAGCGGAAGGATAGAAGGGGAAGAAAGATTTGCATTCCTATAGCACTTGTTACCACTGATGGGTAATGAAGTGCTTTTCTGGCGAGTAGCACGCCACTCCGGAACCCATTAAGGATTGGTGCTGAAAATTAGTATAGTGTAAGTATGAAATAATTTAAGTAGTAGATATGTTATTCAGTTATTTGGGCAGTATATTAGTATGGTTGAATATGGTATTTGAGAAGTGAACATGTTAGTCTGTTAATTTTGATTGAAAAGGATAGTGAAGGGATAATAGAGTAAAGGTTTTTTTTTAGGTCTTAGGAGTAGGAAGAGGCTTTTGAATGAGTAAAAAGGAAATTTGGAGTGGAGGAGTCAGAGGGGAGGGTTTAGAAAGGTTTGTTTTAGGGGATCGGTGTAGTAATAGGAGGTGTCAGATGATGCAAGGAGGGGTAGAGCAGGAGAGAGTCTAGAAAGGGTTATTTTGGCGATCATAGTAGTGGTATAGGGTTTGGGATAAATGAGAGTGTGGATGTAGAGGATATATTGATAGATGTATAGGATGAGAGATAGGGTAGTGCATTGGAAGAAGTAGTAGAAAGAAGTTTGAGGTGAGTCAGAAGGTTGGGCTAGAAGATATATTGAGCGAAGTATAGGCTGAGAAATAGGCTAGTGCATTGGAAATGCTAAATTAGAAGAAAGTGATAACTATATAGATCCATAAGTATATTGAAAGTATATGTAGGAAGGTGGATACAGGACTACGGTTACCCCAGATTTTTTGCCTAGTGTTTAGCTGGTTTTCGACTTAGTTAGCCTGGGATCCTGCTAATCAGAGCCCCAGGCTATCTGCTCTCTCTTTAAAATGGACTCCATGTACCTTAGGTACATCTCCAATTGGATATTGGGTCACCTTATGAGCCCCTGTACAGTGTACTATAGGTACCTAGGGCATAGGTGCATCCAAGGCCTACCAGGGGCTGTAGCATATCTTTTGCCACCCCTGGCTGGCCATCCAAATTGACACAACTGGCTGATCCCTCAGCTGGGGCAAGGTCGTGTAATCACCCCTTGCTTAGATATAGTATTCCTATATCTAACCTTATATCTAGACACATATACACCTATAAGTCACTCCTATGGCAGGCCTTAACAATCCTGGAGGCAGAGTGCTTGGTTTTATGTGAGATGGTGCACTAGCATGAGCTGAGCCTGTCTGCAGCTTTCGGAACCATGTCCTTCTAGCTGTTCTAGGATATTGCCATACCATATACTGTTAAGTGCATTATGTACCTCGCAGTCAGATGCTAACTATGGTTTGAAAAGACTTTAGATTAATCCTAACTGAAACTTTGAAACGAAACTCTGGACCTTCGACGATCTACTTGAAGAAGACGACTGAAGAATCTCCCTTGTGATCAAGGAGGGACCACCCTGCACAAGTTGGCACCATCCAGTAATCAACGGCTTGCTTTGTCGCCGCCTCCCGCTGGAGCCCGAGCACAGAGCCTGACGAGAACCAGATTCCCAGACATCCAACAGCCCGATCCACAGTCCCTGCAAAGCTGAGACTCGTGGAGGCGACAAGAGACGTGGGACTGGCCATCTTGAAAAGTTTGCAACCTGCCAACTGTGCAGCCCCCGAGGCCTCCTCGAAGCTGTGCATTGGGGATTGAGAAGCCCCATCCCCGAGCAGCTTCTGCACCAAAGATCAGCACTGCACACTCCACGAGTTCTGCATGGCGCCCTTTTGCATTTTCCTGCTTCGTATCCTGCGTGGGGTGCCTTTGCCAAGGCTTGTTGACTCCAATCCTGAAGCCGACACCGCAGACAGCGAGAACCTTCGTGGGACAGTAAGTAAGTATATTTAGATTATATATCTTGAGAGAGGCACAGGATGAGAAATAGGGTAGTGCATTGGATATGCTTTTTCAGGAGAAAAAAAAGTAACAGACACACAGATCCAAGTACATGGAAGGTACATAGTTGCACAATGGTAGTATGTACATGTAGACCAAAGATGATTTTCATTTATTGATTAATATTATTATTTTTTTCTTTTCTCTTAACAACATAAATATTTTACATGTTTTATAAAGTAATACACAAAGATAGGTACATATCTATAGTGAAAACAAATGCTTAAATACAGAGGGATATGCTGTAAATGTATGTTTCCGTATGGTGCTTATGTGGGGAAGAGCCAAATCTTGAGTAGTTTTCTGAAGATAAGGTGGTTGTCGGTGGATCTTATGTTGGGGGGGGTAAAGAGTTCCATAGTTTGGCTGCTTGATCAGAGAAGGATGTGCCACCCATGGTTTTTTTCTTGTATGGTGGGATTTTGAGGCGAGATGCTCCTTTAGAGTGGAGGTTCCTTTGTTGAATGTGTTTGGTGATTTTATTCCTACTACGTCCAAACGTCATACCCTCCGTTTGGAATCTAACAGAGGTTAAGGGACATCACAGATGTGGTAACTGTGTAGCGTGTGCCTCTACCTCTAACACGAAAGTGTTCGAACACTTGGATATAAAACATACCCTTCAGTTCTTTTCTAATTGTAACACACAAAATGTGGTCTACTGCATTTGGTGCCCCTGTGGGTTACCATATATAGGCCAGACCCAGCAACAAATCAAAGCCAGAATTGGGCAGCACAAGAACCGCATTCGGCGTTCAGTAACCAACGCTCCGTTGGTAGACCATTTTACAGTGAAGAATCACACAGCAGATGACATAAGATGGCAAGTCATCGACAAGGCTACCATACCGATGAGGGGAGGTGACATGACACAGATCATACAATGGCTAGAGTGCCGTTGGATCGAGAAAACTAACTCGATAATCAAGGGCCTCAATTCAGCAGTGGAGTGGAGAGGCTATGTCACCTTACGGGCACCGTGATAACATTTGAATATCCATCATGTACCACCGCCCCATTACACAATCCATAAGTTCACTAGTATACAGATGTCTATATTGCAGTGTGGCCATGTAAGGATATATGCCCCACAGGCTATTGCACTGAACAAAAACATCTATCTGGGTGCAAATGCACAATATCCAATGAGATGAAAGCGTGTCTCCCAGTATGCTAAAGAATACACCAGGCAGTCATATTTCACACCAGGTCTGTTCTTCTAAAATGTGAATTATACTGTGTACTGAGATATACTGTATGCTACCATATAGGATGAATTGTAAGACGGTGCAACTCTCTAGACCAACCCTATGCTTGTAAATAATCTGCTGTGTACAACAATGTATAAGGCATCCTATTTGTAAATACCATGCAGTTGATTATTCAGACCTTGCTTAAGCCAAGCCAATGTTCGTAAATGGTCTGTGTACAAAGAAATACGTGTAAATCACCATTTTCCAATTGCTGCCATTAGAAGTGGGTATATTATTATTTTTCCAAACTCCATTTGTTTACTGTATGTATATATTTTTAAATACATCTCCTAATGTATACATTTTTGATAACACACAACATGCTTAATTCTGAGCAGCACTTCTGATGAACCCGGTCTTTCTACCCTTTCCTCTTTCTGCCTTGTCATTATGAAGAACGGCATTCTTCATCACAAAATCCTGTTCGCGCCAGCTCAAACTATTTAATTACACCGCCGTCCATCATTCGCTGTTACCGCACCCGGCAGCAAGACGCGTAGCGGCTGCACGCGTTTAACTTCAATCCAAAGGTGAGCGCCCCGACTATGGCCCAGTGAACGTTACCGTTCCCTGACTCTCTCGACAGTTATGGCACTTAATCTTAACGCGGTGAACGAAGGAGACTCGATCGTGTGTAACAACAATCCGTGATGCACTGTATTAACAATTTGTCTCACCACGCCGCTTCCCAGGGATTTCACGCGCTGAAATACTTTTGTAAAGGGGCCCCTGGGTTCGATGTAGTTCATCACAGATGTCCCGTGGTTTTGCCATACATCGACTAATTGAATTTTATATTGGCATGTTTCACTCGAAAGTACGAGTGTACAGGAGTGCCATTTCCGCTCTGTCTCTCCGACTAGAAAGCAGAAATTAATGCAAGAAACATCTTTTAATGCCTATAATAGAATAGCAATAAAGAGTCCTTCACGCAGGTTATACACTGCGAATTGAGGTATACTAATAATGAATAGTACAGCTTGTGACAGGAAGCGGGAATGTAGCATTTATTTTTTCGGAATACCACCATACTTTTCTAGGACACAACCAGCCAGGACGTATTCAGTCCCTGCGCACATATACTATGTATCAGCTCCTTCGCCATTCACTGCAGGGATTTCCTTCAGGTAAGGCCTTCCACCTACTTACCATGGCAGATCATACATTGTTCCAACACAGCCATACTAATAGGTTCCTCTTGTCTACAGCGAATCACTTCCTGTAGCATCATCGGCCATCACGCCTGCTGCTTATCATTCGTTAGCGCCAGCACCTACCCCGCCCTCCTGCTTCCCTCACACTGAGGTAAGCATTTCCAAGGATTATTGCACACTCCATCATTTACCATCTGTAATATCAGGATTTCGCTAACCCCTTTTTCCTCTCACTTCTGTAGTACCCGGCTGGGTCCAGTGTGAGTATCTTTTTCTTCTCTTTCACTTGACCGGTGTTCTCACAGAATTCACATAGCTGTGCGCACATATTGTTTTTACTCCAGGTACAGATACCTTGACGGCCTTTCTCGTTATTTACCCTAGCCCAACGCTCCCATCATACTAGAGCTTACACCACTCTCCCTTTTTTGATTTTACAGATGTCCCTATATCACTAGGTCCTGAAAAGACCCTATATTGTTTTGAAGGGTCGAAACGCCGTTGACACTGAAGAGAACGAATCACTAAACTAAATTATTGTTTATAGTGCTGAAAGAAATTGTTGAAAGCTTTAATGATCGTTTGTCAAAAATAATGGAAACTATGTTGTAATTGTCACAAATGTCACTACATTTTCCTTTTTTGGTTCCAACTCTACACTGGGGACACTTCGCACCTATTATTTTGTATAAAAATAATTGTTTATCACAAATAATTGATATAAATCTTGAAAAATAATAACGGTGTCCTTGGCTGCCTCTTTGTCTGACATCCACCTCACCCAAACATATTGCCATTGCGCCTTGCTTGAAATAATCCATGTACCCAACCAATGTTTCCATAAGAACCACTGTTTCTTGATATTTAATACATACCCTTGTTCTCTGTGAGTAGGGTTTCCCTGGTACTTGTTGAACTGTGTTAGGTTAGCGACGTCTGGATTTGGTGTGTATGATGCTAAGACCGGCCAGGTCGCTCCTTCTCTAATGAGCAGACCGAGTCTCACATGTTCTATTGTATGAGGTAGGGCGCCTTTAAAATAATTTATGTGGCCTTGGTAATGTGATGGAACTTTTAAGTCCATGCGTGGAAAATAATCTTCAGGTGGTTCATTTTCTATGTAATCATGAAATAACTATGTGTGTGCATCTGCAGGCGGGAATTTAACCCAAGAATAGAATACCACTGTTCTGAATGCTTTATGTGCCTCTACCACAAAGGTAACATCTCCATCTGTCACCAGGAGGCCTTGTTGTAATAGTTTCATAGTAACTGACTGTCTGCAATTTTCTGAAATATTTAGTTGTATTAACCTTTCTCCAATGTCATCATCTTGTTCTTTCATTGTCACATTAGTATTATTGTATTAAAATAGTATAGAGGTATGGTGTGCACAATGTGGGAACCTTTAATCCTCCAAACTTGATTAACCTACAGCCAAAACATAGGGTAAACCTACTCAGCTGAGGCGGATTTTTTCCCATCCCACTACGAACGTCTCTAGTAAAAATGTGAGTAGGGGTCTCTGAGGAAGCACGACTGAACTACTCCGAATTGACCAATAAAAATGTGCTTAACCAACATTGGCGGTGCCATGTCGTGTAGTTCCTCCCAATCCGTAGGACCTGCACATTGTTCAGACAACATAAACTAAAGGCTTGGTATCAAGACAGATTCCAGACACCCCGCAAGATATGTTGGCCTATAGACCAGCTAGCTCACAGGGCCACCGTAAGCCCCCCTAACCTACTTGGGAGTGAATGGTTTCTGGCACCCACTGAACACGGCAACCCTGATTCCTCCGGAATAATGGAAACAGTACAAAAGCTTTCGCTTAGTCACTCGTGCTCACTTATTCTCAGAGAAGTATACAGAGAATACACTGTGGAATGTTTTCAATAACATTTATTGAACCAACTTTATTCTTGCATAAAATACATGTGCTGCAATGAATAGTAGACAAAAGCAGATTAACGTCATTACAAGCACCAGTGTAAATAGTATATACAGTTCTACAATGGTGCTAAACAGTTGTATATTTGCAGGCATATAAACAAGGTAGTAATCCAGCGTACTCCTACTACACGGACTGTAACGACCGGGTTCTCAGACCAGATGGGATCAGCTCCTTGGAGCACCTCCAACCCAGTCGGAACGTAACCACCTCCCTCCTCAGGACCCATCTATCCAGGCACCTGGGTACCTACCTGAGGATGGGGAACTCGCAATATACATGCATAGGTCTTCTACAATATCCTATTCATACCAACTAGTCTCACGGCCACCTAGGCCCAGACTAATCTACCCTGGGGCAGGTCTGATTATATACTCTCACACACACACTGATCACCCTCAGTGCTCACTCAACACGCAATCCGGCGTGCCATACACACTGATCACCCTCAGTGCTCACTCGACACGCAATCCGGCATGCCATACACACACTGGGCTGCAGCCCCAGTGCTCTCTTTTTATCCGGTCCACAATCCGGCGGACCTAAACACTGGTCTCCCTCCCAGTGCTCGCTCACTTACAACCCGATCCGCAATCCGGCGAATCTACACCCCAGTCTCCTACCTGGAGTTCTCATTAACGCCACTTACCAATGACGACCACTTTCCTATGAATACCTTCAGCTCTCTCTCTATGTTGGGAAGTCTCTCTCACTATTCACTGAGGGTTCGCTACTACAATAATATTATGGGATGGCCGAATCACTTAGTGTCAATAATTCCCTAGCTCAAGGGCTCCTCTCTCTCCCTAATTATTCAGTGGCTACTTACCGGATCAGGGGCAGCATCTGTTCTGGCTGTAACACCTGACTAGAAGGAAAGGTTACCTGTGCTTTAAGAACAATAGACACACACTGTATGCAAGAGTAAAAACGCTCTCTATCATAAGAACAACACATGCACACTAGTTCACTAAGAACTGGGGTATCTTTATTACAATAACAATAGAATACACATACACAGCTCTGCGGGGTCTCTATAACTAACAGGAACTTTAACACACCGCTGAAAGAAAAGGATTAGACATACAATATAACAGGGACAATGTTATCTGCGGGGTCTCTGTGACTAACAGGAACTTTTAACACACCGCTGAAAGAAAAGGGATTAGACATACAATAGCCTAGGGAATAAAAGCACTAATATAACAAAACCGATATCACCTGATTAGTATGAAGTCTTGCTCTGGCTGTCATCTGGGCTCCTCTCTCGTCTGTGCCTTAGCTCGTCTTAGATTCTCTCCTGCGCTCTTGGACACACATCTGCGCTGATCACTTTGCACTGGACTCCTCTCCCCCACGGACTCTCTCCACCTTCCAACTTCAGTCTAATGGTTTCTGCCGCTCTGATAATCGTTTGTTCCACTAGCTTTTTCACTCTATCTGATTAGTTCCATGCCAATGTCCAATTAACTCCAGCTGCTCCCACAGATTAATCCACGATATAACTTCAGTCTCTTCTAAAAGGCATTACTTCAGACTCCAGCTATTCACAACTCCTCCTGATAAGTAACTGCTTCTGACTGCTTCCTTCAGTTCCAGCTCACTGACTGTCTGTTTGTCTTCTCTCTGTTCCAAGCATCTTCTGTCTCTTCTCCTCCTGCAACTCCACTCCTCTCCTCTGCTCCAATTCAACTCAACTAACACTCTCCGCTCCTCCAACTCAACTAACTAACTCCGCCTCTGCACTTCACTATTATAGAATGCTCTTCCCTCATGGAAATTTCCAATAGAGGGCTGCCTCCCACCGAATTCCTGTGCCAGCTCCAGGGCCCCTTGCGCAGCCGCAGTGACCATCTGCATGTTACGTCTGAACCCAGGAGACAAACACATTCCTCGGATAAGAACCAGTCATGGCTGGTTTTCCCCTAGCACACAACAGGCTTAACTATAAACATTACCTTTCCCCTTCAAGCATCTCAGCTCTGCAGGGATAGAAAGCAAAATGGAGTCTCTCTAGTTCTGGGCCTTGTAGGCCTGACAAGGATGAAATAACCCTTAGCTCTGTCAGAGTACCTACACAAACCATACCAATGTGTAATATAAAGTCGGGTCCACAGGATCCACCCTCTACTAAAGGCAAAATAATGAAAGAACACATAACTATGCTAAAGCCAATAGGCAATAGATGGATTAGAGTCAAGAATAAGGGATCTATCATCATATAAAGCAGCTATCCTCTTCTAGGTCTGGAAAAAAGGGCTTAAAAGGGCCAACACAAGGTAAGAATACAGATCCTAGATGTGAGCAAGCTTAAAGTCTTTATCACTCCGAAATAGAGCCAAAAAGCCTGTCAAGACATTCCACCCTAGACTTTATCTTGCGAACATCTATAAACAACAACAAACAAATAAACAAACATCAACATAATCTATCAACAAAACCAAAAACCAAAAGAACTCTCTAAAATAAATGACAACTTAAGGAAATTCCACCTGAAACTTGATGTAGGGAATACAAATCTAACAACCAACTGAAAACAAATCAAAGCACCCTTGACCTGAATGCTGAAACGTATCTAAGATTGATCTGATAACAACAGAAACCAACCAAAGCACCCTCGAACTAAATGTGCCTCAACTTCTAGTGATAACTGATGAAATCTATTGATGTAGGGACATGTTTGTAGAATGAAAACAGCAAGGGGCCTAAATGGGGCCTACCTACTTCGGTCAACTTAAGAACTAAATGTACCTCAACTTCTAATGATAAAACAACAAAGGGCCTAAATGAGGGCTACCTACTTTGGTCAACTTAAGAACTAAATGTACTTCAACTTCTAATGATAACTCATAAAATCTATTGGTGAAGGGCCATGTGTGTGGAATAAAAATAACAATGGGCCTAAATGAGGCCTACCTACTTTGGTCAACTTAAGAAAGAATTTGGTGAAATCTGACAAATAAACATGACAAAGGGTCCTCAAGGTCTGGGCAAACATTACTAATAGATGTAAGACATAACCTGACTAAAAGACACGCCTCCCAGGACAACTTAAAGTTTAGGGTAACCACCCTTGGAACTAATCCCACTGTTCTAATTAAGAGTTGATCAATCAAAGTGAAAGTGTAATAACAGGAAAATAAGGATAACCCCATTCCTACAAGATAGCTGGTATAGCACTATGCATATCAAGCAATAAGTCAAAGAAAATTATCTAAGCGTGGTGCATATCTAAAAGATAAATTTGAACCATGCCAAAGGCAATAGGTAAAGGACACACTATCACAAAACAGTTAGCACCTAGTTCCTCACTGTATCACACTGTGGAACACATGTGTGCACCATCATTTTTTTTTATCCTTCCATTGGCAAGACTGTTTTGCAGAAAACAGGAAAACTATGGAAAAGGTGAAAGATAAACCAGTGTATCAATAATGAAATGGCATAGCATACTAAAGGCAAAATATATATGATTCATGTGGAACTCCATACACATCAAAACCATGAACAGGACTGTGAAACTCTTTTGTAAGTGGGGCCTGTATATGGTAACTGCAAAAGTGGCATAATGTCCATCTGAAATAAAAACATGGGAAAAATGCAAGGCTCAATAATGCAGCCAAGTAATTACTTTTCCGCATTTCATCATTAGGGATCATAGCACATGACTCGTGCAATATTGTAATTTAATGTTCAAGGCAGTCAATTGTGGAAAGACAATCTGTTGATTCATCAGTGTAGGTCACCACCCTTCATCTTCATCTGTATCCGGTGCCAAGGAAGCACTTCCTCCGATCTGGTCATTAGTCACCAGCTTCCGCCGTTCATCCGCCACCAATCCGGTCTGGTCTGGTTCCATATTCCAAAAACAACAAACTAACATAAAAAAATTAAAACAATAAAGTAAAATAACAAAGGGAGTGGGAGGGGGGTGGGCCGACGCACACACCAAACACCACAACCCAACAACCTGAAACGAAAAAACAAGTATCATTAATCTAGCAAAAATAAATTTTCCATTTAAAAAGCACTCCAAGTGCTTTTTATTGTCGAAAGAAACCTCCTAATTAATAAAAGTAATTCTTCTAAATTCAAGGAATAATTTAAATTATATTCTTTTAAATTTGTTTGGGCAAAATCCAATTTTGTCATACACAGCCAGAAGGGCTGGGGCCTAGCTACTCCTAACTCATCTGAGAAACAGCCCCTCCCTTCAGAAAGATGTTCGCGCTCAGAGTTTTGAATCCGATCCAATCAAAATAAGCAGAAGCCAGGCTACAGTGCGATGTAATTTTGAATCACTGCCAAGTGCTGATCTCATTGCAGGAGCAAGGCTACTGCCAACCATTCTGTCTAAGCATCTCTAATCTCTAGTCACGGAAGCTCACTTAGGCCTACTGTATTTATCTAACTCCAAGGGCCAAGCGTCTGCCAATTATTCTGCATGTGCAAGGATCCCTTAGCTGAAGTCAATAAAGCTGTCTGCGCCGACAGCAAGGAAGAGCGACTTGACCCCCTCTTACATAAACATTTCTCCGCGGAAAGAAATTGGAATATAGCCAAGAATAACAAGCTGGCTCTCTCTGCTCTCAGAAGTTACCCATCTTCCACCCTTTCAAAAGTCAGAGCGTGAACAGATGCAGGGCTCATATCAGTGAAGGTCAAAGCAGATGCCTTGAAACTGAAAACATTACAGCTTTTCCCAGGCCAGAAGCACTGAACATTATTTTCTAACTAAGTGAAGCAGATTGAAACGTGGTAAAAAGCAAATTAATACAGACATATTGTTTGCAACTAAGTCACATGCTAGCATTTTAAAATAAATCTATCATAAAAACAGCTACTGGCTGAAAGGGAAAAATATTAGAACAACATTGCATGCAAACACATTACATTTTTTCTTTTTTAAACAAGGGGCAACATGTAATTTTGCATTGCATAACCAAGAATTCATAATTTAGTGTGCAAGCATTTCTACTGTACCTATTAAAAAGGGCCAGATTCAACATCATTTATTTTTTAAATAGCCATTTTTTCAAACTGAGTGAGTTAACATTCACACGCTATTCTAAGGGGCAGCTTGCATTGGAAAAAATAATAATCATGTATAATTTCTAGAACACATTTTTTTTTTAAAAGCACACGGTTGCATTTCACTAATTAAAAGCACATTCTATGATGGGTCTGTGTTATTTTGTTCTCAACCGCGAAAGCATCAATTAAAGCACCCTCTGTGCAAACCATTATCTCAATCCGACTGGTTGATTTATAACTTTTCGACCTCTGAGTCAGACACATTAGATCATGTGTTCCAAGGCAAACCCACACAAATTCGTGGACGCATTTTAAATAGAATGTTAAATGAACACTGCTTTTTTTCTCCATGCAAGATGTAACCATTCTGTCAGCAAGCTGACAAAGCACATAGGCAGAACCCAGCAACCAATGAAAGTGAAATCAAACCACCATTCATCTAAACACTCACTGACTTTTAGTGTCAGCTCACATAACCATGCATGTTAAACAGCATGTTAAAATAAATACTGCCGTCACAATTCAAGATATTAACCCTTTGGCAGCTCAAACACAATCATTCCCCAATGTCTGCAGTACATGGGAAATTCAAGAACTTATCACTCCACGTTTTCAAATAACCCGCGCGCACATCTACAAAACATTTTCCCCAAGCATTTGAAAGAGATCCAGCTCTCTCCTGCCTAACGCAACAATAACATGCTCTGTACAAGCCATATCCACATGGCGCTATTCACAAGCCATATTTACAAGAAAGTCAACAAGTCCAAAAAAAAATGAAATGCTCTTCACAAGGAATATATTCAAGGCGCAATTCACAAGGAACACAGCAAGTAAAAATGAGAACATGCACCCCACAAGCCACATTTACATGGCGCTATTTACAAGGAACTCCACAAGTCATATTACATTGAACACATTTCACATTGCACAACATAAGCAAACGCAGCAAGCAATTTAATGGGCAATTTAAAAGCATTTTTCACACACATTTGTACAATTGGATCATCACAAAGATGTAATTGGCTCCCTCATGTAATGTCACCCTTCAAGACAGTTCAAACACCAAGATGAAAAGCATTTCTTCCACCCTGCATAAGTCAAATGCCATGATGTACTGCAATCTCCTTACACTCCAACTGTTCAAGCCCATAGGTCAGGCACTACACCTCACCATGCAAGTCACAGACTGTTCCCAGATGTCAAATTTAAACGGTTTCAAGTTCAAATACATGACCAGGGCACCCTCCTCTGCGCAACATGTGCGAAGCTGTCGACTACGCCAGATGTAACTGGCGATTAGGGCACTCCCCCACAACTTTTGGGAAACTATCCAAAGACATGACCAGGGCTCCCTCCTCTGCGCAACATGTGCGAAGCTGCCGACTACGCCAGATGTAACGACCGGGTTCTCAGACCAGATGGGATCAGCTCCTTGGAGCACCTCCAACCCAGCCGGAACGTAGCCACCTCCCTCCTCAGGACCCATCTATCCAGGCACCTGGGTACCTACCTGAGGATGGGGAACTCTCAATATACATGCATAGGTCTTCTACAATATCCTATTCATACCAACTAGTCTCACGGCCCCCTAGGCCCAGACTAATCTACCCTGGGGCAGGTCTGATTATATACTCTCACACACACACTGATCACCCTCAGTGCTCACTGGACACGCAATCCGGCGTGCCATACACACAGATCACCCTCAGTGCTCACTCGACACGCAATCCGGCATGCCATACACACACTGGGCTGCAGCCCCAGTGCTCTCTTTTTATCCGGTCCACAATCCGGCGAACCTAAACACTGGTCTCCCTCCCAGTGCTCGCTCACTTACAACCCGATCCGCAATTCGGCGAATCTACACCCCAGTCTCCTACCTGGAGTTCTCATTAACGCCACTTACCAATGACGACCACTTTCCTATGAATACCTTCAGCTCTCTCTCTATATTGGGAAGTCTCTCTCACTATTCACTAAGGGTTCGCTACTACAATAATATTATGGGATGGCCGAATCACTTATTGTCAATAATTCCCTAGCTCAAGGGCTCCTCTCTCTCCCTAATTATTCAGTGGCTACTTACCGGATCAGGGGCAGCATCTGTTCTGGCTGTAACACCTGACTAGAAGGAAAGGTTACCTGTGCTTTAAGAACAATAGACACACACTGTATGCAAGAGTAAAAACGCTCTCTATCATAAGAACAACACATGCACACTAGTTCACTAAGAACTGGGGCATCTTTATTACAATAACAATAGAATACACATACACAGATCTGCGGGGTCTCTATAACTAACAGGAACTTTAACACACCGCTGAAAGAAAGGGATTAGACATACAATATAACAGGGCAATGTTATCTGCGGGGTCTCTGTGACTAACAGGAACTTTTAACACACCGCTGAAAGAAAAGGGATTAGACATACAATAGCCTAGGGAATAAAAGCACTAATATAACAAAACCGATATCACCTGATTAGTATGAAGTCTTGCTCTAGCTGTCATCTGGGCTCCTCTCTCGTCTGTGCCTTAGCTCGTCTTAGATTCTCTCCTGCACTCTTGGACACGCATCTGCGCTGATCACTTTGCACTGGACTCCTCTCCCCCACGGACTCTCTCCACCTTCCAACTTCAGTCTAATGGTTTCTGCCGCTCTGATAATCGTTCGTTCCACTAGCTTTTTCACTCTATCTGATTAGTTCCATGCCAATGTCCAATTAACTCCAGCTGCTCCCACAGATGAATCCACGATATAACTTCAGTCTCTTCTAAAAGGCATTACTTCAGACTCCAGCTATTCACAACTCCTCCTGATAAGTAACTGCTTCTTACTGCTTCCTTCAGTTCCAGCTCACTGACTGTCTGTTTGTCTTCTCTCTGTTCCAAGCATCTTCTGTCGCTTCTCCTCCTGCAACTCCACTCCTCTCCTCTGCTCCAATTCAACTCAACTAACACTCTCCGCTCCTCCAAATCAACTAACTAACTCCGCCTCTGCACTTCACTATTATAGAATGCTCTTCCCTCATGGAAATTTCCAACAGAGGGCTGCCTCCCACCGAATTCCTGTGCCAGCTCCAGGGCCCCTTGCGCAGCCGCAGTGACCATCTGCATGTTACGTCTGAACCCAGGAGACAAACACATTCCTCGGATAAGAACCAGTCCTGGCTGGTTTTCCCCTAGCACACAACAGGCTTAACTATAAACATTACCTTTCCCCTTCAAGCATCTCAGCTCTGCAGGGATAGAAAGCAAAATGGAGTCTCTCTAGTTCTGGGCCTTGTAGGCCTGACAAGGATGAAATAACCCTTAGCTCTGTCAGAGTACCTACACAAACCATACCAATGTGTAATATAAAGTCAGGACCACAGGATCCACCCTCTACTATAGGCAAAATAATGAAAGAACACATAACTATGCTAAAGCCAATAGGCAATAGATGGATTAGAGTCAAGAATAAGGGATCTATCATCATATAAAGCAGCTATCCTCTTCTAGGTCTGGAAGAAAGGGCTTAAAAGGGCCAACACAAGGTAAGAATACAGATCCTAGATGTGAGCAAGCTTAAATTCTTTATCACTCCGAAATAGAGCCAAAAAGCCTGTCAAGACACGGACCCTACTCTAAGTGAACCTAAAGTGTGTGTCGGTGTAAAGCCAAGAATCACCCCAAGTGACGATCTAAACATTACCCGATGGGATAGAGTGAAGGACCCTGTTGTGGTCATGAACTGGACACCCCTCATGAGATGTCAGGTTGCTGCATGGTGATTTCTCACAATGCAAGGTCCCTTCGGGTCAGCGGAAGTGCCTCCTCTACTTATCTATTGAAATGCCTATTATTTATAATAAAATGCGTTCTTGCGATGTGTGCATTAGATTAGTGATGTTATGGATATGTAGATAGAATTGTCGTCTGGTGGATGAAGATACGAAGGCTTTTGAACTCAGTGCATAGAGAGGCCTAGTACATGATGTTCAAGGTGTCGTGATAATGTTGTGCGAAGCAGGATGTGTAAGCAAAGAAGATTCAGAGAAACAAATCCAACATTGTCGTGCAAGCAAATGTATGCAAAGGTTCACAGCAGAAATGCTATCTGCTAGGGTAGAAATAAGCTGCTTCGCAGCATGGGCCTAACTCGGGAATATAACAGTCCCTGTGGGGCAATAGGCGTCCACTAATTAAGTATGGGGTTAATCCCTTATATCATCTTAAATAGATTGGGCCATATATGCATGTTTGTCGTATGTAGTGAACCTTTCATATATTGCATGTGTTTGCAGTGTTACCAGCACATTTGTACCGGCATAGGATACACTTACACTCACACCTGCTCTTGAGGTAACGCTACTTTTTTCACGGTACACACAGTACCTCTCTGTTTTTCCCACTTTCATAGGTCACAGCATAATTGTTTATGGACTATACCCATAGTCCATTGCTCATCTTACACGTTATATAATCATTAGATGGACCAACTTCTATGAACCGTATTATGGTATTGTACCGTGTGTGTGTGTGTGTGTGTAGGGGAATTGTATGAATGATCACTTAATAACTAGCTACCCCTTCCCAAAGGGTATTAATAGGGACTCACAGATCCTGACGACAGCCACTGTTTTGGGGCAAGTGGCAGAAACTAGTTCATCATATTAGGGAGTAATAGGAACTCCACTTAACCCGTCTTCCCCAGTTTTTAATCTTGCCAGATGGACCCCAGAATAAACACTGATATGGGCACCACCTAGGCAATCACTACATATAGATCCCACACCTTTTTCCTTAAAAAGTATTCTTTCATAATGAGAAATGTTTGTAGCATGTCCCAAGCCTTGGAGGATTGGAAAGAACTCAATGATGAAGCATGTCACTGAAGAACATTCAGTGTGTGAGAGTTCCATTCAAGAAAAAGGTTTTTCTCCTTGAACGAGTGGGCTCCTTTTACATCATCCAAGGTTGACTCTCTTTTGATTGCTACATTTGATTTAGCTACATCAAACAGCACTAAAGTAATAAGCAAATCAAAATGTCACTACCCTCCCTGTTAGACCTGGCATCATCGGCGTGAGTCTCCCTTCCATTTTTTACTGATTGCCTCCTCTGTTTTTGATCTGTTGTGCTGGTTATATGCTTTGGGCACTGTGCCACTGCTATTCAGTGCCGCAGTGCAAGTGTTAAATTGATGTATTGATTAGTGACTCCATGATTGGGTTATTTGATTTACTTGTCAGACCCTAGTACAGTGCACCATGTGTGCCCAGGGCTTGTAAATCAAATGCTGCTGTGGGCTTGCAGCACTGGTCGTGCCACCCACAGAAGCAGCTTGTAAAGTGTGTCTCAGGCCTGACATTGCAAGGCCTGTGTGCAGTCTGTGATTGCCATGTCGACTTGGCAAGTGCACCCACTTGCCAGTCCCTAAACCTTCCCTTTTCTTCATATCAGACACCCCTAAGGTAGGCCCAAGGGCAGGGTGCATTGTAAGGATAAGGTAGGACATGCCCCGATGTGTGTGGCATGTCCTAATAGTGAATTACAGCCATTTTAGCTTTTCACTATTTCAAGGCTTTCTGTTCTCCATAGGCCAGAATGGGCAGTTTGATTATTACATCTTATAATCCCTAACTGACTCATGGAACATGGTAGAAATTCAAATTTAGTATGCCTGAACTCAGAATAATAAAATACATCTTTTAGTGAAGTTGGTTTTAACATTCTGTGTTTGAATATACTACTTTTAGAAAGTAGGTATTTTCTTGCCTACTTATCCAAGCCTGCCTCTGCTAGGTTTTGTATTCCTTGTCTGGAGTTTGAATGACAGGGGCTGGGGGATTCCAGGAGATAGGGTGAGTCAGCACAGTGCTGAATAGAGAGATTTGCATGCAGATGGGAAGGAGGAGTTGCACCTGGGACATGAATAGGGCTGTGCCTTCCCTCCAGAATGCTGGCTTAACCTCCTGTGGTGTGTTTGATGTCTCTGGCCTACACTGTGAAAGGAAAGAAGGAGTCTTGTCAACGAAGTGCTCCAGGACTGACCAGAACTGGTTAGGACTGGGCAGAGGCCTCTCTTCCTTCAGAGAACAAAGAGAATTTGAGTATAAATATGGGGACCCAGACCACAAGATTTACATCACTTCTGGGGACAAGACAAACCTTTTGCCAAGGAGAAGAACCAAGGAAGCTGCAGGAGTTTGGACTGCCCCTCTGCCAGTGTGCTGTTTGCTGGGTTGGCCTGCAGTTGTCTCTTCATTGCCAAGGAAAGGACAATGTACTTTTAAGGACTTTCAGCATCTTACAGAATATTTCCCCAAAGGCTTGAACTTGTGCTTGCCTCCTGCTGAAGTCTCAGGGCTACAAGACTTCACTACCAGCTTCCCCCTGAATTTCCTTGCTGGGAATTCTATCTGCAGAAGCCTGCGTGTCGCTGGGTGCTGGAAGCGCGACTCAACGTGAAGAAGTGTGTCACAGCCGCAGCTGTTGTCACATCGCCGGAGAAGCGTGCCACCGCCGCATCCCCGAGAAGCGTGTCTTTGTCACAGCTGTTTGCCATCGCATCACTGGAGAAGCGTGTCTCCACCGTGAGGATCGCCGTCGCATCACCGGAGAAGCGTGCCGCAGGGCCTATCTGAAAGAAACAGGTTAGTATTAGATTCCTTACCTTAGAATATCCCCATGCGTCAGACTGGATCCGGAAATTTTTGCGTAGCAGTACCCTTGCGTGTCGGTAGGCGTCGTCTGCGGCTCTGCGTCCGTCGTCGGCGTCGTGGGCGCCGTGATGACATCATCGGAGAACTTAGACGCCGCCTCCGCGTGCTGACGTCAGTTCTTCTTATTTCCACGCCAGCAGCGCAGATCCGGAAAAAGCGGTACCTTAGTCATTTTTTGACTAAACTTTTTACGATCCCTGTTGATCATTTTTCTTGAGTCTTCGACTCCGGAATGGTGCCGATAGGGATGCCAGGTTTCAAGCCTTGTGAGGATTGCGACTGACTGATGTCGGTCACCAACCCTCACCGTCGTGGTCTCCACTGTCTCGGCGTCGACCACGACGACAAGACCTGCTCCGACTGCCGGGACCTGACTAGGCGGGAGTGGTCCCGCAAGCGGCTCGTACTCCGGCAGTCGTCCCGCACCGCGAGAGGTCCCGGTTCGGACGGAGGTCGAGGGACCGGTCGCGGGGTCGGAGCCATCAGAGCTCTGGGAGTCGACATCACTCCTCCGGGTCAAAGTCGTCAGGTAAGCACAAGAAGTCGAAGAGACGTCATCGCTCTTCCGACTCCCCCCGACGCTCGCGTGACGCGGCCGGGGGTTCGGGTGACACCGCCCAAGCGGCTCCGTATGAGTCGCGGGCGTCGCGGCCTGCCCCACACCCTCCGGTCCCTGGGTAGCACGCGACGCTGGAGGAGATCGAGCGCTTCCTCATGGCCATGAGGTCCCTCGCTTCTCCGATGGGCTCCGCGGCGCCTTCGGGCCTAGCGGGTCGGGTGCTTCGGCCCCGATGACTTCGGGTGCTTCGGCCCCGACGACTTCGGGTGCTTCGGCCCGACGCCGTCGGGTGCTTCGGCCCCGACGCCGCCGGCGTCTTCGGGTCCGGCGCCGCAGGGCCCCACTGGATCCGCTACCTCACTGGTGCCGGTCACCTTCGGCGCTGTCCTCGGGCGGCGCCGTCCCCGATGCCTCCCTCGATCCGGTTCCGGCGTCGGAACGGCGACGCTGGGCGCCGCTTTCGACGCTGCTTGGTGAGTTTTACTTCAACGAGCCGGCCCCATATTTTGACAACCCTGATTATTAGGGGATGGGTGATGAGGAGTATTGGTAGGGGTCTGAAGACCCTCTGACACGTGAGTGTCAGTCCCAGGAGGACTGGACAGGTGGACTTGGGGATGCCAGTGTTCTGGACACCTTGCCAGACACTGGTTTTGTCTCGCCTCCTACCATGGCTTCGGAGGAGCGGGCAACCTACAGTGTGGTGTTGACACGGGCGCCAAGGCCTTGGGTCTTGAGCTCCCCGTCGCGGCCGTGAGGACTAACCTCCTCACTGAGGTCCTTAAACCACAGTCATGCTCGGCTGAGCCTCTGCTGCCGTTTAATGAGGCCTTGACTGACGTTCTTTTGGGCACTTGGTCCAGGCCCGCTACAGGTTCGCCTGTAGATAGAAACGTGGCCAGAGGCCACCGCCCGGCCCCGGGCGACCCATATTTCCTGTCCACCCACCCCACCCCCGAGAGCCTGGTCATCCAGGCCTCCAATTCCCAGACCGCATTCCCGTCGGCTCTGCTGGACAGGGAATCCAAGAGGTATGAGCAGTACGGCAAGAAGGTATTCTCCTCCCTGAGTTTGGGACTGCGGTCTTCCAACACCGCATGCCTTTTGGGCTGCTACACCCACTCTCTGTGGGACACAGTCGCGGAAGTGCTGCCAGAGTGCCCATTGGAGGTACGAACCAAACTCGGCCAGGCCCTTGTGGAAGGCAGGGATGCGGCACAGTATTCTATCCGGTGTGGGCTGTATACGACCGACTCACTGGGCAGAGCGATGGCTAAGACGGTGGCGATTCGTCGCCACGCCTGGTTGAGGTCCGCCAACTTTTCGGCCAATGTCCAGAATACATTCATGGACATGGCGTTTGACGGCCGTCGCCTTTTTGGCGACAAGGCAGACCATGCGCATGAGCGCTTTAAGGCCTCTCAGCCCCGCGCCAGCAAACGGGTGCCTTTCGCTCCTTTCGTGGCCAAGGAAGGGGCGCCCTCACACTTGCAGCCAGCCACGCACCGCAGACTAACATCCAACGCGGTGGAGGCTGTGGAAACTGCTGTGGCGGTGGTCGGGGACAACGGCGAGGTCAGTCCACACCTTCCCCCGCAGCATCCGCCTCAAAACCCTCCTAGTCCCTGCTTTCAGGCCCATGTGACTCCAGTGGGGGGCAGGGTTCTCCATCACCTCCACCACTGGCGCACTGTCACATCGGACAGGTGGGTGCTGCAGATCGTCCAAAGGGGCTACTCCCTCCCCTTCGAGGGGACCCCTCAAGCCATGCCACCGCATACCACCGCGTATCGGGAGATCATTTGCGACTTCTGCAGGAGGAAGTTACGGCCCTCTTGGCCAAGGGGGCCATCGAGCCCGTTTCTGGGCCAGAAGTAGGGTGTGGTTGCTACTCCCACTATTTTCTGGTACCCAAGAAGGGCAAAGGGGGTCTACGCCCTATCTTGGATCTAAGGAACGTCAACGGCTTCTTCCGGAAGGAGAAGTTCAAAATGCTGACACTGGCTCAGGTCCTAGCTGCCCAGGACCCAGGAGACTGGATGGTAGCGTTGGACTTGCAGGACGCTTATTTCCACATCCCCGTCCTGCCGGCCCACCGGCGCTACCTGCGGTTCACGGTAGGCCACGAGCACTTTCAGTTTAGCGTGCTCCCCTTTGGCCTTACCAGCGCCCCACGGGTGTTTACAAAGGTGATGGCGGTGGTCGCAGCTCATCTGCGCAGGATAGGGGTTTCAGTCTTCCCCTACCTCGACTACTGGTTGTTGAAGGCAGGCTCGCCCCAGACAGTCGTCAGCCACCTCCAGACTTCGGCAGACCTCCTGCACCAGCTGGGGTTTTCCATCAATGTGCTGAAGTCACACCTGTGCCACTCTCAGAAGCTCCTCTACATCGGAGCGGTTCTCGACTCGGCGCAGTTTCGGGTTTATCCACCCGAACAGCGGGTCCGGGATATTCAGGCTCTGATTCCACTCTTTCAGCCTCTATCCCGGGTCTCGGTCAGGTTTATGCTGCAGCTTCTGGGGTGGATGGCCTCCTGCATACTTCTGGTGCATCACGCCCAGTGGCGGATGCAGGCACTGCAGTGGGATCTGAAGTTTCAGTGGGCCCAGCATCAGGGCAACCTATGCAACCATGTGCTGATCTCGGAGGGCACTGCGAGACAGCTGCAGTGGTGGATAACGGACCGCGATTGGGTCAGTGGCAGATCCCTCTCCCTTCCCCAACTGGAGCACGTGGTTGTGATGGACGCGTCCCTCCAGGGCTGGGGAGGCCACATGGGAGGGGCGGAGATCAGAGGCCTCTGGTCTCCGGCGGAGTCTCGGCTCCATATCAACCTTTTGGAGCTGCGGGCGATTCATCTAGCACTGAAGGCATTCCTCCCCTCTGTCAAGGGGAGTGTAGTGCAGGTGTTCACGAACAACACCACCGCCATCTGGTACTGCAACAAATAGGGCGGGGTGGGGTCGTGGACCCTATGCCAGGAGGCTCTGCGACTCTGGCAGTGGCTGGAACATCAGGGCGTGACCCTGGTGGTTCAACACCTGGCAGGTTCTCTGAACGCCAGGGCGGACGAGCTCAGCCGCCGGTGCATGATGGATCACGAATGGTGTCTGAACTCGGACGTGGCGCAAGATCTCTTTCTGCAGTGGGGAGAGCCTTGGTTAGATCTATTCACCACAGAAGAGAACGCGCAATGTCATCAGTTCTCCTTGTTGGAATTTCCAAGGCGGCACTCGCTCAGAGACGCTTTTCGTCACAAGTGGAGTTGCGTTCTGTTGTTCGCCTTTCCGCCTATACCACTTCTGCCCAGAGTGCTGAAGAAGATCAAACACGACCGGGCCCAAGTCATCCTTGTGGCTCCGGACTGGGCACGAAGGTACTGGTATCCCGAGCTACTCAGTATGTCAGTCGATCTCCCGGTTCGTCTGCCTCTTCAGGAGGACCTTCTGTCGCAGCAGCAGGAACCGGTCCTCCACCCGAACCTGTCCAGTCTCCACCTCCATGCTTGGAGATTTAGCGGCAACAGTTGAAGCCATTTGACTTGCCTCCTGAAGTCTGTAATGTCATTCTGGCAGCCAGGCGTCCCTCCACAAAGTCGGTATACGCCTGTGTGAGAAGTTGGCCCGATATGCAGCGTTCGCTATTCTAGCGACCGCTATGTATCGTTCCAAACGACCCTTATGGTGATTGGTTGTAAGTCAACCTATAGACCAGCTATCCTAGTAGCGTGGATACGAGCAGTCTAAGGCTAAAGACTCGAGAGGGCGTGTTAAGCCAGCTGTTTACCACACATGTACCCCTTGAACACCAAGTGAAAGGACACCACACAAGTGTTATGAAAATAAACAGTATATTTATTAAGAATCACAACAGCCCCGTACTCTTTATGAGGACAGGGTACTAAGCACAAACCAAATCTCTTAGGAAAATACTTCAAGTGCACAATTAAAACAAATGCCCGAGGGCACGGAAAGTTCTAGTGGTCTCGGGCGGACCCGATAAGGCAAGTCGGAAGCGAGGGACTCGGGACCCTAGAGTAAAGAGGCTATGCAGGCACCGAAATGCCGAGTTACCTAGCCACGAGGGCTGCGGCTGCACAAGTCTTACAGGCGTCGGGGTCTTCGCTGACGAGCCAGGAGCCGGAAGAAAAGGAGTTGCTGGCCGGCGACCAGTGATGAATAGTTCGTAGAGATCCAAGCCTGGATCAGAGATTGATGATACCTGAAAGCAGAGGGGACCAAGTTCGTACTACTAGCCAGTAGTCAGAGGGTACCAGGAAGGCACCGGTTGGCCGTCACCTCGACCAGGTGAGTGGGCGACGCTAGGCTCTGCAGTCTCACGGACCAGGAGGCGTTGTCGGCGACCACGGTGGAGGTGTGAGCTGCCCCACGAAGGATGATGCTGTCGGCGTCGCTGGGCCCAGGATGGGGCAACAAGTCTTGGCAGATCTCAGGGCCACGTGGTAGGCCTAAGATGGCGTCTTGAGTGGACCAGGAGGGTCCGGGGTGCTTCTCGCAAAGATGGAAGCAAGGGCCAGTCTGGAGCAACCAGACCAGCAGTGATGATTGTCGGATGTCGTCACGGAAGGGCACAAGCCAGCGGCTAGTGACCAGACAACGTGCTGAGCAGCGAGCAGAAGGGCCCCACGCAGATCGTGGAGATGCTGGGAGACTGCACTTCGGCGCTGGAGCGGCTCAGGGTCGGGGCTTCTCGGACCCCAGAGCACTCACCAGAGAATTGCTTCGATGGTCGTGCTGGTTAAGAGCGTGCAGGTTCTGATGATGGCTGGTCCCTCGAGGTCTCGTCGCACCCACAGATCACAGCTGAGCTGATGACGTGGGTAGAGGTCAGAGGTGCCAGGGAAGTCGGTTCTCGTCGAGCTGGGCCGTCGGATCCTTGAGGAAGGACTTGCAGCAAACCGCAGAGTTCTTAGATGGTGCCTGCTGATGCAGGGAGACTACTCCTTAGTCACAAGGGAGAAATCTTGAGAAGAGTCTCGAAGTCCTTTCGTAGAAAGTATTCTTGATTCAAAGATGATCTAATTTGGAAGGGTCCCCGCTCCGGTCTTTATCCTAAAGAAAGGGGTGGGTACATGACTAGGTCCTGCCCTAAGGGTGGGACCAGGAAGGGGGGTAGTTACACCCCTCTCCCCTGCCGGACTTTCCCCAGGCCAGGGCTGGCGCCCCTGGAACTGGTTCTGACCGGCAGATGCGTAGTGAGCACCGGGGTGCCACTCCGCAGTCACCTCCTCGCAAAAGCCCTACCTACCCAGAATACACAAACCCTGTCTGGGACGGTGCGAACACCGCCCTCGACAGGAAACCCTTTGTCCAAGCGCTCCTCGCTGGAAGGACTCCCAGCAGCAGGAGGTCAGACTCGTGTCTGTGGTGGCAGCATCCATTTTGTGGAGCTGAGGCTTTAGTTAACTTTAACCGGGGTTCACAGTTACGTACATGTCGTGTCCCTCTAGAAGGGCGGAATGTTAACCTCGTCGCCAGAGTTGGTGAGAGGGCAGCATCCCGATTCATATGACACCTTACTCGACATGTCTTGATAACGCGGCACCGAAGTTACCGATATGGTACGCGTTATCATGGAACAGCCATTGGGTCTGGATTCCGCAAGCTGCAACCGGGCTCGGCTCGGGCCAGAACACAGTTCACACGAGCCCACGCACTCTGCCTTCAGGATTGTCAGGGCCTGCCATAGGAGTGACTGATAGGAACTCGGGTGTCCATTGTATGGTTAGATATAGAGCTACTATATCTAAAGCAAAGGGTGATTACACGACTTCGCCCCAGCTGTCATGCAGCCAGTTGTGTCAAATTTAGGAGGCCAGCCAGGGGTGGCATAATACATGCTGCAGCCCCTGGCGGCCCTGGGTACACCTATGCCCTGAGTTACAGGGTCTGATAAGGTGGCCCAGTACCAATTGGTAAATGCACCTAGGGTACATCTCGTAATTTAGAAAGAGAACAGCCAGGCTGTGGGTCTGATTAGCAGGCCCACAGCCAGAGAAAGTCGTAAACCAGTGAAACAAAAGCAAAAAATCTGGGTGATCATAGGATTGCAGACCCTACTCTCCTACATGACCCCCCCCCAAACGTCGGAACAATAAGCTAACCTTGACCAGGTGAGTCTTCTTGTTCTAAGTGGAAATATCTGGAGAGCCCATCGGCATTGCCATGATCAGTACCAGGTCTATGTTCCACTGTAAAGTCCATCCCCTGTAGGGAAATGGACCACCTAAGCAGTTTGGGGTTTTCACCCTTCATCTGATTTAGCCACAAGAGGGGCTTATGGTCGGTCTGAATCTTGAAGTGAGTGCCAAACAAGTATGGCCTCAGCTTCTTCAGGGCCCAAACCACAGCAAAGGCCTCCCTCTCAATAGCTGACCAATTCTTCTCTCTAGGGGTCAGCCTTCTGCTTATAAAAGCAATGGGCTGGTCTTGACCATCAAAATTCAGTTGAGAAAGAAAAGCTCCCACACCCAACTCAGAAGCATCTGTTTGGACAATGAATGGTTTGGAGTAGTCCGGACTCTTAAGGATAGGCGCCGTGCACATGGCCTGCTTTAGGTCATCGAATGCTTTTTGACAGCTCGCTGTCCACTGAACCTTCTTTGGCATTTTCTTACTTGTCAGTTTGTTTAATGGTGTCACGACGGAACTATAGTTCCTGACAAACTTTCGGTAGTATCCAGTCAGGCCCAAGAAAGCTCGAACCTGAGTCTGGGTGGTTGGAGGAGCCCAGTCCCTGATTGACTGTATCTTGCTCTCCAGTGGCTGAACCTGGCCTCCACCTACAAGGTGGCCCAGGTATACAACCTGTGTCTGCCCTATCTGGCACTTGGTGGCCTTGATAGTGAGGCCTGCTGCTTGCAGAGCCTCTAACACTTTCCGCAGGTGGACCAGGTGATCCTCCCAGGTGGAGCTAAAGACAGCAATATCGTCAAGATACGCCGCACAGAAGTCATCCAGCCCAGTAAGGACTTGATTCACCAACCTTTGGAAGGTGGCAGGTGCATTTTTCAGACCAAAGGGCATCACCACGAACTGATAATGCCCACCAGGGGTTGAAAATGCGGTCTTAGGCTTGGCGTCCTCAGCTAACCTGATTTGCCAATACCCAGCTGTCAGATCAAACGTACTTAAGTAGTTGGCCGAAGCCAATCTATCGATAAGCTCGTCTGCCCTTGGTATTGGGTGGGCGTCAGTCTTAGTGACTGCATTGAGACCCCTGTAGTCTACGCAGAACCTCATCTCTTTCTACCGCCCGGGGTGTGAGGTTTCGGCACTAGAACTACGGGACTAGCCCAAGGGCTATCCGAGGGTTCAATGACTCCCAGCTCCAACATTTTCTGCACTTCGCTCTTGATGCAGTCTCTAACGTGATCAGGCTGCCGGTAGATTTTACTCTTGACGGGCAAGCTGTCACCAGTGTCAACCTCATGGGTGCACCAATTGGTCTGACTGGGTGTTAGAGAAAACATATGTCTGAAAGACTGAAGAACCTGTTTACAGTCTTTCTGTTGATGTTCGGAGAGGCTGCCACAAAAGACAACACCATCTACCGATCCATCTTCAGGATTCTGAGTGAGCAGGTCGGGGAGAGGGTCACTCTCCTCCTCCTGTCCCTCATCTAGGGCCATGAGCAAACTCATGTCCTTCCTGTCGACATATGCCTTGAGCCTGTTGACATGAAGCACCCTGTGGGGGCTCCGGGGAGTTCCCAGGTCGACCAGGTAGGTGACCTCTCCCTTTTTCTCCAGGATGGTGTAGGGCCCGGACCATTTGTCCTTGAGTGCTGCTGGGGCCACTGGCTCCAACACCCACACCTTCTGTCCGGGCTGATAAACAGTCAAGACAGCCTTTTGGTCATGCCAAGCTTTTTGGAGTTCTTGGCTGGCCTTAAGGTTTTCAGATGCCTTCTCCATGTATTCAGCCATCCGCGAGCGGAGGCTAAGCACATAGTCCACTATGTTGGCTGCAGGCTTTTTGAGAGGTCTCTCCCATCCTTCCTTCACCAAACACAGGGGTCCTCTTACAGGATGTCCGTACAGAAGTTCAAAAGGGCTGTAGCCAACCCCCTTCTGTGGGACTTCTCTGTAGGCGAACAAGAGGCAGGGGATCAGGACGTTCCATCTACGCCGAAGCTTTTCCGGTAGTCCATGAATCATCCCTTTCAGGGTCCTGTTGAATCTCTCAACAAGCCCATTGCATTGTGGATGATAGGGTGTAGTGAACTTGTAGTTGACACCACATTCCTTCCACATAGCAGTTAAGTAGCTCGACATAAAGTTTGCACCTCTGTCGGAGACGACCTCCTTATGGAAGCCCACTCTGGAGAATACTCCAACTAGGGCTCTTGCCACCACAGGTGCTGTAGTGGTCCTAAGGGGAATAGCTTCAGGATACCTGGTGGCATGATCCACTACCACCAGTATAAACTTGTGCCCTGATGCTGTTGGTGGTTCCATGGGACCGACGATGTCGATCCCCACCCGTTCAAAGGGCACCCCCACCACAGGCATTGGTATAAGGGGGGCCTTTGTCGTGCCACCTGACTTACCACTGGCTTGGCAAGTGACACAGGAGCGGCAAAACTCCTTGGTATCTTCGTTCATGTGAGGCCAGTGAAAGTGTGAGACAAGCCTGTCCCACGTCTTCGTCTGGCCTAAGTGACCTGCTAAGGGAATCTCGTGGGCCAAGGTAAGTAGGAAACCTCGCTGAGACAAGGGTACAACCAGCCTCCTGGTCATGCCAGGCTTGGGGTCTCTTGACTCAGTGTACAGGAGTCCGTCTTCCCAGTATACCTTGTGGGTACCTGTGGCGTTCCCAGCAGCCTCAGCAGCAGCCTGCTGTCTGAGGGGTTCAAGAGAAGGGCAGTCTAACTGGTCCTTCCCCAGGTCTTCCCTTGAGGGTCCCCCTGAACCCAAGAATTCAACTTGATCAAGTTCGAACTCCCGAGGCTCAGTTTCCCTCAATTCTTGTAGGTCAGCCTCCTCTGAGACTTGATCCACGACCTGGGGCAAGGGGGAAGGCGCCGCCTTAACCCTACTGCTCTTTTTCTTGGGAGGTGTCTGGTCCGTTGTTCCAGGATCCAGCACCTGTTCAGTGGGGCATTTCCTGACCTGTGACCTGGTCACAGCGAACACATGTGCTGGCAAACCTAACATTTCCATGTGAGTCCGATGCTCCACTTCTGACCATTGTGATGACTCCAAATCATTGCCCAACAAACAATCCACTGGGAGGTCTGAACTAACTACAACCTTCTTTTGGCCAGTTACCCCTCCCCAGGAGAAAGCTACAATTGCCATACTGTGATTGGTAGTGACATTGCTTGCATTGGTCACCAGGAATTCTGTACCTGGCATGATCTGTCCAGGGTCCACAAAGTTAGGCGTCACCATGGTGACGCTGGCACAAGTGTCCCTATAGGCCTGAGCCATCTTTCCATTTATGAAAGGCGTCTGTCTGTATTTGCCCAAAGTATTGGGACTTATGTCAGGGGACACGTCCACGTCCCCTGTACTGACAAGGACAGCCTGAGTGAGTGTGCCAACTAAGTTGTCACGCCCCTCAGAACCCAGGGTTAACCCTACTAAACCCTTGGGAGGCGCACTACCACTGCTGACTGTACTAGGGGGCACAGGTGCCTTAGGGGCTGCAGTGGCAGGAGTCTGCCCTCCTCCTTTCTTGGTGCACTCACTAAACCAGTGAGATTTACTCTTACAGTACTGGCACCATCTTTTGGATTGGCCTTCTTTCTTCTTTTGGGGAGCCTGACCCCCACCCTCTTTGGGTTGTTGGGGACCTGTCGAAGACTTCTGGTCGTTTTGTTCCCCCTTAGAATCTTTACCCTTCTGGTCTGCTTTCTTCTGACCACCTTGATTCTGGCCCTGGCTCTGTTTAACTCTCGTACGAACCCATCTGTCTGCCTTCTTTCCCAATTCTTGGGGAGAGGTCAGATCCTAGTCGACAAGATGCTGATGCAACAACTGGTTCTGACAATTGTTTAAAATTTGTTCTCTCATCATCAAATTATACAATCCTCTGTAATCAGTAACCTTACTGCCCAGCAACCAGCCCTCAAAAGCCTTAGTGGCACAATCGACAAAGTCAGACCAGTCTTGAGCCTGCGTTTTCTGGGTATCCCTGAACAGCACCCTGTACTGCTCAGTGGTTAGGCCGAACCCTTCAATGAGTGTATTTTTCAAGACTTGGTAATCGTTAGCATCCTCCACCCTTGTGGTGAGGAGCTTGTCTCTTCCTTTTCCTTCAAAGGAGAGCCACAAGATAGCTGCCCACTGACTCTGGGGAACACCTTGCACAGTGCAGGCCCTCTCCAAAGCAGTAATCCATTTGTGGATGTCGTCCCCTTGTTTAAAGGGGGGCACTATCTTCCCAAGGTGTTTCTTATCAAAACTCCTTTCCCTATTGCTAGGTACAATGCTGCCACCAGTGGGGACTACCCCACTTAACTGTTGCTCTCTAGCAAAGGCAAGCCTTTCTTTGGCCAGGGCAAGTTCTTCCCTTTCAATCCTCAGATTAGCTGCCCTTTCCTTAGCTTCGTACACTCTCCGCTGAGGGGACGTCATCCCTCTTTGAGAAGAGTTGTGAGAGCCATTGGTTTGAAGGGATCTGCCAGAGTCTCTTGACAGAGATCGGGCTCGTCCATTCCCAATGTTAAGCTGACCTGACAGTAGCGCTGGGGGTCCCCCAGTACCGCTATCATGTTTGCTTAAGTTGGACCGGGTTAGTCTGACGACTTCTACCTGTCCCTTATCTGCCTCATCCCCAGAGGGATCCTCATCCTCATCATCCTCCACATCTTCGTTCTCAGTTGCGAGGTGGATGAGGTCAGGATCGTCTCTGGTTCCCTCGAGGGGAGGCATGTCTCCTTCTGGATTAGAAGAGCTGGGACGGGTCTCAGCTTTTCTGGCATCATAAGTCTCCAAGAGACCAATCAGAAAGGACGTTGTGGGGTTAGACCCCTGCTTGATCTTCCTGGAGTGACACACTTGTCTTAACTCCTTGAAGCTCAGCACAGTATATCTCGAAGGGATGACCTGTGGAGGGTCAACTGACACAAGGGGAGACTCAGAGTTTCCTCCTTTGTCCGACATACTGTTTCTAGTGTGGTGTAAGTGATGCACCTACCTACACTATGTGTTTACCTACTGTTCCCTTGCTAAGAGTTGCAGCCAAGGTGTGCTAAGCCTTGAGGAGCTGCAACAGCTGGTTCAGTAGAACTCAGAGTATTCTAAGCTTTAGTTATATGTACTAACAGTACTTATGTGATCTTTCAACAAGATATTCTTAGGATACGTGTGGTAAATAACAGCAAGCTCAAATCCCAACCGCTGCTCACCAATGTGAGAAGTTGGCCCGATATGCAGCGTTCGCTATTCTAGCGACCGCTATGTATCGTTCCAAACGACCCTTATGGTGATTGGTTGTAAGTCAACCTATAGACCAGCTATCCTAGTAGCGTGGATACGAGCAGTCTAAGGCTAAAGACTCGAGAGGGCGTGTTAAGCCAGCTGTTTACCACACATGTACCCCTTGAACACCAAGTGAAAGGACACCACACAAGTGTTATGAAAATAAACAGTATATTTATTAAGAATCACAACAGCCCCGTACTCTTTATGAGGACAGGGTACTAAGCACAAACCAAATCTCTTAGGAAAATACTTCAAGTGCACAATTAAAACAAATGCCCGAGGGCACGGAAAGTTCTAGTGGTCTCGGGCGGACCCGATAAGGCAAGTCGGAAGCGAGGGACTCGGGACCCTAGAGTAAAGAGGCTATGCAGGCACCGAAATGCCGAGTTACCTAGCCACGAGGGCTGCGGCTGCACAAGTCTTACAGGCGTCGGGGTCTTCGCTGACGAGCCAGGAGCCGGAAGAAAAGGAGTTGCTGGCCGGCGACCAGTGATGAATAGTTCGTAGAGATCCAAGCCTGGATCAGAGATTGATGATACCTGAAAGCAGAGGGGACCAAGTTCGTACTACTAGCCAGTAGTCAGAGGGTACCAGGAAGGCACCGATTGGCTGTCACCTCGACCAGGTGAGTGGGCGACGCTAGGCTCTGCAGTCTCACGGACCAGGAGGCATTGTCGGCGACCACGGTGGAGGTGCGAGCTGTCCCACGAAGGATGATGCTGTCGGCGTCGCTGGGCCCAGGATGGGGCAACAAGCCTTGGCAGATCTCAGGGCCACGTGGTAGGCCTAAGATGGCGTCTTGAGTGGACCAGGAGGGTCCGGGGTGCTTCTCGCAAAGATGGAAGCAAGGGCCAGTCTGGAGCAACCAGACCAGCAGTGATGATTGTCGGATGTCGTCACGGAAGGGCACAAGCCAGCGGCTAGTGACCAGACAACGTGCTGAGCAGCGAGCAGAAGGCCCCACGCAGATCGTGGAGATGCTGGGAGACTGCACTTCGGCGCTGGAGCGGCTCAGGGTCGGGGCTTCTCGGACCCCAGAGCACTCACCAGAGAATTGCTTCGATGGTCGTGCTGGTTAAGAGCGTGCAGGTTCTGATGATGGCCGGTCCCTCGAGGTCTCGTCGCACCCACAGATCACAGCTGAGCTGATGACGTGGGTAGAGGTCAGAGGTGCCAGGGAAGTCGGTTCTCGTCGAGCTGGGCCGTCGGATCCTTGAGGAAGGACTTGCAGCAAACCGCAGAGTTCTTAGATGGTGCCTGCTGATGCAGGGTGACTACTCCTTAGTCACAATGGAGAAATCTTGAGAAGAGTCTCGAAGTCCTTTCGTAGAAAGTATTCTTGATTCAAAGATGATCTAATTTGGAAGGGTCCCCGCTCCGGTCTTTATCCTAAAGAAAGGGGTGGGTACATGACTAGGTCCTGCCCTAATGGTGGGACCAGGAAGGGGGGTAGTTACACCCCTCTCCCCTGCCGGACTTTCCCCAGGCCAGGGCTGGCGCCCCTGGAACTGGTTCTGACCGGCAGATGCGTAGTGAGCACCGGGGTGCCACTCCGCAGTCACCTTCTCGCAAAAGCCCTACCTACCCAGAATACACAAACCCTGTCTGGGACGGTGCGAACACCGCCCTCGACAGGAAACCCTTTGTCCAAGCGCTCCTCGCTGGAAGGACTCCCAGCAGCAGGAGGTCAGACTCGTGTCTGTGGTGGCAGCATCCATTTTGTGGAGCTGAGGCTTTAGTTAACTTTAACCGGGGTTCACAGTTACATACATGTCGTGTCCCTCTAGAAGGGCGGAATGTTAACCTCGTCGCCAGAGTTGGTGAGAGGGCAGCATCCCGATTCGTATGACACCTTACTCGACATGTCTTGATAACGCGGCACCGAAGTTACCGATATGGTACGCGTTATCATGGAACAGCCATTGGGTCTGGATTCCGCAAGCTGCAACCGGGCTCGGCTCGGGCCAGAACACAGTTCACACGAGCCCACGCACTCTGCCTTCAGGATTGTCAGGGCCTGCCATAGGAGTGACTGATAGGAACTCGGGTGTCCATTGTATGGTTAGATATAGAGCTACTATATCTAAAGCAAAGGGTGATTACACGACTTCGCCCCAGCTGTCATGCAGCCAGTTGTGTCAAATTTAGGAGGCCAGCCAGGGGTGGCATAATACATGCTGCAGCCCCTGGCGGCCCTGGGTACACCTATGCCCTGAGTTACAGGGTCTGATAAGGTGGCCCAGTACCAATTGGTAAATGCACCTAGGGTACATCTCGTAATTTAGAAAGAGAACAGCCAGGCTATGGGTCTGATTAGCAGGCCCACAGCCAGAGAAAGTCGTAAACCAGTGAAACAAAAGCAAAAAATCTGGGTGATCATAGGATTCCAGACCCTACTCTCCTACAGCCTGCAGGTGGAACAGATTTGTGGCATGGTGCACAGCAAAGGCTGTGGATCCTCTCTCTGCCCCTCTTTCTGAGGTTCTCCTCTTCCTTCTTTCTCTTGCCCAGCAGGACTCTGCTCTAGGCACTATCAAGGGCTACCTTTCTGCCCTTTCAGCCTTTTTAAGGCTGCCTGATCAACCTTCTTTGTTCAAGTCCCCTATTGTAACTAATTTTCTGAAAGGCATCACACACACGTTTCCACCTGTTCCTTTCGTGATGCCTCAGTGGGACTTGAACCTGGTTCTTACCTATCTGATGTGCGCTCCCTTTGAGCCACTTCACAACTGTCCTCTCCGCCTTCTTACTCTGAAGACTGCTTTCCTGGTTGCCATCACCACTGCCAGGAGAGTGAGTGAGCTCTAGGCTCTTTCATCCAAACCTCCTTTCCTTTCTGTCCATCCGGACAAGGTTGTGCTGCGGACAAGACCCTCTTTCCTGCCCAAGGTTGTCACGGCCTTCCACATCGGGCAGTATATCACCTTGCCCACCTTCTTTCCGCCTCCGCATCCCTCACAAGAGGAAGAGCGGCTCCACCGTCTGGACCCAAAACGTGCGCTCTCATTCTATCTGGATTGCACGCGCTAGTTCCGGGTGGATGACCAACTCTTTGTTGGTTACGTGGGTGCTAGGAAGGGAAGGGCGGTACACAAGCGGACCTTCTCTCGGTGGGTCGTCTTGTGTATCAAGGCTTGTTACTCCTTGGCAAAGAAGGAACCTCCTGTTGGGCTGAGGGCCCATTCCACTCGGGCCATGGAGGCTACTACTGCCCTGGGTCGGGGAGTCCCCTTGCAGGACATTTGTCAGGCAGCTACGTGGGGCTCGCTGCACATTTTTGCAAGACACTACTGCCTGGACAGCCATGTCCGGAGGGATGGCTTCTTTGGCCGTTCCGTCCTCCAGGACTTTCTGCTGTGATTATTGGTTCGCAGACCCACCACCGGGGTTGGTATTGCTGGGGTATCTATTCTAAGGTAAGGAATCTAATACTAACCTGTTTCTTTCAGATGAACAAGTTACTTACCTTCGGTAACGATATATCTGTAAGAAAAAGAAGTTAGTATTAGTTTCCTTACCGCCCCACCCATCCTCCCGATATCTAGGGTTAAGGTCATCCCCTTTCAGGGCCCTAGTTTCAATGGCACCAGTGTTGGTTTTTAACATGGCTCTGCGTTTCTGGCGCGGAAAAGCTGTGTATAAGAACTGATGTCAGCACGTGGAGGCGGCATCTAAGTACTCCGACGATGTCATCACGGCGCCGACGACGGACGCAGAGCCGCAGACGACGCCTACCGACGCGCAAGGGTACTGCTACGCAAAAATTTCCGGATCCAGTCTGACGCCTGGGGATATTCTAAGGTAAGGAATCTAATACTAACTACTGTTTCTTACAGATATATCATTACCGGAGATAAGTAACTTGTTCGTCATGGCTGTAGGAGAGTAGGGTCTGCAATCCTATGGTCACCCCAGATTTTTGCTTTTTTCTTCACTGGTTTATGCCTTTCCCTGGCTGTGGGCCTGCTAATCAGACCCACAGCCTAGCTGTTCTCTCTCTAAATTGACATCCATGTACTTTAGGTGCATTTACCAATTGTTATTGGGTCACTGTTGTAAGTCCTTGTTCAGTGTACCATAGCTACTCAGGGCATAAGGGCACCCAAGGCCTACCAGGGGCTGCAGCATGTATTGTGCCACCCCTGGCTGGCCATCTAAACAGACACAACTGGCTGGTAACACAGCTGGGGCAAGGTGGTGTAATCACCCTTTGCTTTAGATACAGTATACCTATATCTAACCCTAAAATAGACACATACACTTCTATAAGTCACTCCTATGGCAGGCCTTAGCAATCCTGGAGGCAGAGTGCTTGGAATCATGTGAGATGGTGCTCTCGCATGAGCTGAGCCTGTCTGCAGCTTTCGGAACCAAGTCCTTTAGCTGTTTCCATGATATCGCTATACCATATACTCTTAAGTGCATTATAATCCTCGCGGTTATTGCTAACTTTGGCATAGCATTATCAAAACATGTCGAGTAAGGTGTCGTACGAATTGGAATACTACACCCTCGACAGTTCTGGTGACGGGGGTAGCATTCCACCCTTTTAGAGGGACACGACATGTATGTAACTGAGAACCCCGGTTAAAGTTAACTCGAGCCTCAGCATCACAAAATGGATGCTGCCACCACAGACACGAGTCTGACATCCTGCTGCTGGGAGTCCTTCCAGCGAAGGAGGCCTGGACAAAGAGTTTCCTGCCTTGGGAGGGCTAGCACCACCCCGGACAAGATTTTGTGTATTGAGGTAGGACAGGCTGAAAGGAATGAGACATGCCTGGGGCACACAAGGTGTCCCTGTGCATACCCCGGTTCAAACCAGTTGCTGGGGCACTCCAGCCCCAGCTCTGGCGCAAAACCGGACAAAGGATAGGGGGTGTAACCACCCCCCTTCCTGGTCCCACCCATAGGAAGGACCTAGTCGCAGTACAACCCCCTTTAGGAGAATAAAGGTAGGAGCTGGTCCCATTCCAAATTAGATTATCCTGATTTGAAGCTCTACAAAGAAGAAACTCTGGACTTCGACGTTCTGCTCCACAGAAGACTGAAGAAAATCTCCCTTGTGGCCAAGGAGTGACCACCCTGCACAAGCAGGCACCATCAAGCGTCCTAGCGGTTCACTTTGTCGTCCTTCCCGGTGGAACCAGACTTCAGAGCCCGACAAGAACCGGACTTCCAGACCTCTCCGACCTCTACCTACATCTGCAGCACAGCTGAGATCCATGGGTGCGACGAGACACGTGGGACCGGCCATCTTGGAGAAACTGCACTTCGCTTCCAGCACGACTCCAGAGGCATCCTCGAGAAAGTGCTTTGGGGATTGAGAAGCTCCAGCCCCGAGCAGCTCCTGCACAGAAGATCAGCCCTCCAGCATCCACGAGATCTGCGTGGGGCCCTTTTGCTTGATTGCTGCTCGACGCTATGTCTGGTCACTTGCTGGCTGGCTAGTGGCCTCCTAGACGATGATCCTTGAAATCTACAACGCTGGTCTGGTTGCTCCAGACTGGCCCTTGCTTCCTTCCAAAAGAGAAGCACCCCGGACCCTCCTGGTCCGCACCAGACGCCATCTCCACTCACCGCGTGGGTTGCCTTTGCCAAGGCCTGTTGACTCCGAATCTGGATCCGACATCGCTGACAGCGAGAGCCTGCGTGGGACAGCTTGTGCCTCCATCCTGGTCATCGAAGACACCTCCTGGTCCACGTGGCTGCAGAGTCAAGCGTCCACTCTTCACCTGATCGCGACGACAGCATCTGGTTCCTTCCTGGTTCCACTCCGGTCACTGGCTAGTGACTGTGAACATTATCCCCTCTGCTTTCAGGTCTCCATCTTCCTCGATCCACCCTTGGATCGCTCCGGACATCTTCCTCCTGGTCGCCTGCAGCATCTTTCTTCAAGGCTCCATAGACTTCGACGAGGAAACCCGACACACTTTCACACCTATGCACCCGCAGCCCGTGGGTGGGGTAACGAGAGCATTTTGGTGCCCAAGGGTAGATTGACTCTCCTAGTGTCCAGGTATCCTGTAGTTTTAGTCTCAACCAGTCGGAACTGTCTTTTACTTACCTTTTTGTAACTTGTAGTGTCCATTGACTCTGTACCGCATGTCGCATGTGAGTTCACACTCTGCACACGCGTCCCATGGGCCTCCTGCCCCTTACCTAAGGTTAGGGTAGTGTAGTCCCAGCGATTCTACAGCCTCTGGACAGCTCTATTTCTTCTATCGATTTCCTTACACCAGGGGTCTCCAAACCGGTCCTGGAGGGCCGGATCCATGCCAGAATTTTTAAATTACTACATGTATCTCAATGGGGATATCCCAAAAATCTGGCATGGATCCGGCCCTCCAGGACCGGTTTGGAGACCCCTGCCTTATACCATTTACTTAGTATATGGTTTGCCGTGCCCCTAGGGCACCATTGTAATTTGTGCAACTTATCGTATTTTTCTTAAGAGTCTTATGTGCTTAGTCCTCTGATCTCATAAAGAGCAGAGAGGTGTTTTGTTAGTAATAAATATATTGTTTATTTTCATAACAACCTGTGTGGTGTCCTTTCATTTGGTATTCAAGGGGTTATATGTGGTAAAACAGCTGGCTTCACATGCCAAAAGAGTTTAGCCTAAGACTGCTTTGTCCATGCTACCATTAGGATAGCTGGTCTATAAGGTTGACTTACAACCAATCACCATAAGGGTTGTTTGGACTGATACAAGGTGATCACTAGAACTAGTGATCATCATTTATCAGGCCAACTTCTCACAATGTCTTCAAAGTACAGAGTTTGCCGCAAAGCCGTCAGGGCGTGCACGCATCGTCTTCACATTGGAGCATCGAAGGGCCATCTTGTTGCATCGCAACCGGAACGCATCATGAGAATCTACTCATCACCTCCTCTCCGGTAAGGATCAAGGCGCATTCCCTACTCTGCAAAAGCATTGAGGCGCAACGCATCGTCTCTCCCCAAGGAACCGACGCATCTCCATTCCTGCAAACCTTTTGTTTGTTTTGCAATGCACATCCAGGTACTTTGTTGAGAACTTTGCCGCATTTATCACCAACTTGAATTAAGCAACTTCTACCATCTTTAAGTCAATCTTAAGTACAGTATTGTGGATTTGTGTTGTTTTTTGTCTTGTGTTAAGTCTATATAAAGAATACGTATTTTTTATAAAACCTGTGTGGTGTCCATCTGTAGTGTTTTCACTGTATTACTGTGTATATTCACAAACACTTAACACACTTCCTCTGAGATAAGCCTGTCTGCTCGTGCCAAGCTACCAAGGGGGTGAGTAGGGGTTCTCTAGGAGTGTAATCCCCTTATCCTGACTTAGAAGCAAGGGTCCCTATTTGGTCAAAGGTGTATACCATTGCTAACTAGAGACCCCCAGTTCTAACACTCCCCTCCACTACGTTTCCTCCTTTTGATGGCTTAGCGCTGAACTTGACATACCTACAGAAATCAAATCCTTCCCAGCTTCAGCAAACATTGTGCAGGTTTTTCAAGGAATGCCAATGTAATTAGCAAATGACACGTGCCGCCCCCTTTTCTTTAACTGTCCCTACCGAAAGCTCTACATACACTTAAAAATTCTATGAGAAGGCTAAATCTCTGCCGGATTTCTTACAGATCCATAAAGTAGTGCCAAACGTATTATTTTATTTATTTTTATTTTATTTTATATGCTTGTAAAGCGCCAGACAAGACCCCCGAAGGGGTATCTCCGCGCTATAACTGCAGATGGAAATGAGAGTAAAAAGATGTGTCCAGGGATGAGAAGACAATTAATAGCTGGGAAACAAATGGGTTTTTAGATTTTTTCTAAACGCCATGTGATTGGTGATTGACCTCAGTACGAACGGCAATGAGTTCCATAAGGTGGGTCCGGTGTGGGCCAGTGCACGGCCACCTTGTCTGGTTTTCTTAATTCTAGGTATTTTAAGTAGTAGCTGGTCGCTGGAACGCAAGGAGCGTCCCGGGATGTAGGGCTGAAAGATGTCTATGAAATACTTAGGGCCCATCCCCATTAGACTCTTGTGTATTGTACACAGAGTCTTGAACTGAACTCGCTTCTTCACAGGAAGCCAGTGAAGCTGAGACAGTAGGGGGCAGGATGGTGTCCTGGGAGGAGCATTCATGACGATCCTTGCGGCAGTATTTTGAATGACCTGCAATTTCTTGATTTGCTCCTCATTAGCTCCTTGGAGCAATCCATTGCAATAGTCGATCCTACTAATAACAAGAGCCTGCACCAGAGTTTTTCTATAGTGATCCGGGAGATGGGGAAAGACACGTCTTAGCATCCCTATAGCCCGGAAGCAGGTGCCGGCTACTTGATTGACATGGTCCTTAAAAATGAGTTGTTGGTCAAATAATACTCCCAAGTTCTTGACCTTGCTTTTGGGGGTGGGAACAGGACCAAGTTCCAGAGGCCACCAGTCTGATGACCAGTGTGTCGTTGCTTGACCGAACAACACAACTTCGGTTTTCCCGACATTGCACTGCAGACAGTTAGATGACATCCAGTCTGCAATGGCTCTCATACCATCTGCAAAAGATCTTTTTATTGCAGGTGTAAGAGTTTTAAAGGGAAAAAGAAGTTGGGTGTCGTCAGCGTACGATACAGGGGTGAACCCGAAAGATCTTGCTAGGTTGGCAAGGGGGGCCACATATATGTTGAAAAGTGTGGGGCTCAGACAGGAGCCCTGTGGCACCCCCTTATTGAGCTCCCTGTGGGTGGACTTGTGGGAGCCTAGCCTAAACTCTTGGGAACGCCCGGACAGGAAACTCTCCAACCATGCCAAAGCCTCTCCCTCTATTCCCACCTCCTTCAGGCGATGGAAAAGCACCTTGTGAGACACCGTATCAAAAGCGGCGGAAAGGTCCAACAGCACCAGAATCATAGAGCAACCATCATCCAGTGCCATTTTGATGTTATTGGTCACTGTTTGAAGTGCTGATTCTGTGCTGTGGTTTGGCCTGAACCCAGATTGAGAATGGTCCAGGCCTTCCGTCGCTTCAAGGTGTTGAGAGAGATAGGTGTTCACGTGCTTCTCCGTGATCTTGCCTAGGTAAGGTAGGAGAGAGATGGGACGTAGGTTGGATAGGTCTGTCCAGGGGGATGATGCCTTTTTTCTTATCGGGTTCACCACTGCCTTTTTCCAATCTACCGGGACTTGGCCTGTTCTGAGGGAGATGTTTACCATTTCAAGTATATGGGGACCTAATAAAGGGATCAAAGGACCGACCATTCTGGCTGGTACAAGGTCATTGGGGGATCCTGTTTTGATATGGGTACAGAGAGTAAGAAGCTCTGTGTGAGTGATGGAGGGGAAAAACGTCAAGGAGGGTTTATTGTCTGAAGCGGGAGTTGTGGTGGGGCCGATTTTAGTTTGATTTTTGCTGGAATTTTTGGCAGCTAATATTTTTTCATAGATAATGTTGATTTTATCCTCGAAAAACAGCGAGACTTTGTCGCACAAATCCTGTGAAAAGTCATCTGAACTTTCACACGCCGTAGGTTTTATAAAGTTTTGCAGGATATTAAAAAGTTCTTTAGGGCTGTTGCCTGCTTCTGCTATTTGTTGTGTCAATTGTAATTTCCTCGCTGACTTAATGTTTTTGTAGTATTCTGATTGGACCTTTAGGAAAATCAATCGATTGTTTTCAGTTTTGGTTTTTCTCCAGGCTTTCTCAATACGTCTACATTTTTGTTTCTCTGCTCTCAGTTCTTTTGTATACCATTTTTCTTGTTTTGATACTGGGTGTTGTTTATGTCTTTTTAGAGGAGCAATGGTGTCAATGGTTTTTTTAATAGATTCATTCAGCTTGGCTAAAGCAGTGTCTGCTGTATCAGATTGCAAAAAAATAGGATCTGTCCATGCCTCTTGAGCCGTATTGACATTAACTTTGTGCCATTGACGTCTCCAAGAGGGGGGGGAGGGGACATTCTTTATGGGTCTCGCAGGGGTTGGTAGTGTGAATTCCAACAAAGAGTGGTCAGTCCACGATATGCTTGTAGCCAAGGAACAATTTATTTTAGTAGAGTTAGAGAAAATAAGATCGAGCATGTGTCCTCCTATATGAGTAGGTCCATGATTTTTTAATTCCAAGCCCAGATTCAATAAGTCTGTGATTAGAGCCGTGGATTCGGTCAACATTGGCTGGTCAACGTGTATATTAAAATCACCTAGAAGCAAAAAATCTTCTTTTGATTTTATATGTGGGGCTAAGATTTCTTGAAGAGTAAGTGCAAAATTAGGATCTGCTCCCGGGGGTCGATAAACCAGGGCCCCTTTCCAGGTGAAATGATTAGTTAGGTGAATTTTAAAAAGCAGAGTTTCTAGTTGTGCGCTTGAGTGTTGTTCAATAATTGTACAATGTATATGATCCCTATATATAATTGCTAAACCGCCTCCGGTTTTAATATCTCTGTCAAGGTGTTTAATCTTATACCCAGAGGGAATCCCCATTGCAATGGCTGTGACAGTGTGGGGTTTTAGCCAGGTTTCCACAAGGAAACATATATCCGGTTGGATAGAATGTATTAAGTCCCAGATCTGGTGCTGATGTTTAGGTAAGGAACGTACGTTTAATAGAAAGCTTTTCAAACCCTTGACAGAGGTATGACGGTCTGGGGGGGACACGTTGTTGTTGGATAGGCGTCGACATTCAGGGCAGGAGTAGGCAGCCTCAATGCGATGCCAGGGTATGACTGTACTACAACATGTGGCAGGTCTAAGACTGCGTAAAATTAGGGATGAATAATAGAGGGGTTGGGGATCCTTACCGGTGACGGTTTGAGAGGATAAACCAGGGTCCATCGCCCCTCGCCCCGTCCTGTCGCGGACGGGCGCAGACGGGCTTTTCTTCGGCGCTTCTTAGGCGCGCTCGAAGGCGCCCCCTGCGCGCAACCGCTGCGCGCTTATGGGAAGGGCGTGGCTAAATAGCCCGGAGTGAGGCAGCCACTAGAGCACTGACCTCAGCTCCGGGAAACCGGAAGTACGAGTCTGCCCCTGATTAAAATACAATCTATATTTTAAAATGCTTCTGACTGTTAAAAAAGGTTCCGCTCGTATAGCGCTCGATATAGCGCTTCTCGCAGCCCCCTAATATTACCAGCTTTGTTTCCGCTGAACGACACTCTCGAGCACAGCAGCGGGTCTGGGAGATGCTGCCACCGTCTCCCTACCGCGTTGGCCCGGGGGTCAGGACGGCCTAAATAGCCCGGAGTGAGGCAGCCACTAGAGCGCTGACCTCAGCTCCGGGAAACCGGAAGTGCTGTCTGCCTGGCTCTTGCCTGTCCGCCCTCCGCATAACGGCACTGTTGCCGGGTCGGACCGAGGCGGGCAGGCGGTAAGATCGAGCCCAGGAGATAGAGGGAGAGAAAGCTATTGAATTATGTATTGCACGAGTCTGCCCCTGATTAAAATACAATCTATATTTTAAAATGCTTCTGACTGTTAAAAAAGGTTCCGCTCGTATAGCGCTCGATATAGCGCTTCTCGCAGCCCCCTAATATTACCAGCTTTGTTTCCGCTGAACGACACTCTCGAGCACAGCAGCGGGTCTGGGAGATGCTGATTAGTGAATCAAACTTATTTTGGCTCACCTCTTTAACTCCTCTGACCCCCATTAGATTGTCTTTAACTTGAAATAGTGGCCCTGGGTGTTACCTGCTAACTGCCTGCCACATTTGATGCAGATTTATCAAACGGTGCCAAAGATAAAAGCAAATTAAAATGTATTAACACCCCCCCGCCCTTTTAGTTTGCCCCCTTGGTGCCATAGCTCAAGACTTCAAAATAGAAAACTAATCCTTTCAAGCTCTTGCCAAATGTTGTACAGATTCATCACACTGTGCCAAACATATTGACAAGCGAATACTTGTTTACCCCTGTAGTGGATTATTATTTGAGATGAATAAGTGTCCATCTTAAAGGAGAAAGCCACCACATGCTAGATGTCATGTAAATTAAATAAAAGAAATCTGTGACCAATCCCTGGAAATGTGAGACAAAGCAGTCAGGCTTAAAACAAAGCCAATGGGTAAAGTTTATAAGCAGATCATACACAGTAGAAAAGTCACTGTCATCTCTATGCGCCCCTACATAGTAGTGGGGTTCACCTTGTGACCATGTCATTGTGCATGATTGGACTGGCGGCAGCCCTACATCACCCCGAGTGACTCTGGAACTCAACTTTGTATGTACAGGTTGGGCTGCAGCGCGCGTACCGCTTGTACGTGCCGCTGTGGCGTGGCTTCCTGACGATGTAACATGATGATCTGAGATATATCAATGCTGCATTGGCGCACCTGGACTATCATGCTATGCTATTTGAATTATGCACTGTATTTTGGTTTACATAAAATGCTAATAAAATAGATTTGACAGAGATACACAGTAGAAAAGTCACACAAAACACAATGGGGCAGATTTACAATTACTGGCGCATCCCTGCATATTGGCAGGGATGCGCCAATAATTGTGCGCCGCAGCTCCGCCACCCTTGATGCGCCGCATTAAATGCGGCGCACCATGGGGCAAAAACGGCACAGATGCGTCACGCATCTGTGCCGTAAAAGCAGCGCATTGCTGGAGTTGCGTCGCAAGCGCGACGCAGCTCCAGTAATGATCAGGGGGGCCTTATGTGCACAATGCTGCGTCAATCCTTACGCCTACTTCAAGGCACACGGTTTTGACGCAGCATGGGCCCAAAAGTGACTGAGTGAAATCTTGTAGATTTTACTCAGCCACTTTTGGGAGGCGTTCCTGCGCCGGAACGCCTCCCCCAGCGATGGTACGCCTCTTCTGGCGCAGGGCTTTACAACGTGATGCATCTGGGAGATGCGTCACTTTGTAAATACCCGGCACCATGGCGCATCTTTTGCGCCGCCGCTGCGTCACAAAAGTGACGCAACAGCGGCGTAAAAGAGGCGCAAGGGGCTTGTAAATCTGCCCCAATAAATATTAAACAACTAACATGCCTGATGTGTAGCTGAGTGCTCCTGGGCTGGGGGAGGTGAGTGGTTGTATGTGTTCTTTTTCACCTTAACAATCTACATTTGCTTGAGTATCTGGGCTTCTTTTGAAGTTCGTTGCTTTTCAAATAATGACAAACATGCTAAAAAAAAAATACTTAATCTAAAAAAAAATGCATCCAATTTTACACTAAAGAGAAAAATTATGAGCCATAAGTAGGTAATCCCTATTTACCGATTCTAAAATACCGAATTTTACCGATTCGGTATTTCAGAATCACTAAATACTATGTAGATAAAAATTCGGTAAATTTTACCGAATCGGTAATATTCGGTATTACCGATTCGGTAAATATCGAATCGGTAATTCCCATTCATTCCTATGGGCCTAGAGGCCCATAGGAATGAATAGGAAGCCATTCACTATTACCGATTCGGTAAATACCGAATCGGTAATAGGGGGAACATGTTCAAGGGTGGCAGGGTGTCACATTGACACCCTGTTGCACCCCTGAATTGTGCATGTGTGCACATGTGGCACACATACATGCCCTTTGTATGTCTGCCACATCGCACTTTTCAAAAAGCACAAATTTGCTTTTTGAATGGTTTTCAATATTTACCACCAACTTGTAGTTGGTGGTAAACAACGAATCGTCTGATCACAAATGCACTCACTTGAGTGCTCCCTACATTGAGGATTCTGTAATTTACTGATTCGGTATCTTAAGGATTCGGTAATTTACTGATTCCTTAAATTACCGAATCAATAAATTACTGAATCTTTATTTATACCCACCTACACTGGAAAAAGCTAAATACCGGTCGGTAACAGCAAATTTACCGATTTTCGGCCGTTACCGACCGGTATTTGGCTACCTTAGATCAAAGTGACAAAAATCCAGTAAGAACACTGGAGATACGATTTTTTAAAGAATTAAGGGGCAGATTTACGTTTCCTGGCACCTCCCTGCAAATCAGCAGGGATGCGCCAGGAAAGATGCGTGACGCAAGTTTACCCTTGCACCACCACAGATGCGCCGCATTTACAATACGGCACATCATGGCGCGTGGATAAACAGTTGCGAGTCGCATCTGCCAGCGTAAGGTTGGCGCAGTGCTGGAGTTGTGTCGCGGGCGAGACGCAACTCCCGCACTGTTCCAACCTGGCCTATCCACAACATGGTGCGTCACTCCTTACACCTGCTTCAAGCAGGCACAGGGTTTTGACGCAACATGGCCGTAAAGGTGACTCACACTGCATCACTTTTACGTGGTGTTCCGGCGACGGAACGCCAACCCTGCGCCGGAACGCCCACATGAAACCTGACACAGGTTTCATGTGCAAAAACAACAGTTGATGGACAGAATGCAGAACAATGTCATACATTCACCCCAGTACAGAGATCTGGGCCTAAATACATCGTTTTTTTGCACTCCACACCACCACAGTTCAGACATGGCCATATGCAAATCAGCCTTGACCCTGTCCCTCATGGGAACAGTCCAGCCCGAACTGCCAAGCATGTCTTTCCTGGACGGGAATCAAGCATCCTAGGACTGGTTTCTGGCTATCAGCCGTCTTCAACCAGGATAGCTTGACTCCAGTGGTGTGGAGAGCATGGGGCTCAAGTCTGAGCATACCCATCCCACTCGGGGTGACAAATGCAAAAACAATAGTTGATGGACAGAATGCAGAACAATGTCATACATTCACCCCAGTACAGAGATCTGGGCCTAAATCCATTTTTTTGCACTTCACACCACCCCAGTTCAGACATATGCATAATCAGCCTTGACCCTGTGGCTCATGGGAATAGTCCAGCCCAAATTGCCAAGCCATGTCTTCCCTGGACCAGAATCAAGCATTCTAGGACTGGTTTCTGGCTATCCGCCGTCATCAGCCATTTTGTTCAATCTCTATCTTCGTCCCCTCATCTCCTTAATAAGAACCTTTGGAATCAATGTCATTAACTATGCAGACAACACTCAACTTGTCTTCACTTTTGAGGGCAGCAGGCAGTCACTTTGTCCCCTTTTTCTTCTCAATACAGAGAGGTAAAACAAGGGGTTCCTCAGGGCTCGGCTATCAGCCCCATTTTGTTCAATCTCTATCTTCGTCCCCTCATCTCCTTAATAAGAACTTTTGGAATCAATGTTATTAACTATGCAGACGACACTCAACTTGTCTTCACTTTTGAGGGCCATAATGTAGTGTCCAGGGAAAAGTTCTATAACTGTCTGCATCAAGTGGGAGTTTGGCTGAAATGGAACTCTCTACAGTTTAACGAAAGCAAAACTGAGGTTCTATGTTGCTCGGCAGGTAGATTCAATGTCCCCTTCCCGCAAATTTCTGGCCTGCCTCTTCCAATACACCTTTGGTAACCGCTAATACAGTACGTAACTTTGGAGTACTGATGGATAGTAATCTCGAATTGGACTCCCAGGTGAACAAAATGATTGGCACCTGTATGTCCCTTTTACGGGCCTTGCGCAAGATTCTTCCGTTTCTGCCCTCGGACGCTAGACCTCAGGTGGTCCAGAGCATAGTCTTGAGCAGAATCGACTATTGTAATGCTCTGCTCCTGGATGCTCCGGCCTCCTTATTTAAGAAATTTCAGCGAATAAAATCTATGGCTGCAAAACTTGCATTGAATCGGCCTTGGAGAGCATCTTCTTCCATGGCCCTCAGGGACCTCCCTTGGCTGCTGGTTGTACAGCAGATACAATTTAAGGCTCTTTGTATTGTACATAGGGTAGTGCAAGGGATTGGACCCAGAGTGCTCCAGAGAAAATGTACCTGGTACGTGCCCACCCGAGCCCTTCGCTCTTCCTCAGCATACTTGATCAGTGTCCCAAAAATCAAGAAAACACGTATGGGTGGCAGATCCTTTGCTTTTACTGCTTCTAGACTGTGGAATGCTCTCCCTTTAGAGCTTAGGCAACTTAATACTCTGTCCAGTTTTAGGAAGAGGCTGAAATCCAATCTGTTTCCGAGAGCCTAGATCTTGTCCTGTTTCCCCCTCTTTGCCCTTGCTGCTCGGTCAATCTAAGCGCCAGGATACTCTTTGGGTGACAGTTTAGCGCAATACAAAATTCCCTTACATTACATTACATCCCACTTGGGTTGACAAATGCAAAAACAACAATTGATGGACAGAATGCAGAACAATGTCATACATTCACCCCAGTACAGAGATCTGGGCCTAAATCCATAGTTTTTTTTGCTCACCACACTACCCCAGTTCAGACATGGCAATATGCAAATCAGCCTTGACCCTGTGCCTCATGGGAACAGTCCAGCCCAAACTGCCAAGCCATGTCTTCCCTGGACCAGAATCAAGCATCCTAGGACTGGTTTCTGGCTATCCGCCGTCATCAGCTATGATAGCTTGATTCCAGTGGCATGGAGAGCATGGAACTCACGTCTGAGCAAACCCATTACCCTCCTGTGAAGACTTTCTTGTAATTGCCTCTGGAGTTTCTTCAGGCTCTCCCAAGGACCCACTTTCTTACAGGTTCTGGAATCTGTTTGGAGATGAGCTCTTTCCGCTTCTCCACCAGATTTGTAGCCAATTCTTAGCTACTGCAGTAGTGCTGGATTGTTGGAAGAAGGCAATAGTTTCTCCCTTACTGAAAAAGGCCTCTCTGGACCTGCTAATTCTGAGCAACTATAGGCCTATCTCCTTGTTACCCTACCCGGTGAAAATACTGGAAAGATAGAGACTAAATCCTTTTCCAAACATGTGGAAGATAATCAGTTGTTGGGTGAAGTCCAATTTAGATTCCGCCCGCACATGGGACCGAAACAGCCCTGGTGGCAGTCCTCGACGTCCTATGAATGCGGGCCGACAGTGGTCAGACAGTTTTCTTGGTACTGTTGGACATGTCTGCCGCATTTGATACGGTCGACCACCAGATTCTGATTAGCAGATTGGAGGAAGGAGGTGTGGTGGGTAGGGCATGTGATTGGATAGCCTCGTACCTTTCTAATAGGCAACAGGCAGTGACTTTGTCCCCTTTTTCTTCTCAATACAGAGAAGTTAAACAAGGGGTACCTCAGGGCTCGGCTATCAGCCCCATTTTCTTCAATCTCTATCTTCGTCACCTCATCTCCTTAATAAGAACCTTTGGAATCAATGTTATTAACTATGCAGACGACACTCAACTTGTCTTCACTTTTGAGGGCCATAATGTAGTGTCCAGGGAAAAGTTCTATAACTGTCTGCATCAAGTGGGAGTTTGGCTGAAATGGAACTCTCTACAGTTTAACGAAAGCAAAACTGAGGTTCTATGTTGCTCGGCAGGTAGTATTCAAAGTCCCCTTCCCACAAATTTCTGACCTGCCTCCTCCAATACACCTTTGGTAACCGCTAATACAGTACGTAACTTTGGAGTATTGATGGATAGTAATCTCCAATTGGACTCCCAGGTGAACAAAATGGTTAGCACCTGTATGTCCCTTTTACGGGCCTTGCGCAAGATTCTTCCGTTTCTGCCCTCGGACGCTAGAGCTCAGGTGGTCCAGAGCATAGTCTTGAGCAGAATCGACTATTGTAATGCTCTGCTCCTGGATGCTCCGGCCTCCTTACTTAAGAAATTGCAGAGAATACAATCTATGGCTGCAAAACATGCATTGAATCGGCCTTGGAGAGCATCTTCTTCCATGGCCCTCAGGGACCTCCATTGGCTGCCGGTTGTACAGCAGATACAATTTAAGGAGCTTTGTATTATACATAGGGTAGTGCATGATGGAGGCGCTAGGGGGCGCAAAGCGGAATGGCTGGGTGAGACCGCAGCTCCGCCGGGCGGCCGACAACCTATTGCCCTACCATCGCCCCAAAGCCCACAAAACTGCAGTCAAAACGGTGTCCCAGGCGTATAAACCCACCAAGATCACAATGACTTGAAGATAGGGGACCGAGATTCAGCAACAGCGTGAGAAAACAACCAAAACGGCGCCGAGGTCTCGGGGCGTCCAAGATGGCGGCTGCTGCGCTCCTCTTCACATATCTAGCGCCGACAGCGAAGTGAGTAAACCACCTAAATTGAAGCGGACGGCGCTGCGAGCGGCTACGGGGGCTCAGATGAACTTTTGTGATAACGTGTGAATCTGACTAGCGGATGTGCCCACTCTGGCTGCATTGACGAGCGGCTCAATGATCGGGGCTCACGGTGGACAAGATGGCGGCGCCCAGCGACTGGAGCGGTGGCTCGACTGATGGACAAGTCACTGGGCCCGTGCACCGCTGTTAAGGTAACTCACATGAAAGTCCGGATCTCAGGCGCTTGGTGAGCTGGAGCGGCGTGTTGACACGCGATTGCCGGCAGACCACACAAAGACCCACGCATTACTGACGCTACCGCAAAGATCGCGTGGAGCTTGCACGTTGTCCCCGGTGCCGCTGCGGAGCTTCGGACATTGCACCGCGCCCTGCTGGGTTGGGGCGCGCGTGGTGTGCAGCCGGTGCTGCGGGTGATACTCTGCTGAAGGAAATCCTGTGCACACGTGCTCCTGGGCCCCACGCTCATTGCAACCGAGTTTCCATTGAACTCACTATCTTGGACCCGGAGCAAGCTCATCCGCTTAACGACATCTGCCAGGACGAGAGGATCCACTCGAGCGTACATAATCCGGGTGTCGGCCTTTGTTCCTACACTCACGTACCGTAAAGTGAACCAAAACGGCGGCATCCACCAGAAGGACAAGGTCCACACCCCGGGACACAACGCTGTCGACGCCGCCATCTTCGACAATGGTAAGGCCTGAAAAACAACAGCAGAAAATAACTAACCTGCAAGACATCGATGGTAAGCTGGACAATCTAACATGCAGGATGGATGGCATGGCGGCCAAACTGGAGAAGCATGGAGAAAGGTTGGAGACAGCCGAGACACAAATCTCAGCAGTTGAGGATGAGTCACATACCACCACTACCAAATGCACCAACATGGAGCGGGTCCTGGAGGTGATAAAAGCAAAGGAGGAGGAATTGGAAGCGCGCTCAAGACGCAACAATGTGCGCATTACGGGCCTACCGGAGTCAACCAACACTGGGCGCATGGAGCAATATGTAGTGAAATTGTGCAAGGACATCTTTGGAGATGACTTGTTATCGCAGATATTTGTAGTAGAGCGAGCGCACAGATCCCTTGCGCCCCTTTCGCCACCAGGAGCGTCGCCGCGCCCTATTGTGGAAAGGATCCTGAACTATCGGGACAGGGATACCATCTTGAGGCTCGAGCGAGAGAAAGGAACTATCACCCACCAAGGTAACACCCTGGAATTCTACCCGGACCACACAGTTGCTGTACAACAGGCTAGGAGGGAATTTACTGCGGTGAAATCCAAGCTCCGGGATCTGCACGTCAATTATTCCATGCTATACCCTGCCAGGCTGCGTGTGATGTGGGAAGGTAAGGCCGTGATACTAGCATCTCCTAAAGCTGCGCAGGAATTTGTGAAAAAAATAATGAAGCAGTACAAGTCCAATGCGCAAGACGATCAACAACTGGAGTCGGACTGAATACATCAATGACGTGATAAATACATCCCGTGTGAGTATGAAAAGCTTTGTCGCCCTAGAGGCGGTTATATATATGTTCCTGTTGGATGAGACACTGCCAGAATGGGCTGGCGCCCCACGTTAACCCACATCGCCTCAGTACCAGTACATATCCTGTCTGCTGCTGCTTATCAATTACTATGTTCATTGACACTCTTTTACATATTGGTTCATTAGGCAGTGAGATACATAGTCTGAATCAGGGCCGCAGTATGGGCACCGCTGAGGATGGACTGCTGCATATAGTGCTGAGATGATGGGGTTGTCTCAAGCTGTCCACCAATGGGATCGATATCCTCTGTGATGTACCCATAAGACTAGACATGCTCACAGCCACAGGGGTTAAAAAACAATGCCAGGAGATGCATGCTAATCTGACTGCAGTGCCTCATGAACACTATTGTTGTAGCTATAGCACTAAATTAACTGGTGGCAGGCCTCAAGCGATGGGCCATGAATCCGGCCTCTCAAACGTCTTTCCTCATGACCTGTATTAATATGATTGCCGGCACCGTGGCTGAGACACTGAACCTTAATGACAGTCAGTGGTGGGCGCAGCGGAGCATCATATAGGGTGCTGCAGAACTACCACATGGAGATAAATGTTAACCGCTAAATGCACGAACACCTATATGTCCTAGTCAGAACATTGATACTGCCAGCTATTCTAAGGTGTGAGTGACAGAATGTGCAGGTTGATATATGTGCTGGGGTACTGTGAGTCACAATTAGAGAAGCATGAGAGGTCGTCCTTCATGTACTCTGCAGTTGCTTTTCTGTACAGCCTACATTTGCTGTTGCTCACAGGCGATTTTGTGGTGTAATGATACGCTGTGATAACTATTCAAAGGTCATGATCATGCAAGTGCAGGGCGGGGCGGATCTGGGGCATACACTGATGACACGTTTGAGTTAACCAGCGTTATTAGAGTCGTCCACATCCATTAAGTTGGATGGTGTGTTGTGCCCCCAGCGGACCTCCACGAGGGTATTCCCCACACAAGTTTTGTACTAATGTTAATTGTGGTAAGACCCGAACTGTTCTCGGGACTAATAGGGGAGGGTGAAGGGCTTCGGCATGATTGGGTTGCTGGAGTGGGTGGGGGGGGGGGGGGGGGGGGGTGGGGGTTGAGGGTTTTGTTACTGTTCTGAGACCGAATCTTCTAGAATATGTCACTCCGCTGTGTGTAACGGAACAGATGGTCACTTGGTTGCATACAGTCACATATATGGACGTGCAAGCCGACCCTAGGCATGATTGTAAAGTGCTGCAAGTTTGGATACCCCTACCTCACAGATGACACAGAGGGTAGATGGCACGGGTAGTGCACACATAAATCTTCTCACATGGAATGTAAGAGGTCTAACGCAACCCAAGAAAATTCGACGGGTGTTCGCCTACCTAAACAGATGTAATATAGATATTGCATTCCTGCAGGAAACGCACGTTGCACCTAACACACATCAATCCATAGGCAAACGATGGGCTGAATCTATATACTCTGCCACATATTCCTCTTACTCCAGGGGGGTGATGACATTGATACGTAAAGGTATGAATTTCACAACACAGACGGTGACGCAAGACCCAAATGGCAGGTATGTTATTGCATCAGGCACCCTGCGTGGGCAAAGACTAACATTTCTCAATGTATATGGCCCAAATGTAGATGCACCCAAACTTTTTCAGGAACTGTGGGGTCACCTACAGCAGTTAACAGATACACACATCATATGCGGGGGCGACTGGAATGTGACATTGGAGGACGATAAAGACCGTTCCGCACAATCCCTTGAACCGCACAAACACGCTAGAGCTAAACTCCTACACATGCTGACGGATTTGTCATTAACGGACATATGGAGACACAAACACCCCAACTTACCGGGCACTACACATATCTCCGCCTGTCATAACAGTTGGTCGCGCCTGGACTACTGGTTAGGCACGGATAACATAATACTTTGGACACAGGCCTTGAGCGTCCTCCCCAGAACACTATCAGACCACAACCCCATACTGCTCAAACTCGCCATACCAACCTACACTCCACCTCCCTTTCAATGGAGATTAAACTCACGGGCCCTAACAGATATAATTTATGCTGACACCATTCACAGCGCTATCAAAGAATACTTTCAGATAAACGAACCCGTGGTTGATGATCCGTGTCTATTATGGGAAGCCTTTAAGGCCACGATACGTGGAGTGTGCATGAGCACTACCGTAGGCATACTTCGTGACATACGTCAACAAATTAAACACTGCGAAACACGAATGAGGGATTTGGAGAGGGCTTATGAGGATACACGTGATATCACTCTGCTGGGAGAACTACGACAGTTACACACGGAACATCAAACGTTGGTCGATGACGAAATAAAATATCTAGACAAAAAACACTCCGCTAGATCCTATGGGGAGAGTGGCAGGCCGGGTAGAGTACTGGCGGCCAAAATTTGCGAAGGTAGAAGTCATACAGCGATTCTGGGTATTAAATCTGGGGATGGCGCACTACAGACACAAGCCGCTGACATCCTACATTGCTTCATGGAATCTTATGGAGCATTATACAAATCACAACCAATTGCGTCGATAGATGATATTAACAGCTATTTCAGGGATGTGGCAATAGCGTGGCTCTCAGATAGTCAAAGGGAATATTTAGCGGCACCCATTACAGTAGAAGAAATCACAGGTGTGATTAAATCACTGCCAAATGGGAAAGCACCAGGCCCGGATGGGTACACAAACAAATTCTACAAACAATATGCAGATATACTAGCCCCTCATTTGGCCGGAATGTACGGAGCCGCATTTGATCAAGGTGAACTTCCCCCGACACTTAGGGAGGCAGTAATAATTGCCCTCTTAAAACCCTCTAAAGACCCAGCCCAATGCGATTCCTACAGGCCACTTTCGCTGATCAATGTTGACTCCAAAATACTGGCGAAAATTATGGCGGTGCAGCTAACACCATTAATGACCAATTTAGTACTACCTGACCAGGCGGGGTTTGTTCCTACTCGTTCCACGTCCCATAACACCAGGACACTGTTTGCCCTATCACACTATCTCCAGCCCAACACGAAGGCGGTGGCGGTGCTACTAGATGCCGCCAAGGCGTTTGATTCTATCGAGTGGGACTACCTGTTTGCCATTCTACACCGCATGGGATTCCCCAAAAGATTTGTTCAATGGGTATCCTTAATTTACACTAACCCGTGTTGTAGGGTCCGAGTGAATGGGTATTTATCCGACAGTTTTGCGATAGAATACGGTACTAGACAGGGATGCCCACTATCCCCACTTCTATTCGCCTTAGCACTAGAAACCTTGGCCTGCATAATCCGCCAGAATTACAAATCATCTGCCCTACAATTCCCTTCCAGGCCGCTACACATATCTCTGTACGCAGATGATATGGTGCTCTACGTTTGTGACCCCGCTGAGCATTTGAATCAGCTACTGAGAGAATATATTAAATTCGGTGGTCACTCCGGCTTAACAATAAATTGGTCAAAGTCCTACATTATCCCCCTCACGGACACGACAACTCCCCTGGACACAGAGTATCCATTAGAGTGGCAAACCGACCCGATACGGTACTTAGGGGTACTGTACCATAGAGACCCAGAGGTAGTGATCCGCTCGAATTACGGTTCTACGATCTCCAAACTGGAAGATAAAGTAAAACGCTGGATACAACTACCGTTGTCCTTGGCGGATCGTATCGCGATCGTAAAAATGAATATACTGCCTAAACTCTTGTACCTCTTTAACAACATCCCAATCGCCCCTCCCGGAGAAGTATTCCGTCGCATAAAGTCGCTAGTACTACAGCTCATATGGGCGGGCAAGCAAGCACGCACAGACCTCCAAACATTGACACTCCCCTGTGCCAGAGGAGGACTCGGGGTGCCAGATTTTAAACTATACTACTTATGCGCACAGGCTCAATACGCCGCCTATTGGTATCACTTGGTGCCATACCTCACTCACACAGTGATTGAAGAAGGTGGCGCGAAACCTGGCCCTCTATCAGCTATTTTATCACACAAAAGACAACCCCTACATGATCAAGACATCAACACGATAGACACCACAATTAGGGCGTGGCGCGACCTTGGACAACTGGCACATAAAACCCCTCTCTACGCACCGGATATGCCCTTACATGATCACTCTGCCCTGTCAGTCACGTGCGAAAAAGTGGGTATGTCGTTATTGCAACAGGTGGGCATTGAGCGGATGGGTGATCTGTTCAGTGATGGCAAATTTATGTATAATGCAGATTTAACATACATTCAAAACAAATCACAGATGTTTTGTTTCACACATTACAGGCTAAAGTGGGCCATGATGGAACTATATCCCACCTTTCCTAACGAGCCAGCAAGTCTGGACACACTACAGTTAATCATTACAACCCAAGATTTATCGCACCTAGTCTCACAGCTATATACCACTGCACAGGCGGAAATACCACACTCCACAGAGAGGGCTAAATCCAGGTGGGACGCGGTTTTGGAGGATGCATTAACAGAAAAGGAATGGCAACAAACATGCACACTAACACAAATTCTTACCCCTAATGGCAATCTTAGAATCATACATTATAAATTCCTTCACCAGGCGTACTACACTCCGGCACGCATGTGCAAATACGGCATGCAGGATGATGATAGGTGTAAAAGATGTGGTGCAGAGGGCGCTGATTTTGCACATTTGTCCTGGTGGTGCCCCAAGATCCGTGATTACTGGGGAGAAGTCATTGCTAAAATTTCTGCCATGATAGGGGTCAAGATAGACTGCACGATCCGTATTTGCTTGCTGGGCATTGTACCACAACTTAAATCGGCTAAGCGAAAGTTTTGTGCGGTTGCACTATTACTAGCCAAAAGACAAATTTCACAATGCTGGCACAGTACTAAGGTGCCAACCACATCCAGGTGGCTGCAAGACATGTCCAGCTGTAGGGAGAAACTCCTAACATATGAGGAGGAACTGCCGTTACGTTCCAGGCCAAGGGACTTCTGGTTATACCTCACAGCATATGTGCGCACACTGGAGGCTGATACGGACTAATGATGTTGGACTTCGCCTCTGAGTGTAAAGGATTGAATCACTGGAAATGGGTAACAGGTGATGTGTTCTGTTTAGATGTAATATATTACATTCGGAATTTTCCGGAATTGACTACTGTTATGTGATGGTCTCATTGTTTGGGTTATGAACTGTTAATCTTTGTGTATTATGGTACACCAACAAAATCTAAAAAACAAAACCTAACTTATATGCAATTCGCCGCCGGACAGTTAGTTGTCGGCCACAAGGCTGTGTAACATTACTCTTGCAATGTGTCATCTAAGCTACCGCAGCCGGCCCCCGGGTTGTAGGCTCCTGGCTGTGTAACCATCTTTTGTTGTGAATAAAGGTCTTACAAAAAAAACCCCAAAAAAAACATAGGGTAGTGCATGGTATTGGACCCAGAGTGCTCCAGAGAAAATGTACCTGGTACGTGCCCACCCGAGCCCTTCGCTCTTCCTCGGCATACTTGATCAGTGTCCCAAAAATCAAGAAAACACGTATGGGGGGCAGATCCTTTGCTTTTACTGCTTCTAGACTGTGGAATGCTCTCCCTTTAGAGCTTAGGCAACTTACTATCTGTCCAGTTTTAGGAAGAGGCTGAAGACCAATCTGTTTCCGAGAGCCTAGATCTTGTCCTGTTTCCCCCTCTTTGCCCTTGCTGCTCGGTCAATCTAAGCGCCAGGATAATCTTTGGGTGACAGTTTAGCGCTATACATAATTCCCTTACATTACATTACATCCCACTCCGGTGACAAATGCAAAAACAACAATTGATGGACCGAATGCAGAACAATGTCATACATTCACCCCAGTACAGAGATCTGGGCCTAAATCCATGTTTGGTTTGCTCACCACACAACCCCAGTTCAGTTATGGCCATATGCAAATCAGCCTTGACCCTGTGCCTCATGGAAACAATCCAGCCCGAACTGCCAAGCCATGTCTTTCCTGGACCGGAATCAAGCATCCTAGGACCGGTTTCTGGCTATCAGCCGTCTTCAGCCAGGATAGCTTGACTTCAGTGGTGTGGCGAGCATGAGACTCATGTCTGAGCATACCCATCCCACTCGGGGTGACAAATGCAAAAACAACAATTGATGGACAGAATGCAGAACAATGTCATACATTCACCCCAATGCAGAGATCTGGGCCTAAATCCATAGTTTTTCTTGCTCACCACACTACCCCAGTTCAGACATGGCAATATGCAAATCAGCCCTTACCTTGTGCCTCATGGGAACAGTCCAGCCCAAACTGCCAAGCCATGTCTTCCCTGGACCAGAATCAAGCATCCTAGTTTCTGGCTATCCGCCATCATCAGCCAGGATAGCTTGATTCCAGTGGCATGGAGAGCATGGGACTCACGTCTGAGCAAACCCATTACCCTCCTGTGAAGACTTTGTTGTAATTGCCTCTGGAGTTTCTTCAGGCTCTCCCAAGGACCCACTTCCTCACAGGTTCTGGAAGCTGTTTGAAGATGAGCTCTTTCAGTTTCTCCACCAGATTTGTAGCCAATCCCTAGCTACTGCAGTAGTGCTGGATTGTTGGAAGAAGGCAATAGTTTCTCCCTTACTGCAAAAGGCCTCTCTGGACCTGCTAATTCCGAGCAACTATAGGCCTATCTCCTTGTTACCCTACCCGGTGAAAATACTGGAAAGATAGTGACTAAATCCCTTTCCAAACATGTGGAAGATAATCAGTTGTTGGATGAAGTCCAATTTAGATTCCGCCCGCACATGGGACCGAAACAGCCCTGGTGGCAGTCCTCGACGTCCTATGAATGCGGGCCGACAGTGGTCAGACAGTATTCTTGGTACTGTTGGACATGTCTGCCGCATTTGATACGGTCGACCACCAGATTCTGAATAGAAGATTGGAGGAAGGAGGTGTGGTGGGTAGGGCATGTGATTGAATAGCCTCGTACCTTTCTAATAGGTAACAGGCAATGACTTTGTCCCCTTTTTCTTCTCAGTACAGAGAAGTTAAACAAGGGGTTCCTCAGGGCTCAGCTATCAGCCCCATTTTGTTCAATCTCTATCTTCGTCCCCTCATCTCCTTAATAAGAACCTTTGGAATCAATGTTATTAACTATGCAGACAACACTCAATCAATCAATCAATCATAGGCATTTGTAGAGCGCACTACTTACCCGGAGGGTCTCAAGGCGCTAGGGGGGGGGGGTGCTGCTACTGCTCGAACAGCCAGGTCTTGAGCTTCTTCCTGAAGGCGAGGTGGTCTTGGGTCAGGCGCAGGTCGGTCGGGAGGGAGTTCCAGGTCTTGGCGGCCAGGTAGGAGAAGGACCTTCCTCCTGTCGTCGCTCTTCGGATGCGGGGGACGGCGGCGAGGGCGTGACTGGCTGATCGGAGTTGTCGTTTGGGAGCGTAGTGGTTGATGCGGTTGTTGAGGTAGCTCGGGCCTTGGTCGTGAAGGGCTTTGTGAGCGTGGGTGAGGAGACGGAAGGTGATTCTCTTGTTGACCGGGAGCCAGTGCAGGTCTCTCAGGTGTTCGGAGATGTGGCTGTGTCGTGGGACGTTGAGGATGAGTCTGGCGGAGGCGTTCTGGATCCGTTGGAGTCTCTTCTGGAGCTTGGCGGTGGTTCCGGCGTAGAGGGCGTTGCCGTAGTCCAGTCGGCTGGGGACGAGGGCCTGGGTGACCGTCTTCCTGGTCTCGGTGGTTGATCCACCGGAAGATCTTCCGTAGCATGCGCAGGATGTTGAAGCACGACGAGGATACAGCGTTGACTTGCCTGGTCATGGAGAGGGAGGAGTCCAGGATGAAGCCCAGGTTGCGTGCGTGGTCTGTCGGTTTGGGTGCGGTGCCCAGGGTGGGGGGCCACCAGGAGTCGTCCCAGGCGGAGGGCGAGGATCCCAGGATGAGGACTTCCGTCTTGTCCGAGTTCAGCTTCAGGCGGCTGGTCGACATCCACTCGGCTACCTCTTTCATTCCTTCGTGAAGGTTGGCTCTGGCGGCGGCGGGGTCGTTGGTGAGGGAGAGGATCAGCTGGGTGTCGTCGGCGTAGGAGATGATGTTAAGGTTGTGTTGGCGTGCGATGGTCGCGAGGGGGCTCATGTAGACGTTGAAGAGGGTTGGGCTCAGCGAGGAACCTTGGGGTACGCCGCAGATGAGTTCGGTGGCCTCTGACTTGTACGGTGGTAGGCGGACTCTCTGTGTCCTTCCGCTGAGGAAGGAGACGATCCATTCCAGTGCCTTCTCCTGGATTCCGACGTTGCTGAGGCGCTGCACTAGGGTGCGGTGGCAGACGGTGTCGAAGGCCGCGGAGAGGTCTAGGAGGATGAGGGCCGCTGTTTCTCCGTTGTCCATCAGGGCTCGAATGTCATCGGTGGCAGCGATGAGGGCGGTCTCGGTGCTGTGGTTGGCCCGGAAGCCCGACTGCGAGGGGTCGAGGGATCCATTCGTCTCGAGGAAGGTGGTCAGCTGCTTGTTGACGGTCTTCTCGATGACTTTGGCCGGAAACGGGAGCAGCGAGATGGGACGGTAATTCTTGAGTTCGGTGGGGTCCGCTGTTGGTTTCTTGAGTAGAGGGCTGAGTTCGGCATGCTTCCAGCTCTCTGGGAAGGTGGCGGTGGTGAAGGAGGTGTTGATAATGTCCCGTAGGTGGGGTGCGATGACATCGTCGGCTTTGTTGAAGATGTGGTGAGGGCAAGGGTCGGTCGGAGATCCGGAGTGGATGGAGTTCATCATGCGGACGGTGTCTTCGGTGCTGATGTGGGTCCAGGCGCGTAGGGTGGTGGTGGGGGGCGTTGGTTCGGTCGTGTCAGTCGTGGCGTTCGTCGGTTGGGTGCTGAAGCTGTCGTGTATGTCCGCGATCTTGTTGTGGAAGTAGGAGGCGAGGGAGTTGCAGAGTTCTTGCGAAGGGGTGATGTCGTTGTTTCCGGCGTTGGGGTTGGAGAGCTCTTTCACGATGTTGAAGAGTTCCTTGCTGTTGTGTGCGTTGTTGTCCAGCCGGTCCTTGAAGGCAGTTTTCTTGGTGGCGCAGAGCAGCTGGTGGTGTTTCCGGGTGGCAAGCTTGAGGGTGGTCATGTTGTCCGGTGTTGGTTCTCTTCTCCAGGCTTTCTCAAGGACTCGGCAGTTCTTCTTGGAGCTCTTGAGTTCGTCGGTGAACCATGGGGCCTTCTTGCTGCCGGGTCTGCTGGGCGGGGTCCTCAGTGGGGCGAGTTCGTCCGCGCAGTTGCTGATCCACTTCCACCACTCAACTTGTCTTCACTTTTGAGGGCAGCAGGCAGTGACTTTGTCCCCTTTTTCTTCTCAATACAGAGAGGTTAAACAAGGGGTTCCTCAGGGCTCGGCTATCGGCCCCATTTTATTCAATCTCTATCTTCGTCCCCTCATCTCCTTAATAAGAACCTTTGGAATCAATGTTATTAACTATGCTGACGACACTCAACTTGTCTTCACTTTTGAGGGCCATAATGTAGTGTCCAGGGAAAAGTTCTATAACTGTCTGCATCAAGTGGGAGTTTGGCTGAAATGGAACTCTCTACATTTTAACGAAAGCAAAACTGAGGTACTATGTTGCTCGGCAGGTAGTATTCAAAGTCCCCTTCCCACAAATTTCTGGCCTGCCTCCTCCAATACACCTTTGGTAACGGCTAATACAGTACGCAACTTTGGAGTACTGATGGATAGTAATCCCCAATTGGACTCCCAGGTGAACAAAATGGTTGGCACCTGTATGTCCCTTTTACGGGCCTTGCACAAGATTCTTCCGTTTCTGCCCTCGGGCGCTAGAGCTCAGGTGGTCCAGAGCATAGTCTTGAGCAGAATCGACTATTGTAATGCTCTGCTCCTGGATGCTCAGGCCTCCTTACTTAAGAAATTGCAGAGAATACAATCTATGGCTGCAAAACTTGCATTGAATCGGCCTTGGAGAGAATCTTCTTCCATGGCCCTCAGGGACCTCCATTGGCTGCTGGTTGTACAGCAGATACAATTTAAGGCTCTTTGTATTGTACATAGGGTAGTGCATGGGATTGGACCGGGAGTGCTCCAGAGAAAATTTACCTGGTACGTGCCCACCCGAGCCCTTCGCTCTTCCTCAGCATACTTGATCAGTGTCCCAAAAATCAAGAAAACACGTATGGGTGGCAGATCCTTTGCTTTTACTGCTTCTAGACTGTGGAATGCTCTCCCTTTAGAGCTTAGGCAACTTAATACTCTGTCCAGTTTTAGGAAGAGGCTGAAAACCAATCTGTTTCCGAGAGCCTAGATCTTGTCCTGTTTCTCCTTCGTTGCCCCTGCTGCTCGGTCAATCTAAGCGCCAGGATACTCTTTGGGTGACAGTTTAGCACTATACACAATTCCCTTACATTACATTACATTACATCCCACTCGGGGTGACAAATACAAAAACAACAATTGATTGACAGAATGCAGAACAATGTCATACATTCACCCTAGTACAGAGATCTGGGCCTAAATCCATTGTTTTTTTGCTCACCACACAACCCCAGTTCAGTTATGGCCATATGCAAATCAGCCTTGACCCTGTGCTTCATGGGAACAGTCCAGCCCGAACTGCCAAGCCATGTCTTTCCTGGACCGGAATCAAGCATCCAAGGACCGGTTTCTGGCTATCAGCCGTCTTCAGCCAGGATAGCTTGACTCCAGTGGTGTGGAGAGCATGGGACTCATGTCTGAGCATACCCATTCCACTTGGGGTGACAAATGCAAAAACAACAATTGATGGACAGAATGCAGAACAATGTCATACATTCACCCCAGTACAGAGATCTGGGCCTAAATCCATCGTTTTTTTGCTCACCACACCACCCCAGTTCAGACATGGCCATATGACCCTTTGCCTCATGGGAACAGTCCAGCCCGAGCCCTAAATGCAGCACATCAGTGGTGGCGCACAGGTGGGCAGATGAGTCGTAACTCTTCTGGTGCATCCCTGCTGATTAGCAGAGATGCGCCAGAAGTAGTAAATCTGCCCCCGAGAGCCTCTAGCTCACTCACATGCCATGCAGATGTTATGGCAACTAGGAACACTGTCTTCAGTGTGAGGAGCCACAAGAAACAGCTGTGAAGTGGCTTAAATGGAATGCACATCAGAAAAGTGAAGACCAAGGTAGGGTCCCATTGTGGCATGATGAAAGGAGAGGGAGGAAACAAATGTGGTAACCCTTTAAAAAATCGCATGACAACTGGATACTTATACAATGAGGGCTGACACTGCAACTACAAAACAGCAGAGAGAGAGATGAAAGATACCCTTTAACTGTGCCCACAGCCAGCTCTTGCTAAGCTAGGGAAGAAACAAACAAAACATCTGAAAACTTGGCCTGGAGTGGGACCATCTGCCCAGTTCTACACCCAGCCACAAATGTGTCCCAACAACAGGTGTATCCAATTTTTGTCGAGGGATTCCTGGCTGTCAAAATAACAACAGCCAAGTGTGGAGGAAAGTCAAAGGAGTTCACCTGTTGCAGCTTAATCTCAAAGCATGTAGGTATAGGTTTCCACGTCCTGTCTGATGGCTGGGGAATATACAAAAGGTGAGGAATCTGCAGCTAGTCGTCTCTGTCAGAAACTAATTTTTTGATAATACACTTGAACATTGGGCATCCTGTCAAGTACAAAATTATTGATTTTCCATTTGATTGTCTCTTTGATTGGGACAGTCCTTTCAGATTACATATTCTCTTGACTCCACCAGACGACTTTTTAAAACCCTCCATCTCTCAAACTTTAACTTTCAGGCATTTTATATTGCCTTCTGCATTTTTAAACCACCATTTCCAAATACTAAACACAATGTAATGCATGGTCTAGAATCTTATTAAATATTGTACTCTTGCTAATGTTGATTGCTATATTCGTTTTCGGTCTGTCTTGAGTATATTTAAGCATACATATTGATATAAACAACTTGTAATGCCAGTCTTCACCTAATGCTGTTAATCATTTCCCAAAACTAATCGACCAACTAGCCTCATCAGGAAATCGTTATAAATCACGTCTTTCATTGTTTCACTTCTGATTATACTTTGCAGAGTAATGGGAGTTTGAGGTAATGATAATCGAACTTGGCACGAGCAATTGTGAAAGGAAAAGTATAAAACTCAGATACTAAATGCAACAACAAAAGTGTTAAGGCATTTCATACATGGGTTACTTCAAACTCAGACACTAATGAAAACGTATTATTTCAATTGGAAAATAAATCGTCTTCTCAAAAGGCATTTTCTTGATTTGTTATATTTTTTGCCTTTCTCCAGCGCCTTCATCAAAGGTGGACCTTTGGAGAGCTATTGATTCTGGTCCTCCGTATGGAAATCGGTCAGTGCGGCTCATGTGGAAGGTATCAAATTTCGTTTTATGAACTATTATGTAATTAACGGGTGGGAAGAGAAAGGCAAATAACCTGATTTACAAGAGGATTAACTACTTTTGGTAGGTTGTACTAAGTTTTATTGAACCACCACATTTTGAATTGTATGGTGCATGTTATTGTATCTTGGCTGCTCATGCTTCAAATGTGTCAAGACTTTGTCACCTGTGCTTGCATACAGGCGCGGCCGGCATGGCTCACATTTAGGGGGGCGGGAGCTTGGCGGGGGGGACGGGCAAGCGGTCATGCATAGTAGCAAGAAAAAGACTAACACCAATGTATTTGAGACGGATACGTCATTCTGTTGAGGCAACAGCAACCTAAGTGTGGTTGTAATCCCATGAGAGAGACTTGGGAGGTTCATGCGCACTAGTGAATGAAACTGAGTAACGAGCACTCTGTACGGTTCCCAACAGCTTAACTCAAAATCCTTGTAGACCTCAGGGGACTTCTGCAGAGACTGGAAGCAAAGAGCGGGAAACTGAAGCTGCAATAAAGCAAAATATCGTGAAAAGAAAGGGGGATGTTTAAATAATAAACGCAGGGTGTGAGGGATGGGCGAGTGGGTTTAAAATATTTTAAAAAATTAAATAAAACTTACTGTTAGAAATAGGGATTTCTGGTTGGCTAAGGCTTGCGCCAAAGCCAGGCAGAAACCACCACTCTAGTCAGGGCAAGGAAGTCACCCGCCAAAGATTACCCCTGCTCACCCCTTTGGTAGCTTGGCACGAGCAGTCAGGCTTATCCCGGAGTGAGGAGTAAAGCGTTTGCGCGCTCACCCAGCAACAACACCCAAGGCCCACCACAAACGAAACTCCACACAAGGTTATATATAAAAATAGCCTTTATATTATGCCAAACACATTAGATAATAAACACACAATTTACACTGTGCCACTGGCACGGGCAGAATTTACAGGGGATTATGTACACGGGGCAAGGCCACATGGACCACTGTCAGGAATAAGCACTTTTAGATTAGCACTTGGTAGAATTAGCACTTTGTAGGAATAACGCTTAGCACATAGCACATATAATAACTGTAGCACAAAATAGCAAATATAGCACACCACCAGTAACCACTGGTAAAAGGTAAGTACCCACTACGCAATCCTAAACACCTTAGGCAAATATCACGCAGGGAACCATGAACTCACTAGTATAACCTATATTAGGAAAAACAATCTCCTAAGCATAAACACACATGTAGAGGTATAGGCATAAGCATTGCATGAATGTAGAATTCACATTAGGTAAGTATCAAATCTGTGCAAAAATCACATCACTGACCCCGAGCCAACCTGGCCTCTCAGGGACTTACAGGCCCAATGTCCAGAATGTCTGGGCTGGCTGCGCAGACAGCCAAAGAAGATTCGTAAGGGCCTAAACGAAGCAGCTGCTGGGCAGCTGTGGACTGAGCCTGGAACCAGCGTGCCTCCTGGCTCTCCTGTGGGGCTCTCAAAATACAATAGGACCTCAATACAACGTGGGAGCCTCGTGGGCTCGAGGAATAATCACCTGCACCCTCAGGAGCCTCGTGGGCTCTAAACAACAAACTGCCCCCATCGTTGGAGCCACGCACAGGCTCTAAAATAAAATATGCCCCCGTTCACGTTGGAGCCACAGGGCTCTGAAATAAATATGCCCTCTTTGAGCCTTGAGGGCTCTGACAAATGCTGCCAAACTGGGGGGAGCGGCCCGCTGTCAACCGGGGCCGCTCTACCCTCTGAAATACCCCCAAAGAAGTGGGAGCCACAGGGCTCTAAACAAAATGTCCCCGACGTTGGAGTCCCGCTCGGGGGACTCAAAATCAGCCAATGCCCCCTTCGTTGGAGTCCTGCTCGGGGGACTCGAAATCAGCAAATGCACCCTTTGAGCCTTGTGGGAGCGGCCCACTATCCAGTGGGGGCCGCTCAGGGGACAAGCAAGACCCATCTCCCGATGCCCTCTCCTTACTGGGCTCTTCCGGGTGGACACAGCGCTCTCCGCAGGTGGCGGCCGGGGGACTCCCTCCCTACTGGAGTCCTGCTCGCCGGTTGGCCGCATGCACGAGAGCTCCCGATCAGGGCACTCCTCGGCGGCACAACACGGGGTAGGCACCCTTTGTGGATTAGTCATTAAAACTCGGCGATTTGCAGCAGGCAAGGAGGGGTAGGCTTCCGAAGCCGAAATTGGTGGCTGCAAAAAGGGGGGTCAAGTCGCAGGGTGGGCACCTGCGTAACAGAAATAACGTGATGCGGGCAATGAGGGGTAGGCCCCCTCTGGAAAGCACCAATACCGAGCGGGGTAGGCACCCGCCTCAATAATACACCAAATAAAGACGCAGGGTGGGCACCTGCACCAAAAATTAAGCAAGGGGGGATCCCTCTTTCTCCCCCAGCAGCCCGATGCTGCAGAGAGCCTCCTAGGGCAAATCAAGTGCTCCCAGGTGCTGCATTGAAAAATAAAGCGCTCCCATGGACTACAGGAAACAAAGTTGAGGAAAGTCTTGTAGAAGGTGGGGGGGGAAAGGCTGGGCCTAGGGGCCAGCTCACAGGGCCCTCCAGGCAGGGAGGCAGTCCCCAGTGGCGGTCCTCCTGGCGTCCAGCAGCAGGCCCCCCTCAAGATAGGATCAGGAAGAACATTTTGCAAGGGGTCACAGCCCCTTTTTATACACATTAATCCTTTGTCTAGGCTGCAGAGTTAAGGGAAAAACCAGATGCAACTGGTTTTGGAGCACTCTGTTGTGCTCAGCCCTGTCCCCATTCACAGGACAGGCTAGGGTCATTAGTCGCACCACAGGGGGGCGGAGCCAGCATTGTGTAGGGAAAGCCCAGCCCTATTCAAGTCCCAGGTGCACTCCTCCCACCCATCTGGCTGTCAGTCTCTCTATTCACCACCGGGGCAGAACCATTCTGACTCCTGGAGCCAGGCTCACCAGCCAGCTCCAGCCAATCACAAGCCAGTCAGTCATTTCACCTTTATTACACAGACATGCCAACTTCTAGAAGTGGCACTTCCACACTAGACACATTAACGCCGCACACATCATCGCACAGCATTTAATCACACGAGTCCGCACATACCAAACTCGCCCCTGCACTCCCCACGCATCAGGAACTACCATGGACACTCACATCCCCCATGTATTCCTATGGGAGGGCAGGCCAAACTCACAACATGCACTCAGAGTGCGCACGCACTTTACACTGGGACACAGTGAAAATGCGCAGAAGCCAAAAATAACTAACACCAGGTCACAATTAAAAGCAAAAAGTTTAGGGGTGAACCTGCCAGAAGGGCCAAGTCCAACACTTACCTTCCCGGGTCCCGTGTTTTCTAAGCCTCAGCTCTGGCTCCTGCTTTCCCGCCTCTGCAGGAACAGGAAACAGGCAGCCTCCTCACCTCCCAAAAGCCAATCCCTACACTACAATGGCAGTGTTGTGATTGGTTGGGGCGCCGACCGACCATCTATGGGGAGGCTATATTCTCCATTTAGGCTGCATGCAGCCTACATGGAGAAAAGGGAGAGTGCGCATGACTCTTTGGCCGACCAAATAGTCAGGGCCCGCAGCAATGGGCTAGCAACTCCACCCCTGCCCTCGAGCAGACCCCCCCACCAGCCCACCTCCAACCAAACCCTTCTGCTTTCTCGCAGTGCGAGAAGCAGAAACATAAAATGATATTATAAATACTATTTTATGTTTCTGCTTCTCGCACTGCCAGAATGCAGTGGGGTGACACTCCTCCGCCCACATGGAGGAGCTGCCCCTGCTTGCATATGTGTCCACTGCTACCCACTCATTAAAGGCTTTGAACATTAGTATTTCTTTGAATGGTAGAACCTGTCCTGATTGAAAAGTATTTAATGCCTAGAGTATTTAATGAAATCATGATTCCTACTTCTATTCTCCTCTTTGTGTGCTTACTCCTGAAATATGTAGAAATAACCAGACAGATCCTTACCTTGTTTCAATCGTTGACTAGACATTTTCCTTTTATTTTTTCTTTTGGCCTCTCCTCATCTTGTCTCCCAAAAGATGAAATTGGACATTGCCTTCTTGTTGGTTTCACACTCAAACCAATAGACCTCAATGCCATTATTATTTATGGATGTAATGGGATGAGAAAGAGAAAACTCACTGTAATGATGATTGCTGATAAAGGGCATAGACAAAACTCCTTCAGTCCTCATTACCTTGCTTTTTTGAGTTTAGAAATGCTTTATTAAGAGGGAGTAAGGAACAAAAAGCATTTACAACTAATGAAAATAATCATCCTTAAGTCAATCCAAGCAAATATTGAAAAATAAAGTAATATGGATAATACACCAGTCTCTTAAATACAAGGAAGAAAACCAACGCATAGAAACCATTTGACGTAAACATAGCATATACTAATACATGATGAACCTAAGAACTTGAATTGAAATATATAAAATGCATTTTAATCATTTTTATGAGGAGAGAAAGAAGAAAGCAATAAGGAAAGAAAGGAAAAGGAAGAAGGAAGGAGAAGAAAAGGGGGAAGAAGAGAAAGAGGAAAGAAAAATATAATGCTAAATTTAATCATGTAGCAAACAGTTAACAACTATGCAGTATTAAAAATAAATATGTCATAAACATTATAATCTTAAAGGGGGGTCATAGTTAACCTTAGATGTTGATCAAGCTGATTGCCTAGATAGGAATGAGGTAAGGGGTGACCATAATAAATATTTTTTGTTCATTAAAGGGAGAGAAGTAGCATGAGCTTCATCCGATCTATGGTGATGACATAACAGATTCCACCATCCGATGTAAGTAATTTTAATAGTATCCTTCCAATTTGTTGGAAATATTTGTAAAGCCAGAGCAATCGACAAGTCAGTGAATTTCCCAACCATACATTGGGAACTCCAAAGGGGAGAGGAGCCCCCCAGAAAAATGTGCAGGATATCAAAAGAACTGCTTGAAGATAAAATGTTGTTAATCTTATCTCATATACGTAGCCAAAGCTTATTAACTAAAGGGAATTCAAAAACATATGGAGGAGATCACTATTGTCATGAGCAAGACCAACATTTTGTGGTAGTAGAAACTTTGAATTTATATAGACTATTAGGGGTAACATATATGTAAATTGATACTTGTATAGCGCACTACTCACCCGCAAGGGTCTCAAGGCGCTTATATGTATACCGCTGTGGAACCCATCCTGGCTTTCCCTGTGAGGCGTTCACTCCTGGGCACCCCCAAGGTGGAGGCCAGGCATCCTTAGCGTTGTGGGGGCCGTTGTGGAGATTAAGCAAGCTATTGCCCAGAGTTGCAGAGTGGGACTCCATGATTGGAATAGGCACCGAGGCGAGAATTATCAGGTCCGTGGAATTTTGAGCCCAAGACTCGCCGAGGCGGGGAATTGAACCCTGGTCCCAGGCCAGACCTCTGCATCAGGGTCTGCCGCTCTAACCATTGAGCCACACTTCTCCACTCCATATCATCTGTTATAGAAATAATATAATGTTTGTGTTGTACTTGCTGAACGAGAAGAGGTATGGATCTTGGCCCATGCTGATCTCCAAGTATGAGCCGAAAACTCATGCTGAAGATCTTTTTCCCACATCAGCTCTGTTTTTGATTTTGAATTAGACTTAGAGGAACCAATCAATAATTTATATATACCAGAGTCCTTCATTTGTGAAGAAAAATCTTGCGGGAAGAAGGAGGCTATGTGCTTGAAGCAATATCAGGCTGTTGTGAAATATAAAGGATAAGAAGAGGTGTAAGGCGCTGATAATGGGAGGCATAATAAGTAGATATTTTGTATTTTTCTTGAATACCCAAGAAGTCCAGCAGAGAACCATTGTAGAGTAGGTGACCTATGACTATAATTCCCGTATCCATCCATTCCTTCCATAAAAGAACTCTATTATTTAATTGTATGTGTTTATTGTACCAAATTGGAGTTTGTGAAATACTTTCAGAGCAGGAATTGGAGGAGATAATTCAGGGTTTTCCAATAGCTATAGAATGAGTAAGTATTGGAGAAAGAAATACCTTTGGGAGTTGAGTGATGTGAACCATCTCCACGAAAGCAAAGAATGTAAATTGTGTAAGTTCTCGTTGCCCCCAAACTGTAGATGAATCTGCATGGGTTTCCGAAAGTGAAGTCCAAATATGCTTCAGTGTGAAGGCCGAATGATATAATTTAAAGTTGCGAAAGTTAACCCCACCCGTATTTTTGGGTTGTTAAAGGCGGGCTAAGGAGATTCGAGGTTTGAGTTTGTTCCCTAAAAATTGAGTCAAAGAACGATTAATAGTTTTGTAAAAGGTATGTGAAAGAGAAACTGGAAGCATTGACAAATAAAAATTTAAGATTAGTAGCAACCTCAATTTAATTGTGGCTAGCCTACCCTACCAGAACAGAAATAAAGGGGAACAACTCTCTATCAGGGTAGTGATTTTTGTCATAATCTCGTTAAGGTTATTTTAATAATTTCTTTAATAATATTGGAGTAGAGGATGCCTAGACATTTAATACTTTTTGAATTCCACATGAACCCAGAGTCTTTAAAAATATCTGGATGGCAATATTTATTTAGTGGCTTGACATCTGATTTATCTATATTAAGTTTGTATCCCGAAACTGCACAATATGTATTTACTAGTGAAACAAATTCCAGTAAAGCTGTATCAGGATTGGATAGATATAGCAAAATGTCATCAGCATATTCTGTATATTTTGTATCCAAACTTTTAAATTGAAAACCTGAAAAGGCTGGAGATCGGTGAACTGTTTCTAAGAAGGGTTCTAATGATAAAATGAATAAAAGTGGACATAAAGGGCAGCCCTGTCTAGTCCCTCTATGAAGAGGAAAATCGTGGGATTGTTTATCATTGACCCAAATAGTGGTAGAGAGTTCGGAATACAATAACTGAAAATATTGGAGAAAATGAGGACTAAAACCATGCCATTTCAATGCACAAAACATAAATTCCCAATTCGCCCAAACGAAAGCCTTCAAAGTATCTAGAGTTATAGTAGCTAAGGGAGAATTACATTTAGAGGCTAAGTGAATGATGTTAAGCAAGGTTCTAGAATTGTCTGAAATAGATTTTCCCTTCACAAATCCTGATTTATGAATATCGACAAAATCAGGAATAACAGAGTTAATACGGAGTGCCAGCAATTTAGCAAATATCTTACAATCCGTAATAATCAAAGAAATAGGCCTATAATTGCTGCATTGAGAAAGATCTTTATCTTTCTTAGGGAGTAAGCAGAGCATAGCCTGGGAGAACGAACCTTGTGCCCGTCCTGTGGTCAAGAAATGAGCAATAAGATGTGATAACTTAGGAATTAAAAGATGTCTGAAATGTAAATAAAAGCGTACAGTAAGCCATCAGGCCCGGGAGTTTTATCTTTTGGAAGTTGATTGATGGCATTTAAAAAATGTTGTTCTGACAGTGGTGAGTCAAGAGAAGACAGTTGTACACTACTATCAGGAGATTTAGGGATTTCTTGAAAAAAACATCTAATTGTTCATTTGAAGGAGATGATTCTTGGGTATATAGTTTTGTGTAGTATTAATATTTTGGAGTCACTAATATAACTGACAACGGTTGAGTCTGTTATAGCAACAATCTTAGATTTCTGCTTTCTTATTTTAAAGTAATTAGCCAAAGTTTTGCCAGTCTTGTTCCGACCACCTTACATTTTTGCATTAAAATGAAGTAGACTACCACAGCCATTGTCCCAGGATTGTTTGTTGTATAGCAGTTTGGTCTTAGTAAGTTTAACTAACGTATCATTGCAATTAAAGGAGAAATATTCATGTTCTAAAACTTTAATCTGATCTAAAAGTTGAACCTAGGAACCCTCCTCTTCTTTTTTGCTCCAAAATCTAATATAAAAGCCCTTAGGGTTGTTTTAAAGGCATCCCAAATAAAGTTAATGTGTGTGTCTGAGGTAAGATTATTCATAAACAATTCTTATAGAAATATTGTAAATTGTTCTGTAAATTGTTGATCTAGTGGAGAGTGTTGTTAAATCTCCATCTGTGAGTTGGAGGAATGAAGTTGGGATACTCCAGGTGTACAATGGCGGGAGCATGATCCAAGATGAGAATGGAACCTATCTCAGCATGTGTTAGAAATTGAAGGGTATGCTGGATAAAAACATGTAATCTATTCTAGAGTGAGAATTATGAACAGGAGAAAAGAAAGTGAATTCTAGGACATCGGGGTGTGATGCCCTCCAAACATCAGCTTACCCTCTAGTATATGGTTCTCTGAAAGGCTCTGTGCATTTTGGAAGGAATAAATCTTGTCTGAGATCTAAGATCCAGAAATGGGTCCATGAGTTGATTACAGTCTCCCCCACTATGAGATTCTCTGATGCATGGGAAGATAACAGAGAGGAAAAGTCATTCCTGAATAACAAATCTACTCCATTTGGACCGTAGACGTTACAAATAAAAAATTGTGTGTTATTTATCTTAATATCTAACAAAAGCCATCTTCCAGCATCATCTTTAAATACATTCAATAGCTGAATACTTAACGATTTATGAAACAATATAAGAACACCATTTTCTGTTATTTACAGCAGTGGAACTAAAAACACTCCCAACCCATTGTCTTCATATGGAAGCTATGTCTTGTTCTTTATGGTGAGTCTCTTGTAATAAAGCAATTTGGCAGTTTAATTTTGATAAATGAGACAATACCCTTTGCTTTTTAACCGGGTTACGAAGACATTTAACATTTCATGACACAATACGTAAATTACTCATGGAGAAGAACCTAAGGAATAGTTAGAGAACAAACAGTGGAAAGACTTACAGTAAAGATGAGATTTATCCATTCAAGAGAAGTCCGGTGGAAAAAGTTGGAAGAAGACAAGAAAAAAAGTTACATAAAGAAAGTTCGCTACATAGTAGAAAAAAGAGGAAAGGGAAAGTTAAAGAGAGAAACAAGAGGAAATGAGATGAAGAGGAGAAGGGAATTAGGGAAGAACAAGGTCTCCCCTGATGTAAATAGAAAAGAGAGATTACAGAAAGCAATTGGACTTTAGTCATAAGAATGAAGACCAAAAAAGACATTAATGTTGAGGGGGCGGAAACGAGAAGAAAAACGAAACAGACGCCGCTGAAAAGATCGAGACACCGAGATTAAATGATCAAAGTATCAACAAGTGTGAAGGGAATACTATAAAACAAAAAGAACATAACAATCACAGTGCTAATGGAACTTACCAAACAGCAAGGGGACTGCATAGCTGAACAAGACGTAGACATTAGGACTAGGAGACGATATGAATGAAGATACATACATCAAAACAAGAGAGAGCCAGGGACCTGTAAAAAAGAAAAAAACAAATTGCCACATTTTAGGAGTTACTGAGTTACATTTCTTCTCCCTTGTGCATATGTATGAATTTCTTTAGCTCTATGGGGTCTGTAAAAGTGACAGTCCTATCCTTGTAAGTGACCTTGAAAAAGCAAGGATGTATAGGTCTGGAACGAGCTTTCATGGATCGCAGCGTAGGTCTGAGGTGTAAAAATTCCTTCCAGCGGTGAGCTGTATCACTGGAGACATCCTGACTGAAGAAAATCTTCTGAACAGAGCACAGCATTTGTTTGCATTGTTTAGCCGCTGTGAGTATCATCATTAGATCCAAATATTGAAGAAAATAGGCAATGATCCCTCATGGTCTATGTGAGGTTGACGCACCAAGGGGGCCAATCCTGTGTGCTCTTTGGATATTGCGATCTGCAAGAGTCAGTAGACCAACTATTTTTGGTATATGGATCTTTGAGAAGTTGATCATGTCGAAGCCTTCAGAACCTTCTGGTATGCCATATATGCGTAGATTATTGCTCCTGTTTCGGTTCTTCCGGTCCTCTGTTAGTTTCTTTAGCTGAGATACTTCTTTTGATAGGTTATCATCCTGAACGTCGCTAACCTTCTGTTTAACCTCTAAGTCTAGATTCCGGATTTTTTTTTTATTCAGTGTTTTATATAGTGCGGACATGACCCAATAGGGTATCAGAGCGATTCACAGTTACTTAGTCTTAATCTTAGTACAGCAAGTTTGTCACGAGCATAAGCAAATAAAGAGCGTACAAAACTTTGGGAGAAACAATTGTGCTTACAAGCTCATATGTATATATACATTGATTTTAGCTAGAAACATTTGTGCTTTGAAGATGATCATTTCTCTTCAATTCTCTGAAGCGTTGCATTGTTATCCATCATAAAAGGTTTTCTGGTTTTCAACTCATCCATGATGTCTTCCAGAGTCAAAGGCAAAACTGATTTGTTCGGAGAAGAGGGATCCTTTTTAGCTTTTTTTTTTGGATTACCTCCAGGGTCTTTGCGACTATTAGCAGTGGGGTTGCTGGTAGACTGAGATTTAGTTGACTCCACCACCTCCATATTTTTATTGAGCGGAATCCTTCAGTAACCACGAAGACAAGTTAGAAACAGTACAACCTAAGTGAAGAGGACCAGTAAAACAGGCCAATTGAAAGATAAACAAAAAAGATGTATGAAATGTCTCTTTCAATTATGACAATTAAAAAATGCCAGTATGCTTCTGTAAGGTCAACACTTTATGTACTTATAAGAGCTACGCTGCCCTTTTAGTTTGTCCATAAAATATTATAAACATGGGAAAGTCTATAAACAGAGTCTCTTTATTTTTCCCGCAAATATTGCCATATGGAAGAAGAAAAGCAGTGAGCGCATAAACCTCTGAGGAAAAACAAGCCGAGAAGCTCTCAAAATGGCAGCTGCTAAACGAAGCGTGCCGGGAGCAGCAAGAGAAAAGCTAGTAAAAAGAAAAATAGACCAATTCAAGGTCTATAAACCTACGCTGCCGCTCCAGGGGGGCTCTGATGCCATCCGCTGGATCGACATTCCTGCACAGTGCCGGTAAACTATCCTCCGAAGAGAAAAAGATCCTCAGTGTGATGGAGGAAAACTATCGAGCGGCCATCTTGCATCGCTGCCGACGCGCGCCTCCCCTCATTACCTTGCTTAATTCAGAAAATATACCGAAAGAAGGTTCTCGTTTTCAAATTCAATCTAACTGCCCGAGAAGATTCTCAAAAGGGAACCAACAAACACAAGGTCATAATTCTCCAATTGGGGCACATTAGAGGCACTAGGAACTGATGTTTTTTAGATCAATTGAAACACCCCCCTAACTTGCCACTACCACACCTGCATTACATGCACTTCTTCTTTTGAGAGGTCATCATGATACTGATGCCCCAATCACTCAAATTTTAAACTGAGCGCCTGGTGCATCTCATTGAGGTCACATTGGCCCTTGGGCATTCCACAATAGCTAGACTTGTATCTTCTGTCATACTGAATCTCTGGCTACTTAGTAAAGGAGGGGAAAACAAGAGTTTGGTATCCACACTACCATGATCACGATAGCCTTTAGCATCTGCTTGCTGGTCTTTGATCACTATTTTCAGGATTAGCAGAAAGGCTTCCAAGGCATACAAAAGACCGTTCAGAAGAATAAGGCATTTATCTCATACTAATGGATCAGGACACTAAACAGAGTAAAGAATAACTCTCTTCTCACTGTACACAAACAGGTCCAGTATCTGATGTCTGGAACATATACCCTATTTGACCAGCATGTTTCCCTGGAAAGTATAAAGGCTTGTATTGTGGGAAACACCCAAAAGACCTGGTTAGCCACTTTATTATCCTGTTAATGGCAGTCTGTGTTGAGACTAGGGTGACTTCCACAAACTACATAATCTAGTACTGTCATGGGCCATGTACAGTGCTTCCTATCTAGACCAGCACTGTTAGATAAACTATTTAACTAAGTTTTAAGTTGTCTCTATTGCTATCAGTACACTACAAATTGCACATTGACCGTACACCTTTTGACAGTGGTTAACTTAATCAAGAACATCATGGAATGCCATGGATATTCTGCATAATGGAATCTAGGCAAAGACGTCCACTGTTTATGCTCCCCATTATTACCAAGGTGTATTTTCATATTAGCAACAGATAAATATGGAGTGCCCAGCGTGATCCTTTGTCTTATTATTTTTTATTTTCACGTGTATTATTTGACTGTGGGTACAGTGAATATGTACATGCATGAACATGCCAAGGATGAGTAACCTCATCGTAATGCAGCTGAAGGAAATGGAGCTAGAATCAGAAGATTGTGAAAATTAACTTGTTATGATATTTCGAAAAGTCAGAAATGAGGAGATATCCTGTGCTTTGTTTACAATGCTCTAAGAGATCTGTGAAGTATTTGTTAGAAGATTCTATAGGTATTGGATGATATTTAAGATTTGTGAACATACGTCTTGTCATTCAGAGAGACCACTTAGTAGTTTTGATGATTTGTGTATCACTGTATTAGACTGGAAAGTGGATTCTGGAAAATACTGTATTTTAAATAAACTGAAGGCAATTGCTAGTCACACTAAACAGTATTCAGATATAAATTGAGGCTGATAAACAAAATGAGCCCCCTGATATGTCTGAACCAGCATATAACATTGTTTCATGAATAAAATATTCCCCTATTGACCTAAAGAAAGCACATTTGTATTGACTTTAAAATATTAAGAATTTTGAATAGCATGCTAGAATTGTGGGGTTAAGTAGTTATTATCAACTCAAAAAGATAAGAGGGACAGAGAAGCAGAGATTCATTTGGCGTCCAAAGTTAACTGTCTCGTAATCAAAAGGGAAGTAATCACTTGTGTCAATATTCCAGATTCTCAAGAGAATTGTATCGAAGACCCTCAACCACACATGCACAGTATGCGGTATGTGTTTTTTTACCCGCTCATGTAGTTAGGTGGATAGTATCATCATTTGGTCTTAACCCTTGACGGTGTGGTACTCCAAGTGATTTACTGTCCTCTATCTGGTGGGAGACTGTCTGAGTAGTGGCAGCCGTGAAAATGATTACAAATATCTCCTTTCCTGTATGGAAAATGTATTAGTCGGGAAAGGGATATGATTAAAGGAAACAGCGGTGCTTAAGTGGGTTATTGGTCCACTACACCTCATGTGAGGTCAACATGTTTCATCCAGAGAATGTCCATTCGGGTCAGGTGGCCTTCATCAAGACTAGAATGTGAGTGAGTGATCTAGATTTTAGAACACTCCATGTTTAATAGGGGTAAGTTGAATCACTTACCATACTTAGTCAGGGAGCACAGTTGTTCATAGCTAATATAGTCATAGGCGGCACAGACTTTTATCTATGACTTTAAATAGAGGCTGATAATGATGATCCTAAATGACACCCATCTCCTCACTGAGGACTTCAGCAGTGCCTGTGGAGACGGCTGTCATTAAGGATCACATAACATCTGCATGTCCATATAACTATAAATGTATGGTATGCAAAAGTGGACCAATATTAAAGCATTCGTTGATGGGATTTAGCTTAGTTTAGCAAGCAGAATAAAAGTGAGGGGTCTGGGATAAAGGGGCCGACCACTGCCCTCCCAGTAAAAGTGAACCCACAATAAAACCAAAATGGATCCACAGGAGGAGCACACAGGTGTCACATCACTGCCTTCCTAAAGGGAACTCACACTAAAAATAGTAGGACTCCAGGGATTGTTGGCTTACTCTTTTATTTCCAGAAAAATGTGGGCCAGCTAAAATAAGGAATCATGTGGGATACTCGCTACATCTCTCAAGTCCCTCACGAAGATGCCTTTGTTAAACAGAGACTGCGACAGTGAGTCTGTAGTCTGGTAGCAACTAGGTCATGGGCCTGGAATGAGATGTTCTTTTACCTAGTGTACACTGATGCAACAGTACACAATCATTTTGAGTATGCACATCATATGTGAACCAGTGTACTTGTTACCGTCATCTGTTTATCGAGCCTAAACTGTGATGCTGGCAATATCCAACATTTTCTTCATGAGTTAGAAGCATGTGGCATTGGCGTCCTGGATGTGCCAGTACATGTGAGGTGGAGGTGTTGTAGAATAATACACCATTGTTACCGTGAGACAGTATAATTGGCTGTCCAAGTGCTACTAGTCCATGGCATTGCACTTTTTTATACATCTCAATCACTGCCATTTCTAATGCCCCTTAACCCTGCTGACCCTATATTATCAGATAGTTAAGGATAAGGGTTGGCAGGATTGGAGATGTGTTAACCTCAAGAACATATAAGGCAAAGTGTCCCAACAGAAAAGAGTTCTGACAGCAAATAAATCATCATAGTCAATGAAAAAGATTGGAGTCCAGTGAGTTTAGAAACCATGAAGGTTTAATTTAAAATTAGGAATTAATACAGAAGGCAAAAATATAAGGTTAATCAGAACGCATGGAAAGTCAGTATAGGGAATTAGCATAAAGTAGTAATAAATACAGAAAGAATAAGTCAAGGCAAAAATATTCTAAGCCAAAAGTATGAGACAAGCCAGCATGGGTTTAGTCTCCAAGGTCAGGGACTCAGAAGAATGGTTCACTTCCAAATGTTCAATTTTTCTAGACAAATTCACAAAAGAAGTCAACGGAAATGACACGTTCAGCATAAGGTGAGGAATGCTGAACAAATCAAATTTTTGAATTATACATCATCCGTTGCCACCATTCCAGCACCATTCCCTCACTGAGCATTATAATCCCCTATTCTAACCTAACATAATTGGATGTTGCAGTACAAACTTGGATAACAAAAACTATGGAAGACACATAAGAAATGATACAGGCAGGAAGGGCCCTGACGGTTACAAGAACCTATCTTCGTAGTTTTTCTACAACAACTAGTCCATACAGATGAACAGTGCACAGTTTGGATATATGCGGTGCCAGCGGGATAAGTGAAAACACACATCATGGCTGCGTTTTAGAATACAAGATGTACATGAGGGGTAGTTGTAAAAGGTGCAGTGTTTTCATTTTTTGTGGAGAAAAGTTCAACATATTAAGCACACATTTCTAAATAAATCAAAATAATTTCTTACAATACTGTCTGGTGGATTGTGCCCACTGTCCTGGGGGGTACAGTTCATGACCTTTCAGTTGCAACAGAGAGTGGTACCCCTAGAATATATCATGCTTTCTGATCAAGGGATTATTTCATTTCCAACACTGTCCTTGCCCTCTTCATCCATTCATGCACTCACCCATTCATCTACCCATTCATCCATGCGCTCAATCTTTCGCTCATTCACTGGACCTACCTGTTCACTGACCATTCTCCCACCCTGACCATTGTTGCTCCAGCTTCGTCACCCTATGTTGCCCCCATACACTGCCAATTTCCCTTTATCCATTAATGCACTAATTTTTTCATCTTGCCATTCATCTGTATCCCCTCAGTATTTCATCCATTGACGCACTCATTCTCACCTTCATGTCAACCACTCACACATTCACACAATAAATAAACTAAGAAGAAGCTCTGTAGTGTAGTTCCTATATTCCCAATAGGCTCTGAGCATTGGAATAATATATCCTATTGATTTGACGAATATACTAAACTTAGGGGCCTATTACGATGGAGGATTTTCCGCATCCTCCGGGCCGGCGGAAGCCACCGCCGGCCCGGAGGATGCGGAAAATCCTCTGCGGACCCACCAAAGACCCACCGCCACATTAGGATGGCTGGTGGGTCCTGGTTTCCGTCCGCAGCTTTTCCGCCGCGGTTGGCTTACAACCGTGGCGGAAAAGCTCTAATATGGTGACGGTGTCTCTCAGACACCGTCAGCCAGATTAGGATGGGCTGTCAAACATGCTTTTCCGCGGCGGCTTTTCCGCCGTGGAAAAGCATGTGTAACTTCACTGCGGGGGCCCGTTGCGGGCCCCCTAGGTGAAGGGGGGGGTGGGGGGCGCACATGGGGGGTACCTATGGGACCCCCCTGCATTTGTATGCAGAAAGCGGCAGGCACTGCGCTGTGCCTGCCACTTTCTACATACAAATGCTATGCGTGCATTTGTAACATTGCTGCGGGTACAGCTTGAAGCTGCACCCGCCGCAATGTTAAAAATAGAGGATGTGACCGCCAGGGTGGCGGTCACATCCTAATTGCACAGGAGGGAACTCCGCAGCCCATGCGGAGGTTCCCTCCTACTCTATGGTGGCGGACGGACTCAGGTCCGTCCGCCATCATAATCGGCCCCTTAATTGGGTGTGTGCCAGCTAACTCTGAGATCACTAGAAACTTTCTCGAATAGACAAGAAGGGATTGGTTTCCCAAGAATACAAATATATCGCTCAGAGTCACGGAAACAATAGATAAGTATTTCACTCAGTCAATCGTGCCTGCTTCGTTTCTCCAGAGTTGCAGAGAAATAGTGAGACGGGCGTTTTCAATAAAAAGGGTTTATTGAACAGTCTTCTTTCTCATGCAAGAGAGGTGAACTGCTACAATCGTTATTCAGACTGCAAAGTATAATGCGTACAGCGTAAACAGTAATATGAAATAATTCTGTAAGAGCATTGTATGGTTTCTAAACCATATAAAAATACATACATAAATAACATTGACTAAAATATTTAACTGGTGCTTAGAAAATACGCCTACCCCAAAGTACCTAACCTAAGTCTAGTACGAGGGAAGAAGTAAGTATTGTGTAGCATAGGTTTAGTTTTGCCAAGAATCTACCAAAGGTTTTTCTAGGTTCTATTCAGCTCCATACCTTGTTTAGAATGAAGGAGGTCTGGTATCTCTGTCTCGGGACTAGATTTCCCAACAGCCCGCAAGGGGAGCCGGAAACACTGGAGCTGGATTCTCGGCAGGAGAAGGGCAGCTTCCTGATCAGTGCGTTCGCTTTGTCTGCTCTTGCTGTTGCGAGCTGCATCAGGCAAGTAGGTCTTCGAACTGCTCCGAACCACTGTATCTTGCTAGAGCAAGTGAAGGTATATTTATACCTTGAAGGTGTTTAGGAATGCCATAGTTTGATGTAAAGTCGGGCATATGAACTTCAGGAAAGAACCCCTAGGGAATAGTTGCTCTTTGTAAAGTAACTGAGTTCTTGGACAAATCAAAATTCAAGCAAGGGGAAGTCCCTGACTGCTTAAGCTGGTTTTTGCAAGAAGTTGTTGTGACGTTTGGTACGGGTGGAAGTAGCCATGGTGTATTTGGGTAGCATGGGCTATGCCTAAATAAGGGTTTATTTTCTATGCCTATATAAGGGCAATGTGAATTGCACCTATATATGGGCATGAATCGGGAAAATTCACTCGGAGCTTAAAACGCCACACATCAGCTCTTTCACTTATAAGCCGGGCGTGTCAGCTTTGCCAATGCTTGTTGTGGTCTGGAAGCTTTTCCATCTTTTCTGTCCTTCTCATTTGTGCCAACAAACCAGAGTGGACATACCAGAATTGGATATATCACTGTCACTGCAGCTACTGCTGTTGCTTCTTCACAATTTACTTTAAAGTGTAGGCATGCCTATGTTTACTCACTACACCTATTAAAGTCTCACCTGAAATGTCTCTTAAGACAACTGAGTATCAGACACAATAAGAAAATAATACATTTAGGGGCATATTCACAAGGACTTTTCTCCGAATTATCCCCACTTTAACGCATCAAAAGTGGTGATAGAATTAACACCCCATTCACAAGCTGGTGCAAACAGCAGACAACACCAGTATTCTCGCGATAACTACCCCCAAATTTATCTCCACGGTGGACACCACCAACTAACACTAATAAGATGCAAAGTAGGCGTTCCCGTGCAAAAACACATGAGAAAACCACAACACCACATTCACAACGAACTGCCGGATCTGCGAAGCGAAGCAAAACCCGGGGATAACCCGCAGTAGCACCAGGGATTTTACACCTGCCTTTTGCTGGTGTTAAGCAGGACGACTACCTGCAGCATGGAAGGGAACACAGCCAGGAGCCTTTTAAGATGCAGGTATTCCAAATGGAAGGTGTCTGCCTAAGTTAGCACCACTAAAATGACAGTATTTTTGGTTGAAACAAATGGTCAGACTTCGAGGAAGCTGATTGCCGCGGTCACCATGCTGCTAGTCTCACACTGACACCTGGCTTCCAGCAGGGGCAGTGTTGGGCCGGGAGCTAAAAGTAGTGATGATGGGACATTTCAGCCGATAATTGGCCATTCACAACGTATCGCCGGCTAACGCAGGATTTTAATTTGCCATCGCGATGATTAGTACATGGGTTTAACACCCCTTACCTGTTACTATCACCATGTACCGCGGGCTTGAAAATACCTGCTAACATGGCACTATTAATCAGGGTTAGGCAGTGTTAACTTTTCTTGCGATGACTGACGATGGCGATAGCTATCGCCCGTCTTTGTGAATATCCCCATTACAGTTTCAGTGGCTGGAATTAATTCCACCAATCACTTTCTTGTTTTTCTCCACTTCTATAATATTGCAGCCTGCAAACACATAACGCATAATTGTCATTCAGAGCTCTAGACTATGTTGGAAGTGCCCTAGGTATGTAATGCCAGCACACCAAAACATTGATCACCACTCTTGCATGAGACAGCAGCAGTCAGGCCAATACCTAAGGTTTCTTATTGCGATTTCCTGCCGTTAGTATGTTGATGCAGTTGGAGAATCTTGTTCAAATATGATTGCTGATTGGTTAACCTTTTATTGGCCTCAATGAAATATTGTAGTTATTCTTTTTAAAAGTGACATCACAGGGTTGAAAAAAGGTATGGTAGCAGAATGCCTTAGTCAAAATAGGGGCGCCTCATTTACAAGCAGGGTAGTGCAGCAAGTCATTTTGTTGCTCTGCCCTGCATCAAAAGAAAATCTCTCATGGCATAAGTGGCTGCCTTGCCTCCTCACAGGCACCCTTGCATCATGGTACAAGAGTGTCCATGTTGTTGGAATGATTGTTTTTGTGCAGGAAGGGACACCATCCTGCACAAGAACAATCAATAGAGGCATTCTGCTTCTTTGATGTGTGCTGCAGAATGGGGTCCCCGGAGCCCCCTGGCTTGCCACTCCATTAAATTTTGACTGGACCCTGGGAAGCTCTTACAAATATAAACATACCAGGTACCCCAATTGAAGCTCCACGTCACTAGAGCACAAACAATCCTAACTTCTTGGGCATTGGTGAAGGCAACACAAGTGTGTTTCCTCTTGTATTCCACATTGAAAAACTATCTGAAATCCTTATTGGAAGAGACTCCATCATTGATCTATTGGAGCACAAACTGATGTGGGGGGACCGTGATGAGTGATTTCTTTTTCATTATCTCCTGGGGAGAGCAGAGTCCATGATTCTCTCTTTTAATTACCCTGAGTATGCAAATGCACAAAATCATCTGCAAGCTCTGCTCATCTGGCCACTCCCCATTTTCCTTAGTAGTATGTAAAGGTCTTCCCACCTTTTCCCATGTTGATGGATAGCTTAACAAATGGCCCTTGAGAGCTCTTCCCACTGATTTTGTAACACGTTATTGATGCCGAGGAATACAAGGACATTTCCACCAAACACAGAAGCACTTCATTTAGTTAAGAGGAAGTACTTCTATTTAGTGAAGATTCACCTCTTTGTAGCCTCGTTATCTTCTCTTGACGAGGTTTCACGTTATCACAGACTTTTGAATGAAAACGCTCAAAAAACAATCACATTGCCAAAATTCATGCACACCTCGTGGTTCTTTATGCATCTGTAGTGTAGAATATGCAGGTGAGATTTACCCAACAAGGTAGCACTTACTAACTAACCAAATAAAAGTACTCCAGTTGGGTAGATGTTTTCGGCAAGCTTGGGACTCTTTTTGGTAAAAATGAGTTTCAATTATGTCCCTGGTGCTGATTTCACAGAAATTAAACCTCAACGAGAAGCACTTACAAATAAAACATAGCAGGCGCCTCAGTTGAAGCTCCACTTCAGTAAATGATCCTAACTTCTTGGGCTTGTCGAAGGCAAAGCAAGTGTGTTTTCTCTCGTAGTCCACGTTGAAAAATGATATGAAATCCTTAATGGAGGTGAACTTTTTTTTATTTTTATTTTTTATTTGTAGCACAGGTGTAGAACTTAACAGAGTACAAAAATATAAAATAAAAAAATACAAAAAGCAACATGCCTAGCTTCCATTGCGCATATACAATATTCATAGTTCATAATCCATTTTGAGACAGAAAAACCATCATCCAGACATTTCATACAAAATTATTGCACAAGAAGAAACATGATGTAGAGGAAATTAGAAACAAGATCAGATGTAAAAAAACTCATGAATTATGATAGGATAACAATATGATGTGTAGTGGCTGTGATGAGTGATTTATTTCTTGTCGTCTACTGTTAAGAGAAGAGTCACTCTTTTGAATACCCTAAGTATGCAAATGCCCAAACTCCAGAGCACCACTCATACTCCCACTCGCAGACCCACACAGGCACTCACATATCCATGCAGAAACCTACACAGGCACGCTCACACCCACTCAAACACACACAGGCACTCATAGACCCACTCACAAACCCACACAGGTACTCACAGACTCACTCACTGACACACACACACTGATACTCACATACCCACTCACAGACCCACACAGATACTCAGTCACAAACTCATACAGGCACTAACATAACAGACACAGCCACTCTCAAAGGTGACAGTTTGCAGTTAGTATTAAAAAGTTAAAAACAGTAGAAATTCACTGAAAAAAGCCAAAGGTCGCAAGGACGTTATAGTTAGGAAATAGAACTTAAAAAAACCTTAGCAATTCACTGAAAAACACAAAGGGTACAGGGTTGTTATAGTTCAGCTCAGAATTAATTAATACAAAACCATTGAAATTCAGCAGTTACAGTTACCTGATCTAACTATAACTTATGTCACTGCAATGCACTGTTTATGACTTCACATATTATATCACTCATGACGTGGTCAGTGACATCACTGATGACATCTCAAACGACATCACTGATGACATCATTCACAGAACCACTCATACACCCACTCCCACTCCCATACAACCTTTCATATGTCTACTCATATACCCACACAACCTCACATACCCCTTCACAAACACATAACTCACACACACCCACTCACTCATACAGCCACTAACACAGCCTACCTGTACAGCCACATACATACCCACTCAGCCCTACAGCTACTCACATACTCACTCATGCATACAGCCACTCACACTAGCATTCACTCACCTATAGAGTCACTCACTCACCACTTTAGCCACTCACCAGCTACTCAGTCACACAGCCACTAAAAATAGCACTTACTCACGCATGCAGCTACTCACACAGTCACTCACATACCCATACAGCTACTCCCACATTAATTTACTAATTCATTTAACCACTTACATACCCATTTACACATCCATACCACCAATCACACACCCACTTACTCAAATTTGTAGCAAGTCACACAGACACTTACTGTGCCAAACAGCCACTCACACACACACTTACCAACACATCCTTTCAAGTAGCCACTATCTTACCCATACAACACTAACCCTTCACCCACCCATAGAGACACTCAAACAGCTACCCAGTCACCAAAACAACCACTCACACTCCCCCTACTTCACATATTATATTACTCATGATGTGGTCAGTTACATCACTGATGATATCATTCCCAGACCACTCATTCACCCACTCACACTCCCATATAACCTTTCATATGTCTACTCACACACGCACACCACCTCGCATTCCTCTTCAGAAACACAACTCACACACACCCACTGACTTACTCATACAGCTACCAACACAGCCAAATCACCCACCTATACAGCCACTTACACACCCACTCACCCATACAGCCACTCACACTAGCATCCACTCACCCATAGAGCCACTCACAGGGCCACTCACTCACCAATACAGCCACTCACCAGCTACTCACCCACACAGCCACTCAACCAGCAATCTCATATAGCTACTCACACAGCCACTCACTTATCCATACAGATACTCACACATTAATTAACTCATCCAGTTAACCACTTACATATCCATTCACACATCTATAGCAGCTGTCACACACCAACATACTCAGGTAAACAGCCAGTCACACAGACACTTACTGTACAAAACAGCCACTCACACACACTCACTTACCCCCACATCCATTCAAAGTAAGTAAAGAAGTAAGTAAGTAAAAGTTTATAAATCGCTCGATTGCCGAGGCGTCTTGGCGCTAAGATAGCAGAGATATAGGAAAGCCCAGGAAGAGAAGGTTGTTACTTAGCAGGGAAGAGCCAGGTTTTCAGACAGGCTTGAATGTGGGTGTGTATTGATAGGGATCTGATATTAAGTGGCAACTCGTTCCATAGTTTGGGAGCTAAATATGAGAGACTTCTGCCACTCCATTTTGTCTTCTTGACTCTTGGGACCTTAGCCAGTGCTTGGTCTGCTGACCTCAGGGAGCGACCCGGAGTGTACCATTGGGATAATTTGAGATATTCTGTGGGTCCTCCACCATGTAAGGTTTTATGAACCAAACAAAGCGCCTTGAATTCAGTTCACTCCTTAACAGGGAGCCAGTGAAGTTTTCTAATGGCCCCAGATATGTGATTATATTTAGGAAGGTTCAGTAGAGTCCGGGCAGCTGCGTTCTGTAGGGATTGCAATTTGTACATCTGTCTCTTATCCACCCCAAGATAAAGAGCATTTCAATTATCAATTCGAGACACAACGAGTGCTATCACCACCGTTTGTTTCAACTCCATCGGGAGGAACAGTAAGATCTTGCTCAAAATTCTTAAAGTGAAGTAGCACGTTAAGGTAACCTGATTTATCTGTCCCATTAAGCTGAGCTGGGTGTCAAACACCACACCTAGGTTTCTCATTTTGGTCACAGGTAGTGGACAGGCTCCTGCCGCTTCCAGCCACTAATCAGGGTTCCAGATGGGAGGACCTGGGCAGAACTCCATCACCTCTGTCTTCTGAGTAATCAATTTCAGATAATTGAGGTTCATCCATTGAATAATGTGGGCCAGACAGTAGTGAAACCTGGCTGAGGGCCCCTTTCCTGAAGAGGATATGGAAATCATGATTTGTGTGTCATCAGCGTATGACACAAGTGAAAAGCCATGGTGCTTAACCAGTTTCGTCAGTGGAATCACATATATATTAAACAGTGTGGGTGAAAGCGCTGACCCCTGAGGGACTCCGCATGGAAGGTGGAAATTGTCTGATTTGAGATTATCCCATTAAGGAGGTAAAAAGGGCCAGAGCGGAATCCCAAATGCCTCCAGCCATTGCGTGAGAACAGAATGGTTCACCGTATCGGACGCGGCGGATAGATCCATGATAGGCCTAATGCAAGCCTTCTTCCACGCTAAAGGAAAGTAACCGGACTTTATGACGGTGTTTAGTAGAGGGGCAAGAGTCAGACTAATTAGGTTGGAGACCCCATGAATAATGTCTGGGGACATGGAACATCTGGAGAGGCAGACTTTATGGTCAGCAAAAGATTATTCACAGAATCAACCGTAATAGGTGAAAAACTGACCAAATGATTAGATATTGCTGGCCCTTGCTCCAGTTCGTCAAGGGGTAAGGTTTGGGGGGGCAGAACCTGTCCACTCTAGTATGGTGTAGATAGATTGAATTTTGGTTTGGAAGAAAGACGCCATATTGTCACATAGGGTTTGATCAGGACTGAACTGATTTTCCTGTTGGAGTTTAGATATTTTATTGGGTAGAATTCCTTCTTTGCCCTAACAATGGCAGCTTTGTATTCTGTTAGAGCCTGGTTATAGTGGTTTTTTCCTTCTACGGTATAGTCTATCCTCCAAGTGCGTTCTAGTCTTCTGCACTTAGATTTCAGAGTATTTACCTCTACAGAATATCAGGGGGCAGTGGCTCTGTTCCTTCTTTGGTTGATCAATCTCATGGGGGGCACTTGATCTATATCGGATCTAATCCAATAGTCATAGCTGGCTGCATCCCGGTTGCGATCACATGTTAGCATTGGTACATTGTTGCCTAACAGATTAGCTAGGGTGTCGGAGTTGATATTCCGCCAGGATCGAGCGGAAGTTGGTGGTGGGCGCTTTACTAGCGAGGATGGAGTCTGTGTAGCAGGTAAAGTGAAGAATATTGCCCCATGGTCCGTCTATGTGAGTGGCAGAATCAGTACTAGCGCGGTACAGAGGGAGTCCATCACCCTCATTTCCGGGGGCCATCTTAGAGAGGTGACGGTCTAGTGGTTGCACTAGGACCATCAGGAGCCTCCTATTTAAAGCTCACATGGGGCTGACGCGCAGCGGACGCGCGCAGCGGACGCGCGCAGCGGGCACACCGATGGCGCGCCGGAGGTGCGCCAGAGGTAAGCCCGTCTGTGCCCGTCCGTGCCGCGGCCGGGACTAGGGACACCCCCCTTGGCCATCCCAGTCACGATATACATATTTCTAGAGATATGATATACTCGCTGCAGACCCAGGATAGTTGCTGCCATAACACACTGCAAGCAGACACCTGGCGGGGACCCACATGCTGTAAACACTGTAGAGCTGAGCTAATCCCGGAGATACATACCATTACGCCTAACAACTTTACTACTTTTCGAGGTGGACTCATAAACGCCAGGTCAATGTGTAAATATGGAGCGCATGTACATGATCTAATTGCGGATAACGATCTGGATTGCTTGTTTGTCACAGAGACGTGGCTTAAAGCCTGGTGTACCCCTGATGTTGTTTTAGCTTTGCCGCAAGGATATCACATCCAGCGATTGGATAGGCAGATACAACGAGGGGGGGGGCTCGCCATTATCCATCGCGAATCGATCAAATGCACCTCATTTGAACTCCCAGATATCAGGGAGGCGGAAAGCCTGGGTTTCAATCTCCATATACACATGACCACTACTTTTACTTTATCTGGAGTATTGATATACCGACCACCGGGTCAACAGAAAAACTTCCTAGATAGTGTAGCTGAGGTGATCAGCAATCTTGCCCTTAAATTTGCTAATTTTACTGTTTTAGGCGATCTAAATCTTCACCTTGATTCTGACTCAGATTCAAATGCGTCTTGTTTTAAAGATCTAATAGACGTACTAGGGCTGACCCTATTAACACGGGACCCTACGCACAAGGCAGGACATTTATTGGACTGCGTATGCACAAATATAACATCCTTAAAGGTAAAACCGCCCTGCCCTCTAACCTGGACCGACCACATGTTCATCCCATTTGACCTCTTAATGGAGGGGAAGGGGATCAGAAAGGGTCTCCCTAGGGCTGACGCCAGTATGAAACATGATTGGAAGAAAATAAGCAAGGATCCAGACCTGCAGCAGAGAGCTGCGGCACTTAAACCCACTCTTACGGGTGTCACGGAGGCAGATAATAAAAACTTCAATCACTGGATTAAGGAAATCTGTGGTCCCCCTAAGGCCACAACCCCCAGTAAACTACACAATAACAAAAAATCGGCACCCTGGTTCTCACTCTCCTTGAAAGAGAAACATGTAGAGGTTAAAAGATTGGAGAGAAAATGGCGCCGTTGTACAAGGAAGAAGATCTCAGCCACTATAAAGAATCTAGGAGGCAGTACCATGCACAGATTAAAACTGCCAAAAAGGAATATTACTTAAAAGCAATTGATTCTTCAAATAATAAACAGAAAGAGATGTTTAAAGTAGTCAACGATTTTATGAAACCAAGGTTCCTCCTATCAGAGATCCCTCCCTCCCTCACTTTATGCAACTCGATTGCTGATTTTTTTGAGCAGAAAATATCAAACCTCACCAAAGACTTTTCTGAACAGTCTGCTGTCAAAGCAATAGAGGACTTAGAAACTGCCCCTGGAGTAGCACAATGTTGTGATTTCCTGCCTATTAGTTCAGAAGACTCACGTCAATTGATTCTGTCCACTAAATCTGGCTCTCCCTTTGACCCCTGCCCCCCTATGCTGTTACATGCCTTAGTTGATACGGTTAACCCCGTTATAAATAACATCATAAATTCATCCCTGTCCTCTGCCGAGATTCCATCGGAATGGAAACTGGCGGCAGTAAAACCTCTGCAAAAAAAATCCTTGCCAGACCCCTCAACACTCTCCAACCTCCGCCCAATCTCCTTGCTCCCGCTGCTTTTTAAAATGACTGAAACTGTGGCGACCAAACAGTTGACTAAATTCCTGAGGATGAGGACATCCTGCACCCTAATCAATCAGGGTTTCGGGCCTCACACTCCACCGAGTCTGCCCTTTTGTACACCGTGGAGACACTGAAGACCGCCATGGATCAAGGGAGGAAGGCCGTCCTTGTCTTACTTGATCTATCGGCGGCCTTCGATACGGTGTCCCACTCAATACTGATCAGTTTATCAATTGAAAATGTTCTGAATTCACATAGTAATGTATTCTCCACAAGTATTGGCTGTGTTAAGGGGTTTGAACATCACATTAAACTGAAGGATAATGCCATACCTGTTATACATAAAGTTAGGCATGTACCACTATCGGTCAGATAAGAACTAAATGAACTTCTGGGCACACTTTAAAAATATGGTGTAATTGAACAAAATGATTCATCTGAATGGGTATCTGCAGTAGTTATTACTAAAAAAGGAAATGGTTGGATTATGTTCTGTGCAGATTTAAGATCATTAAATAAAAACACCATAGTGGATTGTCATCCTCTTTCGAGAATACACGATATGCTAAATTCAGTTAGTGGGTCTCAATATTTTTCAATAATTGATTTAAAATGGACATATCAGGTGAAATTATCTGACAGTTCACAGGATCTGACCACTTTCCTAACACATTTTGGAGCATATCGGTATGTCGACTACCTTTTGGTATGCCGTCGGCTGCCAGTGTATTCCAAAAATTGATTGAGGATTTATTTGATGGTTTACCAGGTGTCCAAGCTTTTCAAGATGCCATAATGGTTCATGCTTAAACAGTAAATGATTATGTTATTTTGAATAAAGTTTTGGAAATATTGGAGAATATTTTTGAAAACAGTCTTGAGTATTTGGGGCACACAGTATCTGCCCCAGGGATGATACCTGAATTTGATTTAGTGAAGGGTATCAGAAGCATCTGTTCCTCAGAAGAAAGATTCTTTGAGGTCTTTCCTTGGAATGAGCGAGTACTATCACATTTTATGCAAGGTTATGCTGTCTTGGTGGAACCACTAAGACGACTATAAAAAAAAGGTGAACTTTGAATGGAAGAGTGACCAAAAACCAATTTTTTCAACACATTAAACAGGCTATATTGATTGCACCTGCTCTTAACCCCTTCGCTGCTAGCCCTCCCCCCCCCTGACCCCCCCCATGTGCTAAGCCTTTGGCTATTTGGGGTAGTGCGCCCTTAGGCCCCTGTAATGTTTTGACCACATAAGGTATCCATGCCAAATTTGGGTCCTTTTCTTCCAACATCATGGGGATTCTAAAGGTATCAAGGGTTTGTGAATTCCCCTGGAGGGGTCCCAGAAATTAGCCAAAATACAACAAAATGTTGTTTTTTGGGGGGGGAAATGGGAAAAACGGGCTGCAAATGAAATCGTCTGGGTTTTTCTGTTAAAATTTTATCAAAAAGGGTTTATGGGACTGAAATCAGCATTTCCCCATCTTTTAGGGAATGATAGACTATTGTCAGAAAACCAACATTTTTTACACACTTTTGGCCTTTTTCTGGGACATAGCCTATTTTAGCTATTTTATGTGCTTTCAACCTCCTTCCAGTTAATGGTAGAAATGAGTGTGAAAGTAATAATGGATTCTGGAAAGCTATACATTTTAGAAAAGTATACAAAACTCCGAATTCAGCAATGGTTCATTGGTGTAGATCCTTCAAGGTTATAGAAACTAACAGTTAAATTTAGGAAAAATTGAAAAAAACAACCTTTTGTGTCAACGTTTTCACCTGTAACTTCTTCTAATTATGACAGCTCTTTGAAAGCAATATACCGTTACATCTGCTGGACCTTCCTGGTTGTGGGTTCACCAAGAACCCGAGGAACCCAGAGTCAAAAACAGAGCAGCAATTTGCAATGGTTTTTTATTATGTACTGGGTATATAGCAATTATTGTGGGAAAATGTATACATGGAAAAATCGGTATGAAAGACACATATGTATTTCTAAAATGGGAACAAATTATAGAGTTTAGAAACAGTACATATTTGCACATTTTCGAAATTGGGAATACTCATACTGGCATGAGAATTATCATTCATTTTTCAAAATGACTTATTTTTTACACAATGTCTTTCATTTGGAAGGCAGAAATGCATCAAAAATCAATAGGTAATAACAGATGCTTGACAAATCTGAATTATGCTGAATCTCCCGATATAAATGGTACCTCACTTGTGTGGGTAGGCATAGTGCCCATGACCGGAAATGGCTCAAAACCCAGCGCGAACATACCACATTTCGCAATGAACACGTACTCTTTTTTTGCGAAGTGTCTGGCTGTAGTTTTTTAACACTAGCTCTGCCAGCACCTAGGGAAACCTGGCAAACCTATACATTTGTAAAAACTACACAGCCAGGGAAATCCAGTATGGGGTGACTTGACTGCCTCCCACCAGGTTATGTTACCCAGAATCCCTTGCAAACCTAAAAAATTGTCAAAAAAGCGAATTTTCCCCACATTTCTGTAGTGGAAAGTTCTGGAATCTGTGTGGATCCACAAATTTCTACCCACCCCACGTTCCCCAAAGTATTACGAGAAAAATGGTACCTCACTTGTGTGGGTCGGCCTAGTGCCCGCATCAGGAAACGGCGCAAAACGCAACGTGGTCACACCTCAATTTCGCAGTGAAAAATTACCCTTTTTTTTGGCAAAGTGCCTAGCTGTAGTTTTGGAACCCTAGCTCTGCTGGCACCTCGAGAAACCTAGCAAACCTTTACGATTTTGAAAACTAGACACCCAGGGGAATCCAGGATGGGCTGACTTGACTGCCTCCCACCAGGTTCTGTTACCCAGAATCCCTTGCAAACCAGAATGCCTTGCAAACTAAAACATTCTAGCCGCGATGTTTTGATGCAACATCAACATTGCCTATCAAAAAATGTTTTGGGCCCTTGCCTGTCGCGGGTACTTGGGCCTCCCACACAAGTGAGGAATAATTTTTATCGGGAGACCTGGGGGACCACTGAGTGGTAGGAAATTTGTGTGAGCCCGGTAATGCCACGCTTTCCCACACAAAAATGTGTGAAAAAAGTTATTTTCCAGCTAAAATTGAGGTTTGCAAGGGATTCTGGGTAAGGAAACTTTGGGGGATCCACGCAAGCCATACCTCCCTGGAAACCCCCGGGTGTATAGCTTTCAGAAATGTGTGGGTTTGGTAGGTTTCCCTAAATGGCTGCACGAGCACCGGCCCAAAAACCCAGGTGACCCCCCTTGCAAAACCAGGTGGTTTGGAGATAGGCAATTTTGATGTCGCCTCACTACGTTTTGGGCCCTTGCCTGTCGCGGGTACTTGGGCCTCCCTCACAAGTGAGGCACCATTTTTATCGGGAGGCCTGGGGGAATTCTGGGTGGTAGGAAATTTGTGTAAGCCCGGTAATGCCACGCTTTCCCACACAAAAATTTGTGAAAAAAGTGATTTTTCAGCTAAAATTGGGGTTTGCAATTGATTCTGGGTAAGGAAACTTTGGGGGATCCTCGCAAGCCATACCTCCCTGGAAGCCCCAGGTGTCTAGTTTTTCAGAAATGTGTGGGTTTGGTAGGTTTTCCTAGATGGCCGCCGAGCAGGGGGCCAATAACCTAGGTGACCCCCCTTGCAAAACCAGATCGTTTTGACATAATTAGTTGTTTAGTTCTGCAGCGTGAGAATTTTGGCATAATATTGCAAGGAAAATGTGACAGTCATTTGGAGGTTTGCAGGACATTGTGGATAAAATAACTTGTTGGAATTCACTAGAGAGATATCACCATGTACTCCCATGGGTTTACGACAATATCTACAGTTGGTAGGTTATTCTTAGATGGAATGTACACCTTGGCAGAGAGACTAAAAAGACAAAGACTCCTGCACAACCATCTATTCCTCAAACGCAAACACATACTGGTTGGATTTGACACGAGGGTGAGTGATGGTTCAGTATATAATATTGTATTAACATGAGATTTCACAAAAATGAAATCCACTGTCAATAATTAAATGGCCAAGCGGCCAAACAGTGACTCGCAGTTCGTGAGCTGTAAAGCCACTGCAAGGCACCAACCGCTTTATAGGCCATTCACACACCTTTCATATGTGATACACACAAGACCATTCACACCACCAGGCATGAAATCAACACATCACAACATTCACAAAGAGGGGCAAGGTACACCCTGCTTCAGAAAGACAAAAAAGACAAAAATTACTGCACAGCCATCTAATCCTCAAAGACACACACATGCTGGTTGGATTTGGCACAAGGGTGAGTGATGGTTCAGTATATACAATTGTATTAGCAATTGATTTCACAAAAATGAAATGCACTGTTAATAATTGAAAGGAAAAGAAACTGAACCATTGACTCACAGCTCATGAGCTGTAAATCCACGATAAGGCACCAACCTCTTTACAGGCCATTCATACACCTTTCATACGTGTGACACATACAAAACATTCACACCGCCAGCCGCTGGCCCATCACATTACAACACTCCCACCAGCAGACAGGGCCATTCAAGGGCCCATCTCTTTCACACGCCCACATTCCTGACACAGAAACTACACAAACTGATGGATTGCATGGAGTGGCGCTCAGCTAGCAGTGTGTGTAGTGACCAGCATCAAGTCACTACTCACACACCGCCAGCCGAGCGCCAGTCCACGCACACCGCCAACCAAGCACCAGTCCACGCACACTGCCAGCCAAGCACCAGTCCATGGATACCACCAGCCAAGCGCCAGTTCAAGCACAACGACAGCTAAGTGCCAACACATGCACACCGCCAGCCAAGCACCAGTCCACACACACCTCCAGCAAAGCACCAGTCAACACACACCGCTAGCCAAGTGCTGACCCATGCACACCGCCAGCCAACGCACACCGCCAGCCAAGCGCCAGTCCACGCACACCACCAGCCAAGCGCCAGTCCACGCACACCGCCAGCCAAGCGCCAGTCCACGCATCCCGCCAGCCAAGCGCCAGTCCACGCACACCGCCAGCCAAGTGCCAGTCCACGCACACCGCCAGCCAAGTGCCAGTCCACGCACACTGCCAGCCAAGCGCCAGTACAAACACACTGCCAGCCAAGCTTCAGTACATACACACAGCCAGCCAAGCGCCAGTACAAACACACCGCCAGCCAAGCTCTAGTACAAACACACCGCCAGCCAAGCACTAGTCCACACACACCGCCAGCCAAGCGCCAATCTAAACACAGTCAGCCAAGCGCCAGCCAACGCACACCGCCAGCCAAGCGCCAGTCCACGCACACCGCCAGCCAATCGCCAGTCCACGCACACCGCCAGCCAAGCGCCAGTCCACGCACACCGCCAGCCAAGTGCCAGTCCACGCACACCGCCAACCAAGCGCCAGTACAAACACACTGCCAGCCAAGCATCAGTACAAACACACAGCCAGCCAAGCGCCAGTACAAACACACCGCCAGCCAAGCTCTAGTACAAACACACCGCCAGCCAAGCACTAGTCCACACACACCGCCAGCCAAGCGCCAATCCAAACACACAGTCAGCCAAGCGCCAGACCACGCACACCGCCAGAAAAGCGCCACTCCACTCACACCGCTATCACATTTAGGAATTTATTTATATAAATAAGAAAACACAAACAAATTGCAAATAGATACAAATCTGCTCGCACAAAAACTGAAACTAAAGACACTACACAAATGCCAACCTTGAAACTGAACAAAAAATATTAAACAATAGAGGCCAGGCAGTTCACTTTACCACTCATGGATGCTCTCAAAAATTATTTTGCGTGTGGTACATTCTAAAACAAGCAGACACACACAGCCCAGGGTTAGAAGGACACTCCGGGCAGTACATACGAGTCTCCTTCCGCATACCTCTTCGCCAACAGACTCTACATCTCCTACTGGGCAAGTCTTTTGAAGGTGTGGGAGGAATGTGATCAGGAAAGTGGCGATGTTTCAATCTAGCAACATCCTCCACCACTTCAACTCTAGGAACACTTGCCTGTTCCACTAAAACAAGGCTGCCTATTACAGACTCCGAAAACTTAACAAAAATCATCTTTGACTCAGGACAAGAATCCTGGAACTCAACAAAAGCATTAAAGGTTGCCAAGTGGAAAAGATGGATAGCCAACTTCTTGTACCAAATGTAAGCCTTACGTAGAGCAGCGTGAGGTTCCAACCTCTGATCTACTCTGTCATCACCACCCATGTGCCTATTATTGTCTAAAATGCACACAGGTTTGCGCGCTTCAGTAACCTGACCTCAAACAGTCACAGGTGCAGATCTTTCAAGGATGGTAGTCAGTATTTAGACATCTCTCCTGTCTGAAAACTTCACAGCTAGAAGCTTCTCGCAACGCGCTGCACTGTCCCCGCACAAGCTTTTGACAAACTAGTTCTTTTGGGAAACCTTTATGGTTAGAGCAGATTGAGCCACAAGCAACAGTGTCTACTTTGGCCAATTCCCTGAACAATCACACACCAGTGTAAAAGTTATCTACATATAAATGGTGGCCTTTGTTAAGAAATCATCTACCAAGTTCCCACACAATTTTCTCAGTCACTCCAAAAGTGGACCGACAACCAGGGAGGTTAATCCTTGATTCCTTACCTTACCTGAAATTACAGACATATCCTGTCCCACTGTCACACAGCATATACAGCTTAATTCCATAGCATGCCCTCTTACTAGGAATGTATTGCCTAAAAATCAAGCGGCCCTTGAACAACACCAAAGACTCATCCACTGTACTTTCTTTCCCTGGAGCAAAGATCTCAGAAAATCGATCAACATAGTGATCATGGACAGGCCGAATCTTAAAAAGACAGTCACAATCAGGGTGATCTCGTGGCAAAGCTAAACCATTATCGACAAAATGCATCATCCAAGCAGAAGCAAATACCTATCACGACTCATGACTGCCGGAAATATAGCAGTTGCCATCAAGGGACTGGTAGACCAATATGAAGCCATTGATGGCTTCCTTAGCAAGCCCATCAAAAAAGTTAAACCCAATAACTTCTTCATCTCTTCCAGATTTGTGGGAGTCTACCGGGTAGCTTTAGAGTGGGGCTTAAGGCTGGCACTGTTGTCCCTCAAAAACTGTTCAGCATACAAATTAGTCTGATCAACAATCTCTGCCAAAAACACATCGTCCATAAACAACTGAAAAACATTTATCAGCAAAAAGTTTTCAGTATTCACTTTACACCCTGGAACACCTGTAAAGTCTGGCAATGCCGGCTGCACCATGCCTAGGGCAACCCAGAGGTCAGCACTTTCAACAGGAAACCTTGCAGCCCCAGGCTGCAGCCCAGCTGCCTCTTGTCTCACTATACCAACGGGAAGTCTTGCAGCCCAAGGCTGCAGCCCAGATGCCTCTTGCCTTACTATACCAACGGAAAGTCTTGCAGCCCCAGGCTGCTGACCAGATGCCTCTTGCCGCACTATCGGTACATCAATGTCCTCCTCTAACACAGGCACTTCATCCGCCTTAAGAGTAGCTTCATCTGCACTGAGGGTATGTTCATCATCGGATGATGCTATGTGGAGAGAAAACTCACTGCCCCTCCCACCTCTGCCTCAGAATCAGAGTCAGTCTCTGGACCATGGTCAGAGGAAGAATCAAAAAGCATACCAACAACCTGCTGAGCAGTAATCCTGTGGCTAGCCATTATCCTTACTAAGAAAGGAGACTAGACGAACAAGTCAACAACCAACACTGCAAAATAAGTAAATAAAAAACATGTGTGCCTTTATCACAAAGATATATATACTCAAAAACTATACGATTCACTTACAAGAGACAGCTACACTCACCAGCACCTACTCTGCAAAGACACAGCAAAAATCAACGATAACCCACTAGAAAGAAAAAAAAACAATGGCAGAAAGGCCAATTATACTAACCGATCTGCCCGGGGAGGGCGGGGGGCAGAATATACTTTTTCTTAATTAAGGGCCCCTGGAAGGGAGTCTTGCCCAAGGGATCGCTTCCAATTTTAAAAAAAGGATCTAGTGGGCTTTTCTTCCACCCCCCCGGGGCCAGAAACGCCCAAGAAATCAGGCTATCTGTCCCCAGGGGGGCAGAATTTAATTTTAAAATACATTTGGCCCCTGGAAGCGACCCTTGCCCAAGGGGTCGCTTCCATTTAAAAATAAATAAATTCCCTGGTGCCTAGTGGGGTTTTCTGCCCCCCCGCCCCCAGGGGCAGAAAGGCCAAATAAAAAAACCGATCAGAATATACTTAAAATATTTTGGGCCACTGGAAGCAACCTTTGCTCAAGGGGTCGCTTCTGAATTTTTTTAAAAACAATTCCCTGGCTCTAGTGGGCTTTTCTGTCCCCCGTGGGTCCAGAATTGACCAAAAAACGGCCGATCTGTCCACAGGGTGGCAGAAAAGTCTGAATTTAAATGTCCCCCATAGGAAGCAACACTTGCCCAAGGGGTCGCTTCCTTTGCTCACAAAATAACATCCCTGGTGTCTAGTGGGGGCATTCCTGGTGCACGATCGCGACGCTGTGCGCGATCGTGCACCAGGAATGACCTGCATTGAGACCTCAGGGGAGAGAAAATACTGTTTCCTCTCCCCCGATGCCTCAAGGCATCCAAAGTTGGCCCCACCGCCCCACCAGGAGGCCAAAACCTACCTCCTTCTCCGTGGACGCACTGGAAACAAATGGTTTCCAAGGCGTTCAGTGCTTCCTGATGACGTCCGCGCGTGCTGTGCATGCTGACGTCGTGGGGAAGCGTGGGGGGGTCGGGTGGCAGCGGAAACTCTTCTGCTGTGGTGCCACAATCAATGCCCCAAGGGGGGAGCGCCAGCGCTCCCCCCAGGGGCTGTGCTCATGACGGAGCGGTTCCGTCATCAGCACAGCCCAACCGATGCTCATGACGGAACCGCTCCGTCATGAGCATTGAAGGGGTTAAGTCCCACGATTCCAATGGGAGAAATATTATCCCAGTAGAGTCTAGCGGCATAGGTTTAGGGGTAGTTTTCACTTAGATGGTAGATGGAAAAGAATATACTGTAGCCTTCCATTTGAGAGGATTAACAGAAGGCAGAAAAGAAATACAGCACAATTGAAAGAGACGTCTTAGCGAGTTTTTGGGCAGTGGAAAAATTGCAAAGTTATTTATGGGGTAAAGAGATTGAAATTGTCACGGATCATAAGCCGCTTTTATTCATGTTTGATTGTTCTAAAGATACAGCAACAGATTCATAAAGGTTGATCAGACTAATGTCCAGATTGCAAGAATATAATTTTGTGGTCAGGCACATATCTGGAGGTTTGAACCAAAAGGCTTATTGGCTATCCAGATCACCTATTGAAGAAGTGGATGAATATTGTAATGTGTCTCATCAGGAATGTGTGATATGTGTTGTTGATGCAACTAGTGGTTGGGAAGGTTGCATTTCCGATAATGAATGGATAGAAGCTATGGAGAAGAATTTAGTTTTGAAGACAGTTAAAGAAAATGTAATTAAAGGTTGGCCACCAAATAGAAATTTGGACAACACATTAAAAAGTTGTCGCCTAGTTGCAGATGGATTTACTATTGAGGATCAGTTACTTTTAAGACATAATGTTGTTGTTCCACCATATACATCAGGAGAAAGATTAATTACATTTTCACATGATGGACACCCAGGTGCTACAGCCACATAAAGATTGCTGAGGAGACATTATTGGTGGCCAGGTGTGGATAAGAATGTTGATGCTAACAATGACAAGTGTTTAGAATGTGTGAGTTCAGACAAGTATTGGCAGACTTCTAAGGAGTAAATCCATTTGGTTGCCATTCCTTAAGGACCTTAGTTGAAATTAGGAACTCATTTTGCTGGTCCTTTTAATTCTTTGACTGAAGATATGCATTTGTTACGTTTAACAGACCATTATTATAACTGGGTGCATTATAAATGTAGCTCTAGTGGGCTACAGTTATTGTCATTAAATTTTTACAAACCATCTTATCCATAGAAGGCATTCCTGTTATCTTTGTATCAGATAATGGCACTCAGTTAAGGTAAAAATAGAATGTTGTACTTTCTTCATAAATATTGCCTTAAACAAGAAAAAAACACCTGTATATAATCTTTCATCAAATGGCTTGGGGAGGGAGTTAATAGGTTTTTAAATGAGGGCATTTAAATGGCTTTGTCCTCCAATTTGCCTGAGAAAGAGTTTTAAGGAAAAAAATCACTAGTTGTAATACTCATCATTCAGTTACGGGCTGTTCTCCTTTCTTCTTGATGAGAGGGGGAGTCGGTCAAATGTCTCTGACATCAAAGATAAATAAGAATGGGATGCAAAATTGTGTTACTGATATTGGGGATGCTAATTTAGAAGTGAAACACAGGATTGAAGAGAAACAGAAGAAAGACAAGTAGTATTGCAATTTGTGTAGAACAAAAACAGTTGTCGGTAGGGGACTGGGTGTTAGTGAAAAAAACAAATAAAGTACAAAAAGGTGAATCACATTTGGTTTTCACCTATGCAAGTTTTGAAAATATCTGAAAGTGTAGAACTATTGAAGAATAAAGGATGGTGAAATAAGAGTGCAGTAGTATTACTTTATCAGGGCAAGAATTTTTTTTTTAAATTGCACTGAAGTAGGTAATTCTTTGCCTGATATCTTTGATCTACAGGTTCCTGAAATTAATGTACCAGACACACAAGAAAATAGTAATGCAAACATATTTTTTAATGAAAATTATGATTGTGGGGTTGAATTATAGGATGATGGTATAGAAACTACTGCTCGAGCAAGAAGAAAAGTAGTTGTGCCTGTTAGACTCAAAGATTATATTCTTTACTAATGTCATAATATTTATGGAGTATTGATCTTTTTTTTCCCAAAAGGAGAGAAGTATTGTACTGGGCTCTAACAAGTAGTGCAAGGTCATAGTGGGATAGTTTAGAATGGGGGTATTTATAATTTGGATTAGAACGTTGGGGGCAGATGGAAACCTGCACCAGATGAGTGCTCATCTGTTTGTATTTGTTCCCCTTGTGGGCCCAATTACATGGATTTGTAAATTGCAATAAATCAGTTAACAGAACCCTACTGCATTCCTATGCTCACTACAAGTACAGTACTTGTTCTCGAATGCATAGCGCCCAATATATAAAGTGCAGTCCTTACGCAAACCAGACGGTTTTGGAGTAACACAGCGATCTGACTTTTTATTGTAAATATCCCCTATTATCTTTAGCTACAGCTTTCGAGTGTTGGTATCTTTTGTGCATTTGCATGAAGTTCTGCCTCTTTCCCTAGTAGAGGCTCACCTTCCATATCAGGCTTCCTTTTGCCTCATTCTTCATATTTGATGAATGATTGCCTCTGGAAGTGGTGAAGGTAAGCACACTCTGACTTCGTTGGGTGAAGGTGGTCTCTTTTTTAGTGAGTTGTGTTTGTTACTAAAGTGACACTGCTTAAGGCCATTCAGACAAGTTACACTGTCCTACAACAAATTTAAAGTTAACATGGATTCCTAACTCAATGACAGGCAATTATTCAAGAATGTGAATCTGTTAAAAAAAACATCAATTAGGTTCGGAAACTAGTTTCAGGTAAGTAGCTTCTTTCTTACCACCAGCAGTACCAGAGGCATGATGTTCAGTATAAGGTATCAGTTGCTCTTTACAACTCCCTTCATTCATCCATTCATTAACTGACTCACTAATTCATTCACCATTACTGCCATTAACACACCAGCATTGATACCGGTATTACTGTTTCCACCTCTGATAACATTACTGTTACCACCACTGTCATTTCCCTTATCTCCACTACCACCACCATTATCATTACCATTGTTACTGTTTCAACCACCAATACAGCTACTACCATTACCATTACCACCACCATCACCTACATTACTGTTGCCACCGGTGAACCACCTTTACAACGAAACTTTTACAACGCACTACCATTACAACGCAAACCATTACAACGCATTGCGCTGGGGGGCACTCTAGGATAGGGAATACGTTTAATTTTCTATCCAACACCTTCCCTAGTGTCCACGGGGACTGGAGTTGGAATAGAAAATTAAACTTTTCACTATCCAGCACCTCTAAGCGCTATGCGTTGTAATGGATTGCGATGTAAAAACCGCGTTGTAAATGCATGCGTGGAAAAAGCATGCGTTGTAACGTCATACATCCGTTGCCACCATTACAACCACCATTACCACGTGTACCATTAGCAAGATGGCCATTGTGCAAGAGCACTTTGTGTTTGACACACGTTGTATGTAATAGAAATGGTGATGTGGGTGTATGTGAGACGTTATGTCTGTGATAAGAAAAATGCCAGAACTGTTTGTTTGGCAAATGCTTGTTACACATATCTCGCTTCATGCAAATTAGTAAACTTAACTTTTGTATGCATTCCATCCATGAACAGGAATTACCGCTTTCCTCATCTGGCACAACTCTTGGATATAGAACTCAATGCTTTCTTGAAAGCGATGCTGCACAGAAATTGATGGGCAACACCACAGAAAAGACAATTACATTCAATATTACTGGAGAAGCTTACTGGATATCTGTAGTTGCTTACAACTCTGCTGGAGACTCCCCTGAAGCTAGTCTAAGGATTCCATCAATCGGAGAAAAGGGTACGTTTATATTGACATTTTATAGAGCTGAATGTGATGCTAAATATGTGTAACTGTGCTAATGTTAGTTGCATCAATTTGACCATTTTGAAGTCTAGGGCAAGTAATTAATTTTTAGATTCATTTTGCCTATTAAAATAACGTAATGAGTCTGTATTTTATTTTCCTCTGGAGCTTTTTCAAGTACATTTTAACCTGAGGCCTCAGCATATATTTGGCCCGTAACAAGTTTGCCATTCCAGGATAACATTTATGAGTGCTTGTGGCCCTACTCTTGTCTGCTGAAACTACTCTAGTACATAAAGAGTAGTCACAGTGGAAGCACAAATTTCATCAAAACAAATCACCCTGAATAACCACATTAAACAATTAGAGTTCAAATTCAAAAGGAAATGTTATCATCATTTAACATGAAATGAGTAATCAATATAATTTGCATGAAAGGTGCTCCGAGGAAAAGTGAAACAATTGTGCAGGGAGATGTGCTCATGTGAGGGCAGGAGAATTGTGCAATATATAGAGTCTATTTACAAGGACCTGTCTGGTCATTACAATAATCAGAGTAGTGATACACAGTATTAAGGAGATACAGTCAATCAATCACTGGTATCTATGTGTAGGTACAAAGCCAGTACAGGTATGTAGAGAATAGTCAACGTTTCGACCCCAAATATAGAGGAGCATCCAGTCCTTAAACGGGGGTCTTCATCAGGACAGGGGGAGCCACCTACAGGTGAAATGAGTTGAAAAATCGCAAATTTAATAAGGGTGACATGGACCATATAATATGTATAATACATGAGAGGTCAATTAATGGTTACCTTATTCCACAGGGAAAATGTCCGTGGAAAAAATGAAATAATTGGGCCCACAGGCTCCTACGTCTTAGGGACGAGAAGTCTCAAGGATTGTTTGAGTGTAAATGGCACTGGCTGAAAGTAACAGAAAGTACGTCAGCCTATATCAAACAAGGGGGGAATAATTTCTAATATTGCGACTACTCACACATTGACTATAGCCAACCATTGAATGAATGATACCATGAGCATCGACAGAGAGGGAGTCCTTATTATTTAGAGTCTGTGCGTATGTAGCAGTTATTTAATCTTAAAAAGAGGAGACCAGGGTATAATGAGAGGCCACTACGGCTCAGATTCAGGCTTAAACATAGTATCAAGTGGGAAAAGAGCATCTGCCGGCGGGAGACACAATTACCTTAATCCATCGTGGGGTCAAGCCGTGTGAATGCGACGCCACTCTTCTGGCTTCTAAATATAGACAGAGGGGAGTTCAACTTGCACGCGGCTGGAAATGCGTCGGGAGCACAGTCGCTAAGTGCTTTCCCTGACGCTCAAGTGCGGTGGAGGCTGTCACTCAATTAAGTAAGTGAAAAGGTGAAAGCATCCAAAACACAGATATCGGGTCAAAAGGAGTGCCCGAAGGAAAAGGATGTTTTATATTCCAAAGGGTCCTTGTCAGATCAACTATTAAAAACAGACCATATATTTAACCAATAGCATCACAAAGGTGATAAACCACCATTATACTGGGGGACGAGACTGATAAATGTAGGCACAACAATACATTGCATACATCATTGAAAAATACACAGTTGCACAGTGACATACATAAAAACCGTAGGTGTTGAATGGAAATGAGGACATAAATTGTTATCATATTTGTGTAAATCATACAAGAAAACATTCAATTGAAATGTGACTAGTAGGTGGTCAACCAAACATTAGAAGTGGTGATATTTGGAACGCCGACAACCTGATGCTTCAGTCACAAAACGTTTGGATATTTTAATTATGGGTAGCAGTGTCATAGTAACTAAAAATGTTTGACCAAAGTAAGACTCAATCATTTTAAAGGCAGGACTGTCTTGTCTAACTCATTTAAACCATTCTGGATAGTGTCCAATAAGTGCATCCACTTGCACTCTCGCAAATTTCAGAATTGCATTCATGTCTCCCCCTGGGGCCTAGACTAACTTTCTCGAGAACTACACATTTGAGACTCTCTGGGGGATGTTTGAGGGCTTGAAATTGTTCGACTAATGGAGCACCTGGACCATCCAGGTCCTGGATCTGTCCTGTGATAAGGAGGGGCCCACCAAGCATTTTCTCATAGTGGAAAGAGGATTTTCTTTTGCAGTTATATAGAGTTCGAACTTGACCCAAAGGTATTTGAGTTCTTTACATGAACACCAGTTACATTATAGAAGAACACATTCATTATTATTTTTTAGGCATGGGGAGATTAAAGGATTCACCCTAAATCATAAGGTGTTGAGCTGCGCATACACACCTAACAAAATCTAACAGATGATATGCAACTTTTATTAACCAACTGATAAAAATGACTTAGTATTTGTCACAATTTCACTTAAAACACCTCAGCTGCACCGCAGGAGTATTATAAGCTGTTGTAGAATATTTCACTCTTTAACTTATTGAGGCTCCCTGCCCTAACTTCGCCTGCTATTGATGCACCTTTGTAGTGTTCTTGGGTCCTGCTAACGAGGTACCCAGTACCAGTGTTCTTTCCTTAAAACGGTTTCACAATTGGCAGGACTTCAGTCCCCTGTAAGTCCTTAGTAATACGTAACCCTGGTAGCTAGGGATTGGGACTAAAGAGGGTCCACTAGGATTGTAGCACAAATTATGCCACCCTCGTGACCCTTCACCCAGATCATGAAAAACTGCCATTGCAGGCTGCATGACTTGGTGCAGACAAAACCAAAGAGTCAACATGGCACACATCCCTGTGTGCAGTGCCTACAGACACTGCATGAGATATAGGTAAGCCACACCGAAAGCAGGCCTTACAGCCCGAAGGTGTGGTGTACTATACCCTATGTGTGGACATATTTACAGCAGCAGATATGACCCTGCAATGTATTCCATTCATAGACTTTGTAAGCGAACAGGGAAGCCAAAACGAGTACATTGGCTGGACACTCGTCATTAAGAGTTCCCCAGCCCCATGATGGCTTTACTGTACCCCCAAGATGTTTGGTACCAACTTAATAAACCCACACTGATGCCAGTATAGGATTTATTAATAAGTACACGCAGAGGGCACCTTACTGACTACTAGTGTGGTTACCGACTGGGCTCAGCCTGCCTCCCACCATTAGACATGTTTCTGGCCTCCTGGGGGTGAGAACCTTTGGTCTCGGAGGCTGGGAACAAAGGCTGTTCTGGGCAGAAGTGTTCCAGGCGGAAATCTTCAAAGGCCATGCTGCCTTTGAAATGTGCTTCCAGCTAGTGGAAGATGCCAACCCCCCTCCCTGTCCCCACTGTTTGGCGGGATGACAAGTCAGAAAATTAGTTATATTAGGAGGTGTGCCCACACAAAGCCAGTGCCAGCCCTAAGGTGGGGTACCTGATGTGGACCCCTCCTTTCAGAATCCTCGATCTTGTATTGAATAGAACTAGCCTATTAAGGTCAGGGTTATGGCCACTTCCCACAGGAAGTGGGTATATAAAGTGTGTAGTCACCCTAAAGGTAGGTAGACCATTGGGTACTCCCTGGTACTCCCCTTAACACCCCTAAATTGAGTATTTAAATTACACCCCTCGACCCAGAACTTCTGATTCGACAGACATAAACCTGAAGAGGACAAAGAAGAGGTGCTGAACGCGAGAATTGAGTGCCTGACACAGAGTTTTGGCATGACCCCTTGCCTGCTGCTTCAAGACTTAACAGTCAAGGCAAAATGTCTTGTTCTACTGCTGTTTGGCCTCTAGGAGCCCCAGAGGGCTACCATCCTTTGCAAACTGCCCATGAACCTCCTCAGAGTAGAGGAACTACTTTCCTACAGATTGCAGGCACTAAACCGCAGAGTCTGTTTCACCAATTTGCAGCTCCCCTGCACAGCCGGCACAGCAACAGACCAAGAAGAGCTAGACGTGCTCTGAAAAGTCGGATCAGTCTCCCCACCCAGAGTGTGGAGGCACCAGGACCGACCAGAGCTGTGCAGTATCCATTCCGAGTTGAGGGATGCCCTGCAACCAATACTGAATCGAAGAGTGCAGTTGGGATTCCAACTGTACCAGAGCCTAGCAGCCACTGAGGAAAATCAAGACCCCTGAGAGCCACTTTGAGAGTAGCCCAGCAGTCACAAATTTGCTTCTGCAGCTGTTGGCCTCTGACTTCAAGGAGCACCTTTATGCACCCGAGTCGGCTAACCTACCTGCTCAGCCCATTCATGACGAACCGGCTGGGCTCCCTTGTCCCTATGGCCCTTGTGTTTCTAGCCCCCTTGTGGGAGCTCTGGGACTTGCTTGCAAGTCCCCTTGTGAACCCTTTCTTTAGAAGGTCCCCATCCATGTACTGCCAGCTACCAACTCTACAAACTCCCTGCTCCTAGCAGAATTCGGGACACACCCGACAAACTGTTGGTAGAACATTGGTCCTTGGCTTCTATATTACTCCAAACCCGGAAGGTGACCCCCTACAACTGTGTGTGCTGTGTACTTTACCTACCTGCTGTTTCATCCTATATGAATGCATGGTGTGTAATTGTGCACAACCGTGAACTATTTAATTATCTTTGAAGATTCATAAGAAATACAGTTCTTACCTTTGAAAAGAATAGGACACGTTAATCCACACACTATTACTCCGCTTGCCATTAAAATCTATTACAATGCAGGGCTTTACAACACAATCCATTGCAATGAATTCCCCATTACAACTCAATTTACTATTCTAACTCCACTGTGGTGTTAATTAGGGGAATGCATTGTAATAGTCTGCGGTATAAAGACCTGCGTTGTAAAAGATTTTGCGATGTAAAGTCTGCGGGGTAATGGCACTGCAGAGTAACGCCAGCAGTTTAAAGGATGTTTCCCCTTTGAACGTACTTCTTGGTTCAAAAATATATATAAAAATAATTTATTTTTTTACATTGGTATAGGATTTATTCTTTGCGTATGTGTCTCATTTATTGCCTCTGTGAGTACAACAAATGCTTAGCACTGTCCTCTGATAAGCCTAACTGCTTGACTACACTACCAGAAATAGAGCATCAGTATTATCTACATTTGCCTCTGTAAAACAATTGGGGACCCACTGGGCTCTCTACACAGTGTACTTAGTTTTAGTGCATTATAAAGAGAGCCAGCTTGATACACATGGGCCACGCAAAACCTTGATAAATCTGGCGTAGATTTGAATAAAATATGCTTCAGGGGAAAAGGGAAGAGTCGCAGCATAGTTTTCCTGTATCATTTGGTGACTGCAGATTACCCAAAGAACAGAATAAAACTACTTAAGATGTTTAATGAACCTGGTTTAAAGGTTGTATTCACACAACCCTTAGTGCTATATGAACATTCTTGTCTGTCTATTTTACGTTACAAGACATTCATTCAGAGAAAGGAAAAACAAATTAAATTGTAGCCCGATTTTGATTTCTACTTCTCCCTACTTGTATCTCTTTCTTGGAACAATAATTATAAATACTAGCAGAAGGAATTCTGCAAGTTGCTAAACTCACCAATAACATTTATGAGGAAATTATAATCAGTTCTAGGTTGCAGTCACTTTTTTTTTTCAGAACCAAATTTTATTGATGTTCTTGTTGTTGAAGGGATCACAAAAAGGCCACTGCTCTCCATGAGTCAGGGGAGCAGTGTGCAAATAAGTAAATATCACATACAAGTAATTCAAGCAACAAATCGATATAAATGACCTTCCCCGAACTCCCTGCCCCTCAACTCCCACCCTTTTAACCCCCCACCCGGATCCCACCCCCCTCCCCGCACAGTGTCCACATGGTCCGAATGTAAAAGCATAGTAAAAATATAGTCAGTGTGTGTATTGTTTCACCCAGGGTCAACAAGCAATTGTCCTGCATTAGCATCTTGTTGCACTGGTGGTTCCAGCCACAGTCCTCTATAGTCCGCCCATCTCTTCCATATTTTGAATTGTTTGCGGGGCATCCCCTGGCTTCAAAAACCGGACACTCCAGCCCCATATAAAAATCCAAACCTCTCTTCCACACCCCTACCAAGGGGGCCTTGGGATCCTTCCAGGCCAGAGGTATAGCTCTTTTGGCTGCCGTAAACAGTCACTTTTAACAAACAAGCATTTGCAATGCAATCTGTCTCGCCTTTGGGACCTTATAAGTGTTTAGCCATGCAGCACATTATCCTGGGGTGTTGTGCCACCAGGGGTTGAATAGTTATACAATTACTACACACTGGGTGATGCACTGTAATTTACAACTGCAATTGACATTTAAGAAAAAAAGATCTTTTTATTCTACATATTTATTATTAACAGGGTGTCCACAGAAGGGAGGTGGGGTTGTTTAGCAATAGCTCCCAGTGAAAGATTGGGGGTCGATTTATTTTACCGTTGTTACCATTTGATGTGGCTGCTTTTTGGTTTGGGCATAAGACTGTCTCATGTGTGCATTCCTGTGTTTGTCATAATTTATAGTACTTTTCTTAAAATTGAGCTTGTTTCTGTTTCAAATAACACTTTTAGACTGCGTGTTAGTATGCGTCTATGTGTGAAGCTCTGGGGGGTCCCAAGTGCTGCAGCCTAACGACTCGTGTTGGCGTTGCCATGCCCATCCACAGTATGGCCACTGACCTGCCCATTTGTACTGCTCGTCAGCTTCTTTGCCTCAATCCTGAGATAGTTGACATTGTTAGAAGCAGTGACTGGAGATGAAAAGACTAAAAAATGAGATGTGGATTCACACATGCAGTGAGTATTAAAGCAGCAGGTGCCAGGAAAGGTTCATGATCACAAATAAACAAGGAAGTAATGACCAATATAATAGCGAAAGCTAGAGCTCAACAGGGGGAGGAGTGTGGAAATTCAACTCTGCTTTCCTGTGCAAGTTCCTGTCAGGGGGAAAATAGCCTTACTGAAATACAAAAACATGCGTCCCCGGGCAATCAGAATACCAGAACCTAATAGCCCACTTCAGGCTGACAATGATAATGAGGGCACAATGCTTGATAAATCACCAGAAGAGATACAGGGGAAAACCAACTCAGTCGCTGCACCAGAGCCAGCACTGGAGAAGGATAGAGAAGTGTAACAGAAGCAGAATTTGACACTGAATCACAGTCCAAAGAAGCAGTCAGCAGCGACTCCATTTCATTTACGATTTTACACACATTGGACCAGATCCAATCCCAGTTTTAATATTAAAACACATGGTAGCACCATTCATTTATTAAGTATCACAGGTCTGTTTGTAAGACACAGTGAGCTTCTATTAAAAAAAATACTGGTGACATATATAAACCTCTGGCCAAGCTGCAATGCTTGCCTCTGATTTAGGCACCGGAAGGCCTCTGTGCACACCCAGCTGCTGCAGTTGTGCTTGGCCTGTGCCTCGGCGAAGGCGATGCTGCGTCGGGAGTAAGGAGGAATCCCTTGCAGGTCCGGTACAGCAGCGGTTTATTAGTGCTTTGCCTTTGTTTACATTAGGGGTACCCGGTAATGTCCAGTGTGGGTATTGCCTTCCTAAAAACCAGACTGGAGGTGAGGCAATATCCCGCTCTTCACAGAGAATAAAACCCATGAAGTGTGACGTCTAAATAAGGAGTGCACTTGGAACCCCTGAAAGAGTAAAAAAACGTTCATACAACAGACAAGGTTACGAAACTACGATAAGGGAGTAATAAAAAGACAAATAGATTCACGTTTAATCCTACAATATCACGGCACGGACAAGGCGAAAGTAAACATTAAACACTACTATGTGTCAATGACACACAAGCCCAAACAATTACATGTCCCCAAGCTAGTAAAGGCAGTGGGAAATAGACTCTGTTTCACGGTGTTCATGAAAAAATACCAGGAAAACTCTGGGTTGCGGGCAATACCAACGTGGGGAAAGGCAAAATCATGAAAGGTCATAAAAGGGCTTACCGTGAAAGTCGTGAACGCCGAACATTGGGAGGACTTCTTCCTCACTTCAGGCTTGGAGAGAAATGATACCTGAGATGCCATTTAAAGTCATGAGAAACCGCGCGGAAGCATTGTCTGCCGCCCGCCGTCGCTTCCGTCTCCACGGGCAGTGAGCTCGCCCGACGTCGCTGCCAGCACTCTAGAATGCGCGCCTCAGAACGCCTGTAACGAGCGGCACGATCCTGCCCACGCCGCAGCCTGCCACCAGCGCTTCTCAGTTTGAGTGGGCGCTAGGGGTCTTCCGAAGCACGCCAATCCCACGATGCTTCCGACGACAAAAGTCCAGGGTCCGATCAGGACGGCACATTTAAAAAAAGACATCCATGAAAAACACCACACATGCAAGAAAATGCACTAACACCAGTAAAGGGGCCAATAATGCCCAACAGGGAAAAAGGAGGAACATAAAACATGCTTACTCAATAGCAAGTAAGACATTTTGAGAGACACACTGAAAAACAAATAGGAAAACGGAGGCGGGGACTCCCTCACTAAAGCATATACTGCATGTCTCAATGAGACAGCGCATGCGCTGCCTTGTCGAGATCTAATAAATGGCAAAATCTAAATTGTTTCTAAAGCAAAGAATATCTCTTTCTCGCCACAGACTCCATAAAAAGAAAACGCATGATTAATGGTTATTTCTCCATTCTCTCTTGTAAATTCATAGGAAAGGTAAATGAAAATAATCTCTGCTCTTCATCTTCTAAATTAACCTTGGTGAACTCTTCGCCATACATCACTCCATAAATGTCTCTGAGCTGAATTCCAGACCATGTGCGTACACTGTAACACATTTTGAGCTACAGTGTAACCAGATTAGATTGGGAAGTGGTGTTCCAAAAGAATGTAAAAGTAAGACATAATCACTTGAAGACTAGACTACAATTTTAAAAAAAATCCAATATGTTTCTTGAACATGTGCACTGATTCAGAGCTACAGCTCTTGTTTCTGGTGAGAGTTCATTCTCAGATGGCAATTTCTAAACTGATGTTTGAGAACTAATCTTCCGCTGAAATGTTTAATTAAGGAAGCAGTCTTTTCTACACAAGTGAGTCTTAAACGTTTTGAAAACACAATTTAAAAACAACAGTGCAGAATCCTCATTTGTAACAGCATTATGGAAACGGAACTTTGATTTCAGAACAGTAGACATTCATTCCAACGCCATTTGTGAGGAAACATAGTGGACTTTAAAGACGACACTACAGACAGCTTCTTTTAGAGAGAAGATTTGAGTAACACAAATAAAAACATTACACAAGCAACAATCTGCTATGTTTAACTCAAGAATGGAAATATGAAACTCGCAAACATAAAAATGTCAATTAAACGTACCGGTTATTTTTGTCTTCTTATTTGTGTTAGTAGCGGTCACCCACCATGCATGCGAGGTAGCATTGTGAGCAAGCAATATACATTCCTAAACTCCATGACTCCAGCGTAATCGATTTTAAGGCAGTTGTGCGGAGGCCTATCCCATTTCCATATGTGCACACTGAGCAAATTGTTCAGTCATACAAGGTCAGCATATTTTTAATTAAAACACAGAGGTCCAAATGTATCATACTTTCACTCAGCGCAACTCAGCAAGCCACCTTTCTGCAGTGCGTGAAAGGGCAGGAAGGAGCTGTATTTAACACCATTCCAAGTATTCTTGTCCTTTCCTTGTGTTGGTGCACTTTCTGCTGCCTAGCAAAATGCAGGCACCCTTGCACCATGGCGGAAGGGTGCCTGCATTGTAGGTAGGATTGTTTTTGTGCAGAAAGGGACACCTTTCTCAGAACACATAGAAAGAGAAAAAATCTAGGAGAAATAAAGATATTTCTTCTTGTTACGCCTCCCTTGGGGAGGCATAGTATTTTGACACATTCCCAGGTCTTCCACTAAAGATAAATCTGGGAATGCGCATAATTAATGGGTGAATGCGTAGAAAAAACCACTCTCCAACCATGGAACTCCTTCCTGCCACAGAGTAATGCTGCCTTGTGTTCGCCTAGATTTATCAAGCCATGCAGGGCCATGCTAGGTGCCTTGCAGGCTTGATGAATAATACTTTACTGTAGCGTTGCCCTTATGCCACCATGCGCTGCGCAAGGTGATGCAACACCATGATAAATATTGGCTGGAATGTCTTTGCGCACTACTCTTTCGCCTGTTTTGACACTGATGAACGCCAGGTGCAGAAATTTGACGCATCTGACATAAATGCTGGAATTAGCCTACAAAATAGATTCCTTGCCCAGTCTAACATGAAGGATTGTGATTTACTAACCCTGTCACCATCCCGATCATCCATCAAATCTCCCATCAGGGCCTTAGCAGAATACAGCTTTAGGGCACCTCTACTTAATCCAACAGCTTTTGAAGTGGTCCCTGTAGATGTAACTCTGGCCGAAGGAACTCAGGGACTTGGGCAGATCCCCCCACCAGACTGGAAAAGTGGACAGAAACATATAAAATAATCATGAAGGCACAATATGGGTTTTGGAGAGGTATGGGGAAAGTCGACCAGTGCCTAAACCTTTCCATAACTTTAGAGAAGTACTCTGCAGCCAGAAATGACAAACTATACATGGCCTTCATGGACCTAACATCAGCCTTTGACTGTGTGTCACATTCTAGGCTATGGTCCATGATGGAGGACATGGGTATAGAGCCGTCGATTATTGGGTTGATCCGCCAGCTGTATGTAAATGCCACTGCCTGTGTAAGGTATGGTAGAAAGGGGGAGTGCATACGTCATTTTAAAATTGAAAAGGGAGTTAGATAGGGGTGTGTGCTCACCCGTTACTTTTTTCAATCTATACAAACAGGGTCCAGTCCTCCCTGTCTGCTCTCTCTTTGGACCTGCCCAAATTTGATCAATCCTCCCTCCCGATTTTGGCATACGCTGATGATGCGGTGCCGGTGTCAAGAAAGGGCCTGGCCCTACAGAAACTAATTAAAGCTTATGCAATCTTTATGGCTTCCCTTGACACAAAAGTAAATGAAACAAAATCTTTCATAATTGTGCACACAAGCTGAGATGAAATTCACTTCAACAGAAAAAACTCTGAGAGCGGTTCAAACTGCAGTCGCAAAAGAGAGAGCCCTAGCACAGGGAAAACGCATAAAAGCTGTTACTCCTGTCCCTGCCTTAGATGCAGTGACAAAGCAAGCATTCCAAATGCAAAAGCTCTACATCCAAGATGGATACAATGGGTTAATTCTCTTGCTGCGACAGACGTTGAATACGTTTTTGACCCTTACTTGAAGACACAAGAATTTCTCCAATAGGAACAAGAATGTCCTCTGCCCACTGAAATTCTGCCTCTAGAACATTACGGATGTATAATATATACAGACGGATCAGCACAGCCCGCAATTGTGGGAAAACAAGCTTACAGTGCTGCGTGCGCGATTGTTAAAGGTCACTGGCATGATGATAAATTCAGACCTATGGTCACAAAAACTCAATCCCTAGGAGACTGTACAGCTCAGCGAGCTGAACTACAGGCTTTCAAGACGGCACTTGAAAATACCGATCGCGAATTCCCCAAAATCACAGTGTGCGATTCGTATTACTGCATCCGGTCTTACAATGAATATCTGCAGAATTGGGTTCAAAATGGGTTTAAAGACACAAAAGGTGGCACAATCAAGCATAAAATGCTTTGGGAACAAGTAGTTCTATTACAGAAAGAACTACAAAAGACTCACGTGATCCATACACTGAGTCATCAGTGTGATGGCGTTCACGTTGATGGGAATTCATTGGCTGATGAAGCCACGAAGGCAGCTGTGCAAACGGCTTCCGTAGTTGCAATCACTCGTTCAAAAACGAAAATAGACAGCGAAATAATGCAAGCTGTCACTGCTTCAATAAAATATAGTGGTAAAACATTACCAAAAGGCTTTCCACCCAAGTACTCCTATATATCTGATGCAAATAATGTTCCTTTTGCTTGAATCCCTGGAGTGGGGGATAGAGTAATCCCAAACATGGAACATAGGTTAGGAATAATCCTAGCTGCACATGAAAGCTTGCCACAGTTTCATTATTAAAACATCGATACTGGTGGCCACGCATGAGGAAACAAACCAGAAATTATGTTTTGGAATGTGAAATCTGCCAGAAAATGAAAGTTTCAACAGTGAAACGCCCGGCGCAGACGCCCCTTCTTATTTCAGATTAACCATTAGCATGTGTTTATCTGGACCAGCTGTGATCCCCTACAAAGGGATGGTAACTATAAATACATCATGGTTGCAGTGGATTCATGCTCAAGATTCATTTGGATGTGGCCTCAGAGCTCGGCTGAAGCCCGAACTGTTATAAAGATTTGCGAGTCTTTATCGGCACATACGCAATCAGAACGCTACATTCTGACCAGGGTCCAGCTTTTAGGAGGCCTTGGCCAGCTTGGGCGTTGCATTGCGGTACTCAAGTCCATTCCATCCTGAGGGAAATTCGGTGGTGGAAAGAAAAAATTGTGACATAAAAAAATCTATGACAGCAAGGGTATTAGTTTCGTGTGACGGGCGAGTCAAACATCTAATAAGTGTCCAAAGTAGTCTTAATAACCTGCCAAGAAATTCTCTGGGTGGAATCACTCCATATGAAATCCTTTTTGGTACTAGAATGTTGGTCGAAGACCTCGATCGTCATACTTCAGTGGTAGAACAAAAACCCTTTGATATCAAAGATCGTTTGGCTGTTTTACAGGACTTAAACGAAACAAGAAGTCGTCTAAGCAACACCATACAAAAGCCAACGACCACTGAAGAGAAACCACCTGTCCCAGCAAGACCTGTCTGGATTCCAAATATTGGGGATCTGGTCAGAGAGAAAATAGCGGACAAGAAGGAATTTGGGCCTTCTTACAGAAAGCCAGTACCTGTACTAGCAATCCACAGATCAGGAACAGTGTTACTTGCTGCCACTTGCTGGAAGAAAGGAGAACCGGTCCGTATCAATTGACCTGGTAAAACCACATCATGTGACCTATAATAAGTGGTAGGCCCAGTGGACTCTAAAGGTGTAGCAGACTACCAAATATTGCTACTATCCAAGACGTTCAAACTGAAAGACTCATCACCTTTGAAGAAAATGCAGTACGAAAGGAAGGACTATGCAATAAAGCCATGGACTGGTGCCTCTTGAAACCCAAATAACAGTTTGTCAAGAAACTCCCGTCTACAATGATCGAGCATCTGACTATACTAACATGTCAAGAGAACAAGCAGCTCCAGCGATTTTAAACAATCCAGATGCAATACCAACAATTGATAGAACTGCCTCTGGCTATTTCATCAACTTCGATCCCTTTTCTGAGGATCCCAGTGAACCTGAAACAACGCCAACAAACAAAACTTTCAAGAAACAAGTAACAGAACTTTTTCACCAGCTTACAAATACATATCTAGTATCACCATGGTCTGAATTAGGATTGTGTTAGGTGTACTTTTTCTCCTACTATGGTCCATTCTTGTTTTAAGTTTGGGAAAGCTGATAGATGGAAAATAGTGTAAAATGGACACAGCAAGTAAGAACATCAACTTGCTCCTGAAGCCACACAAATCATCTCATCGTCCACAACGAGACCTGCCATCAGTGAACATCACAGCGGTTCCTCTACATGGTGGAATAGCATGGGATAGAACTGATGGCCCTGTTGAGCTGCTGAAGATTCCACACCAATTTATGGTTTCCTTGAGTGATTTTGTTTCACCGAGTACATTTTCTGCTGATTGGGATTTTGAAACTATTAATAACATGATGGCAGAATTAAAACATGTCAGCAAAATTTGAAAAACATGAATAGTTGGATGGTTCATCAAATTATGAAGAAATGTATTGTTTTAATCATTTTGGTCATCATTATTTGCAGAAATCTGCAAATCCTCGAAATGTTTTAACTTATAATCAATTGGAACATTATCCAACGCCACCAAAAGGTAGCTTGAAAACATTTTATGAAAAATTTCTATACTTTACAGGTTTTAATGTCACAAATCCAGAAACTTTTCACTTTAAAAATGTTAATAAGACAGGCATGAAAAGGATGTTAACTAATACTAAGCAAATTTATTCTGCAGCCTTTTATGCTCAATTGTCCACATTAGGCTTTAACTTTTGGAAAGACAACATTGAGACAAAAACTGTCTGGGGCACAAAAGACTGGCAGGTACAAGGTTTAGAAGCATTATTCAGAGCTTGCATCATCCCAGAACAAATAATGTTCTTAAATGAAACTGTTCAACAGACATCTTGTCTTGGCCTGGCTAAGATAAAAGATTTAAACAAACCGCCCATACCTAAACCCACACCTGATAGTAATAATAGGTAGACATAAATTATATTTTACAACAAAACAGAACTAATCTTGATTGGAAAAAATGGTTAATTTGGCCCACAGACACGAATAACTGTCAAGATAGATTCCTGAATAAGACACAAGGGTTTACAGTAACTAGGCCGGACCCAAGATATGTCCAGAGACAACATCCAGGAATAATAACAACTTACAGTGTAGGAAAACTGTGCCTTGGGTGGCAACAAAAATCCACACTCCCAGTTATAAAACAACACTTAACTTTACTTGAAGATGGCATTGATTTGAGAGAATTCTTACTTGGACCTTGCAAACCATGTCATAAACGTTTCATATACGCCGGTATATATGCTGCTTTTAATGAAGCATCGAAAATCACGCAAATGGAAACTGCAGAACGAGTACGAGAAATTGATTGTATTAATTTAGAGAAAGCACTCTCTGTAGTTGACAATGGTTTAACAACTTTGTCGCCCAGAATCTATTATTTGGACAACATCGTATCCTCTGCCAAAGACATAATGGAACAGGACTTGCTAATGTTACAACATAACCAGTCTCAATTACGTTCTATAATGCTGCTAGGATGGACGTTAGAAAAACCTTCGTTCTGGCTATGTGCCTTGGCGTCTATTCATCACCACGTCATTGTTTACTGTATTTAACCTTACAGATAAACAAATCTCTTTGGCACAGAGGGGAGCAGACTATACAGTGTTAATCATAGAAAAACTGTAGAGATTACCATTAACCGTTTCTGAGAAACTAGCTGTTGAATGGATAATACATGGCACCATCATGATACCAGTGACGATTTTCCAGTTTCAGTATTGCTTAAAACACATACCAGTGGGCCTGTATGAAAGGTGGGTAAAGAGTACATAAAGTGGACCTGGGATTTACCATACACACACAAATGTTGGATTGGGGAAAGGAGGTATTTCTTAGTGGTAAAAATTGCAAAACCACATTGAGCGGTACACTTCTTTGCCACAGCATTAATTTACATGGAGCCTGTGATGGTTCTTCAAACAACTTATCATGCCACCTGCAGGGTTACCCGGCAGCAGTGATAGATCCAATTTTTAGGCAGCTTTCAAATGGAAGCTACATAATGCTGAATGATCACAGCTGTGTGGAATGATGCCAGGAATAGCCTATTTCGTTAGTGTGTCGGCCAGGGTCACTTGTTGTATGCAAGTATTGTTTCTAAAAACTAAGACAGACGGGGAGTCGCCATTATGGCCTTCACTGAACATCTCTTCTATACGAATTGATACTTTAAGCAGAATGAAAGCCATTCTTTTACAAAAAACTGTGCCACTGACCTCGTCCAGAGAGATGTATGATCTGCAAGTTGCAAGGTCCTCTGCGGAGATACATGCTTTATTATCAACAAACTGCCCCAATTTCATTTTGCAGAAATGTTAGGTCGTATCTTAAACATGTCTGATACCAGTGGTATTGTACATGTATTTAAGACGATTTTTGGGGGACTGTTAGCAACCTTTGAAGCAGTCCTGGGCATTTTTCCTAACTTCGCGCACTCTGTGTTTGGTGGCCTGCCTCTCATCTTGGGACTCGTAGCAGGGATACTATTTTTATTCCTCCTGCTCCGTTATGGCAAGTCCGGTCACCAGCGATACCCAGATTACCATGGAGAACGCTCTTCTGCAAATGCAGTATCGTGAACGAATAACACAGATTCTTGGCTCGGCACGTTTGAGAGATCTGTATACCACATTGTTCCTGTCATTCGGACCAATCTGGCAAGATTGCATCTTACTTGTTCTACGATGCCTGCTTTGTGGAGAGGAATGCGTGTTGGATATGTGTCTAACACTTCCATCAGCAATGCCAACAGATGTTGACGCCTTACTGGGTCCGATAACACCTCATGTATTGTGTTGTCCCCAACGGCTACCAATCCTGATGACGCCATTCATGGAGATCTCACCGGCAATTCCAGCTGAAGGTGAGGTATGCAGTCCAACAGGCACACAGGTACCATCAACTACAAACATTGCTAATGCGACTGACGCTGACAGCTTCCCATCTGTGTACAATTGATCTACTTAATGAAGTGGCTCAACTTTCATCTACTGTGGTAAACAATTTCTTTGCCAGCCTAGACGATTTAATGTTTTCTCCTGACACCCATAATAACTTTTGAGTTCTTTTAATTCTGAAATTCGACCTTTGCTTTTTTCAAAACAAAAATTTCTAACTTTGGAACTCTATTTTTCTACGATTTGATTGGACTTTTTCCAAATGCAATGAACTTTCACACAAAGCAATCTGCTTAAAGTAGAACTATTCTTAGAGAACAAGAATTCTTTGAATACTTCCTAGAAACAATATTGACCTAATCCACAAACCAAAACAGTTTGCATACACTGCTATGTTATTAGGAGCCATTTCATAAATGTATTTTCGTGATTCATTCAGTTAGCATTTCCAATATTATAGTATATGCTTACGATGGAATTATTGCTTTTAAATGCGTTCAGTACAATGCTCAATTTTCTTTCTCGTGTACAACCATTTCAAATGCATTTTTTAATGTATTTTTGGGTGGCATTGTAAACACATGCTCTAGAACAGGGGTCTCCAACCTTTTGTGTAGTGAGAGCTACTTCTGGTCAGTGAAAATCGTTGTGAGCTACCAAACCCCAAGCAACTCGCGCATTTTTCCGAGAGACCTCCCACGCCCAGTTTCATTGACGTTAAACCTATTTCTTCAGAGCCCATACTGTTGTTTGTAAACAATAACACTGAAAGAAAAGAAAAGACTCTGCATGTATGCTGTCGGCGAACCGGTGTATGACCTTTCAATTAATAATAGCTTCAAAATTAGACCGTAAGGTGTCAGAACACTTTAAATGACATAGATTTACACAAAGACAATCAATCAGTGAAATGTTACATAAGAAGGTATAGGAGTCACAAGTCATCCATACTGGTAGGCAGGATAGTTTAAAAGTGCTTGGTCAGGGGAGATAGAAACATAGAATTTTTTGAAACCCCCCTAACTCCTAACAACACGGTTAGGGGATTCTAATAGGAATTGATTTCTACCCAAATTAACCTATTTTGCAACAACTGGGGGAAATCATAATGGTCCAGCCCAGGCCAGCCAGCCTATACCTTGCAGTTTTCATGCAGCTCTTTGATAAGTTACTTGCTCACTGTTCTACATTAGGATTTTAACCCAAAGAGCTAGCTAGCAACAATATGCACCTTCTTTGCAGCAGGCACATTGACCCTCTGTGCTACCTTACTGTGAGTAAAAACTTGATTTGTATTGTAAGTTTACAAATTACACACAGATCTCTCTCTCTCTGTTTCAAAGAAGTACATTCATTACCCTGTTTGACATTTTTATTGTTGGCAGAAAGGTGTTGGAGGCCAGGAACGCAGTAGCAGGTGTTTTCTATATTTATATTGGCACCCCCACACGGAGTCAGCCTTAGCACCCGGTGGCATAGGTAGCGCCGCCCTAGCTGCAGCACAGTGCATGCAAGGACTTTTAATTTGATTGTCAGCTGCCTCTGTGCTTCACTACTGTTAAGGCAAAAGTTAAAGCACGGCGGCAGCCGATGTTAAAATCAAAGGTCCTTGCATGCTCTGAACTGCTTTCACAGTCATGCAAAGACAAATATATAGCGCAGTGTAGTAATCAATGAAATCCTTTCAGTGATTACTTCACTGCGCTATATATTTGCCTTTGCATGACTGTGAAAGGAGTTCAGTGCAGGCAAGGACCTTTGATTTTAACATCGGCTGCCGCCGTGCTTTAACTTTTGCCTTAACAGTAGTGAAGCACAGCGGCAGCTGACATTCAAATTAAAAGTGCATGCAAGGACTTTGAATGTTATCATCGGTGCCACTGTGCTTTATTATTGAAGGAGGCACATCTAATTCTAAAGTGCAGTGGCAGACAACGCTAAAATTAAAAGGCCTTCCAAGCACTTAATGCTTTTTAGCCAGCAACTCGGCTCATTCAGGGTCAGGGGGCCCCTCTTTCCTCACAGCTGCTCCGAGAGGCCCAAAAATGGAAGATGATCAGTGGCAGCATGAAAAACACAGATGGCGCGTGACTTCGTGGAAAAAAAGAACGTTCTTCAGGCAACAAGAACCTTACATTTTATTACATCCACTGCCACAGTAATATCGGACCCGCCCCAGTGCCTGAAAGGACTTTTTAATTTTAACGTTGCCTGCCACTGCACTTTATTACTGAAGGCAGATCTAAAGTGCAGTGGCAGACAACGCTAAAATCAAAAGGCCTTGCTAGCACTGAGTGCTTTTTAGCCGGCGACTCGGCTCATTCGGGGTCAGGAGCCCCTCTTACCTCAGAGCTCCTCCGGGAGACCCAAGAGCGTGGAAGATGATCCGAAGCACAGTGCCAGCACGAAAACACAGGTGGCTCGTGACTCCTAGGAGGAAAAACGTAACGTACTTCAGCCCGCCCCGCCCCAGCTAAACTTACCAGAGCCAATCAGAGCAGCTCGCTTGTGTGAGGGCGGATTAGTTGTGAAAAAGGGCTGAAAGTTCTTAAAGAAAACAATGGGATACAAAATAAAATTGCAAATGACATCGTAATAATTAAAGAGCAGCGCGAGCTACCCTCAGAGGGTCGGCGAGCTACCGGTAGCTCGCGATCGACCTGTTGGAGACCCCTGCTCTAGAATATGTTTTAGTGCTTGAACATAGTAATGTTGAACATGATAAACGTAGAGCGGGTGTTGTATTGCATTTTAGGACCCTAGTGTAATTTTCCCAATTCATGCCCTTATATAGGTATAAATCACCAAATCCTTATATAGGCATAGAAATCATAACCATATTTAGACATAGCTCATGCAGTCCAAATCCGGCAGGGCTACTTCCACTAGTTCCGAAAATCCACAACGATTTCTTGGAAAACTCGGCTTCAGAAGCTAGGGACTTCCCCTTGCTTGCATATTGATTTATCCAAGAAATCATGGAGTTTTCAAAGAACTGAGACTCTTTGATGACGTTATTATGTCCACCTTTACGTCAAACTCTGCACCTTCAAGGTATAAATATGCCCACACTTGCCATAGCAAACACACAGTGGTTTGGAGCAGTTCGACTATCTACTTGCCCGACGCATTCTGCTACAGCAAGTGCCGAAGGAAGCTGACCCTCCAGCAGACGCACTGAGAGAGACACTGTCTTTTCTATTGCTGAGAAATCCAGCTCCAGTGTCTCCAAGCTACCCTTGCGGGTTGTAGGGAAATCGAGTCCTGAGATTGACCGTCTTCATTCTAAACCAAGGTACGGAGCTGATTAGACCCTAAGAGAAATTTTGGATAGATTCTAGGCAAAAGAATACTAAATTTATGCTACACCTCACTTACTTCTTCCCTCGTACTAGACTTAGGTTAGGTACATCGGGGTAGGGGTATTTTAGAAGCACCATTTGAGTACTTTTTAGCCTTTGTTATTTATGTATGTTTTCCTCTATGGTCTAGGTACCATACAATGCTCTTACAGTATTACTTTATTCTACTCTTCTTACTGTAAGAATTATACTTTGCAACCAGTATTACGATTGTAGCAGTTCATTTCTTCTACATGAGAAAGAAGACTGTTCAATAAATACCTTTTTATTGAAAACGCCCGTCTCTCTATTTCTCTGCACCTCTGGTGAAACGAAGCATGCACGAATGACTGAGTGAAATATCTATCTATTGTTTCCACGACTCTGAAGATCAGTTTTATCTTGGGGAAACTAAGTTGTAATGTTTATGCGATTGTCAGAAACGAAATCCCTTCTTGTGAACTCGAGAAAGTTTCTAGTGACCTATGAGCTAGCTGGCACTCACAATTAAGTCTAATATATTCGATAGAGACCTAGTAGACATAAGTCCTACGTCACATCTATAGGATACATTATTCCAATGCGCAGAGCCTATTGGGAATATAGGAACTACACTACACAGTGTGCTACACATGATTATGCATGTGTGCCATTGTGCCCATCTCCCCGTCCCCCGAGTCCCTGGTCGTTACTCACCCTGTTGCTTTTGGGTCAGGTCATATCGAGCTGTGGCCAGACCCCCAACTCCTGCCACCGTCTCCACACTGGTGACTGTGTTAAAAGACTTCTATGACGCCATGTGCCTCATATTTGGGCGAGCCCTGGAGGCTCAGGAGGAGCTTCATCGTGTTCCGCACTAGCGAATATGGCGCCAATGCCCCCAATGGATCTGGTGTTGGATACGGACCCTTACCGGTCATTCCTATGCCACCTTCCCTGGCACTGGCCCCCGCACCGAGAATCCCTGCATGCTGGTGCCCACCGCAGCAGCACCAGCCCCATTCTCATTCCCGACAACCCGGAGACGGATTGGCACCTATCGCCACCGATTCCACCACCTATGGCACACATGGGTCCTAGGTCGATTTTTCAACCTTCTTTTGAGGGGCTAGGAATTGAGGATGATTGGGAGAAGTTGCTGGACCCTTTACAAGACCAGCATTGGCATGAAATAGACTTGTGTGAGGAATTGGGTGAGGCCAGTGGCCTGGATATCTCCCAAGTTTGTGTTCTCCTTTATCCCCCTACCATGGCTTCAGAGGAGGCAGCTTTATATGCTTTGGTGGTGAGAAGAGTAGCTGAGGTCGTGGACCTTCAGCTCCCTTCAGTGGAAGTCAAGATGAACATCTTGATAGAGGTTCTGCAGCCGGGTGTCTCCTCCTCGGAACCCCTCCTGCTTTTCAGTGAAGTCTTGACTGATGTCCTTCTGGTAACCTGGACAGTTCCTCCTTACCAACCAATTACCTTGACCTCGAGAGTTTGGTGTCCAGGCCTCTACCTCCCAGGGTGTGTTTCCCTCCACACTCCCGGACAAGGAATCCAAGAGACTGGATAGTGTGGGCAAGAAGGTAAAAAAAGAAATTCCGCTACCCATGCATTATGGTTAATGAATACTGCATACCTATTGGACTCTTATGCCCACTGCTTGTGGGAAATGGTTGCTCAGGTGCTGCCACTGGTCCCAGAGGAGGTCAGAGCCATTCTCTCCCAAGTAGTATCTGTATGAAAGTAAGATCTGCTTTTATCCACTTTTTGCCTAGTACTATGCTGCTTTTGACTAGTCCAACAGGAATCCAGCTAATCAGGACCCCAGTATCTGTGCTTTCTATCCTAAATTGGTATGGTACGTACTTAGATACATCCCAGATTGGACACCGGTGTACCCTTATAAGTCTATAGTATATGGTACTGAGGTACCCAGGGCATAGGTACACCAGGAGTCCTGCATGGGCTGAAGCATGCATCATGCCACCCATGGTGGATCACTCAAACTGTAACTACAGGCCTGCCATTGCAGCCTGTGTAAGCTGGTACTAGCACCACTTACCAACAGATATAGGTTTCCCTATATCTAAGGTCACTGCAGTTAAAGCCTATAAGTCACCCCTAAAGCAGGCCTTTCAACCCTGAAGGCAGGGTGTTCAACTCTATGTGTGAGGGTGTCTCTGAATGAGCAGGACACCCCTACACCCTTTGGAGTCCATTCTCCCGGGTTGTAAGTGCATCAGCCCTTACGATATATACAGTGGCCATGCGTCATTACGCAATGACCATCTCTAAACTGGCTGTATCGAACCCTGTCATGTTTGGTACCAAACATGTTGAAATCATACCCCCAAACCATAAACGGTGTGGGGGGGGTATTATTCCATGCACTGTAGAGCTCGTCTGGGAAGCCCTCAGTGCTCACGATACCAGTCTTCTAGACCTGGACAGCACAATATAGCTGCTGCTGACCAGAGACAGGATTCTGCCTTCCTGCTGCTGAGCCAAGCTCGAGTAGGGGAAGGCAGAAAAATAGGTATCCTGTCACAAGGAGGTGTGACCACCTACCAGACAGGGTTTAGTGTATTGGTGGGATCAGGTGAGAGCGATTGCCAGCACCACCAAGTCTGCTTGAGGGGTATATTTGGTGCCCTCCAGTTCAAACCAGCTCAGGGAGCCATCGGCTCTGCTCTGGCAGGAAACTGGACAAAAGACATGGGAGTATCCTCCCCAATGTCCGACCCCTCCCCTGAGATGGAAACCTGAATCGTCTGATCACTTTTCTTAGGGTATTTAAGGGCTTACCTGTAGGTGGGTCACGATATTTGTCGTGGGACAAGAATCCTTTCCGTCTGGGCACTCTGGACTGCTGGACCTTGCTCTGGGTTCTGAGACTGCAATTAGGAAGACTCCTGCTGCTCCAGGTCTTTTCGTCCTGCATGTCTGCTGCAACGTTTGTGCCCGTGCTCCATGCAGGAACCTTCCAAGCCTGTGGACATCCAAGACACCTGAAAGAATCTCCCTTGAAGTTAAGGAGTCACTTCAATGCATCTGCAGGCACCATAAAAAAACTGACCGGTCTGCTCGTCCAGAGCTCCCGCAGACTCCGAAAGGCTCAGCATCACAGGTGGTGGGTCTTCTCATCTGGTAAAACAAGCTGCTTTACACTTCTTCTGGACTAAGACTGAAGCTGCTTTCCACAGATACCACTTAGGGAGCTTCATAAGGTTCTCTAAGACCACTAAAACCACCATAAGGGTTGTCGGGATAAGTGCAGGGTGCCCACTCACATAAGTGTGCACCATATACTAAGCCAGCTTCTCACAGTATCACACTGGAGGGATGCAGCAAGGTTCATTATTCGTTGTGGTCTTGACACCACTGACACGCTGGGCAGAATAATGTCATAGACAGTGGCCATTCAACAGCATACCTGGCTCAGACCTTTTGGCTTTTCTGGGGATGTCCAAGGTTCCCTTATGGACATCTCTTCGGAGACGAGGCAGACATGGCTCTGGAGTGCTTTAAGGACTTGCAAGCTACGGCTATGTCCTTGGACCTCTCAGTGGCTATCCGTCCCCATCTGCTTTTTGTCTCTTTCGCGGCATGGCAGGGGTTTTCAGCTGCGCCAGCCATATCCCACCCACAATAATGTGCAAGTTCAGTAACCTCTGGGAGGCCATGGGTGTGGCTCCTTTCGACCCCCTGAATCAGGTGGCCAGAGGTCCAGTCAGTCCACTCCTCCACCTGCAGCCTCTAAACCTTCGTACTCCGCCCTTCGAGATCATGGGCAGCCAGTTGGTTGCATGATCGGCCATCACCTCCACCACTGGCAAAACATCATATTAGACAAGTGGGTGCTTCAGATACTTCCTCCCCTTCGAGACTATCCTTACCTTCATACCTCTGACTTATGACCGGCTGAAGGAGGACCACCAAAACTTGCTTCAGGAGGAAATCAGGGCTTTCTTGGCCAAGGGAGCCATAAAAAGGGTCTCGGCTGTGGTTGCTATTCCCGCTACTTTCTGGTCCTGAAAAAGTAAAAGGGCCTTTGTCCTTTTCTAGGTCTGTGAACCTTCAACTACTTCCTCAAAAAGGAGAAGTTAAAAATGCTCACTTCTGGCTCAGGTCTTGTCTGCCCTAGACCCTGGAGACTGGATGGTGGCGAAGGACTTCTAGGACACTTATTTTCACATTTTCGTCCTGCTTGCCCATCAGTGCTACCTGCGGTTTGTGGCAGGCCAAGAGCACTTTCAGTTCACAATACTCCCCTTACCACCGCCCCTCGGGTGTTCACCAAGGTGATGGCGGTGGTCGCAGCTCACCTCCACAGATCAGGGGTGCTAGTCATTGCCTAACTCGATGACTGGCTGTTGAAGACTGGCCTCTTCCACCTCCAGACTATGGCTAATATCCTGCTTTTGCTGGGGTTCACTATCAACATGCCGAAGTCACACCTGACTCCCTCTCAGACGCCCCCTTTCATCAGAGCTGTTCTGGACCCACACAGTGGGGTTTCAGGCCTACCTTCCCTAGCGACAAGTCCCGGATATTCAGGCTATGATATCAATGTTTCAGCCTCTATCCTGGATTTTGGTGAGAATGACTCTGAGGCTGCTGGGCCTCATGGCCTCCTGTATCCTGCTAGTGACACATGCCAGATGGCCTATCCTGGCTCTGCAGTGGGACCTAAAGTTCCAGTGGGCTCAGTATCTAGGGAATCACTCTGACTTAGCCCAGATCTCAGAGGGGACTGCACAGGATCTGTAGTGGTGTCTGACCAACTGTGATTGGGTAAGAGGCTGGCCCCTATTGAGCCAGATCACACAGTAGTGACAGATGCATCACTCCTGGAATGCGGCAGCCATCTGGGAGAGGTGGAGACCAGACTACGGCTAATATCCTGCTTTCGCTGGGGTTCACTATCGACATGCCGAAGTCACACCTGACTCCCTCTCAGACGCTACCTTTCATCAGAACTGTTCTGGACCCACACAGTGTGGTTTCAGGCCTATCTTCAATAGCGACAAGTCCGGGATATTCAGGCTATGATATCGATGTTTCAGCCTCTATCCTGGATTTCGGTGAGAATGACTCTGAGGCTGCTGGGCCTCATGGCCTCCTGTATCCTGCTAGTGACACATGCCAAATGGCATATCCTGGCACTGCAGTGGGACCTAAAGTTCCAGTGGGCTCAGTATCAAGGGAATCACCCTGACTTAGCCCAGATCTCAAAGGGGACTGCACAGGATCTGCAGCGGTGTCTGACCAACTGTGATTAGGTAAGAGGCTGGCCCCTTATTGAACCAGATCACACAGTAGTGGCAGATGCATCACTCCTGGGATGCGGCAGCCATCTGGGAGAGGTGGAGATCAGAGGACTCTGGTCTCCGGCGAAATTCGGACTCCAACTTGCTGGAGCTCCGAGTAATTTGCTTGGTATTCTCCCTTCCATTAATAAAAAGCTGGTTTAGGTGTTCACGGATAACATCACTGCCATGTGATACTGCAACAAACAGGGCAGGGTGGGGTCCTGGACCATTTGCCCAGAGGCGCTGCATCTCTCAGCATCGCTGGAACAGCAGGGTATATCCCTGGTGGATCAACACCAGGCAGGTTCTCTGAATACCAGGGCGGTCAAACTCAGCTGTCGATGCCTAGCGGATCACAAATGGTGTCTCCAATCAGAGGTGGTGCAAGGTCTCTTTTAGCTGTGGGACGAGCCTTTGTTAGATCTGTTCACCTCTGCCAAGAACGCTAAATGTCAGCAATTTTGCAGGCTGTAGTTTTTAAGGCGTCAATCGCTCAGTGACGCTTTCCATCTCAAGTGGAGCTCAGGCTTCCTGTACGCCTTTAGGCCAATACCATTCCTGTTGAGAGTGCTCAAGAGGATCAGGAGCTATCAGTCCCAAGTCATTCTTGTGGCTCCAATCAAAGCATGGAGATTCTGGTATCCCAAACTTCTCCAACTGAGCATCGATCCTCCGGTCAGGCTACCCCTTCAAAAGGATCTTTGTTGCAGGGGTGGGTCCTCCACCCAAACCTGCCAACTCTACGTCTTCCTGATTGAGCGGCAGCAGTTGACAGCATTTGACCTTCATCCCAAAGTCTGTGAAGTGATTTTGGCAGCCAAGTGTCCTTCTAACAAGACCATGTTGGCCTTCCCTCTCTCAAGCTCTTCTCTTTATTTTGACCCTTGCCCAGCAGGGCTCTGCTCTGGGCACTCTTAAAGGGTACCTTTTGGCCCTGTCTGCCTTCTTGAGGCTGCCATATCAACCCTCTTCATTTAAATCCCCTATTGTGAACTGATTTCTTAAGGGGCATGTACATATGTTCCCAACTGCCCCATTCATCTTACCTCAGTGGGACCTTAATTTGGTTCTTACCTTCCTGATGTGCGCTCTGGTTGTGGTGTTCCAGTCCTTGACATTTGTCAGGCAGCAACATGGGCGTCACTGCACACGTTCACTAAGTACTACTGCTTTGAAAGTCAAGTCCACAGGGATGACCTTTTTGGTCGCTCTGTCCTGCAGGACTTCCTGTCCACAGGACTAAACTTGTCCACAGTCCTTCCTCCCGGGATGGTATTGCTTGGGTATCTATTCTAAGGAAAGAAATCTGTGGCTAGATGTCTCCATCAGATGGACAAGTTACTTACGTTTGGTAATGTCTTATCTGGTAGAGACATACAGGCACATGCATCAAAGGAAATTGCATTCGCAAACGGTGCGAATCGCAAAATTCGTCTATTTGCAAATGCAATTCCCATTTTTGAAATGCATTACATTTTTTTATTTTTTCGCAATTTAAGAAATAGCAAAATTGCGATTTCTTAAATTGCGATCGCATTTAAGGAATCTCCAGGCACATGCATCAAAGGAAATTGCATTCGCAAGCGGTGGGAATCGCAAAATTCGTCCGTTTGCGAATGCAATTCCCCTTTTTGGGATGCATCAACATTTTTTTATTTTTCGCAATTTAAGATATCGCAAAATTTTGATTTCTTAAATTTTGATTGCATTTAAGGAATCTCAAATTGAGATTCCTTAAATGCAATGCATTAAACCCTAAAAAATTGCGAATTCGCAAATAAGGGGAGCAAATTACCATGAAGTTGACCTTCATGGTAATTTGCGAAAACTTTGAAAAATGCACGAAAGTGCATTTTTCAAAGTTCCATTTTACACACACACATGCCCTTGGGGCATGTGAGTGTGCAAAATGTACTTCTAAGCAGATTTCAGGGGTGCAACAGGGTGTCCTTTGGACACCCCTGCACCCTTGAAATTGCATTCTTAATTTGCGAATTTCTAATGGTGAATTGCAAATTAAGAATGTCTTTCCATTCTTTCCTATGGGCCTCTAGGCCCATAGGAATGGATGGGGAGGTATTCCTTAATTGCGATTCTCAATTAGAGAATCGCAATTAAGGAATTTTAAGAAATCAGTATTTTGTATAGCGATTTCTTGATGCATTGCAGTTTGCGATTCCTTAATCGCGATTCCTTATTTTTCGCAATTAAGGAATCGCAAAATGCAATATTGATGCATGTGCCTGTACATCTGTCTGCAAATTCCTTACCGACCCACCTATCCTCCCTGCACTGCGGAAAGGTTTTTAGGGTCAGGGCTGATCTCTTTTCAGGGCCCTAGTTCTAAACACACCACTGTCAGTGCACTTCATGGCTGCGCATTCCTGGTTTGGAAAGTCTTGAAAAGTAACTGACGTCAGTGCACTGAGGTGGCTCCTGTATAGGTGATGCAGAAGTTACTTCCAGCACAGACAATACAGACGACACGACGTGGAGTCATCCGATGCCACCTACCGGTGTGCAATTGTATTTCTCAAGCAAAAGTCTTCTGGATCCAGCCTGACGACTGGGATATTCTAAGGTAAGGAATCAGTAGCTAGATTATGTCTCTACCAGATACCAAAGGCAAGCAACTTGTCCTTTATTGTGATTGTGTTGAAACTGCCCCAGAGCTACCTCCATTGAGAAACAATACCCTACATAAAGGCTGTCTGTAGAGCAGCCTAAAAAGGACATTTCGAAAACAGAACCACCACAAACTGATTCTGAGGTTCGAGTTAGTGGATCAACATTCCCTATCTGTAAATTATGTATAGAAGTGGGACCTAAACTAGCCCACTTTGTTCCATGTCAAAAAGTCTTCCATAAATATTGAAAGTAGTGTTCTGAAGAGTACTAAAAAGAATACAGTGACCAGGGCTGGTGCGTGCCTGACAGCCAGCCTCTCAGAAGTCAGGTGAAGGAAGGTCACCTGAAGTCTACATTTTCTGCTGAAAATGTGATGGTCTGCCTGAGTACCTAGGGCCTTATTTATGTGGCCCCTTGCACCACCAGAACGTCACTTTTTGTGACAGTGCATTGCGCAGGAGCCTGCTCCATATTTACGAGGGAGCACTAAGCCACTTTTTGGCTTAATGCTGCCTCGTGAAAATCGTTCCCTTTAACGCAGTTTTGAGCGCTAAAGTGGTGTGCAATGGATGTTGCTGGGGGCGTTCCCAGCAACATCCATGGCTTTTTGACACTGCCCCAGATGTACGAGAAATCGTAACTCTGAGGCAGTGCCAAAAATGTATGCCTGTTTCTTTTGTCGTAGGGCAGTGCAGCTGGAAGGCCTGCTCCGCTGCTCTACAGCAAAACCTCATAACTGAAGCCCCTAGACATCTGTCTGCCTGCTAAGAGAAGAAAAATGTTTGCCAGGCCCTGGAGAAAATACTGTCCTGGAAGAGAAGCCTAGCATGTCCATGAAACTGTGTGTCATCCAGAGGAAGCCAACCACTTGAGGATAAGCTAGGAATGACCTAGGCTGCAGAGAGTCCCCCTAGTCTTTGAAGACAGGTTCCTGGCGGGGAACACTTTAAGCTATTTTCCTACATCAGCCGAATAAGTGTTTCAGTAGCCCATATCAACATGGTTCATGCTGCATCTGCTATGTTGATGGCTTCGGCCCAAGTGGGACTGCAATTGTCTGTAATGGCCCGGTTTGAGGCTTTGTTTTCAACATCTGTCCAATCGGGGCTACAACTGCCTGTACTGGCCCGGTCAGATCAGCACCTGACATGTTAATGACAGTGGACAAATTAGGGCGGCAGCCTCATATGTTGGTCCTCTCAGGGCTGCATTGGTACTGGCACGCCCTTGTCGGGTCCAGGGCCTGTTTTGCAGTCAAATCAAAGAACCCCAGCGTGGCCTGCACCTACACTCTGAGTGTCAGGGCCACTACAACACAGTGAAGCCACAGGATACACTCCAGGAGGAGCATCAAGAAATTTACCATATTCTACCACACCACCAGGGATAAGAAAATGAAAAAAATTAACTAAGAGTGCATTTGACTTGTGGGGGTTTATATCAATCAATCAATCATTTGTAAAGCGCATTACATACCCGCGAGGATCTCAAGGTGCTTGGTAGGGGTGGGGGCGCTACTGATCGAACAAAAGAGTAGAGTAAAGTTCTTTAAACTAGAAGAGGAGTCAAGATAGCACTGCTGTGCGATCGGTAGGGTTGTGATACTTTATCACTAACCATTTGCTCAAATAGCTACTGATCGAACAGCCAGGTCTTGAGTATCCTCAAGATGGTCAGCAGGTCTTGGGTCTGTCATAGGCTCAGTGGGAGGGTGTTCCATGGCTTGGCGGCGAGGTGGGCGAAGGATCTCCCGCCGGTGGTTGTTCTTCCGATGTGCGGGACGGTGGCGAGTGAGAGGTCGGCGTAGCGTAGCTGGCGGTTGGGGATGTAGAAGGAGAGCCATCTGTTCAGGTAGGCTGGGCCGGTCTGGTGGAGTGCTTTGTGTGCGTGCATGAGTAGCTTGAAGGATATCCTCTTGTTGATGGGGAGCCAGTGCAGGTTTCTCAAGTGGGGGGTGATGTGGCTGTGTCGTGGTACGTTGAGGATCAGTTGTGCCGAGGAATTTTGGATGCGTTGTAGTCGTTTGATGAGCTTGGCCAGGGCTCCTGCGTAGAGGGCGTTTCCGTAGTCGAGTCTGCTGCTGACGAGGGCCTGGGTGACTCTCTTTCTTGTATCTGTCGGGATCCATCTGTAGATCTTGCGGCGCATGTGGAGGGTGTTAAAGCAGGAGGAGGAGACGGCGTTGACTTGCTTGGTCATTGAGAGCGTTGAGTTGAGGATGATTCCCAGGTTGCGTGCGTGGTCGGTGGGTGTCAGGGCTGCCCCCAGTTCCGTCTGCCACCAGGAGTCGTCCCAGGCTAAAGGGTTGGAGTCGAGGATGAGGACCTCCGTCTTGTCCGAGTTCAGCTTCAGACTGCTGATCTTCATCGAGTCGGCGACGGCCTTCATTCCTTTGTGGAGGTTGGCTTTGGCGGTGATGGGGTCCTCGGTGAGGTGGAGGATCAGTTGAGTGTCGTTAGCATATGAGATTATGTTGAGGTCGTGCTGTCGGGCGACGTGTGCGAGCGAGGCCATGTAAATGTTGCACAGTGTCGGGCTGAGGGAGGATCCCTGGGGTACGCGGCAGATGATCTTGGAGGCTTTGGAATGGAATGGGGGAGGCGGACGTTCTGGGATCTGCCAATGAGGAAGAAAGTGGTCCATTCCAGAGCCTTGTCTCGGGTCCCTGCGGCGTGGAGGCGTGCGCATAGAGTGCGGCGGCAGACAGTGTCGAAGGCGGCGGAGAGGGGTGCGCAACATTTACAACGCGCGCGTTACCACGACCTACTATTACCACGCGGTTGTAACAACGAAAGTTGTTACAACGCATTGCGCTGGGGGGCGCTCAAGGATAGTAAATCATTTAATTTACTATCCCAACACCTTCCCTGCTATCCACGGGGACTGGTGTTGGAATAGTAATTTAAATGTTTTAAATTTGCGCCCCCCCAACGCAAGTTGTTGTAATGACTTGCGTTGTTACAACCGCGTTGTAATGGTAGGTCGTTGTAACACGCGCGTTGTAACGACATATATCCCGGAGAGGTCTAGGAGGATGAGTGCTGCGGCCTCACCGTTGTCCAGCAGGGTCCTGATGTCGTCGGTGGCGGCAATGAGGGCAGTCTCGGTGCTGTGGTTGCTGTGGAACCCTGACTGGGAAGGGTCCAGGATTCTGTTTTCTTCGAGGTATCGGGTTAGCTGTCAGTTGACAATTTTCTCGATGACCTTGATCAGAAAGGATAGCAGAGAGATGGGCCGGAAGTTCTTGAGGTCCTTTGGGTCTGCCTTAGGTTTTTTGAGTAGGGCGTTGATCTTTGCGTGTTTCCAGCTCTCTGGGAAGGTCGCGGTCTCGAGGGAAAGATTGATGATGTTGTGCAGGTGAGGTGCGATGGAGCTGCTTGCTTTGTTGAAGACGTGATGCTGGAATGGGTCTGACGGAGAGCCGGATTAGATTGTGCTCATGGTCTTGATGGTGTCATCGACGCTCACGCTGGCCCAGGCTAGCAGGGGGTCTTGGTCGATGGTGTGTGGAGGATCTGTTGTGTTGCTGTCTGTTGGGGCTGTCTGGGTGTTGAAGCTATCGTGGATGTATGCTATCTTGCGGTGGAAGAAGGTGGCGAGGGAGTCGCACAGGGCTTGCCACGGCAGAATGTCGTTGGTGTTGGAGCTGGGGTTGGAGAGTTCCTTCATGATGTTGAAGAGCTCCTTGCTATTGTGTGCGTTGTTGTTGAGGCGGTTTTTGAAGGAGGTCCTCTTGGCTGCCCTGATGAGGTGGTGGTGGTTGCGGATGGCGTCCTTGTGTGCTGCGTGGCTGTCCGGAGTTTGTTCACTGTGCCATTCCTGCACCAGAGCCTGATTCATGCTTCTGCTCTAAGTATTCGAGGGGCAACTAACCTGGAGTAACATACGGGAACCCAGTGGCCAAAGGGGACAAATGTCTCCAGGATCACTGGATTGAACTGTGCAGTATTTACTACTGCTGTGTGATTAAAAAGCACTTTCTCAAAATTGAATTCATTGTGTTTGGTTGATTGTTGAATTCTGAGCTCACGGATCCCACACTACCTATCTGAGACCATGTGACTGCTCACCCTCACTACCCTGAAAGTCAAGCGCATAGAGGGCTGTACTTGGCCAGGATTGCAAGGTCATAGTAGGACGGACCCAGGACACCGGTGGATGACTTCATCCACCACGTTGGGATCCGGTAGCACATGTCTGCCAAATCACCCCCGAAATGGGTATGGCCTCAACATTTTGCATGTTGGGATTTTTAGTTTTGGTTTTTAGGTACAGGTTTAGGTCTACAACTCTGAATTAAAAAAGTTAATACATGAACGGTGCTCATGATGGTATGAGGCAAATAAATAACCTTGCAGTGCAAATTTAAATATATAATTGAGACTGCATCTGAGCCAATACATCAGTTGAACTACTAATATGGGATCAGCACAATCGCAAGTATATGAGTGTCTGGTCTATAAGAGGGTGATAAAGGAAGTTTGCATTGGGAACATCTACAAAGTAAGAGTACTGATGAGCAAGAATATTGTTCATATAGTAGACAAAATAGGACAATAGGACAACTGGAGCAGCACCATTAGGATATAGCTGAATTGAAATAAACTTTGGGGGAAACATAAAACACCCTTGACAAGTTTACCCACATATCCCACAGACAGGCAGACAGAGGTTATACAGGGAAGGTAATAATGCTGGTATTAAAGTTTGAGAGCTCCTTACATGACCTTATTCATGTAGTTGAAGCTCATGGCTGTAATGTATATACACAGAACAGTGGTGTACTACAGTGGTTTATTCAGCAGTTGTATTCATAGCTGTCCAGCCAAGTTATTTGAGAGAGGCGGCTTCTTGTGCCTCTGTTCTGAGTAGAGAAGACACTCATGCAGGTGCTTAGCTAAGTTGGACTCTTCGATTCCATTAGTAATGTGCCATGTCCTTAAGCCCTGCCCATTGATGGACTCCCTGCGGAGTTCTGCTGACGTAACTCCAGCATGCTTGTTGATCAACTACTTGAACTATATAAGGGGAGGCAAATGAGGTGGGTGTGCTGCTAGGCAGTGTGGAAGGCACTTATTTCTGTGCTCCCCAAACTAAGCAAGGACCACACTTAATATAAAGCATTCAGGGGCATATCATCAACGGCCAGCGAAAATTATCAATGGCCGTGTTTAGCGTGCACAAAATTAACGGAGCCTATCGCCAGATTCTATCACCCAGTGAGCGCACTATCAGCAACGTGCATCACCGAGGCAATAGAAATCCCAGCAATAGTGGCGATAAGGGGCAATATAGCAGGATTACCTGCGATTAAAAAACAGCAATAGTGAAAACATTAGCGAAAGGGAGATGTGGAGGATCCACCTCCCATGTTAAACATGGTTAAGTCAAAAGATTAGCAGGCGTAAAGAACAGGCAATATAGTTGGTTAGCGCTACTTTTAATGTCGCTAGGCCAGTTAGCGATTCCCTTGTTGTTGGGGAGATCCTTCATTAGCGATTATTTTCGCTGTATTTCACAGGGGAACGCCTACCTAGCATCTCATTGGCGAAAATGGGAGCTAAAGCACGGATTCACGCATTAGCGTGTGCATGCTGATAGGGCGATAAAATTATCACCGCTTTTCGTCCAAAAACGGACGCAAAAGCAGCGATAATTTTAACGACGTCCCTTGATGATATGCCCCTCAGTTCTTTGTGTGTGGTAATTGTAAATACAAACCTCCTCATAAAAGTCATACCAATTCCCGTTTGATGAGCTAGACGTCACTGTACATTCTGAGGGTGAGTGTTAAAATGGGGAAGATAATATTGAGAGCGTGATCTCTATAGTGGGACTACCCAAAGGGGGTACCACTCAATCTGAGTCTGGGTGGGCCAGACTCCACTGTGCATCTCAAGGGTGAGGGTTAATATGGGCAGGTTAATATTGGAAGCATGTTTCCTCTGGAAAGGCACAAGATAGAGGTACCATTGCCACCGATATTGTTTGGTTCGTTGAAGGAATCACAAGCTGAAATGCTCAGGATGAACATGAGTGAATGGAGAGTGAGGGTTGGTGATACTACTTTCATGATTCCCCTCTACACAGATGGCACTTGTGTCTGCTTAAGGAGCCCTGAGCGTGCTCTGATGCATTTCCTGTACAATCTGGAGGTGTGTAGTAGCCTGTCTAATTTGTCCACTAACTTGCACAAGTCTCAACTTTGTTCTATGGGTGCAATGGTGCAGTGTGCATTATCTTTGACTCACTCCAAGCCAACGAATCCAAGCATTTAGGCATCTGAGTAACCCAACTATGTTGGTATATGTTGGCCTTGTTTATTGGATGAGTGCGTGTCTGAAGGGCTGTACGTTTGTATTGTCATCCCTGCCACTGACAATGCCTTGTGGCTTGGCCAAAATAATGATGCTCTCATGTTGCCTATATGTGCTACAGGGCATTATGAACCTTACCAGCAAAGGGTTAAGTTGCTGTATAGTCTATTATTTCTCTTTCATGTGTCATGGATCTCAACCGAAGGTGGGTCTGGGAGATGCCTCACGTTGTAAAGCCCTGCGCCATAAGGAGGCATTCCAGCGCAGGGGGGGGGGGGGGGGGGGGGGGGGGGGGGGGCATTCCTGCGCAGGAACGCCTCCTAAAAGTGGCTGATTGAAATCTACAAGATTTCACTCAGTCATTTTAGGCTAATGCTGCGACAAAACCCTGCACCTGCTTGAAGCAGGCGTAAGGCTTGACGCAGCATTGGACAGATAGGGCACCCCGAGCCTTGCTTGAGTTGTGTCGCGCTTGCGACGCAACTCCAGCAATGTGCCGTTTTTGCCCCATGGTGCAATGCATTGTAAATGCGGCGCACCATGGGTGGCGGAGCTGCGGCGCACAATAACTGGCGCATCCCTGGGGATGCATCAGTTATTGTAAATCTGCCTCATAGTTTGGTCGCACACTGTGATTGGTTCTTACAGGGAGAATTTATTATCTTTGATACATAAAGTGGCAGGCTGATTGAGGAATGCACTCTCACACTAGACAGAAGATTTACTAATTTTTCAAACAGCTTTAGTTGCTGAGCTGTGTGAAAGGGAAAGAGCAGAACAGTATCAAATCAAATCAAAGAGGCTTTATTCGAGTAAAATTCTCATAAAAGCACATACAGACATTTATATATTAAAAACCACATTAAATAAAAACCTCATTTTTGATTGACAATCATTAAAAAAGATAAAATACATGGTTAATACATTGTAATGCTAAACCATTACTTAATAACACTGATTGCTGGAAAGGGTGCTTATATGGGCAAGCTCTTGGTCACAATTCTCTGTCTAATAGACCATGCCCATCCCAGGTACTTGGCAACTGCTATAACTAGTGGCATAGAAGTGCTGGTGCAAATAATTCTCAAAGCCGCTAGTCTACTGGTAGTACCTAAGTTTCTACATGTTGGGGCTAGCCAAACTCGTCTTGGAGTGACGTAAGCCCTGCAGATAAATAAAAAATGACCTATGCTTTCTTTTGGAGCTCCACATACAGGGCAATCTATATTAGAAGAACTTCTCCACCTCCCTGTAAATGATCTAAGAGGGAGCGCACCAGATCTAATTTGGAATAGGAGCTTCGTGTCCCCTGGCGTTGTTATACTATCCCAATAGTGTTAGACCTGGCACCTTGGCGTGAGTCTCCCTTCCACTTTTTGCTGATGTGCCTCCGATGTTTTGCTGGTTTTCCGATACTCAGGGCACTGCGCCACGGCTGACCCGTGCCGCAGTGCAAGTGCTCCCTACTGTAACCTGTACATACGATTGGTATCCATGATTGGTGCATTGGATTTACTGTTAGTCCCTAGTAAAGCGCACGAGAGAGTGCCGGGGCTTGTAGATGCCAATACTGCTGGTGGGCCTGCAGCGCTGGTTGCGCCACCCACCAAGGCAGCCGTAAAAGATGTGTCTGGGAACTGCGACCGCAGAACCCGCGTGTGGTCTCGTACTGCCACGCTAGCTGGGCAAGTGTCCCCACTTGCCCGCACCGACCCTTCCCTTGACTGCATATTAGACACCCCTATGGTAGGCCTGCGGGCAGGGTGCATTGTAGGTGTAAGGTAGGACAAGCCCTGATGTGCGTGGCATGTCCTGGTAGTGACTTACAACGAAGACCGTATTTCACTACTGAAGGCTACCTGCTCCATTAGGCCAGACTGAGCTGCGAGGATTATTACGACCTATAATCCCCGCAGGCTCAAGGAGCATGATAGTGAGTCATGTTTAATATGCCTGAACTCAGGATGATGAGATATTTCTTGTAGACAAGTTTATTTCAATATCCTGGGTTTGCAAATGCTACTTTTAGAAAGTTAGCATTTGCTTGCCTAACCATTTCAGTTGCCTCTGCCAGTATGTGTATCCGACTGTCTGGGATGTGTGAGTGACAGGGCTGGAGGGATGACAGGTGGTGAATGCGCAGATTACACCTTAGTGGGAGGTAGGAGTGCCTCTTGACTCGAACTGTCACTGTGCTCGGCCACCACAATGCTGGCTCCACCCTCCTGGGGAGCGGCGGATGACTCTGCCGGCACCTGGCCCAGGAAGGGCGAAGCCCCCATCAACAAGGTACTCTGGCCACCCCTGTCAGGACAATGCTGGCTCCACCTCCTGTGGGGCGTCTGATGCGCCTGCCCCTCACACTGAAAGCAGGAGCCGGAGCACACCCGCCGAGGTACTCCAGAACTGAGAGTGGCTATGCAAAGGCCCCCCTGGCCTGCGAGAACAAAGGAATTGGCCTATAAAAGACGGAGCCCTGCTCCTTGAAAATTAGATCCAGTTTGGGCCACAGAACGACTCTGCCCTACGAGAAGGACCGCGAGAAGACAAGGAAGGGTGCTGACTCTTGCCTGTGTCTGGTGCCTTGCTGCTGAAGGAGAGGAAGACAAAAAGACTACGAAAAGACTTTTGTGCTACTTGTGCCAAACTCTGCGAAGAGATCTCCAAGGGCTTGGAATTGAACTTGCCCCCTGACCAGCGTCCCAGGACCAGTGGACGCTAACCCCCTTGGAAGAAAGCGACTGCGGGTGCTGACCATCGCCGCAGCACCGACAAAGAGGAAGCTCCTCTAAGGCATCCACACCCTCCCGACCACCGTGACCGGGGCCCAAAGCAACAGCGGAAGCACAGTGAGGACCAGCCGCCGCTGGCCCGAACATCGTGACCACAACTGCGCTGGGAGCCCGAGAGCAAAGTAAAGGAGGGCCCGTCCGGTCCGAGCTATCGAGGCGACTGCATAGCGAGCCGTCCCTCACCTGCAAGGACAGACTCTTGCCCTACGAGAATCCACAAGGTCGGTAGCCTGCCCGACAGCCCAGCTGTGAGCCCACAGCTGCATCGACATTTGGCTGGGTACGTCCTGCACTTGGGGACCGTACTGCCACTTGTCACCGCCGCACAGCCGCCGTCTCCAAGGTCGGAGCAGACGACGAAGAGAGGACCGTGCCGCCACAGAGCACCGCTGCCCCGGACGACCAGTGACCTGCTCGGCCGAAGAGCCGCAACGATCAGCGACACCGGGAAGGCAACGCGACGTGGGACAGATCCCCTTGAAGCCGCTGGCTCCACAAAGAACTTTGTTTAACGCCGGCCTACGGGCCTCACAAGAACTACGATAAGAACTGTGGTAACCTAAAGCTAATATCCTGCAACCGTATCCATAAAGTTATTGACTGTATTCACAAGCCTGCGTAAAGTCTATATAAAGAGATATATTTTTACAAGAATACAGTCTGGTCTCGTTGTGTGGTGGGTTGGTTGTGAAGGTGTACTATTGCAAGTGTTTAACCCTATGTGCCCCAAAGATTAGCCTACGACTGCTTAAGCCACACTACCTAGAGGGTAAGCAGAGGTTGTCTGGAAGGTAACCCTCAGCCCTGACGAGGAAGAGAGAGTCCCTGCTTGTCGCTAGTGTTGCACTGCGCCAACTAGAGCCTCCCCCTTCCTACATTGGACGCAGCGGTGAGGATTTTCGAATTTACACTTGCGATAGTTATACCTGAGCTTCTGACCGCTACACAAGGGTTACGGTACAGTTACTAAACCACAGACTTTGCCTTTTGAAAGAAGATTCCGAGCGCAGAAACCATGCCGGGCACAAAGAGCTTGGATGGAGCGGAGTCCACGACCTCCGAGGTCTTGGAGGTAGAGTGGGACCCCGCCAAAGTGGATAAATATTCCAAGGACGAGCTGAAATTCTTTTGCAAGAAACTCAAAGTCCCGCACGCTGGCTGCAAGAACAAAACGCAGCTCTCCAAGGCCCTGAAAGCCTGGATAGAGTCCCGAAAGACCCCGGAAGAGCAAGACGTCCTCGCCGAGCAGAACGCAACGGAGGAGCAGAATGCGCTTGGGGATCTGATCGATCTCGAGCGGCAGGACAGCGAACACAGCTTTGGAAAAGGCCTGTCGCCAGAGGAGCTGGCGGACAGGAAGGAAACCCGGCATCACGAAAGAAAGTTGGCAGAATTGAAAATCCAGCTGGAGCTTGAAACGAAAAGAATGGCGCTGGAAGAGCGAAAGCACCAGATGGATTATGAGGTGAAAATGAGGGAGATAAGTCTCAAAGAGAGAGACTTGGATCGGCCTCCCTCTGGTGGCAGCACATCGCCAGTGCAGGTAGAGTCAAGAGTGCATATCCCGAAGGACGTAGTCAAGGAGTTCTTTAAGGGGGATGACATAGGACAATGGTTTAGGGCATATGAGGTAGCCATGTCCTCCCACCGGGTCCCTGAAAAGGATTGGGGAGCGGGGTTGTGGGGAAGGTTCCTTAGCGAAGGGAGAGATACCTTGCTAGATTTGCCCGTTGAGAATCAGAGGTCCTATACCCACATGAAAGAAGCTTTGTTGAACAGGTACGGGCTTACCCCTGAGATGTATAGACAGAAGTTTAGGGGATGTACTAAGCGGCCTGGGAATACGTATGTGGAATATGTGACTTACTTTTGCAGAGCACTGGATGGTTGGGTGAAAGGTAACAAAGTGAATGATTTTCAAGGTCTCTTTGATTTAATTGCATGGGAGCACTTGTCTGATCACTGTTTTCCTGAGTTACGCCAACATCTGATCGATAGCAAGCTGTCCAACCCGAGGAAGCTTGCTGAGGAGGCGGACCGCTGGCTCAGCACCAGGGTCCACAAGGGTCCCGTGGGAGATTCCGCCAAGAGTGGGCAGGGTCCCCAGCAGAAGAGTGGGGGGGACAAAGGGGGAAAACAGAAAGGGTTCCAAAAAGGCCCCCAAAGTAGTTCCCAAGGGAATCCGCAGCAGGGTTCTCAGCCTCCCCCACCCCCAAAGCAGAATGGGGCCCCGACAGGTAAACCTGTTCCAAAGGGGCCCTTCAATTGTTTCAAATGTGGCGAGCCTGGGCACATATCCAGTGACCCCAAGTGTCGCCTATTTGGAAAACCCGCACCCACTGGTGCTCCGCCCCGACAGGTGACTAGCGTTCACCTGGGAGAAGAAATGATGGTCCCGGGGGGTGGAGATCCCGTTCACATGACCCTGGTCTCGTTAGGAGACAGCGAGATGATCCCTACGAACTACCTGCCCTCTAACACTAAAAAATATGGGCAGGTGGTGATCATCAATGGTAAGGAAGCCGAGGCTCTTAGAGACACAGGAGCCAGTGTGACTGCAGTGAGGCAGCACCTGGTGTCTCAAGAGCAGGTTGTACCCCATGCCTACTGTAGGGTTATCAATGCTGATAATTCCGAGAGCCAGTGTCCGATGGCTCAAGTTCCCTTCGAGTGGGGGGGGGTCTCTGGTACTCTGCAGGTCTGTGTGAGAAAAACCATGCCTGTTGACTGTTTGCTAGGGAACGACTTGGAGCACTCCCCTTGGGAAAAGGTGGAGAAAACGACTCACCTGCGGATGGTGGGTCTGCCTGACTGGGCGTGCGTGACCACACGGTCGATGGCAGCCAGTAAGGGTGATCGAGAGGTCCTGGGGCCTGATGGAGAGGCCCAGGAACCGGCCTTAGGGAGAAGGCGCAGGGGGCGCGGGAAACCGGCCCCGGAAGTTCCTACGGTCCAGGAGGAGGCAGACCTTGAGGGGGATGCCCTGGAGCCTACAGGGGAACAGATCGCTGAACTGGGGGACCTGCCTGAGCTGACCCATTGGCAGCAAGAAGGAGGACCCTCCAGGGAGGAATTCTGCAGGGAGCAGAAAGAATGCCCTTCTCTCGTAGGTATGCGGCAGCAGGCTGCAGACCAGGCCAATGGTGTTCAGGCCAAAACACATTACGTGTACTGGGAGAACGACCTCCTGTATTCGGAGCCTAAGGCTGCTGAACCTGGGTCAGCCCGTGTGCTGGTGGTACCCCAGAAGTTCAGAGCCTTCCTACTGGGTCTGGCTCATGATGTGCCTTTAGCAGGACATTTGGGGATGGACAAGACCTATGACAGGCTTGTCACCCACTTTTACTGGCCCCAGATGCACAAGAGTTCCGATACGTATTGCAGAACCTGTCCAACTTGCCAGGCAAGTGGGAAGACGGGAGGGAAGAACAAGGCTCCCCTCCAACCCTTCCCTGTGGTCGGTACGCCATTCCAGCGAGTGGGTATTGACATCGTTGGGCCTCTGGACCCCAAGACAGCCATGGGCAACAGGTTCATCCTGGTCTTGGTGGACCATGCCACCCGGTACCCTGAAGCCATACCTCTGAGGACAGTGACGGCTCCCGTGGTGGGGCGTGCACTGATGGGAATTTTCTCACGAGTAGGATTCCCTCTAGAGGTAGTGAGCGACAGGGGGACCAATTTCATATCGAAGTATATGAAGTCCCTTTGGCAAGAGTGTGGCGTAACGTACAAGTTCACCACACCCTACCATCCCCAAGGTAACGGGTTGGTTGAAAGATTCAACCGAACCCTCAAAGGCATGATCATGGGCCTGGAAGGTCCGATGAGGCGTAAGTGGGACGTCCTCTTACCATGCCTGCTGTTTGCATATCGCGAGGTACCACAGAAGTCCCTAGGGTTCAGCCCCTTTGAACTGCTGTACGGTCACCCCGTAAGAGGACCACTGAGTTTGGTAAAGGAAGGCTGGGAGCAATCTCCCAGGAAACCTCCCCAGAATGTATATAGCTACATGCTGGCCTTCAGAAACCAGACCAGGCGCTTCAGACAACTTGCCGAGGCAAATCTGGAAGCGAGCCAGGAAGAAATGAAGCGGTGGTACGATCAGAATGCCACTCTGGTCGAGCTTCAGCCTGGACAAGAGGTGTATGTCTTAGCCCCAGTGGAGCCCTGTGCCCTTCAAGATAAGTGGACAGGTCCATTTGAGGTTGTGGAGCGGAAGAGCCCCGTGACATACTTGGTGGACATGAAGACGCCCAGGAACCCTTTGCGGGTCCTACATGTCAACCGCCTCAAGCCCCACTTGCGAAGGTCCGAAGTGGGCATGTTGTTGGCAACCGATGACGGAATGGAGGAGGAGTCAGAGCCTCTACCGGACCTCTTGGTGGCCTGTGAGAAGGATGGGTCAGTGGATGGAGTTAACCTCTCACCCTCCCTGACCGCCGAACAACAGGAGGATTGCCGCCAGTTGCTGGGGCAGTTTCCAGACCTGTTTTCCCTGGTTCAGAGTGTCACAGATTGGTGCGTCCATGATGTGGACACTGGAGACAGCTTACCGGTGAAGCATAAGGCTTACCGGGTGACTGACAGGGTACGGGCCTGCATCAAGGAGGAGGTCTCCAAGATGCTTGCCCTCGGGGTGGTTGAGTCTTCCAGCAGTCCTTGGTCCAGCCCCGTGGTCTTGGTACCGAAGGCTGCTGCGCAGGGAGCCACACCCGAACTCCGGTTCTGTGTGGACTACAGAGGACTCAATTCAGTCACGAAGACTGACGCGCACCCCATCCCCCGAGCTGACGAGCTCATTGATCGGCTAGGGGCTGCCCGGTTTCTCAGCACGTTTGATTTGACGTCTGGGTACTGGCAGATCGCCTTGACCGATGGGGCAAAGGAGAGGTCGGCATTCTCTACACCAGATGGGCATTTCCAGTTCCGGGTTATGCCATTTGGAATGAAGAATGCCCCTGCCACCTTTCAGAGATTGGTCAACCAGGTGTTGGCTGGACTGGACGAGTTCAGTGCCGCCTACCTGGATGACATCGCGGTGTTCAGCGGCACCTGGCCCGAACACCTGCGACACCTCTGGGAAGTGTTGATGGCCCTGCGCAGAGCAGGCCTCACAATCAAGGCAAGCAAGTGCCAGATTGGGCAGGGTTCAGTGGTGTACTTGGGACACCAAGTTGGGAGTGGCAAGGTAGCCCCCTTGCAGCCCAAAATCGAAACCATCCTGGCTTGGGAACCCCCCAAGACCCAGACTGCAGTGAGAGCCTTCCTGGGGCTCACTGGGTATTACAGGAGGTTTGTCAAGGGCTATGGCACGATCGTGACCCCCTTGACAGAGCTGACTTCGAAGAAGCAGCCCAGGAATGTGATTTGGACTGACACCTGTCAGAAAGCTTTCGACACCCTGAAGACTGCCATGTGCACGGCGCCCGTGCTCCTGGCCCCTGATTTCTCCAAAGAGTTCATTGTGCAAACAGACGCTTCAGAGCATGGTGTAGGGGCTGTTCTTTCACAGATGACTGAGGAGGGCTTTGACCAACCCGTAGCCTTCATAAGTCGGAGGTTACTTCCACGGGAAAGTAGGTGGAGTGCAATAGAGCGTGAAGCATTTGCTGTGGTCTGGGCGCTGAAGAAGCTAAGACCCTACTTGTTTGGGTCTCACTTCCGAGTTCAGACGGACCACAGGCCCCTCAGATGGTTGATGCAAATGAGGGGTGAGAACCCGAAACTGTTGAGGTGGTCCATTTCTCTACAGAGTATGGACTTTACGGTGGAACACCGCCCTGGCACCGATCACGCCAACGCTGACGGTCTGTCCAGATTTTTCCGCCTTAGTGATGTGGAACTCCCTGGGGAAGGGTAGTTCCCCCCACATTTCAGCTGGAGGGGACACATGTTAGACCTGGCACCTTGGCGTGAGTCTCCCTTCCACTTTTTGCTGATGTGCCTCCGATGTTTTGCTGGTTTTCCGATACTCAGGGCACTGCGCCACGGCTGACCCGTGCCGCAGTGCAAGTGCTCCCTACTGTAACCTGTACATACGATTGGTATCCATGATTGGTGCATTGGATTTACTGTTAGTCCCTAGTAAAGCGCACGAGAGAGTGCCGGGGCTTGTAGATGCCAATACTGCTGGTGGGCCTGCAGCGCTGGTTGCGCCACCCACCAAGGCAGCCGTAAAAGATGTGTCTGGGAACTGCGACCGCAGAACCCGCGTGCGGTCTCGTACTGCCACGCTAGCTGGGCAAGTGTCCCCACTTGCCCGCACCGACCCTTCCCTTGACTGCATATTAGACACCCCTATGGTAGGCCTGCGGGCAGGGTGCATTGTAGGTGTAAGGTAGGACAAGCCCTGATGTGCGTGGCATGTCCTGGTAGTGACTTACAACGAAGACCGTATTTCACTACTGAAGGCTACCTGCTCCATTAGGCCAGACTGAGCTGCGAGGATTATTACGACCTATAATCCCCGCAGGCTCAAGGAGCATGGTAGTGAGTCATGTTTAATATGCCTGAACTCAGGATGATGAGATATTTCTTGTAGACAAGTTTATTTCAATATCCTGGGTTTGCAAATGCTACTTTTAGAAAGTTAGCATTTGCTTGCCTAACCATTTCAGTTGCCTCTGCCAGTATGTGTATCCGACTGTCTGGGATGTGTGAGTGACAGGGCTGGAGGGATGACAGGTGGTGAATGCGCAGATTACACCTTAGTGGGAGGTAGGAGTGCCTCTTGACTCGAACTGTCACTGTGCTCGGCCACCACAATGCTGGCTCCACCCTCCTGGGGAGCGGCGGATGACTCTGCCGGCACCTGGCCCAGGAAGGGCGAAGCCCCCATCAACAAGGTACTCTGGCCACCCCTGTCAGGACAATGCTGGCTCCACCTCCTGTGGGGCGTCTGATGCGCCTGCCCCTCACACTGAAAGCAGGAGCCGGAGCACACCCGCCGAGGTACTCCAGAACTGAGAGTGGCTATGCAAAGGCCCCCCTGGCCTGCGAGAACAAAGGAATTGGCCTATAAAAGACGGAGCCCTGCTCCTTGAAAATTAGATCCAGTTTGGGCCACAGAACGACTCTGCCCTACGAGAAGGACCGCGAGAAGACAAGGAAGGGTGCTGACTCTTGCCTGTGTCTGGTGCCTTGCTGCTGAAGGAGAGGAAGACAAAAAGACTACGAAAAGACTTTTGTGCTACTTGTGCCAAACTCTGCGAAGAGATCTCCAAGGGCTTGGAATTGAACTTGCCCCCTGACCAGCGTCCCAGGACCAGTGGACGCTAACCCCCTTGGAAGAAAGCGACTGCGGGTGCTGACCATCGCCGCAGCACCGACAAAGAGGAAGCTCCTCTAAGGCATCCACACCCTCCCGACCACCGTGACCGGGGCCCAAAGCAACAGCGGAAGCACAGTGAGGACCAGCCGCCGCTGGCCCGAACATCGTGACCACAACTGCGCTGGGAGCCCGAGAGCAAAGTAAAGGAGGGCCCGTCCGGTCCGAGCTATCGAGGCGACTGCATAGCGAGCCGTCCCTCACCTGCAAAGACAGACTCTTGCCCTACGAGAATCCACAAGGTCGGTAGCCTGCCCGACAGCCCAGCTGTGAGCCCACAGCTGCATCGACATTTGGCTGGGTACGTCCTGCACTTGGGGACCGTACTGCCACTTGTCACCGCCGCACAGCCGCCGTCTCCAAGGTCGGAGCAGACGACGAAGAGAGGACCGTGCCGCCACAGAGCACCGCTGCCCCGGACGACCAGTGACCTGCTCGGCCGAAGAGCCGCAACGATCAGCGACACCGGGAAGGCAACGCGACGTGGGACAGATCCCCTGGAAGCCGCTGGCTCCACAAAGAACTTTGTTTAACGCCGGCCTACGGGCCTCACAAGAACTACGATAAGAACTGTGGTAACCTAAAGCTAATATCCTGCAACCGTATCCATAAAGTTATTGACTGTATTCACAAGCCTGCGTAAAGTCTATATAAAGAGATATATTTTTACAAGAATACAGTCTGGTCTCGTTGTGTGGTGGGTTGGTTGTGAAGGTGTACTATTGCAAGTGTTTAACCCTATGTGCCCCAAAGATTAGCCTACGACTGCTTAAGCCACACTACCTAGAGGGTAAGCAGAGGTTGTCTGGAAGGTAACCCTCAGCCCTGACGAGGAAGAGAGAGTCCCTGCTTGTCGCTAGTGTTGCACTGCGCCAACTAGAGCCTCCCCCTTCCTACAAATAGCCTTCCAGCACAGGATACAATTTGGCTTCCAAGAAGCTGCCCGTCATAGAGTCAGTAGCGGTTTTTCTCCAATCTCGCAGGGCCACAAAATCCCTATATAGTCCTTTCAATGCTCTTTTACTCGGAAAGACCTCTCCTAAAGGACTCCCCCATAGGGTTTGGAGACCACACTCACAGAGCATGTTTCTAAGTTCTTTTAACCATCCTATTCTATGGAAGATATCTGCTTTTATTACTGCTAAGAACCCCTCCGCGTAATGATGTAACTCCGGAGTCGTCCAAAGCCATCTCCAATATAGAACAGGTCGTAGCCTCAACAAATCCCCTACTGCCTTCCTCCCCAGGTCAAGTTTAAGGTGGAGCAATGGGGTACTTTTAGGTAGGCCAGTAACTGCCCTAGGAAACTTGTTTTCTGATTTCTGCATTGAATGTAACTTCCCAAAGCCCCACAGTTCTGCCCCATACAGAGCAGACACTAGCGCCTTGGCCTCATAAACTTCCAAAACTGGCTTAATTGGGTTGGACTTCGATTTTCTATGCTCCACCCCCAGAGCACCAGATATTTGTCTATGTCTTAGCGCCGCCATATCGATGTGCTGTGACCATCTCAAATCGTCAGTTATGTAAATGCCAAGATAAGTGAAAGCCTTGACAACCTCTAACAGAGAATTGCTCATTAATATTTTGGGTCTAAAACTACGATGGCAGTTGAAAGTCATTAACTTGGTTTTAGCCACATTGACTTCCAATCTGTGCTCCCCGCAAAATTCATCAAAAATAAGAAGAGCACGTTGTAAGCCGCTTGGGGTCTTTGACAAAATTAAGGTGTCATCGACGAACATCCAAATTGGAACTTTGATGCCCGCCAAAGAGGGCGGATCTACACTAACAGACAACATACGAGCGACTATCCCATTAATAAATAGAGAAAAAAGCAAGGGGGCCATCGCACACCCTTGGCGAACTCCCCGTTCAACCGGGAAGTCAGCCGTAACTTCTCCATTCCTACCCCGCTGGATTTTGGCAGAACAGTATCATATCTACTAAGATATGATGCTGTGAACTTCTCTCCCTGCACTTGCACACGTTATGCCATCATGCGCCGCCGCCAATGCACATACCCTTGCATCATAGTGCAAGGGTGTGTCCAGTTTTTTATCAAACATAGGTTTTGTACTGGGGGGAACACTATGTTTCAATAGTTTTCCCACTTAGTATGTGTGGTATACAGTGCTGCATATGTGCAAAGGTTGAAACATGTGGAGAGTTTTGAAACCTGCTCCCCAGTTCCTCCTGCCTTGTGGAGGGGTACGGTTTTGAGGCAAATCCTGATATACCAGCGTAAGTAGATGGGGGTTTGAGTCAAAACCCATGGTTGGTAGCATGGGAATGCCCATGTACCACTCATGGAAAGTCCTTTTGAGGCGAAATAGTGCACTGCCTGGTTTGATTGTCTCCTGGGAGGATGTATGCATGTTTATATAAGTTGTTACACTCAATTGAGCACAGTGGTTTCTTCTAAATTCTTTGATCTTTGCTTAAGTGAAATAATATTGTGTAATTAAGTACACGTTAGGATACATTTCTGTTACACTCTGTTTGGTGAGGGACTGTTTTCATTTTGTGTCCTTCGGTGATTTGTTTTGATGTTGTGCTATAGGGGGATAATTGCATGGTATAAATGCTGTGTGTCACTTTTGAAAGGCCTTTTCTTAGCACAAGGTTTGTGATGTAACAGCAAGCTTGTGCTATACCTTAAGTTATTTTGACTTTTATAGGATGCTGTTCTCAAATGAATTGTTCATGTTATTTGGTCGTTGCCTCGATAAATTAGTGCACATTCTTTTTTTGCTGGTAGCTTTGTGACTAGGTTATGTAAGAATGCCATCTTCTCCTGATGAAGAGATCATGCACATTTGGCGAATTGCGACCAAAACATTGACTCTTATTTTACTATTAATTTCCAAAAATATTGTATGTCTCCCAGTTTAAACTATTGCCTAGATGGAGAAGTCTACGTATGTTTAGATAGCAGCCATTACATGATACTCAGTCTTATGTGCTGTATGTTTTCTTAATATTTATTTTATGTTGTTTATTCGCTTATGTGTTTCGACTTGTTGTCTCATATTGTCTCATCATTGCAGGAATTTATAAATCACTTTACAATATACAGGAAAATAACATATTTGTATTTTTGTACATTGTTTGCTATAGGTGCCTAATTGATTATAACTCAAGTGTATTGTGTGATATTCATTTTTATTCATATAATGATTCATTTGGAAGCAATTTTCCATTCGTCTATTGTTTCTCACAGCTTCCAGGATTTCCTGGACTTCCCCAAATGTTCATATGTGCACGTTTTATAAGGCTTATGAGGTGTTTCTGATGCTGCACCTGCGGCATTGATCATTCTGTTAAGGATTATCGATTACTCCGATCAGAGGCGCTGGAAGTAAAAGTGCGGAGGTGGAGGGGGGGTGGGGGTTGGGAGTGCAGCACCCCCATAAATAACCAAGCTGGAGTTCAGAAGGTAAATGAGCAATAAAGATACCTTCACATTTTGGGTTTATCTTGTCATATTTGCTGTGAATATAAAGACTGAGGGGACACACCGACTAGCAGCCACACACTGCCTGAAGCACACTACTGCCACTCACAAAGCAGTGCTTAATTTGTAAAAAAAGAAGTGCAGGTGCTGAAAATGTTGCCAAGGGGCCCACCACTGACGTCTTACTCCGGTGAGCCCCACTTTCAACACTCTCACTGCCTCAGGCTCTATCTTCTAACCTTGATCTGTTGTCTTTCCCCTAAGTCTTTACTCTAAGAGTCTATCCTCTCACCGCTCTAATTGTTTTCTATCACCTTTGTCACTCCCTGTATTTTTGATTTGCCCTCTATTCATTTTAGCCCTGCCCTTTTTTCTCTTCACTTTTATCCATCCTCGATCTTGCCTCTTTACTATCACTCTAGCAGTGATTAGCTGTGTCTCCATTTTATTATTTGTCTGCTTTTTTTCCTCTGTCCTGTCCACCACATTCTTTCTTCTCTCTTCTTAATGCTCTCTTCTTCACATCATGGCTGCTTTCTCTTTGTATCTGATTTGCTCTCCTCCTTTACTTCTACGTTGCTTCGTTTTATCTCTCTCTTCTCTTGTTGTTTCTTCTCCTCTGTACTCTTGCTGACCTCATCTCTAACACTGCTGCTGCCTGTGACCCCTGTCATCAGCCTGTACATGTCCCTGCCATTTTGAACTCTGCGTTTTCTTGTTGTCATTCCTAAAGAAGCAGAAGATGATGTGTTTTACTTTCTTACCTACACCGAGTGCAAAAACAAAATGTACATCAAATGAAAATGCTTTTTTGCATATACTAATCAGTGTGGTATGACTGGGTTAATTGCAGAACAGGCAGCTACTTGAGCACACCAGGTCATGTCACTGCTAGTGCTGCCTGTAATTAGTAGGTCCAGGAATGACGACGGCATTGGCATCCACTGCTCAGCTTGCTGTGATCCTGCCTGCTACAGCACAGGCATTGTCCCCAGCAGTAATGCTGCAAATGCCGGTAAGTATGGCTGTGGTGCCGACTGGACTCACTCACGCTCAGAAATTACCATGCTGGAGTGCAGCGCACAGATTCTACCGGTGACGCCATGGCGCACAAAAGTTGTGTTGGGCCACAGCCGCATCGAGCACATTGAGGATAGCAGCAATGCAGGGCTGCCGGATATGATACTTTGGCTACGCAACAAGTGGAAAGTTCACACTTACTTTCATTTATTCTTCCTCAAGAGCCCTCACTCCCAAGTTCCAAATGCGCTCTTGCAGCTTCCTTGCCTCAACTCCCATCATGAGCCAGCCCCCAGCTACAATTATCCAATGGGAGGTTAAGGCTCAGGCAGTGGCAGGGTGCATCAGACTAGGGGGAATAGAATGCAAGCCATAGTTTGTCGATGATTTCTTGGATTTGTGATCAGCGTGATGACATTATCACTAATGTGGTGATCCACCATCATACCTGCCTGGACAGGCATATGCCGGCCTGCCTATGAACATGTACCAGCCAGTTACCATGCAATGTATGTTATTCTTTTTATTTTTAATTGAACAATTAATATTGAGACCACCACCTGCAGGTTGAGAAATTGTAGCCCCGGCCCTGTGAAAGAAGTGCAGGTGCCAAGCACCTGAAAGCACTTGCTCAAATTAAGCACTGTCACAAAGATGCAACAGAGCTTATAGTTCTGCCTTTAATTTATTTCCCCCAGCTGATAGTGGCCTGAAGGGCACCCCAGCACAAAAGAATATAAAACACAGAAGGAGTAATGACATTACAGTCCATATATATCATTCTTTCACTCAGCGCAACGCAGGAAGACACCTTGCTGCACTGCGGGAAAGGGAGAGCACAGGAATGTGCCACATCTACTAATCAATCAATCAATCAATATTTGTAGAGCACGCTAATCACCCAGAGGGGTATCAAGATATGACGCATTCCAGTCCCCTGCCTGCGCAGGTGCACAATCAGTAGCCTAGCACTATCGCAGGCACCCTTGCGCCGAGGGGCACCTTCCTGCACGAAAACAAGCCTTGGAGGTATATTCTTATTTCTACGTGGGCTGCAGAATGCAGAACACTTCGAAAGAGGAACCAACAAGGAGAAATAAATATATTTCTCCTTGTTGCACCTCTAATGGGAAGGAGACCAAGTTCTAGGTCTACCAGTGTTGGTACATCTGGGAATGCCTTTGAATAGATGAATGAATTCAGATTAACGCAAGACAGTGACTTGCGCTGCCTTGTGTTACTCCAGATTTACGAAGCCACTCAGGGCCATGTCAGGTGCTTTGTGTGGCATGGTAAATCTCATCGCTTTAGCATCCTCCTTGCCTGGCATAAAGGCAATGCAAAACTTTGATAAATATGCCTCTACATTTCTTAGCCATTACATTCTTACCATTATTCTTACCATTAAATGAAAAAATAGCCACATCTTCAATAATGTCCTCATTATTCTGGAAGTTCCTCTCCATCTATTGGTGAGTTTTTGTGTGTGGTGTTGTAACCGGTTAAGTGCAAGAATCAGTCAGCGTGTGGATGAATAGATTCAAGAGTGCAAGGATGGGTGACTGAGTGCCTACATGGAAGAATCCATGCACCCTCAGTAATATGCCAGACCTGTTGCGTTGCCAATGGTTGTTTGCAAATGTCGTCTAAATTTACAGCAGGCAATTCATTAAAAAGAAATGGGTTCATGTGCACGTGGTGTTAAGCTTATCTGCACTCTTAACAAATGCAGCTTTTGGTAAAATTGGTTCTTTTTGCAGGTAACAAGATGCTTGAAGAGGTAGAGACATTCATTCGCAACGAACAACTGGTGGTGCGCTGGACGCCCTCCACGGCGGCGGTGGATGGTTATATGCTGGAGTGGTGTGTGGACTCAGACACAGACGCGTCCGATCGCTCATGGGAGCGCCTTGCAAACTCCACAGAATGGACGTTTCAAGAAGGTACAGCAACAACTGGCATCTTTTTAAGTGATGCACTATACATAGCTCGACCATCGTGTGGAGTTCCCTATTGATAAGCACGTTGTAAAATGATGTTCTCCCTTACCTGTTCTTGAAAGGAATTATAAATGGTTGTAAATCCTTATTAGTAGAAGTGGTCCATAGAGACATCATTACTTGTTGATAAAGAGCAACTGATGGTATTGGAACTTCAGTTCCTCCTACTGTGGCAGAACCTGGTATCTTTTCACCAGTTGCATTTACGCCAGTGGAGAGTCTCAAAAACACCAGTTACTCGTGTGTGTGCACTAACTAATCACTAAAAGAGAGGCGCTGTCTTTCAAGTAAAGTGCTTTTCTACAGTGACTGCACTAACGAGGGGAATCGAAGTGGTAACATTAGACAGCGAGCTAGTTCCTATTTGAGCTGTGGTTCCCCCTCCCATCACCTGTTTAACACTAAACTGTTATGGTCTGGGACATTGCTCTAATGATCCCCAGGTATGCTATGTTATGTTAATCTTTTTTATATAGCGCTCGAATCACCTGGGGGCATCTCGGCGCTATAGTCCACACTAATAATGTTGTGGTGTGATATGTTCAGTAATTCAATATTCAAATCCTTTTTCTTTCGCAGGTATATTCGAACCTTTGAAATGCTACAATATTTCTGTGTTTCCTCTCTTTGAAAACAAAGTGGGAGATCCTTATTCCACACAAGTCTATCTTGTGGAAGGCCGTACGTATTTATTTTTATTTTCAATTGGTGTGTATTGTGCGTACTCAGCCATTAAAAAACTTCACGGGGTCATAAAAAAATGCATTATTTGATCTGAAAGCAGGGGAGACCCTCTGCCAATCATGTATATTCCGAAAACTTGTCGTGCTATAATCGTCCTGTGAATGTTATTGACTTGTGTACAACTATGCAAAATGCCAATTGTAAGAAATGGGTTTATTGATTGAAGGGAGTGAACAGAATATCCTAATCAAGCAACAACCAAAATGCTTGTCCGGGTGAACCACAAAACGAATTAAATTAATATGTGTTTAACCCCCTAGTAGCTTGGCACTAAAGCAGGCAGACTTAACTTAGTATTATGCAATTTAGGAAAATAAAGTACATTTTAATAAGTAAATTGATACCAGAATGCAAAAAATTCAATCAGTAGAACAAGAGATATGTCATTTAAAAGATTTAGGTAAATATAGCACCAAAAAGGACAAAGTGCCAAATGTGGGTATCTGGTTGCGCGAAACCAGGACAAAGTCACTAATTCAGACTTACTGTGATGGAGTGCAGGCCGGGTATAGGGCCAAGTTTGGCCCGCTGAGAATTGTATTTTCTGTCCTTGGTACAAGGTGTGCCCTGTGTTACTGTGGTAGACTTCACGTTGCTACTGATGAGGCTTTTAACTGTGCTTAGAGGCTTTCTGGGGCTTTTCGTCACTTGGCCTTGGTTCCAATGACATTTGTAGCTGTGCTGCTAGTCTTTTCAGGGCTTGCTTTGCCCGGCATCGTTCGGCGAGGCTTGGCAGGACTTCACGTTGCTTTGTGCTGGATTTGTTGGAACCTTCAGTTAAACCTGGAAGAGCTCTCTCTGATGCCAGCTAACAAGGGTCCAGGACGTGCCAAATGTGGGTATCTCGTTGAGCTGAACCAGGACAAAGTCACAAATTCAGAACTACTGTGATGGAGTGCAAGCTGGGTATAGGACCAAGTTTGGCCCGCTGAGAATTGTACCTTCTGTCCTTGGTACGAGGTGTGCCCTGTGTTACTGTGGTAGACTTCACGTTGTTACTGATGAGGCTTTTAACTGTGCTAAGAGGCTTTCTGGGGCTTTTCATCACTTGGCCTTGGTTCCAATGAAATTTGTAGCTGTGCTGCAAGTCTTTGCAGGGCTTTGCTTTGCCCGGCATCGTTCAGCTGCGCGGCAAGGCTTTGCAGGACTTCGCGTCGCTTTGTGCTGGATTTGTTGGAACCTTCAGTTAAACCTGGAAGAGTTCTCTCTGATGCCAGCCAGCAAGGGTCCAGGACGTTGGGAGGTTCCTCTGGGGGATCAGGAACTCACTACAGTAGAGGCCAGCAGTGCATCAGCAGGTTCGTGAAGCAGGTTAGCTGGGCAGTTACAAGGAATCCTCTGGAGTTTGTTGTGTCCCAGTAGTTCAGAACAGGAGGTCAGCCAACTGACCCTTGGAGTCACTCAGACTAGCATAGGATGAAGGGAGCAGGTCCAATATTCCTTCTCAGAAAGCAATACAGGTCTCCAGCAGCAGGGCATTCCTCTGGAGAACAAGGCAGGCCTCAAGTAGCAAGGCAGTCCTCTGGTAGCAGTAGGACAATCCTCTGAGAAACAAGGCAGGCCCCAAGTAGCAGGGTTGTCCTCTGGGGAATAAGGCAGTCCTTCTTCTTAATCTCCATAGGTCCAGGAGTGTTTTGTAGAGTTGCTCTAAGGGTTCAATATTTATACCTGGTGCCAGCCTGTGAAGTAGTTTAAATGAAAAACAATGTCCCAATAGGAAATAATAAACAGTCAATTAAATATGCATGCACATTGCATTGCTAGCAAGGGAAAAAGGAAACTCTCTAATACGCTTTCAAGCAAGGTAGTAAATCATCTTGTTTTATGAAGTAGAATTATGGTCGGAATAATACAGTTATAAGCAGCACTGCATATATTCAAATTAGATGACAACCAAAAAGAAACTTGGTGCTCTACAAAAGTGACTGTGGTGCAGGTGGCGACGCAAGTGAAAAAGTGAAACAGCAGAAACGGCGCACTGTGAGAGGGTGCAATTATCTACAGTGAGTGGTTCGGATCATGTGACAAAGTGAAATCACAGATACAATGTTATATTTCCATTTTTTGTTTTTAGGAACCACAATATAGAAAATGCGCCTATTAATAAGCTGTGTAGTCGACGGCGTTTCGATCCATGTATATAAGGATCATCATCAGGACTTGGCTGTCTTGTTTGGGGCGTGCTGAAAAAATGGACGATATTAGATGATCGTCAGTGATTGAATGGTGACCTGCACAGGGGCTAGGTCTAGAAGCGCTGGGCGGTCATCTGTGATCCGCCGAACCAGCACGAGTCCTCAGATCAGCGTGCCGGCACCGGAGTGAATCTGCAGGTCTGTAGGCTTATAGGCGCATTTTCTATATTGTGGTTCCTAAAAACAAAAAATGGAAATATAACATTGTATCTGTGATTTCATTTTGTCACATGATCCGAACCACTCACTGTAGATAATTGCACCCTCTCACAGTGCGCCGTTTTTGCTGTTTCACTTTTTCACTTGCGTCGCCACCTGCACCACAGTCACTTTTGTAGAGCACCAAGTTTCTTTTTGGTTGTCATCTAATTTGAATATATGCAGTGCTGCTTATAACTGTATTATTCCGACCATAATTCTACTTCATAAAACAAGATGATTTACTACCTTGCTTGAAAGTGTATTAGAGAGTCTCCTTTTTCCCTAGCTAGCAATGCAATGTGCATGCATATTTAATTGACTGTTTATTATTTCCTATTGGGACATTGTTTTTCCTTTAAACCTTCCTACCCAGTCCTAATTAGGTATATGGGTCATTCTCCTGTTAACTGTACTAGCCTGTGAAGTAGGGCAGTCTTCTAGGCTACCTTCACATCTGGTCTGGAATTTTTTCCCTTCCCCTGTCAAGGCTCCAAGAAGTCTGCAATGAAAAAAGACTAGTTCCAGGTTCATTTCTGTATGTGCTGGAGACATTCATTTGAAATGTCAATCAATCAATCAATCAGCATTTGTATACGGCAGCACTGTCACCCCTAGGGGTATCTAGGCTGTTGTGTATCCATCGAAAAGACAGGTCTTGAGTTTCTTTCTGATGTCCACCAGGTAGAGTGCTCATCGGAGGTGGAGGGGTTGGTCGTTCCAGGACTTGGCAGAGATGTAGGAGAAGGAGCAACCCCTGCCATGGCTGCGGCGGATGCAGGGGTTTGTGCTAGGGCGAGGGGGGAGGAGAAATGGTGTTGTGCGGGCAGGTGGAAATTCAGTCAATGGATGATGTAGGACGGTCTTTGGTCATGTAGGGCTTCGTAAGAATGCATGAGGATCTTGAACTGGCATCTCTTCTGGATGGGGAGCCAGTGGAGGTTTTTGAGGTTGGGGGTTGTGGGTCCATTTGGTGAGGTCCAGGATGAGTCTGGCTGTGGTATTCTCTATGTTCTGTGGTTTTCTCAGGTACCTGGTGGTGATTCCAGTATAGAGGGCATACCGTAGTCATGGCAGCTGGGGTCGAGGGCCTGCAAAACGGTCTTCCTGGTGTTGATTGGATCCATCTGAAAATTATGCAGAGGATGCGAAGGATGCAGGCGGAGGTAACCGCATTGACTTGTTATTTCATGGTTAGTTGGCTGTCGAGAATGATGGCCAGGTTGCATGCTTGGTCTGTCAGTGTGGATGTTGGTCTGAGTTCTGCTGGTCACCAGCTGTGGGCCCATACAGAGGAAATGTAAGTGGGGCAGGGAATAGCTCTGCCCTCTGCAATTCATGCAGAATGGCCCTTCTTGCCATCACCATATCCTCTTTTGTTTCACTGTCTGAGGGAATACACAAAGCCCAAAAGCTAAGCTATTCACAGTCATGTGACACAAGACTCTCGCAGCATGCAGCAAATGGATAGGACAAGAAAATGGCAACTTTTGCAAAGTGGCATTTTCAGAATTGTGACTTAAAATCCAACTTTGTCACAAAATTGGATTTTAAATTACAATTTCATTCCTACCTGATCCCAATCAAACATTAGCACTTATTAAATGTAAAAATGTAACCTAATGTTATACTATGGGAAAGGTAGGCAGTACAGAAGTGAAAAACGAATTTAGGAGTTTTTCACTACCAGGACATGTAAAACTTTAAAACACATGTCTCCATTTTAAACACAATGCACACTGCCCTATGGGCTATTTGGAAACTACCTTAGGGTGACATATGTATTAAAAAGGAAGGTTTGGACCTGGCAAAGGTTTATTTTTCAAGATCAAATTGGCAGTTTGAAACTGCACCACAGACTCTAATGGCAGGCCTGAGATGTTTTAAAGTGCTATCTTAACCCTTTCGCTGCGGCGGCTATTCCACTGCAGTGCTAAGGGGCGGGGGGGGGGGGGGCACGCGCCACTAGCGTGGGAGGGGTTAATGGATGGCACAATGAGTGATGCAAACCCACTAGGAGCATTTAATTTACAGACCCTGGGTACATGCAGTACCACTTTACTAGGGACTTAAAACTAAATGAACAACAACAATACAATAGTTTGTTAGTCAATTAAAACCATAATCAAGATCATACAGTACATAAGATCTAAAAATACATACAAAAAAGATGAAATATAAATTTGTTATACATCTATTATGGCCACTGATCATCGTGTCACTAGTCCTTCACTTTCTTCAACTTTCCTTCTTAAGTATTTTAGTAGAGGTGCCAAATACAGATTTTAAATGGATAAAAAGTGGCTGATCAGCGATTAGTCTTTTCCCTACTAGTGTAAAGTGCAAGTTTGCCATACAGGCGGCTGGAGTTCACCTAAATAGATAGCTATAGGTAATTAAAGTGCTTATGTGCTGGATTGAGGCGGGTATATATACGATGTCAGATGGGCTATGGTTTTCCCTGTAAAAGTGCAGGTGTGCAAAACTAACGTGTCATTAAAATGCCAGGTTAAACAAAGGAGTTACCTGAGCTTAGCGGATAGGGAATAGATGATTATGGTGATCCCTAGTTCTTGGAGATTATCTACTCATGTTAGGTTTGCCTTAAAAACTACTGAGTTATCACTTTCTAAAGTTAGAATTGGGACCTCCCTCCAGATTCCTCATGGCCAAACCTATAAGCTGATCGTCTTTTTAAAAAATATTCAACAACTGGGTTAGTCTAATGTTTAGCTTTGTGTTGCATGGGTCCATAGACTCCAATAGTGCAGGCCTACATGACCTAATTCCCCGGTCAAGGAACTCCCTTCTTAATAGAGATCTTCGTTGGACCATCAATACAGGACAAATGCATATAATGTGGAGCAATGTCTCATTCCCCTGGTGGTATAGACGGCAGGACTGATCTTCACTTAAATCAGCCATCCTCCATTTTGGCATGAGGTCTAGTGTGGGTATTTTTCCAAATCTTAAGGCAAGAAATGACTGTTTGATCTTCTGGTGGAAGGTTGCTGCCAACAAGAGTGATTCTCTTTAAATGGAATATGATTTCTACACCAGCCAACCATGACGACGTCTAGACAGGCTTTCCTTATCTGCCATCCTGCTTGCAGTTTGGTTGATTTATTTAGTAATTTCTTGAAGGTTTTCCCAGAGTATTAGAGGTCCTTAAGTCACCAAATTCAAGCATCCTAATGCTATTTTCAAGATATTTGTTGTAAGCGCCATTTCCCAGTTGTAAATTGATCGGGGGGACTTGCACAGGGTAAGGCTAGCAGCCACAATTTATCACCTCAGACGGTTGAGGAGGAACCACGGGTAGTACCATCTATGGAGAGCTTTCCACCTCTTACAGAGGAGCTATTTACCAGCTTGGCGCTGGGTATATCCTCAGGGTCCCCGCTAGATCCGCTTCCCCATAGGATCTGGAAGGAGCATGGCCCGGAACTCCTTCCCTGGCTGCATTTGATCTGCTGCCAATCCCTGGAGGAAGGAGTAGTACCTAAGATATGGAAACAGGCAGTGGTAACCCCACTACTACAGAAGCCCTCACTGGATCCAACAATCCCGGCCCACTTTAGGCCCATATCTCTTCTGCCCTATCCCATAAAAATGTTGGAAAAGGCTGTCAGTAGGTCTCTGTCAAGCTATCTAGAAGATAACTGCCTACTGGATAAGGACCAGTTTGGATTCCGTCCAGGCCATGGGACAGAAACTGCATTGGCAACCATGTTGGACACCTTAAGAATGCGAGCCGACAGTGGCAATTCATCAGTACTAGTACTGCTGGATATGTCGGCTGCATTCGACACGGTTAGCCATGCAGTTTTGCTAAGGAGGTTAAAGAATCTGGGCGTGAAAGGTAAGGCCCAGAAATGGCTACAATCCTACCTGCTGGGCAGACAACAGGTAGTGACTTTGGCTCCGTTTGCTTCCCCTAAATCCCAGGTTCACCATGGAGTGCCACAGGGCTCGTCGATCAGCCCAATCCTTTTTAATATATATCTGCAGCCCCTGATCCCCATTATAAAATCGTACGGGATCGATTTAATCAACTATGCTGATGACACCCAGTTGGTGGTCTCCCTGGAAGGGAAGCATGCGGTGACCATGGATACTCTCCAGCGATGCATGGGAATGGTCTCTGGCTGGCTTAATGCAAATTCCCTCCAATTCAACGAGGGGAAAACCGAGGTAGTCTACTGCTCGCCGGCCAAATTGAGTCAGCAACTACCTTGTGAGATCAGACTCTCGCCGGGAGCCGACCCCTGCATCCCAGTTAAGACCGTGCGGAACCTGGGAGTATTGTTTGATGAAAACCTCCAACTGGTATCGCAAACTAATAAAACAATTAGTGTCTGCTTTGGCCTGCTAAAAGCGCTCAGACAGATTCTCCCTCTTTTGCCTGAAGAGGCCTGACCTCTGGTGGTAAGGAGTGCATTCTTGGCTAGACTCGATTACTGTAACTCGTTATACCTGGGTGCCCATTTATACATCTTGCAGAGGCTCCAGAGAGTTCAGTCGTTAGCGGCCAAGCTGGCACTCAAAAGACCTCGTGGCTCTTCTTCCACAATGGCGTTGAGAGATCTACACTGGTTGCCAATAAGAGACAGAGTCACATTCAAATCCTTATGTATTGTTTATAGAGCGCTAAATAGCATGGGTCCTCTTCCATTGCAGGAAAGACTCACCTGGTATAAGCCCACTCGGTCTCTGCGCTCCTCCAGCCTAAGCCTGGCAGCCACCACCAGAGTCAGACGTTCCAGGATGCGAGGCAAAGCCTTCTGTACAGTAGCGTCTCGACTATGGAATGAGCTGCCCCAGATTATTAGGCAAGCTGATTCCTTGATAGGCTTCAGGAAGAGCCTAAAGATGTGGCTATTTGCCAAAGTCTGAAAACCCGGCGTCTATCATCCAGCTTTCTAATCTGTTAATTCCATCTGACTAGTTTTCTCTTCCAAAGCGCCAGGATACCCGCAGGGTGACAGTTGCGCTATATAAGAACAACATACAATACAATACAATACAATACAATTTCGGTCCAGACTATATTAACTAGGGTGCTTTCAGCTGCTGCTCACAGATTATGACAAAGCTTTACGAGCACAGCCGATAGGCAAGTGTCTGTTTAGAGAGTAGGAATTCTAACCGGAGGTATGCGGGCGCTGCCGACCTATGGAGCCTGAAGGTTTGTCTATAGGCTCTTATCAACTTTGTCTAGCAGAGGAGCCTCATCACCTAGCATTATCTCTGATCCATAACCTTAAACTTGAAAGAAATGTGCCAATCATATGTAGGCCATTTTTGCCATGTTTTAAGGGTGCGAGTGCAAGCTCTTTCGCACTGGAGCAGTGGTAAAGTGCATAGATTCCTAATGCTAACAAAAACGAAATTCAGAAAACAGGAGTGGTGAAGTCAAAACGTATGTGGGTGACCCTGCAAGGAGAGCCAGGCCCAACACCAATAAAGTTGTTTTCTTTAAAAACAAAAAACTAAAATTTTAAAAATGGGTGACTTTGCATTTGAATAATAATACTAAATGTAATGGACCCTCTGAAGTAACTGATATGGGATGGGGTAAAGGGGACAACAGACCAATACACAAATAACCCATCAACCCAGCTTGCTTTAGAAAAATACTCAATGCACAATACAAAACAGTACAATGACCAATGCAGACAAGACAATAAGTAATACAGATCTTTACTTTATAAAGGCATTATATTACATCAACTAGCTACTATCCAGTCTCTTAATATTTTAAACTTTGTATCAGTCATATAAATGCAATCTGCATAGTTCATCATAGTTTAAAAAACACATGTTTTTTCATAAAATGTATTGCTTCAAGAATGTGTACAAAGTGACTACAGGAAAAAAAAGAGAGAAAGGAGAAAAATACAAAAACTCTGAGATCAAGACTGTACTTTAAAAAAACAACCATTTGGAGCATCAAGATGGTGGTCGCACTCTTAGAGTGCTCTGGACCCCTCTGTCATTCGCTCCAAACTACATCGCCATCTGCAACCATCCTCTCACCGTGCACCATTGCCAGCAACAGTACTTCACATGCGCCAGCGTCGTGGCACCGCGCAACCGGGTGCACAGACAGACTCTGAGCCCGTGTCTCTGACCACCCTGCACCTAACATGGTGGTGCCCGTATAGCTGGGATCCGCGCCTGGCATGAGGAGTGGCTCCTATGATCATCCTTGCGGCGGCTCGAGTCCCACCTGGACTGAGCCCTGCTGCCAAACGAAGACGCCGGGGGCCGCGTCGAGTTGAAGCGAACTTTGGACTGCGGGCCTATGGTCATCCCGCACTCTCTGTGGCCTAGAGGAGAGAGAAGTGGTGCGACAACTGAAGGAGGGCCTCACCCTTCCCCCCCAACCAGACCTTTGGTGCCAGTACCTGCAATCGCCCTGTCGGCTTGATCCGTAGGAAGAAAACTGGGGGACCAGCTGTATTGCCGCACGGCGGGGGCCCTCTGGGCGGGTCTCCCCCCCTCCTGAGGCTGGGATCCTGAAGCCTGCGAGCATCAACCACGCCCTCTGGCCGCCCTCGGACCCGACAACAGCAAGGCTCCAGGCCCGCCGACGTGGAGGGACACCTGCCACTTGTGCCTCCTGCGGCCCGGTGAGTCTGGCGGGGTGGCGTGTGAGCGGAGGAGGCCATCAGATCCTGCAGTTAACTGACCCCAGGTCCGGGAGGGAGGTGTCTCGGCTGTCACGCTGGGGCAGCAGGGGGCTCTGGGGAGATCCCCTGCCTCCCTCCCACGATGGGAATCCTTAGCTGATGCACTGTTCCACTGCCATGCTTTGAGGCCTGAGGCCTATCTGGCCTGTGACACAACTGGCCTCGCGTTGCTCCAGCCTAGCGGGCTGTAAAGAGTGCAGGCACACCGGGCGACCTGGTTCCTAGGCAGCGGGACCTTCAGAAGTCAGATGTTTGACTGGGCCTTATAGGCAGCCTAGTGCGGCGAGGATCGCGGGGCAGCGGACGGAGAGGAGATCTGCTGCAGGACCATGCAGTAGTGGTCATTAGAGGACACCCTCCCGTGAGGCCCCTAGCCCGGACCCAATTGCTGGGGAGTGTCTGGCCCCTGCCTGCCCTGGATGTGATGAAGAGAGCTTGTGTTAACATTGGGAGGAGCTACTGCGAGAGTGCAGCCCCACCGCCCCAATTGGAGCATAGTCCACCTAGACCGAAGGGAGACCAGTCTGGGTATTGCTGCGAATCAGGTGGGATGCGCCGCCCGGGCCCTAATGGGCCGTCACATCGACTGTGGGTTTGAGCAGTAGTGAGCTACCGGGAGGACCCCCCTCTCCAGGCTGCTCGGACCAGGCAACCCTAGGGGTGAGCTGCGGCGCTGGGGGACCGGTGCCTAAATGCTTAACGATCACCACAAATTCCCCTCGCAGGTCTGTACAAGGAGCATTCACTTGTCCTGGTCGTCCATGGCCCGTGTGGATCCCAATTACCTGTGGCCCTACAAAGAGGCTCCTGGTCTCCAGGTGTGGCCAACCGCAGGATGGAGTTGCCTGACTCTCGCATTGACTGCACCACTGTTGTACATGCGTAAGACTACCATCTACTCCCTGCAGGGAAATTGTTTGCTGCCTCAGCTCTAATTGGACTACGTGAGGCACCCCATCATCCCCTGTCAGTTGCAAAAGATCCGTATAGACACACAAACATTCCACATAGGTCAGCCAGCGTTTCCCGGTGAAGCCACCCGACACCCAATTGCACTGTTGTCCCCCATTGCTACTATCTAATATCCCGGACATGGGGAAGGAACGGGGCCTGAAACCGCCCTCAACACAGACCAAAATGGACCAATATACTGTTAAGAAACATGAAATTTGGTCCGGGACTGCTGAAGGGCAAAACCCAATATCTAGAGATTTCAGCATGATTCTGCAAGCCATATCCACTTCACAGACCTCAGTCGAAAACAAGATCGGGGACTTGCGTCTAATGGGATTCCCGGAGGGTGCGGAGAATGGACCAATGGAGTCATTCATTGAAAACTGGATCAACTCTCTGCCTGGTTCGCGGTGAAGTGAGCGCACCACTCCCTGGCTCCAAAACCTCCCGCAAGTGCCCCGCATCGGCCCATCATAGCACAAATCCTAAACTTTAAGGACAGAGATGTGATCCTCCAGACCATCACGATATTTCCAGATTATACCAGGGAGGTTCAGGCACAGAGGCGGTCCTATACAGAGGTGAAACTAAACTCTCCACCCTCAACCTATCATACGGACTACTTTTTCCAGCAAGACTGCGAGTGGTCTTCCAGGAAAAACGCATTTCTTTGACAGCCCTGAGGCAGCCTGGACCTGGCTGACTGAGGAAAGTCCCCTCCGACTCTGATCTGTGATGTCGGCATCGGTGATCAGCCTGCAACTACACGCAACCCGGCCCCCCATGAGAGACGCACATGGTCCCACAGGGGCCAAGGGGGAAGCAGGACTAAATCGGGCTCTCCAGCGGTTGTGTCCTCAAACTCCTGATGCTGGGCATTGACGCCGGATCCCTACCAGCTGCGAGGCTCAGGTTCCTGAGACCACTCACCCTCCGGGAGCACCTCATCCAAAGCTCAGGCTGTTGACTCTGCAGACTCAGACCTCTCCCATAGCCCGGCAATCCTTAGTTGAAGCTCCCATGGAGAGCCACAAACCAAGCCTGGCACATCACAAAACAAACAATCAAATAATGGGGCTATACCTCATCAATCAGATACTTCTGCTGATGTACACTCTGATCCTGTAACGAGAGGAGTCCACCACGCTTCACTGACTCTAAACGTTGTAGTTTAATACATCTCACCAGTTATAGGGCGACAGATGCTTCTGTTTTCAAAGTATAGGGTGGGAGATGGGGAAATTGTCCCATGTTCCAAATTCTTCAGTAGTTCAATGTTTGCAGCATCTCAACCTGATGATAACACAGTATAGCGTCACAAGCACATGTCCACAGGTGAAACTCAGAAGTCACACATCCTAACCTCTAAGACATCTAATGTGTACTAGACCCCCGCAGCACTGCGGGCCCCTCCTATTGCTCACGAAACAATGACACACAATGGATATTCTCTCTGCATCATGTCATGGAATGTGAATGGTCTGCTTGATAGGATCAAGCGGACTGTGATCCTGCGACATGCACAAAGACACACCCCAGACATTCTCATGCTCCAGGAAACCCACCTCTCGGGCAACCCATGTACCTTCCTGACAAGATACGGATTTGGCAGATCCTAGCACTCGGACTTCACGCAGGGCTCAAGAGGAGTTGCAATCCTTTTAAAGCGCAGCCTACCATTTACGCCTACCCAAATTACCAGAGACCCCAGTGGTTGTTTAATAGCCCTCTCAGGAAAAATGGGTGAGGAACTCCTCAATATCCTCTTCATTTGCCTTCCCTGCACCACCCACAGACAGACCCTAAATCGCATAGGCAAGATACTGCCTTCCCTCACTCCCGGGACCATGATGCTGGGAGGAGATTTTAGCGCAGTCATGCACCACAGGCTTGACGCAACTGGGACCCCCTCCATCTTCCGCACCACTCATGCTAACCAGTTAGCGACCTGGGCTGAAGCAACGGGGGTTTACAATGTATGGCAGGCCTGGAACAGACGAGAATTTCAATACACACACACACCTCAGCAGCACATCGCAGCAATTCTCGCATTGACCTGATGTTCATGTCAGCCCCATAGTGTTGTAGGTTCAAGGAGATAGGTATCCTTCCCAGAGGCATCTTGGATCACTCGCCACTACTCTTGACCATGGGCAACCCGCCCACTGACCTCCGCCCAGTTTGGAGGATGAATGCCTGGCTCCTCAAGGACTGGGAATTCAAAGAAACGAGGAGGGCCGATATTAAACAATACTTCCTCACCATCCAGGTCTCCGTCCCATCCTCGGGCACCCTGTGGGAAGCAGGTAAGGCCACGATCCATGGACTCACTAAGAGCAGCCTCAAAGCCCAACACTTAACGCAGGACAGTAGGCTAACCCTCCGCGAGTCTCAGGCGGCCCAGCTGGAGAGTGACACAACTGACACAACGTATGAAACCCAACTGCGGAAATTGACGCTGATACACGACGAAATAAAACAGCTTTCCCTCCACTCAGCGAAAATCTTATGGAGATTCTCCATTGCGAGGGTCTATGGGTGGATGACAAGAATGGGAAACTACTTCTGAGATTAGTGATCTACCCTCTGGCATACTGAATAATTCCGGAAATCAGAGACCCAGAGGGGAGTATCCATCGCTCTCTCAGAGCAATGGCTCAAACTTTCACGAACTATTACTCAGGTCTCTATTCAGCACAGAAACCAGAGCTTTCCCTTAGGGAACTGATCGACCTGGAAGACCTTTGTCTCCCCACACTTGTCACATCAGAATCCGATGGACTAGAGCACCCGATCATAGGCGAAGAGATACAAGCCGCCCTCTCACTCGTCTCGGCTGGTAAAACTCCTGGCCCAGATGGCTACCCGCAAGAGTACTTCTCAGCCTATCGTGACATACTTGTCCAGCACCTTGCTCTCCTTTATGAAGAAGCTGTAGAAACAGGCTCCTTCCTTCCGGAGACTGACACGGCCACAATCGCTATTATCCCCAAAACGCTACCGCCCCCCTGCTGACTATTGTCTTATTTCTTTGATTAATATCGAAGTCAAAATATATGCTACGATTCTGGCCACTGCCTTAAACCATACCTCAACACGCTGATCGGTATGATCAATGTGGCTGCAGTACCAGACATTGCTTGAGGCTTTTACACCTGGCCCTGGCCATCCGACAGGCACTGACCCCGGACTTAGCGCTCCTCCGACTTTGAGAAAGCATTCGACTCAGTCGACTGGAGATTCCTTGGGGACGTCCTAGTGGCCGCAGGCATGGGCCCTAAATTTTGCCATATGGTTAACGTCCGATACTCTAAGCCCGCTGCAAGAGTGGTGGTTAATGGTGTACTTTCAAACACCTTTCCAATCAGAAGAGGGACGAGACAGGGCTGCCCCTCTCACTCCTCCTCTTCGCCTTGGTGATGGAGCCGCTGGCTAATCTCATGCACTCGGACGACCGGGTTCATCGCTGAAGATGGGCGGGATTACAAGAGAACAACATCGCTTTATATGCAGATGACGTCCTGCTCTATCTTGCAGATCTGGCTCGATTGGGTCTTAGATGCCTACACATACTACAGTCCTGTAAACAGACTTCAGGTCTGGGTCTGAACCTGGCCAAATCAACCTTGGTCTCCTTACATCTCTCAAGAGAATGTTTTGATTGGCAATCCACTAGCCCCATCAGGCAGCAATCCTTCAAATACTTGGGTATATGAATTGCCTTACTCCCTGACCTAGATTGGGCACTTGACTCCCCTAGTCGCCAAAACCAAATTAGATCTGCAGGAAAGGCAAAAGCTACCACTCAACCCACGAGGGAGAATAGCACTATTCAAAATGATGACCCTCCCCCGATTCCTTTATATCATTCAATACACCCCATTCCACATTCGCCGAACATGGTTCAGAGGACTAGACCATGCATGGCGCTCCCACACTGTCAAATCCCTCCCTATGACCGAGGCATGGGGCTAACAAATCTATACTTATACTATCTTGCAACCCGACTCCTGGTAATACACGATTGGTTTAATGGGGGATGGTCTGATACTGCTTACAGGACCAAACTCAAGGACCAAGGCCTTCCCGGATCAAAGCTATGATGAAGGGGTCTCCCATTCCCAAGGTTCTCCCCACTGTCACCCAAAGGGTGCTGCTGGCCTGGTGGGCTGCTCTATGACATACACAATGGAAGGATAGGCTGACCCAGCATACACCTCTTTGGCAGGGCACATGGTTGCAGGAGGTGGGAGGCTTGGAAGGTTTTGGGAGCTGGGATCTCATTGGCATATCGCAACTTGGAGACGTGTGGGTGGGTGACCATAGCCGCTCTTTTGCAGATCTGCAAATTAGACGTTCGCTTCACCCATCCAAGTTGTATAGATATTTACAGCTCAGTCACACCCTATGTCCCCACATACAATCAGGCACATCCCTGCCCGAACACAGCCCCCCCGAAGCCCAAGTCATGATGGGTAATCTCCGTAAAGGAGGTGTCTCGCGTATTTACCGCTCGTTAATGAATAATGGTCCGGCCTCCCTTGATCCATTGAGAACTAAATGGGAGACTTGGCTGGGCCAACTAGAAGAGGAAGATTGAAGAGACGCGTTGATGGCACCCTAAACTATCACAGTCTCTGCTAAATTACGCCTAGTCCAACTTTACTGCTTGCATGCCTCCTACCTTACCCCTGCCTGCCTTACAAAGCGGGCCTAACTCAGCGCCCAACATGCACCAGATGCGGCACAAAACACGCAGACTTCTTTCATGGTATGGTCTTGTTTATTGTGGCCTCTTACTGGTCTGCCATAGAGACATAACTCACGTGAGGGCTTAGGTGGGAGGTCCCACTCAACCGCTTAAATATACTGCTGGGTGTCACTGATGTTTTGGATGGCTCAAGAGCCGATAAACTGTTTCTGGGGGCTGCCCTTGTAGTGGCCAAGCAGGACATAGCAATGGCGTGGAAGAATCCAGCCCAACCCTCTATAGCTAAATGGTGCAGGAGAGTGGACTGGTGTGCCGCACAAGAACTACCATTATATGAAGCCAGAGGTTGTCCGGCCAAGCCCATGACGATCTGGGGTAAATGGTTGTGATTGCAGGACTAATTGACTTTCTTGTTTCCACATATCACCCTGTATGTCTTACATAGGAGGGAGAAACAACTGTGTATATTTTCATAAATGGGTCTCCTAGTCAAATGTTACATGTGCTGGCGCAATTGATTATGCTGTACTGTTTTCTTTAGTGTTTTATCAACATTGTTTTACAAAATCAATCAAATTGATTATCAAAAAAAAACATTCGTATGTTTCTAGCCCCAGACTCATAGACTAAAATAACTCAAACCCACAGAGTATCTGATCTTCTAAATGTCCATAAATATTCTAAAAAACTAGGGGACAGATTTTCATTAACTGGCGCATCCCTGCATATCAGCAGGGATGCACCAGTTATTTTACGTCACGACAGACACCTCTTGCGCCACCATGGATGCGCCACATTTATAATGCGGCGCACCTTGGTGCAAGAATAGACAGAAGCGTGATGCATATGATGCCGTAAAGGTTACGCAGTGCTGGAGTTGTGTCGCAAGCGCCAAGCAACTCCAGCACTGCTCAGGGGCGCCCTATACGAGCTGTGCTGCGTCACTTTTACGCCTGCTACAATCAGGCGTAAGGTTTTGACGCAGCGGGTCGGAAAAGTCACTGAGTGAAATCTTGTAGATTTCACTCAGCCACTTTTCCTAGGCATTCCTGCGCCGGAACGCACCCCCCGCACCAGAACGCCCACATGAAACCTAAAGCAGGTTTCATGTGGCGCAGGGCTTTACAACGTGACGCATCTCCCTAGTTGCGTCACGTTGTAAATACCATGCAGCATGGCGCTGGCTTTGCGCCGACGCTGCGTCACAAAAGTGATGCAACAGCGGTGCAAATGTGGCATACGGGGCTCGTAAATTTTCCCCTAGGCACATTGCTTTAGTGTGAAGTTTCTCAACACTCACTGGTGGTGATAGTTCTTTCATCCATCTGCCCTTGTCTATCGGCACACGTGTTGGTGCATAAAGGTCACATACCCTTTGGACCAATTGTTACAGATAAGGAAATTCAACCTGCAAGTGCTTTGTATTAGGAAATTGAATAATCGCTATTCTTTTATATTTTCACTCACAATCGCTTTTACATCAACACTAATAGTAGACACCGGCCCTACAATTCAGAAGTTTGAGAACATTTATTGGAACGTACCCACTAGAAATGTTCAAAAATCTATTTTAATGCAGCTTTTCCTAGCAGATGATCCCAACACCTATCCAGCTAAGTCAAAAGGGTTATGAGAAATGAAGAAAGCCATCTGTGGATATTGCAGAAAATACTGTTTTGGTCGCACTGTGCGCATATGATAATACTGACTTGAAAAAGGATTGCCATTTATTTTACATGTTATGCTGGACCTTCCTCTGAAGATCAATGTATTTCACCATAAGTAAAAATGTATTAAAAAAGTAACTGTGTTAGAGCAAGCCTGGTGCATTCGGTAGGTTTGCATGGCTAAGTGAGATCTTGGAGGGTTTAATGGGAGATGAAGTATAATTGTGGCACCACTTGGGGTAGCTGTGCGCCTTACAGATCCTAATACAAAATACTGTGATATCTGTGGAAGCATGTCTAGTTCAGAATGTACTTTTCATTGCATGGTTTTTGATCATGATAGAATGATGGGTTAAGGGCCATATGTATCAAGGTACCACTTTGCGATTCTGTAATAGCGATTTTTAAGAAATCGCTATTTCAGAATCGCAAATTGGTATGTTTCAAGAAAATCGCAATTTTTTAGCAATTCCCTGATATTCCTTAATTGCGAATTCGCAATTAAGGAATACTTTCCCATTCAGTTCTATGGGCCAGGAGGCCCATAGGAAGGAATAGGAAATTTGCGATTCGCAATTAGCTAATCGCAAATTGAGAAGAATTTCAAGGGTGCAGGGATGTCCAAAGGACACCCTATTGCACCCCTGAAATAAGCATGGGTGCACATGTTTGGCATTTTTCAAGAAATTCGCAAATTACCACCAACTTGAAGTTGGTGGTAATTTGCGATTCCTTATGGACAATTTGCGATTTTTTTAAACTTCATACATTGCATTTAAGGAATCGCATAATTTGGGATTCCTTAAATGCAACCGCAAAATAAGGAATCGCAAATTTTGGGAAGAGACCAAGGCAACTGTTGCCTGTTTACGAAATGAATAGGGAATAGACTTAACGGTTGAACATCGCCCTGGGACTGACCATGCCAATGCTGAATGTCCTTCCAGATGTTGTCGTCTTAGCAAGGAGACCTCCCTTAGGGGAGAGTTGTTCTCAAACCATCTGGTGCATTGTATTCTCCCAGATTTTTGCTTGAACAGGTTCTTGTTGGCCATAGTGTAGTGTAGTTCCTATATTCCCAATAGGCTCTGCGCATTGGAATAATATATCCTATAGATGTGACGTAGGACCTAGGTAGACTAGGTCTCTATCGAATATATTAGACTTAATTGTGAGTGCCAGCTAGCCCAGAGGTCACTAGAAACTTTCTCGAATAAACAAGAAGGGATTAGTTTCTAACAAAAGCATAAACATGACAACTTTTTTTCCCCAAGATTAAGCGTATCTCCAGAGTCGTGGAAACGATAGATATTTCACCTAGTCAATCTTGCATACTTCATCAGAGTTGCAGAGAAATAGAGAGACGGGCGTTTTCAATAAAAGTATTTATTGAACATGCTTCTTTCTCATGCAGAAGAAATGAACTACTACAATCGGAATACTGGCTGTAAAGTATAATGCGTACAGCAAGAAGAGTATTATAAAATAATACTGTAAAAGCATGGTATGGTTTCTAAGCCATAAAATACATACATATATAAATAAATACTAAAAGTACTCAACTGGTGCTTCTAAAATATGCCTACCCCGATGTACCTAACCTAAGTCTAGTACAATGGAAGAAGTAAGTGAGGTGTTTGAAAGTGACTTTGCGGTTTCCCTTCCCTGAGGCCGGGCTTAGCTCCACCCCCCACCTTCACCGACCGGCCGGGCTTCGCTCCACCAGTCCAGCGCTCCAGACCACAAGCCCCAGGAGCCTCAGGGGCACAACGCGCATTTCCCAGGCGCCAGGAGGCACATAAAGACTCGCCTGCTGCGGAGTCCCTTGGCGCCCAGTGTTTGAAAGTGACTTTGCGGTTTCCCTTCCCCGCGGCCGGGCTTAGCTCCGCCCCCCGCCTTCACTGACCGGCCGTGCTTCGCTCTGCCGGTCCAGCGCTCCAGACCACAAGCCCCAGGAGCCTCAGGGGCACAACGCGCATTTCCCAGGTGCCAGGAGGCGCATAAAAACTCACCTGCTGCGGAGTCCCTTGGCGTCCAGTGTTTGAAAGTGACTTTGCAGTTTCCCTTCCCCGCGGCCGGGCTTAGCTCCGCCCCCTGCCTTCACTGGCCAGCCGGGCTTCGCTCCGCCGGTCCAGCGCTCCAGACCACAAGCCCCAGGAGCCTCAGGGGCACAATGCGCATTTCCCAGGCGCCAGGAGGCGCATAAAGACTCGCCTGCTGCGGAGTCCCTTGGCGTCCAGTGTTTGAAAGTGACTTTGCGGTTTCCCTTCCCCGCGGCCGGGCTTAGCTCCGCCCCCCACCTTCACCGACCGGCCGGGCTTTGCTCCGCCGGTCCAGCGCTCCAGACCACAAGCCCCAGGAGCCTCAGGGGCACAACGCGCATTTCCCAGTCGCCAGGAGGCGCATAAAGACTCGCCTGCTCCCTCGTCCCGCCAGGACGCGCGCGGGATGCGCCGGGCTAAGCCCAGGCAAAGGGCGGGCCCTCTGTGGCCCTCAGAGGCCTGAGGAGACTGGACTGGGCCAGGGACCCTACACCTTTTTATCTGGACGTCTACTGTGTACTACCTACGTGAGACTTTATTTCTTTATTATTATGTATTTCTTGTGAGTGAGTAGTGGTCCTTAGACGACCTAACATACTGCTTTATATCTATATAAGATGTCTAAACCCAAAAATGATGAACCTGCCATAGGCCCCGGAACCATTGACAATTATATGGTGAAGAAAGTAAGCCAGATTAACAACGAACGGCGTGCATCTTTAGGGAAGGGGACTCTGACACTGGATTTGCCAGAGTTGTCTCCGCAAAGGGTGACCACAGAGGCTGAGGCAAATACGAGTGGAGTCGTTAGAGTAGATCCATCGACGCCCACTACGGTGAGTGTTGAGGTACATTTAGATCAACACGCCCTGTCAAGCGAGGATTTAGGAGAAGCTCCACCTGTCATAAGGCAGATGCGAACCTGCAGGAAAGTACAGCAAAAACGGGGGGGGCGGGGACATAGTACAAAAAGAAGGGATTTGGATGGGAAAGAAACTAATGGTCCTGCCATAAACCCCTTTGTGTTTACTGTAAACAATGAAAGTGGTCTTAACATAAATGTTGAGCAGTTTGCATCTCTTATTAAAAATCTAGAGGTAAAATTAGAAGCAAAAATAGAGGAGATGATTAAACCGCTGACTATTCAGATAGACACCTTGGTTACGGAAGTGGCTAGGCTTGGCGGCCTGGTGTCTACACACCTGGCTACAGCCACCAGTGCAAGGGCTAAGGCTGGGGGAGGAGGGCAGGAGGAGACGAGTGCTAAAGTCCATCAGAACACTTGTAATACTGTTGCAGTGGCTACCACTGTGAATGAGGTACTAAGTACACCATTCGTTCCAGTAGTACCTGCTTTGTTGACACAACCCAATTCAGCTCCAAGGAGCGGACCAGATCCAAGGCCCCCTAGGAACAACCGATATTTGAACTTACCACCTGATTGTGCACCATTTGTGGCGGTATTGATCATATGTTAGTCTCACTGACGATGCAGACTTTTCTGGATTCGTTCAGCATTGAGCATAGTGAATTCAGTGATCATAACCCTTTAATAATTCGTCTGAAGGGACCTTGGGTTAACAAGGAAAAACAGAACTGTGGCTCAGGTAGGCTGTGTACAACAGATGGGAGGCGGCGACTTAAATGGTCAATGGTTACCCCAGATCTACTATATGAAAATATTGTGGATAAATGTACTGAGGATATTAAGAACTGTACACATGAGGGGGGAGATCCCAGGCAGGTCCTTATTGCATATCAAAACCTGTCGGAGAAGGTGTCAGAACTGATGATGGCCCCCGCAAAGAACTTGGTGAAAGGGGGACCTAGGTGGTTTAATCACGATTGTTCCAAAGCTGCACGTAATCTTAGGTTAGCTCTGTCAGTTACTCCGAGAAACAGGAGGATGTAAAACTGTGTCGGAAAGAATATAAGTCTTTTATCGCATCCCATAAGCAGTTTTTAAGAAAAGAGGCTTGGGACGAGATACTTGACCCCTCCACCTTAAATTGTAGCTCTAAATTCTGGGCGTTAGTTAAAAGACCGTTTTTGGCAGAAGACCCGGGTGATGGTCTAGATTGCTGCATAACTAAGGAGGAGTGGGAACTTCATTTTAAACAACTGTACCACTCAGTGGACCCTGTAACAGCTGATGTTTCACCTTATGTCAGGGGAGGCATAATTACATTTGATATAAGTGAGGTAATGGAGGCCATAGAAGGACTCACAGCTAGGAAGACCCCTGGACCTGACGGAATCCCCCCGGATCTGTACAAATCTGATCCAAGTTTTTGGGCACCTATTTTGGTAGCTGTATTTAATGCAGCTGCTATACTGGGCTGTCCCTTGTCCTGGGGTCTATCAACAATCGTCCCTGTGTTTAAGAAAGGAGACAAGGGCAGCCCCCTATGTTATCATCCAATCTCATTAATAGATTCCATGGTCAAGATTATGGGGAGAATCCTATTCATTAATGAAACACGTATAATATGTCTTTTTTATGTGAGTATGATTTTTAAATTTTCGATGAATTTTGTACGTGTACTTTTATGGTGTGAAACAAAACCGAAATAAAGTCTCTATTGAATTGAATTGAAGTGAGGTGTAGCATAAGTTTAGTTTCTTTTTGCCAATAATCTATCCAAGATTTCTCTTAGGGTCTAATCAGCTCCGTACCTTGATTTAGAATGAAGGAGGTCTGGTATCTCTCTGTCTCGGGACTCGATTTCCCAAAACCCCACAAGGGGAGCTTGGAAACACTGGAGCTGGATTTCTCGGCAAGAGAAAAGACAGCGTCTTTCTCAGTGCATCAGCTGGAGGGTCGGCTTCCTTCGGCACTTGCTGTAGCGAGCTTCGTCAGGCAAGTAGATAGTCAAACTGCTCCAAACCACCGTGTGTTTGCAAGGATAAATGTGGGCATATTTATACCTTGAAGGTGCTGAGTTTGACGTTAAGTTGGACATAATAACGTCATCAAAGAATCGCAGTTCTTTAAAAACTCCATGAGTTCTTGGACAAATCAGTATTCAAGCAAGGGGAAGTCCCTGACTGCTGAAGCCAAGTTTTCCAAGAAATCGTTGTGGCTTTTCGAAACTAGTGGAAGTATCCATACCTGTATTTGGACTGCATGTGCTATGTCTAAATATGGTTATTATTTCTGTGCCTACATAAGGACAAGGCAATTTATACCTATATAAGGGCATGAATCAGGAAAATTACACTATGGTCCTAAATGCTATACAACAATAGGTCTCTGTGCCCTCCCTTGCAAACATGTAAGCATTAGTATACACCTGATTGGCAAATTTAATTTGCTTGTAAGTCCCTAGGACCAGTACCTATTCTGCCACCCACTAAAGTAGCACTGTAAAACATGTCTCTAAGCCTGCCACTGCAGCCTGCATTTTAAAACTGCCATTTAGACCTGGTAGAGTAACTCTTATGCCACGCCTAAACCTTCATTTTTTCACTTATAAGTCACTGTATGGAAAGCCTTAAAATGCCATATGTCAGGGTGCATGGTATTTAAAAGTAGGACCTGTATATTTAATGTTTGCATGTTACGGCAGTGAAAAAGCCTCCAAAGTCACTGTTGCAGGCGATCTACCCATATGGTAACCATGGTTTACCCTATTACATTTAATACGTGCTAAACTTTTTTCGGGAATAGTTAGAAAATGTTTCAAGGACTTATTTTAATTGTAATTTAAAGTCCAGCCTAATGGTAAAGTCATATTTTATATTACTATTTTGGTAATGACACTTTTAGAAAATTTTAATTTTCCTGCCTAAAATCAAAAGGCTTTACTGACAGTGTCCAGCTGTCACCTGACCCCTGATGGCTCCCTGGTGGTGAGGCATGAATTTCACCCAGACAGTGGGAAAAGGGCTCTAGGCGTAGGGACTGGGCAGCCACCTGTGACAGCATAGCTGGGAGGCTGTTTCCAGTCCCTTCCTGAGCTTCAAAGTATGTCTATTCTGTTCCTGACAGATGACTCTCACACCTAGGCCTTCCTCTGTTTTGTCACAGGCTGGCACTAGGCATAAATCCGGGTCCCACAGACTTCTCCTCAGGACACTGCTGGATATCTGAAGAATCAGAAGGACTGATCTTTGGCCTGAAGAACCTGAAGGAAGACTGGACCTCCTTGTCTTGAACTTAGGACACCAGAAGTGACTCCAAGGGTCAGTTGGCTAACCTCTTGCTCACGCTACAGGGACACAACAAGCTTTCAGTGGCCTCCACCTGCAACAGCCCAGCTGACCAGTTACAACTGAACCAGGACAGGACCCTCCTGCTTGCCTCTGCTCGACTGAGTCCTAACTCCCAAGTGGTGAGCCCCAGGTCCTGGATCCTTGGCTGGTGTGAGAGTGTACTCCTCCTGTCCCCAAACTGCAAGAGGTGGGACTTAGAAACTTTTTTGTAAACTTTGTGCCTAAAGAACTGATGGAGATTGGGGTCGCTGTCGAAGTCACAGCTCTCAACCACGTATTGCTGGTCAGCCTCCACTTTCCAGTTTGCCCCTCTGAAGGAGGTCTTACTTCTAGAAAAGTTTCTAAGTCCAAATGTAGAAGCCTTCACTGGAACCAATGCCGAGCAGCACCCCATAGACTTTGAGGTCTTCCTGTGCACAGACTATGCCTGTTCGGAGCTTTCATCCTTTTGTCCAGAACCACACTGATTCCCTGCTCCTGTACGCCCGCCATCATCACGCTCTGCTTCAAATCCAGCTTGCATCTTGCCCTGCAGATGTCTCAATGATGACCACTTTTTCTCCATTAAAAGTTCGAAGTCAGAAGGTAAACTTTCCATTGGGATGAACCTGGTCCCCATATCAGACTCGTGCTCCATAGCAGTTGGCCTTAACTTTTGACCACCATGTGTAGCACAACCAGATACCCACATTTGGCGGTTTGTGCAATTAGGCACTATTTTTAATTCAGCCTTTAAAATTTCCTATCTCCGGTTCTACTTATTGGAAGTTTGTTGTTTTGGTGCTGTTTTATTTATTAAAATATTCTCAATTTTTCTAAATAGGTTTTTTTTTATTTTTCTTGTGTATATTAGCAATGTATTAATGCTTGCTTGCTGCATAAATACTTTTCTCAATGCCTCTAAGTTAAGCCTGACTCTTTTGTGCCAAGCTACCTGAGAAATAAGCATAGGTTAATTTAAATGCTAATTGGTTCACCCTGACAAGGATTGTGATTATTACTTAGGCTGGGCTCTAACCTTCTCAAGTAATACTCTAGTTTCTTACATTTTCAAAACATGAAAGCGGGAGATAGTGAAAAAGAAAATGGGGGAATTTATTTTGCCCGTTGACAAACATTGAAACAGGGACAATTTTAGGTGGGAGACAGCTAAAATTCAGCTATTTTGGCATTGAATATCAGGCGTATCCAGCCTGAGCTGTGGCTGTTGGCTTGTATGAGTTAAAACCCTTGTAAACATTGAAGAAATGGTATGCATGGCTTTAAAGATAGCCCTCCAAACGAATGGCAGTCCTTACACAATACCAGCAGCCTATGGCTAAATATGGTTCGCAAAAAGCCCACTCTCTGAATGTATGTGTGTGTTATACTTTCATGGGAGTATGAGGTCTGTGACAACTACATCTGTCTGTAGGCGATACTAAAAAAGGCCACATTAGAATGGGGCATCAAATGGTTGCGATCTTGTGAATGCTATGTGTAAATACAAAATTTTCTAGCTATCGCGACAAGAATTTTAGATTCTATTAAGAACACGGAGGCGAGGATTATGCTTTCTCATTTCTTTACTGCACAAACAGCAGCCAATGAAAATGAAACTACAAATGTAAAAAACAACATTTCCCATGAGGCTTTGAACCACGCCTCTCTTACAACAACCAATCACAATGGTAATAAGCATATATAACATAGAGACACTAATCAGGCCTCCTCTTTCTTTGCGCGAACAGTCGTGAACAGTCTCGTCACATTGAACACAAGTCTTTAGCTCTCAACGGAGAGAAACAGTTCCATAAATAATTCTCAACGGAGAAATCCAGAACAGCAAGAAGTCATCCTCCATCAGGAAGGTACGGCAGCCGAAATCCACAGGCGGCAATCAACTCTTGTTGGAGTCATTTCCTAAAACAGAAAAAGAAGTTTGAGAAAAAACTCCCACAACCTAGACTAATCAAAGGGTGGGTATAAAAGGATAGACAACGTCATGTAATCAACAAAAGTTGCATAACAGTCCCAACGGGTGGGATAATCCTCGCCTCCGTGTCCTTAATAGAATCTAAAATTCTTGTCGCGATAGCTAGAAAATTTTGTATTCTATGGCAGGACCGGAGGCTTCTGATTATGCTGGTTCAAAGCTCACATTAAAGCTCGTCAATCACAGCATCAGAAACATGAGGAATCGGTTTGTAATAAAACACTTTAAACATTGAATCTGAGGACCAGTCAGCTGCCTTCAGGATATCTTCCAAGCGAGAACCCAGTAGGTAGGCTTTAGAAGCCATCGCACCCCTAGCAGAGTGTGCACCATAAGCAGAAGTATCAATGCCGGCTTCCGACATGATCCATCTGACCCATCTGGCCAAGGTAGCAGCAGCGACTGGTTTGAACGGCTTTTGAATAGAAATCAACACCTGCCCCAAAGGATCAATTCTGTGTACACTAGTACGCTTCTCATAACATTTGAGACATTGAAGAACACATAACTTGCTATTGTGTGGAAAGGCCGGGTATTCAACTGAGCGAGATATGGTCTTAGTACGTCTAGTAATGACAAATGATACACCCTGAGGCGAAAACATTCACCCAGCCAAATCCAAAGCTCTGACATCTGAAACCCTCCGACATGAAATGAGGCACACCAGCATGGTAAGCTTGGCAGAAAGCTGTTTTAAAGACAAAGCACCATTATCGGGCCAGGATTCCAACAAATTTAGCACTTTATTAACATCCCACATGGTGGAATACCTGGGCCGAGGAGGGTTGGCCGCACTCACACCTTTAAGCAACTTGCACACCAAGGGTTGCATCCACACAGGTTTACCGTCTATGTGGTCGTGACCAGCAGAAATAGCAGACCTGAAATTGTTAACTGACCTGTAAGCCAGGCCCGACGTTGCACAGTCAGATAAAAAATTCAGTACCTCAGTTATATTTGATCCCACGGGATCCACCTGTTTTGAAAGGCACCAACCCACCCACTTCTTCCACGAAGCAGAGTATCGTTTTCGGGTGGAAGGAGCCCACGCCTGCTGCATAAAACTGGAAGCCTCTCGCAAAAGGCCTGCAAGGCGTTCGTGTCTCCGGAGAGCGTCCACACCATCAAGGAAAGTTGGTTCTGCAGGACCAATGGATGGCAAGCCCCCACTGGGTCCTGCAGAAGCGTTGGGAAGACTGGGAGCCAGAAGGGGAGGTCGATCGACAACTCCAACAGCGTGGGAAACCACGACTGAGTCGACCAAAAAGGGGTCACCAATACCACTGTCGCTTTCTGTCGGCGTAGCGACGCCGCAACTCTCGGGATCAGTGAAAAAGGTGGAAACGCATAATTCCTCTGGTGCCCCCAATGGTGAAGGAACGCGCCTGTCCCCATTGCCATTGGGTCCGATCTCCAACTGTAAAACAGGGGAAGATGGGCCTTGAGGCGCGAGGCAAACAGGTCTATCCGACACGGGCCTCGCATAGTCATGATCCGGGAAAACAGCCATGGGTGGAGCTTCCAATCGCTGGAGTCCCGGAGAAAGCGGGAATTCCAATCCGCCACCTGATTGAACTTCCCGGGAAGGTATTCTGCCACCACAGAGATCTTGCGATCCAGGCAGAAGTGCCAGAATTCCTTCGCAATGTGTACCAACATCCGGGATCTCGTCCCTCCCAATCGGTTGATGTATCTTACTGCGGAGATATTGTCCATCCGAAGGAGAATACAACAATTGCTCTTCAGCGGTGAGATAGACCTGATGGCAAAGGACCCTGCCAGCAACTCTAGACAGTTGATGTGAAGTGAGAGTTCGTCTGCTGACCAACGTCCTCCTGTGGTAAACTCGCCACAGCGAGCGCCCCAGCCCCATTGGCTGGCGTCTGATTCTACCACCACATCCGGGGCTGCGCCGAAAATAGCTCGGCCGTTCCAGGCTGACATGTGATCCAGCCACCATTGAAGTTCCTCCCTGGACTCGGGGGAAAGAGGGATCAAGTGATCGTAATGAAAATTCCTCTGTAGGTAAAAGATCTTCAGTCTCTGTAGAGCCCTGTAATGCAGGGGGCCGGGGAAGATGGCTTGAATCGACGAGGCCAGAAGGCCCACAATCCGTGCCAGCACCCTCAAGGAAATCTTCTCCTTGGCCAGGGTGGATGTTATCTCTCTCTTGATGGACCTGATCTTTGAAAGGGGAAGGAGAAGCTGGGCCGAGACCGAGTCTATCAGGAAGCCCAGAAATTCCATCTGTTGATTCGGTATCAGCACCGATTTCTTGGTATTGATCACGAATCCCAGACCTTGCAACAAGGACGTCGTCCACTCCAAGTGTGAGAAGGAGGGACCGGTCCTGCGCCAGGAGTAGCATGTCGTCGAGATAGACAATTAGACGTACTCCCATCTCCCGGAGGCGGGAGATCACCGGCTTGAGCAGTTTGGTGAACACCCAAGGGGCTGAGGACAGTCCGAAAGGAAGCACCTTGTAACGAAACCAGCGCCCTTTCCAAGGGAACTGCAAAAACTTTTGATGTGATGGGCAGACTGGGACCGTCAGATAGGCATCTTTCAGGTCCAGTCTCACCATCCAATCGTTCTCCAAAAGAAGGTCCCGTAAAAGATGGATGCCCTCCATCTTGAAGTGGCGATACGTAACAAAGGGGTTGAAATCTCTGAGATTCAGCACAAGGCGCTGGCCGCTTCCTTTCTTTTGCACAAGAAAGACGTTGCTGCAGAAGCCTCCTGGAAGGAAGGGTCCTGCAGCAATGGCCTGTTTTGCCAAAAGCTCGTCCAGTTCTGAGTCTATAAAACTCTGTTCGAGATGGGAAAAAAGGAGAGGACGAGGGGGGAAGGGCTGAATGGGACAAGACACCATCTCTATCTCGTAACCCTGGACGGTCCGAAGGACCCACACATCTGAAGTAAGAACTGTCCAATTCTTGACAAAATGACGCAACCTTCCCCCTAGCGGAAGCAAAGGAAGAGAGGAACTTACCGGAAGACTGGTTATCGAAGTTTTTGTAGCCTCGATTGACCCCTCTGTTATAGCGGCCCCTGAAGCCGCGTGATCTCGACGGGTAAAATCCGGCCTGGTCCGGTTCTTGCGTGTACCCCCTTCCCCGTCTAGGGGCGTAGCCTCTTTGAGGACTGGAATTTGAGTAGCGCCGGTCGAGCGTCCTCTGACACGCCCGGCCCTACCAGAGACCTGATGTAACACACGCTTCAGTGAGGCCTGAGACTTGTCCAGGGATGCAAAAGTGTTGACAAACTTGGCAATGTCTTTAACAAAATTATCACCAAATAGTTGCCCTTCCGCCAAAGGACCCGGCTCCGAGGAAGCCAACTCCACCAATTGAGGGTCGATTCGAAGAAGGACGGACTTCCGTCGTTCAGAGGCAAGAGCGCAGTTCGCGTTTCCAAGCATACAAATGGCTCGTTGAGCCCAGCCCGCCAAAACCTCAGGGTGGATGACGTCACCAGTCTCTTGAGCCTGAAGGGCTAACTCCAGGATTTTGGCCAAGGGGCCCGAAAGGTCCAGGACCTTATCTTGGCACGCTCTTAGCGTGCGATCAATCCCTTTCTTAGGGTCCTTATTTATTTATTTATTTTATAGCATTTGTAAGGCGCACAGCTACCCACAAAGGGTTTCCCGGCGCCGAAAAAGCGGATCACGAGCCCAGCTAGATAGAGAGAAAATCCAAGGGTACTTATTTGTCAAATAACCAGGTCTTTACACTTTTTCTAAAGTTCCTGTAGTTTTCCTCTTTGCGTATTTGAATGGGCATTGTGTTCCATAGGGTAGGACCCAAATATGAAAACGATCTCCCGCCCATTCTGGCCCGTTTGTACCTGGGAACCGCAAACTTCGCTGATGTAGCTGAGCGGAGATTGCGATTGGGAAAGTGGAGTTTGGCAAGATCTTGGAGATACTTGGGAGCGGTCCCAGCTTTAATTTTAAACAGATAACTCAGTGTTTTGAAACAAATCCTGTTTTCGACCCTAAGCCTGTGTAGATCCCTAAGATGTTTTGTGATCCTGGCGTGTCTGGGTATTCTACAAAGCAGTCTGGCCGCGGCGTTTTGTACCAGTTGTAAGCGTCTTACTACTGCTTTGTTTGCACCCAGGTACAGGATGTTACCGTAGTCAAGCCGAGAAGTTACTAAGGCATTGACTACGGTCTTCTGGGTGGTAAGTGGCAACATCCAAACAATTTTACGGAGCCATCTGAGAATAGTAAAACATATGCCCGCCACTTTGTTGGCTTGCTATGATGACCCCAAGATTTCTGACTTGAGTGGCTGGTGGCTTATACTTCTTAAGAAAGGTGGTCATGGAGGGGTCTATATCTGGTGTGATAGCCACCTTGTGGGGTAAGTCGGGACGGGGGCATTCGGACTTAAGGCGGGAGCGAACCTCTTTATCAAACCCCTTACGGAGGTGAGTCTCCAGATAGGCCGCCACAGCAGGAGGGGGAACCCAGTCAGAGGACCTGGGGTGGACAATGTCAATCGGGTCAAAGGAAAAGGGAGTGGGAGTGACCAGAGAGGTATGCTTACGCTTTTTCGTGCGTTTGCGGGGCGGGGTATCCGAAGAATCAGTATCGGTGCCTGTATCCGTGGTGGTGTCATTCGGGGGGGGGGTGGGGGGAGAGGTAACAGGTTTGTCCTGGGACCGGGACTCCTTGGATTTGTAAATCTTCTCATACGATTGGGCATGAGGCCAGGTCAGGTCAAGTGCCACCTTCTTAGCGGGGGGCTGAAGAGAGTCCTTGTCTGGAAGGGGCAGAGGCTTACCAGGGACCAATAAATCCAACTTCTTGGCCAAAGGAAGGAGGGCCAACGAAAGGGCTTTGTCCAATTTGGCGTCTAGCTTTTTATCTATGATATCCTCCATGGATTCTCCTTCATAGAAATCCTGTTGGCCCTGATATCCATACGCAGCATCCTCCTCCTCGCAGTACTCCGTGTCTGCCATCATTACCAGGAATTAGAAATTCCAAACTCTAATCCCCAGAGGGAAGCAATAAACCAGCCCAAACAGGGGCGTCGAAGGTGGGGAGTGCCAGGCGCAGGAGCCGGAAATACCAAGAATATGAAAGTATATAATACAGTCCCACTCTAGGACTAGCAGAGGAAAAATTACAGTATTGTCTCCTGAATCCCAGGAGGGTAAGAGTCAAAGCAGCAAGGCTCCGTCGCTTGAAACAATGAAAAACGCTGCAAAATGAGCACAGAAATCGCCTTCGGCTCCTGGCCAATGCTGAGTTGATCCCCACTTCAGCCGGGGGCAGAGCGTCGAATTGGCACCTCCGAGAACTGCGCGCGCACCAACGGCGTGCGCGAGCTCTCCGAGACGCATGTAAGGCCTCACGGCTCCGACGTGCATCTCACTCCCCGAGGGGGGGGGCGAAACCCCTCACTAGCGCGGGTCGCTGGGAAGCGTCCGCCGGGTGCAGCGATGAATGGAGAGATCGGGGGGGCCTACGGGCGCAACACGCGCCACCAGGGAGGCGGGGAGCGGAGCGGAGCTCCGGTCCCAATCTAAGAACAGTTCGGGCAAGTTAGTAGAAACCAGTGCAAACAGTGAGCGCAACAGCGATCAATTAAGCAAGCATAAGTGTATACACAAAGCAATGAATAGTAACAGCAAAATGTCACAGCACAATGCATCAAGGCAATATAAAAGGCATAGGCCACAAGTCATAGAGCAGAAACATATAAAGTAGAGAGCACTTATCTGGGCTGCGGAGCAGCAAAGAAAGAGGAGGCCTGATTAGTGTCTCTATGTTATATATGCTTATTAGCATTGTGATTGGTTGTTGTAAGAGAGGCGTGGTTCAAAGCCTCATGGGAAATGTTGTTTTTTACATTTGTAGTTTCATTTTCATTGGCTGCTGTTTGTGCAGTAAAGAAATGAGAAAGCATAATCAGAAGCCTCCGGTCCTGCCATAGAATCTATGACAAGTGTCCTAATCAAAGATGGGTAAAGATTGGGCGGAGGCGAGGTTCAAACTGCATGAACTCTGATGGCATAGGTTGTCTGGAGTTGTCAGCTACGGTGATGTAATTAGGGCCCAGAGGAAACAGGAAGTCTAGATGGATTGATGCCACTGGAAAGAAAGAGAATGTGGAAATTACGACAAAACAGGACACAGCACTTAAACTTGATTTAGCTGAAACCGAGGAACTGGAAAACGTTATTTCACTAATAAAGTCCAAATAAAAGTGTCCTTGGTTTTTAGTTAGAGCAAATGAAATCGAATTTCAAGGAGGCGGGTTTCAGCCACTGTGATTCACTAATCTACACAATATTAATTCTCTAATGCCCAAATGTCATGCAATTCGAAAAGTCTAATGCTTTTTGTTACAAGATGTTTCATTCTTTATTTTATTTTCTTTAGCTCCAAAATATGGTCCTTTAGCTAAAATTCACAATGTAGGAAAACACAAGGTTACCGTGAAATGGGAAGAGATTCCAAAGAATGAACGACATGGCTTTGTAACCAACTATACTATACAGTACAGTGCTTCCAGTGGTAGTCAAATGAGTAAGTACATGTGACATTAATCAAAATGAGTTTCATGAATCAACATGTGTTCATTACTGTTGTCAATGCAAACACAGGTATGTACGCAATGGACAATTTTAACCCTTTGTTTTGCAAATTCTACTTTAGTTTGAAATCATATAACTTTACAATGGCTATTGACTGATATCACTGCATAGTTAGACCATCTTTATTATACCTGTCCATAAACTAGGTGGACTTTGTCTGCTCTCTTACAAACAACCCTAGAGGCCAGATACACTAACCTATTTTACGGAGACAAACTCTCCAATTGGTAAAATGGGAATGCTTCCAACCGCAACATAGGTATTTGTTGTGTAGCCCATTTTAGGAGTCTGCAAACATTTCCTGACTCCAAAAATGGGTTTGCGAATGGGTACCGATTTGCAGTTTGGAAGGGTCATATTAAAACTGGGGGTCTCTAGTTGGCTGAGGCCGTTACCTTAGTCCAAATAAGGACCCTTGCTTCTAGTCACGGAAAGGAGGGACACCCTCTTGGATAACCCCGGCTCACCCCCTGGTAGCTTGGCATGAGCAGACAGTCTTATCTTCAAGGCAATGGGTAAAGTATTTGCAACACACTCCCAGTGACACAGTGATAACACCACAAATGGACACCACTCTGATGTATGAAAATATTGGTAACTTTATCGAGAAAAAAAAAAAGGTAAGACCAAACGATAAAAATCCAACATATGCGTATTCGTAATATTTCACTTTGCCGGTTATCAGGCTCTTGTAGGTTCTTGCGGTATTAATGAGCAGTTCACAATTTGAATTAGAATTTAAAAAGACTTATAAAGCGCACGTACACTGAATCAGTTTCATGGCGCTGGTGAGGTCCCTGAGTGAGAACAAAAAAGAGAGCTATGTGCCGAAAGCCTGCTGGAATAGGAGCGTTTTTAGTGACCTCCGAAACTCCATATAAGAAGAGGAGAGTCTTAAAGGTAGGGGAAGGTCATTCCAAAAAGTGGGTGCAAGTACAGCAAACTTCTGCCCCCCTGACCGTTTCTTTTTAAAGCGTGGCGTAGTTAGTAAGGCCGGGCTGGAGGAGCGAAGGTCCCTAGAGGGAACATAGGGAGAGATTGCCGAGTTGATAAACGCAGGGGCAGTGCCCGCTCTTGCTTGAAAAGTCAAACACCCCAACTTGAACCTGGCCCGTTGTTTTATAGGCAACCAGTGTAGGCTCCTGAGCAGAGGGGTCGAATGATGGGATCTGGATAAACCAAAAACCAGGCGGGCCGCCTGATTCTGTACCAACTGCAGGCGCTGCAGGGCATAAGCAGGATCTCCATTATAGATGATGTTGCCATAGTCAATCTTCGACAGGACCATGGCCATTAGGATCAGCTTTAGTGCAGAGGTGGAAAAAAACCTGGCAACTTTCCGAATAACTCATAGTGTAAAAAAACAGGAAGAAACCACCGAGTTGATGTGTGAGTGAAGAGTTAATTGATTATTAAGCGTGATCTCAAGTGTTTTAACTGAACAAGAAGGGAGAGGAGGGGGCCCAAGTGAGAGGGGCCAAAAGGAGGGAGACCAGGGGTTGGCAGCACCGCCCGTCGCCACAAGTTCTGTTTTATCCGGATTAAGTTTTAACTGATTGATGTTCATCCAGTCTCGGATAAATAGCATGACGGACTGGAAACTGCCAACTCCTGAAGGGGACGAAAGATCAAAAATGAGTTGTAGATCATCTGCATAGTTATATACAGTGACCTCCATGTTCTGTAAAGCAAACACCAGTGGAAGGACATAAAGAATAAATAATAGAGGGGAAAGAGCAGGCCCCTGGGGAACACCACAGTTGACATTACGCAGAGGAGCCGAGAAGGTGCCTAAATGAACAGTCTGAGTGCGGTCCATCAGGAAGGACTCGACCCAAGCTAATGCCGATCCCCCTATCCCCGCCGCCCTGACACGTGATAAAAGAATGTCATAATCCACAGTGTCAAAGGCGGCGGATAAGTCTAATAGGACCAGGATCTTGGGGGTGTTGGCGTCGAGTCCCTCCCTAAGTTGGTCCATGACCGAGATCACCACCTTCTCGGTTGAGTGTCGTGGACGGAAACCAGCTTGGCATGGGGCCAGGTAATTACTGTCCTCTATAAAGGAGCTCAGCACCTGAGAAACATGCGCCTCAGCCACCTTTCCTAAGTAAGGGAGCAGGGATATGGGACGGTAATTGACTAAGGAAGAAGGGTCCGCCCCGGGCTTCTTTAAAATGGGGATGATGGTGGCAGATTTAAATGCAGTGGGGACTATGCCTTTAGAGAAAGAGTCATTTAAGACAGTGAGGGCGGGAGCAGGACAGGCCAAGAACACCTGGGCCAGAATGCGGGCCGGACAAGTGTCAGATGGAGACCCTGATTTTACACGCTTAAGAAGCGGGGAGAGGGACTCACTAGTTAGCTCCGGGATGTGAATAAGGCACTGGGTGTTCTGTGGTGAAGAGCAATCTAGTGAAGGGTTTGATGGGGGAGGAATGTGTGCTTTTATTTGTACAACTTTGTCGATAAAAAACTCATTCAGTGAGTTACACAGTGACTGGGAGGGCATGATCATAGGTGAAGGCCTGTCTGATAGAGCTAACTCGTGAACAGTTGCAAAAATTTCACGAGGCTGGCATTCTGCTGCCAGTATGCGTTGTGAGAAATAGTCTTTCTTGGCCTCTTGGATGGCTTTTTTATACTCTGAAAGCAAGGTGGTATAGTTAACTTTACTGGCAGGACAGTATTTCGACCTCCAAGCCCGTTCTGCTTGACGGACCGTTAATTTAATTGCTTTCAGAGCAGGAGTAAACCACTTGTTAGCATGGTGATGGTGGTTGATGGTAACTTTCTTCAAAGGGGCCTTTTGATCACGGAGATGGATTAGCCAATTATCCAGAGTGGCCAGCTGAAGTTGAGGAGGTACATCAGTGAGAACAGGGCAGGTGGCAGTTAAAGATTCGCAGAACGCAGGAATATCAAGACGATTCCAAATTCTAGCCCAAAGGGTTTTGGAACCACGAGGGGCATTTCGCAAGCGAAGGTCCAAGGAAAATGACAGTAAATGATGGTCGGACCATACGCAGGGAACAATGGACCGATTGGTGGTGGGTAGGTTAAGGGTCCATATTTGGTCTAGGATGTGGCCCCGGGTGTGTGTAGGGGCACGGACGTGTTGAGTAAAATTTAAGCTTGATAGCAATGAGGTAAAATCCTTAGAAGTGGGGTCTTCTGCGGGGTCACTGGGCCAAAAGTTAAAATCGCCAAGCACAAGTACGGTAGCGTTGTTAACCACTAAAGGGCCCAGCAGCTCCTGAAAAGCAAGGATAAACTGGGAGGAGGTTTGGGGAGGGCGGTAAACCAGCACACAAGTTACGGGGGATTTGGGTAAGACAGAGCGCGCAACCAACACAATATTCAAATGCAGTCCTAATGCAATGCTAAGTAGTTCGCAATGCAGTTCGTATTGTCAGACCAATGCAGGTCTTAATGCAAGAATAATGCAATCCTCAATGCAAGTAATCAGACAGTTCGTAATGCAAGAATAATGCAATTCTCAATGCAAGTAATCCGGCAGTTCGTAATGCAAGTAAAACGCACTCCTTAATGCAGGTAATAAGGCAGTTCGTAATGCGAGAATAATTCAATCCTCAATGCACGTATTCAGGCAGTTCATAATGCAAGAATAATGCAATCCTCGATGCACGTAATCGGGCAGTTCGTATTGCAAGTATAACGCACTCCTTAATGCAAGTAATAAGGAAGTTCGTAATGCAAGAATAATTCAATCTCAATGCACGTATTCAGGCAGTTCGTCATGCAGAATTAATACAATCCCTAATGCAAGTAATAAGGCCGTTCGTAATGCGAGAATAATTAAATCCTCAATGCATGTAATCAGGCAGTTCGTAATGCAGGAATAATACCAGGCATATCGACATGATTACCGCGGGCACCGCTAGGCCCCAACCACAGACAACTGTCCTGAACTTCTGAGGGTGGCCCCAGTCCTTCCGGGCAGGTCTGGACCGCTTGAGGACTCAGCGCGTCTAACGCGAGGCATGCGGGAGAGAGACAGGAGCATTCCTGTACTCCTCCTGCATGCCTCCCTAGAAATCCTTCCTCATGTTGAGGCTCGGGCCGACGGCGGCGATCTTGATCCGCAGCCTCCATTACAATGACGGCTCGGGCCACAAACAGCTATACAGCAGTGTGGATGATGATTCACGCTGCATGCACACTGCAGTCACGGGGTACTTTTCTACCAGCACCACAGACTCCACAGCAGTCTTAGGCTGCACATGCACAAAGCGTTGCTGAGACTTGGTTGGGTTTCGGGCCACACAGACCCAGGGCAATGCTTTACGTAAGTCTCAGGCTGCAAAAAGCACGCGCACAGAGCGTCGCTGAGACACATTCGGAAACTTTGATGTACCTGAGTTTCCAAAACAGGGAGCCAGCTCGCCTTAGGCCCTTGGAGACAAGTTACTTCTGGACACAGCACACAGCAAAGTCTTTTCAATCTAGGGGAACACAGCACACAGCAAAGTCCCTTAGCTTCTCTTTAGTCAAATCAGCAAACTGCAGGCATGCCCCAGACCACACAGCAAGGGTCAGTCCTTCTCTTCAGACTCTTCAGCTGTTCTTCCTTGACAGAGGTTCCTCTTGACCACGAAGTAGTTTCAATCCTTTTCCAGCTTGATCAGTCCAATGTCAGGGGTTTCAGCTCTCATAGTTATACCCCTAAATGTCTTTGAAGTCTTTGTATTCAGGGGGCACTGGCACCTGTCCAAACCAGCTATGGGTGTCTTCCTGCCAGTGACACCTTCCTCCTTTGATGGTGGGGGTCTGGTTCCTCAATCACTCAGCAGGAGGTGGAGCCATTCTTTTATGGCAGCAGCCCAGGCCTCTTCACATCCAGGGGGCTACTTCTCCCCCCTACACTCCAGAGGCAGGTTAGCCTATTGCTGTCTCACCTACTCCTCCCCTGGGTCATGACAATTCCCAGATCCTATCGCATTCAAATCCAGACAGTCAATACACAACCAGGCAGAGACATACAGAATTGTTAGAACAAATAACCAACCACTTGTAAAAGCGTGGTTTCTAAACACACAGTTAAAAAACCATCTTCACAAAAAGATATGTTATTAAATTGTGAGTTCAGGCACACATAACTTCACCTCTCCATCTTAAGCCTATGGAAAGATAGGCTGGAAACATATTACACAGCCTTCCCCATTCTGTCCAAGATGGCCTTGTAACAGTGAAAAACGAAATGGAGAGTATTTCACTGTTAGGACATGGTACACACCTCAGTACATGTCATACCTTTCACAGACACTGCACCCTGCCCAGGGGGGTACCTTGGGCCTACTATAGGGGTGTCTGATGTGCATGGAAATGTAAGGATAAGGCCTGGCAAGTGGGTGCACTCGTCAGGACAACCTGTCAGTTAGCAAACTGCGCTCAGGCACTGCAGTGGCAGGCCTGAGTTCTCTCTTTAGGGCTACTTCTGTGGGTGGCACAATTAGTGCTTCAGCCCTACAAGTAGAATTTGCATTACCAGCCAGATTTACTAAGTCTTTCTGTTACCATTACAACATGTTGGGCAACGCAATTCAAAGCCTTGTTTGGGATTTACAAAGCCACAAATGGCCTGATGTGGGAGGCCTTCTGTAGTGTTGTAAAGAAATTTAAGGCAACCTAGCAGCTTGTGCTGTATTGTGTTGCACTCCACTCGAAGGCGTTTCATGGGTGGAGCATTGGTGTCCCCATGTATCCACCCATGGATGTTAAACAGTTTCAGATTTATTCAGGTTTGGAAAGCTGGAATTGCTTGAAATCAGTATGCCTAATACAGAGAGGCGAAACAAGAAGACATATGCTTATTTCTTCTTGTTACTTCCTCTTTCTTTGCTTTTACATAGAAAAAAGAATATGGTTCTTTGGATTGTTTTTGTACAGAAGAGCATCCCTTCCTGCACAAAACAACCCTGTCTCCTGCACAAAAACAATCCTGTCTGTAAAGCAGGCAACATTGCACCATGATGCAAGGGTACATGCCTTGGGACTAGGCAAACACAAGTATGCCTACGCAGGGAGAGAGCTGAAGAGTAAATATGCAGTTTTCAGCTCTTTTCAGCTCTCTACCATTCACACAACGCAGCACAGCAACTTTTTCTTGCTGCCCTGCTTCTGAGAACTTTTGATAAATATGCTCTTACATCTATCACGAGAATCCCCATTGTTGTGTTGTTTGCCACTTGCAGACCTCAAATAAAGCTGGTTTGGCCCGGCAATATTAGGCAGGTCATTATATCACTAGGACTGTGCTAGGTTTTTATATTTTGAGACTCCAAAGTTGTTCAGATACTATTAATAAAATACCTTTGGGAATAGCAAACAATCGAAAACTTACACAAAAGTGTAAGTTTACCTTTGTGAATCATGCCCTTTGTGAATGTTTTTGTATCTGTGTTTAGTAGTGCAATAGGCCATTTTGGTCCACACCCCATTACATCTATATCTGCCTTTAATATGATTGATATCCTTGCCTCCCTCGTTGAGGGGGGTACTGCCCTGGTGTGAACAAAGCTATTGAATTAATCTAACAGTAAACTGACCAAGAATTGCAGTAGGTTTTTAGAAGATGGGGACTAACCCCAGACTTGTCACCTTCTGTACTTCAAAGCTTTTTATAGCTTTCACAAATTTTCTATTTTAGTACCAGGCTGTCTTGTTACCCTTTTGCGCCTCGGTCAACTTCTCTTTGCCTACTGTGTGTAATTTCCACATATTGAATCTTTACTGTATAATTGCTTGTGTTACAGGGTATGTTTATAATTTTTTCACACACTGCAGCAAGACACCTTGCTGCGCTGTGTATAAGGGAGAGGACAGGAATGCACCATTTCTTTCAAGATCCAATGAATACCTGCTGTCTCCTTACACTGGTGCACTTTTAGCTGCTTAGCACCAACACAGTCAATCTTGCACCATGGTACAAAGGGTGCCTGTGTTGCAGGTAGGATTGCTTTGGTGCAGGAAAGTACACCTTACAACACACAAACATTCCTTTGAGGCTTTTTCTTCTTTGTATATGTGCAGCAGAATGCAGCACACATAGAAAGAGGAAAAACGAGTAGAAATCGGATATTTCTCCTTGTTACTCCTTCCCTGGGAGGGCATAGCATTTAGACGCATTCCCAGGTCTACCACTCATGGTAAATCTGGAATTGTGCCAAAATCCACGGGTGGATGTGTAGAAATGCTCATGCTCAATTCATGGAAAACATCCCTGGGGCAGAGTAACGCAAGGCAGCGTCCAGATTACCAAGCCATGCAAGGTGGCCTTGCATGGCTTGGTAAATCTCATTCTAGGTTTTGCGTCGTCCTCTGTCCCCTTGCGTGGTGCGAGGGTGATGTAAAACCCCTTGATAAATCTGGCCTTTAGTTTGGAATGCCTTTAGCTTCTTCTGTCCTAATAATTCACAATACTTTTACCGTCGTGATCCCTGATACATAAGTCAGAGCTTTCTTTTCACATGTTTTGCAGCCAGAAGCTGCCCATTTTATTGCCTTTCTAAAAGATATTTTGATTTACCTTTGCTGTTACATAAGTCAGAGCTTATTTTTTCATTGGTTTTCCAACTGACAGCTGGACACTTTATTGCCGGATGGGTGACGGTACAACGCGTACCGTCACAACGCGTGCTGTTACAACGCGTCCCTTACAACGCAAGTCGTTACCACGACTTGCGTTGGGGGCGCGGATATCGAATAGTATAATTTACTATTCTAACATCAGTCCCCGTGGACACTAGGGAAGGTGTTGGAATAGTAAATTTACTATTTTTAATCTTCTAGCGCCCTCCAGCGCAAGTCGTGGTAACGACTTGCATTGTTACGGACGCGTCGTAACAGCACCGCGTTGAAACATCCGCGTTGTAACGGATGTTTCCCTTTATTGCCTCCCTCATCGAATTTCTGATTGACCTTGCTATGGAGTATTCCATTCTATTAAGTTCCAGCATCCATAGCTGGCCTCTAACAGCTATGATTTTACGCCAACCATTTGTGAGAGTGTTTGTGTTGCTTTTGTCACTCATGTAGTTCTTACTGTTGTTCAGTTTGAGTTACCTCCTTGATCTTTTTCAATCTAGACATTGGTACTATATGAGTTCTTCCAAAAGAATACTGGCGTGGAGGAATCCTCTCGGTTACTGAGTTTTATACATTTCATGATTTGTGCTAGTAAGGTTAATGAGGCTACTGTCTTTTAGTAGGCAGCCAATAAAATGCTATCTAGTTCCTCTCAGATTGTAACCTATTACCCACTTGGGTATATACCAGTGCATGATCTGATATTTCCATTGTAGGAAGATGGCTCTTTATATGGTATACCAAAAAGAGGTATACCATGCAAAGTGTCCAGGTATTCCCTTGCTAGCAGACAGGGGCTTGATCTAGCAATCCCAAGGTGCTCCTTTATGTGGTTGTCTAGTCGAGCAGCCTTTGGCATATCAGAGAGGAGTCTTAGACATCTGCAAATATACACATGCATCAATAAATGATGCCACAACTCATTAAGGAGATCCCCACCAATTTTTAAAAATAACACGTATCTTTATATATGTTAAGGTAACAGAATGAATACGATCAGTTAAGTACATTTTTCAAGAGAAATACCTTTGCATTTAAAAAAGTCAACAGTGCATTTTTTAGAAGCTGCAATGTTATCCAAAGGAAGGAAAAAAAAGTATGGCATTGAGGTACAGCGCTGGATTTTTGTCACCGAGAGCATTTACAGTAGAAGGGCCACCAAACAGAGGCTGTAGGCAATGTCAGAGAGTTCACAAGGGGCAAACCCAAAGAGACTCAGACTTTTGTGGTTGCTGTGTCTCTTAGTCTTCTTTGGGAGTGCCTGCAGAATGCAAGGAAGCAGCTCTTCTGCTCCACAGGAGTTCCCATGTCTTGGCAGAAGTGCTAGCAGTTCTCCAAGGCCTTTGGAGGCACAGCAGCTTGTAGGACGAGCCGACGTTGGTGCAATCGTCGTGAACAGCAGACAGGCTGGCAGGGTTGGTACCAAGTCAGTTGCTTCTATCACAGTTCTTGCTTTTTGCAGCTCTTTGGTCCTACTTCTTTTGGTCGGCAGGATCTTTTTTTCTGATGCCAATGTTGCCCTAAATACTGAATTTTAGGGGTTTTTGGGGAGTGTGGGCCAGTAGCCAATAGGCCACTATGCCCCCCTATATAATCACTTCCTGGGGCAGGTGGTCATAACCCTATTCCAGAACTCCAGATTTTGCCATCACAGATATGGCTAACTTTGAAAAAGTTGCATCCACTAAAGGTAGCCCAGGATGGACACTACCGCCTTGCCTTGCTAATTTTCTCACCTGTCCAGGTGCTATGGGGCTCTGGACAGAGGGAGTCAGTTTTCTCTCCTGTTAGAGAAGCCATATTCACATACCAAAGGTGGTGGGCCTCTTTGAAGGTCCCCGGCCTTGGAATGCTAAACCACAGGTCATCATGTGGGAAGGGGTGCCAGGCACCCCCTGCTTGAGCAGGCTTGGTTTATGGTTTGGAGAGCAAAGGCTACTTACACATCCACAAGGGACAAGGATCCAAGGGACAGTTTACCGACCAAATTCCAGATGTAATCCCCAAATTCAACTTAGATCAATGAACATAACAATCTGGTGGTCAAGAAGAGAAAAGGACAACATAAGAAAACACAACTACTAGTTATTTAGGGCCCGATGTAGGTAAACTCCACTTTACCACTTCTGAAATACCGAATCATACCGATTCGGTATTTCAGAAGTGGTAAATTGGAGGGGGGGGAAATGTAGGTAATCCAGATGTTTTGATTACCGATTCGGTAAAAATCGGTATTTACCGATTCGGTAAATACCGAATCGGTAATGCCCATTGATTCCTATGGGCTTTGAAGCCCATAGGAATCAATGGGCATTACCGATTCGGTATTTACTGAATCGGTAAATACCGAATCCATCAAGGGTGCAGGGGGTGTCCCTTTGACACCCTCTGGCACCCCCAATACAGGCGTGGGTGCCATTCGGCAGGCATACATGCCCTAAGGGCACTATGCCTGTCACATGGCATAGGTGTGCATGCACACCTGGATTCGGTATTTTAACACCCAATTGGATTGGGTGTTAAAATACCGAATCTGAAGGGCCTGTGGGACTGAAAGTAGTCCCACCTACATCCCGAATTTTAAAACTCGGTAAACTTACCGATTCGGTATTTTTCTAATTCGGTAATTTTACCGAATTGGTAAAATACCGAATCGGACAAAAAAATGTCCCCTACATCTCAAAAGGCCAAATACCGGTCGGAAACGGCCGAATTCGGCCGTTTCCGACCGGTATTGGCCACCTACATCGGGCCCTTAGTCTTTTAACATTGTAATATATCCCAGTGACAGGTTATGTTCCCTAAATAGGATTACTATCAGGGACAGAGACTATTACGAAACAGTCAGATTTCCACCAACTGCCAAAAAAGTGGCCAGTATCATCATTTGGATATCCTTCCTTCCTACCACTACACCTCTTTAACATAGAGGAAGATGATGTGGTTCGGATTTCGTATCAGTCACCGTGACCTCCACAGAAAATGATAAACAAAGACTCATGACCAACTTGGTCACCTAATCTTATGATGTATACATAAGATATCTCTTAGATATGGTGATGGAAAAAGATAAAGAAAGATGGTGCAGTGCAAGTGAGTGACAGTTAAAAAGGATATGGAAGAGAGAAACCTTTTATTGTAATATCTCTCCCAAACCGAATAAAAAAAGTGCAGGCGCTGCGTGTATCAAATATGCCGCCGATAGTAATAAATGGTCGACTAGTTTCAGCCGAGAAGGCAACTTCCCCAGGCTTTCTTCAGGACCTATGCTTTATATAAGCTACTGCATCCGCGAAAATGTGCATTTGTACATAAACATATTACCTCTGTACAGGCAGAATGATTTTCACACCTGAAAAAGAAAAGGATAATGATAAAGAAACAAAGTAGTTGTGAGAACATGTATTAGAAAAAACATACTTGTCATTTTTCATGCCAAATTAAATGGCTACGTTCATCTATAAGAAACAGGTCTACTCACCTATCCTGTATGGGTTATTAGCCTCACCTCACCCGTTAACCACTCAGGTAGATGAGACTCCGCCCTGTTAGGAATATAAATATGCTTATTTAGGGGGGTATTCAAATGGGAATACCGAGTGGACTATTCTCTTCTTGCCAGTGCTCCATGTTAAAACAATCTTATTGCAGAATAACGCATAAAATAAAATAAAATAAAAGAGCCTTTCCATCTGCTGGTCTAGTCCATTGACCTATTTGTGGAATAGCACTTATGTTCTAAAGTATTCATTAGTGCAAATCTTAGATAAATGTAAATCACGTTTAAGACATTCTGTTGTCTATAATGTTCCAAAAGAACATGGTCAAGAATAGCTTGATATTACCATCTACAAACTTGTCCTATCTTACAAAGACCCAGATGAGGACATAGACCCCTCAATAGTGAATTGCCCACCTTAAGTCATCGTTGTTTGTGTAGATGTGTCATGCGCATCGTTTTGGAAGGATGCTGAAATTGTATTGGATACAGTTAATCACTGCCCTTTAAGCCGCTAAGTCCTTGAGGTGGCCTCACCTCCTCAATTAAGTGTAAGGGTTCTAATACTGCTTAGCGCTATTCTCATGACTTATTACAAGTCGGGCGTGGATCTTTAATCTACCGCGTTCAGCCGGTTAGTGCCTCTACCAATCAGACATTTAATCGTTGTGTCTCTAGGCATTCAAGAACTAAATCTCTCCAAAACTCGCTCGAAATGCGCTTGTACGATCTGCAGCCTCACCTGTCCGTCGGTGCCTCGGGCTTCTCTTAAATTGGTGGGAGGTCCCGAGGCATAGTCTTTAAAGCCATTTTTTGCAAACAGACACCACAAACGCGTTGCGTAGCATCATAGCACTACAGAATGACGTCACAAATGGAGATTTTGTAGTTTAATCGAGAACGTTTATTTTTATTTATTATTTATTCGTTTGTAACATAGCAATCCATCCTTCTTCGTGTTATCAATTTATATAATCAATGTTTATGATCAGTGAGTTTAGCATATTGTCTCTTAGGTTATCGGTTTTACCCAGTATGGATAATCTGTCGTTCTAAATCATGAACAATAAAGTTAGGTCTGAGGCAGAAAAAAGTAGTCTTAATACACAGAACCCCAGGGACTACAAAGAGGGGTTCTAGGACAATAATATAGATGCCCTTTAGGTTCATAGATGTATTGATCAGAGGAAATAATATATATTCTCCTCAGATGTTGCTGAGGATTTGTCTCACATGCAGAGCATTCAGTCTCTTTTTTTAGGAACAGATACTGGAACAAAATTTCATGTAGGAATGCGTCTAGAAAATGAACAGAGCAACGTCCTTAGGTGGCCTTACATGTGTTTGCAGTTAACCTTGACCCGTAACATACTCAGTACAGCAAACCCTCAGTTTTTTTGCTTCTGTGAGCACACACAAGACGATACTGGGAGCCCTGTAGTTTTCTTATCAGTTAAGTCAAAACATTTTGAGAAATAGTCATTTCACAACAGAGTCCACGGTATGGTATTTAGACTTTGGGTGTCGCTATGTAATCTAAACACCCATTTTTGTTCCTTATTGAAAAGGTACTTAGCTTTGTCACTTAGATGAGGTGGTATAAAAGGTTTTTCTAGTACTCTCCAGAAAAAATCGTCTGGCGAATGATTGACTTCAGAGAAGTGTCTTGTTAGTTTTGTGTTGTTCTTTCTACACCAAAATGTGCTTTTGAGCTCTGACATGCGCAGCTTCACTTTACGCGTAGTCATACCAACGTAGTGGTACCCACAAGGACATTTGATTAGGTAGATAAGGTTATCACTATTACAGTTAGTGAAACTAGTTTGTGTCCATGGTCTCCGTGTCCCAATGCCCACAGTTTTAGATTGATGCTTTTGTGGACAGATGGCGCATGTTCCACAAGGGAAATGTCCTTGAACAGGTGGAAGATTCCATAACGTACCAGTTATTCTTGGTTTTTGTTGTCTAGGACGTGTGGGTACCAAGCTATCCCGTAGGTTATGACCCAGTTTGAAGGCAAAGAATGGCATTGGTATCTTTTCCTTGCTTGTGTTCAAAAACCACCAGTTCTTTCGTATACATTTCTGAATTCCATTTGTGAGTGTATTGAATGTGTTCACAAAAGTCAGTCGCCCTAGTGGTGGTTTTACAGTCTTAGGCTCCGAAAGTCCTTCTCGATGGTTATTAGTTGTGCGCTTACATGCCTGTTTGATTAGCTTCTTTGGGTACTTTTGTTCTTGTAATTTATTTGACAGATCACCAGCATGCTGCCTGAACTTTTCAATTGTCGAACAGTTTCGTCTGAAATGTAAAAATTGTCCGAATGGCAAGTTATCCCGCAGCGACTTAGGATGTTGACTGTCGTAGCGTAATAGCGAATTACTTGCCAGCGGTTTGCGGAAAAGTTGCTTTCCAATCCTGTAGATGTCACATAGATTGATAAATCAAGAAAGGATATCCTGACTTTGTTCACCTCTAGAGTGAACTTCAAAAAATCATTACGAGTATTAAGCCAAGCCTGGAATTGGGTGACTGACTCCACATCTCCACACCAAATTACAAGAATATCATTGATATACCGCTTCCATAGCTTAATTGACTTATGGAAGGGGTTATCGTTAGTTAACACACATTCTTGCTCAAAATTATGAACGTTGGGGTGTGGCTAAGATGGCGACCTAGAAGGACGTTTCCCGCAGAGGCTCCCCCATCCCCATCCCGATCCTCCCATACCGGCTATATCCGACGAAAACCCCCCATCGATGTCCGAGAGTGCTGGGAGGCCGAGCTGTTGCTCCACACCGGTTGCTGAGTGAAATTCCGATCCTCCGGAGCCCAGGGGAACGCCTGTTATGACCTGCGGCTGGTCCCGCGAAATGGCGACCTGAGAGCAATGGCCAAGCACGAGGCTGAGGGGGTGAGTCTCGTGCCCTCACGGCCAGGCGGCCTGCCTGTACACCCACTCTGGGCGTCAGAGAGTAACTCCTGGCTGGGGTTGAGCCGGGCGGGAGCCCCGGTGGCCACTGACATCTTCTCCAGGTGGTTGGAGCCGGCGTAGCGGTGGCGCACTGGGAGGCGCAAAATCTGAGGCACGAAACCTGGTGTGCAGCCAGGCCTGGCGTTTGCAGAGGCCGCCTCTCGTCTGCCTAGCACTACGGGGGGCCAGGAGAAGACCCCGCAGGACGTCTCAACAGAACGGTGAGCAGCGCATGGCCCGGTGCTAGGGCCTGGATGCCTGTGCCTCTGGGTGGGCCCTGGCGCTGAGGAGAATTCCCGGGACCCGTTGGCTTCCCCGGTGGCCGGCTGCAGGCGGAGTGGCGGCAGCGCACGGGGGGCTCGGAAATCGAGGACCGGTGCTGGGCGGCCTGGTCCGGCGCGAGCGGCGGCCGCCCCCTTCATCCGCCCGGCACCTGTGTGGATCTGGGAAGGGGCAAATGTGAAACCCCTAAGCAGACAGCAAGCAACACAGCACGGGGCAACGGGACCTGGGCACCCTTGCTTCTGGGTGGGCCTCAGCTTGGATGGACCTTTCCGGAAGGCTGGATGCGGAGCAGTGTCAGTGCGCACGGGGGTGCGAAAATTGAGGCCCGGTGCTGGCAGCCTTGCTGAGCGGCCTGGCATGACGCAGGTGAGGGCCACCCTTCTATTTGCCCGGCATTGAGCACGGAGGGAGACCACACGCAGCTTCCTTAAGGCGGTGAGCGGAGCAGAACGGTGGGGACTGGGAGTGGGCCCCTGGCATTGCTGAGAGTACAGAGGCCTCTGGGAGGGGTGAGAGCCCGGTATTTGCGGCTGTCATATCCCCGCTGACACATGCTGTTCCCCTCCCGCTCAGGCGCTTGCACTGGTGTCTCTTTCTGTGGTTCGAGGCACAGGCTGAGCCCCGACCCCCCCCACCAAAGAGACTAAACTACGCAAGCCGAGACTTTCCAGGACACCGCAAATAGGGGGTGCGGCATAAAGAGGGAGAGACCACACACCGCATAGCAGACGGCCAACACCGAAGATACGAGAGGACAGGGTGCCTCCCCATCAAAGTTGCACCCTTAAAGCTCCGCTGCGCTGTTCGGGGCTTGTGGGGAGACACGGACCTCGGGGAAACCCTCCCCGTCTCCCCCAACTGACACACAGATCCCACCTCCGAGGATGCTTACACATCGACTGGCGACGTGTGGCTCTTGCTGGGCGCCTAAAACACGCGGTCCTGACGTGAGGACCGACCCAGGAGGTCTCCAGCTTCCAGGAGAGAGGCAGCCCGAGGGGACAGCGACGGGATATGGCCAACGCAGGGAGGAGAGGCGGGTGCACGCTCACCGACATGCTTCTTAAGGGACCCCACAAGGGTGAGAAAGGGTCCACTTCTCCTTGGGGCCCTTACACTGCCTACATGCTGACCAAGTTGGCTGATAAATGATACCGGCTGTTAAATGTCTACACCTATGTATTTATTTGGAATTGCGCCACTGATGCTACGGGCATTGCACTCTACGTTGGTTGTCTTTGTGGTATTCCATGTGTGGCCATATATGTATGTCGTCGATCAGGTCATTTGCCTTGGAAAGCTGATGCTGTATCTTCTCCCGTTATGTAACTGTGATGCCCTAACTGATTTATTGTTCTTTGTTTTCAGCATTTCTGTATACCTGTAACACACACATCCCGGCTGCACTCTGGAATTTGGGTTGTTTTTTTCCTTTGTTGTGTTTTGAAAACTGATAAATAAATATATATATTTTTAAAAAAAAGGATCCACTTCTCCAGCGGCATCAAAGCAACTCACCGATCGAGGGGACGGGGAGGTGCCTATCACAAAATCATTCCTTGAATCACTTTTTAACTCCCTGCGAGAGGACTTCCAGTCATTAAAGCAAGAAGTTGCCAGGGAGTTTCGCGAGGTGCGCCGCAAAGTGGATGGCTTGGGGGAGAGGGTGGCGGCAGTTGAGGAAGCGGACCAGACCAGGAGCGAGGAAATGGAACACCTTCAGCAAGAGCTACTCCGCCTCCGAGATCAACAGGTCCACCTGCAGGCACACGCAGAAGAGCTTGAAAACAGATCCCGTCGCAATAACATCCGGATCCAGGGCGTACCATCCACCGCAGAGGGGTCAGACGTCGCTGGCTTCTTGCAGGAGATGTTTCGCGAAATATTGGGGGAGCCGGCGGACTTCGAAATTCGAATAGACAGGGCGCACAGAGTGGGACTGGCGCGGCGTGCACCGCCCCCCCACCCCGCTGGACATTTTGGCCTTCCTCCCGGACTTCCCTTTGAATGAGAGAATTCTGAGGGAGGCACGTCGGAAACAGCCTCTCAAATATCAAGGGTACCCGGTGGCCTTATTTCAGGACCTTTCAGCTATCACACTCCAAAAACGGAAGGCATTTAAACTTGTCACGACATTCCTGAGGGATAAGGGGGTCTCCTACTCCTGGGGTCATCCTTTCCGCCTGATCTTCAAATGGAATGGATCCCTACACCAACTGAGATCCCTCCGGGATTCTTGCTCTCTTTTGGGCATTGAACAGGAGGAAGGTTCTACATCACCGGATCCTTCACAGCAATCATCGCGGAGCGGGTGGCAAAGAGTTGGCTGCAAACGCACACCTAAGGCTGAAGTGAAACCAGATCCTACCACCATCGCCCAGGAACAAGTCCTGGCCATCCAAGAGGTTTCGAAGGACACAGCCCCCACAGACTAACTTTGCAAAGTAATGGGGTTTCTTTAGCTACACTATGATGCTGGTCCAAGGGGAGGGGGGGGAGCGGGCAGTGGGCCGGAGGGGTCGCCGTTGCCACACGCTCCTTTTCAGAACTTCACCACAGGCCTGGGCTAGGTGCCGCTAGGCCTGGGACTATGACGCCATGGGTGAATTGTTTTGTTGGGGTTAGGGAGGGGGGAGGAGGGGAAGGGCCTGGGTACTTACCTTTTGATGGGAGTTGGGGAACGAGTTTGAGGGGCTTGGGGGATGAAGGGGAGGGGGAGGTGGGTGGTGGGGTGGAGAGGGTGGGGTGTGCGTGTTGGGTGTGTTGGGGGGCAGGGGAGGGGTGGGTGGGAACCAGTGTGCTGATAGGGGCAAAGGCCCAAGCGCAGGGAATGGTACGAAAGGAGGCGGGTGAGCTGTGCAGAAGGTATCCCCATGTAACTTGATGTCTGAAGCCACGTTGAAAATTCGCACACTGAATGTGAAAGGGCTCAATAATTCCATTAAGAGATGGGCGGTCCTGTCATATTTAGAAAACTCTAAAGTTGCGATATGCATACTTCAAGAAACACACCTACTCAAATCCTGCGCGTTCCCCCAACATTTTTTCTCTTCCACACCTGATAAGAAGGCAGGGGTTACGATTCTGGTTGCTAAACACTTTCAAGGCCAGGTGAGGGACAGAGTGGGGGAGATCAGAGGTAGGATTCTGGCCCAAAGTGTCACGGTGGGAGGCTTGACCATGACGGTAGGATCCCTCTACGCCCCGAATACGGGTCAAGAACCTTTCATCAGGAATGCCTTGTCGGAGGCGCTACGCTCACCCGACACCTTCATACTCTTGGGAGGGGACCTCAACCTGGTGATGGATAAAGAGAAGGACCGATCGGGTCACCACTTTGGCTGCACAGACGCCATCTCGGCGACAGGGGCAGCGTGGGTGATGGATGTGGATATCACCCCGGCTGCAATCTCCGATCATGAGGCCGTGGAAATAACACTTAGAGTCCCATACATCAAGAGACCGCCTGGTAGGTGGAGACTGAGGGAACCCCTCCTGCAGCGAAAGTAGATAGTTCAACAACTCTGCACACGTATCACTGATTATCTCGAGTCTAATGACCGGCATGACACGCCTGTGGCGGCTGTGTGGGGGGCGTTAAGAGCTGTAGTGAGGGGCGAACTGATAGCTATTTTGCCCGCGGAGGTCAAAGACCGCAAAGCCAAATGGGACTTCCTAATGGCCAGAGTGGGTGAACTGGAACGGGTGCACGGTCGCACAGGAGATCCAAGAATTTGGAAACAGTTGAAAATTGCCAGGGCTCAACTAGCGAGTCTATATACAGACGGGGCCGAATACACCGTTCTCAGATTGCGCGACACGTACTATGTGGGGGGGGGGACAAAACGGGGCCCCTCCTAGCGAGAGCTCTCCGGGTCAAGGTCCAGCACTCAAAGATATCAACCTAATGCAATAAAGACGGGGAAGAGCTTCATGACGAGGCACAAATAGCGGGTGCGTTTAGGGATTTCTATGTTTCCCTCTACAAAGCCGATCCCACGTCGAGCGAGGGCGCCAACGCCTATTTGCGAGGCGCAGCCGTCTCTGCGCTGAACTCGGTGAACGCGGGGTCCTTAGATGCTCCCATTAGAATCGAGGAGGTGGTTAGCGCCGTCTCCCGTCTCAAGCCCCTGAAATCGCCGGGTCCGGACGGCTTCTCGTCCGGATCCTACAAGACTTTCTACCAGATACTCGCTCTAATTTTTACCACACTTTTCAACTCATTCCAGGGTCCTGGTTCCATTCCATCCCACATATTGGAGGCGGACATCGTTGTGTTGCCCATATCGGGCAAAGATCCCTCCCAATGTTCCACCTACCGACCGATTTCCCTACTTAATCTCGACCTCAAGCTTTTTACCGGAATTTTAGCCTCGAGACTCGGCCCTTGTCTCCCCGGGATTATAGAACCGGACCAGTCCGGTTTCATCCAAGGGAGACAATGTAGTGACAACACCAAGCGTGTTTTACACTTAATTGACAAAGCCCACTTCCAGCAATCGGATTCTGTTATCCTGGCCATTGACGCTGAGAAAGCGTTTGACGGCGTCGACTGGGGCTTTCTTGAGAAGGTTTTGAAACATTTTGGGGTCGGGGAGCTCTTTGAAGCTTGGGTTGCAAGTTGCTACCATCACCCGCAGGCGAGGATCCATGTCAATGGCCTGAGCTCCCGGCCCTTCGAAATCCAATGGGGCACTAGGCAGGGGTGCCCACTCTCACCCCTCCTCTTCGCGCTCTAAATTGAGCCGCTAGCACAAAGGGTCCGCGATAACCTGAAGATCCACAGCATAGCTTTCGGCGGGGAGCCACATCCAATCGGCCTCTACGCAGATGACATTCTAGCGGCGCTTGATGATCCTGAGCGTTCAGTACCGGCCTTTCTGGAGGAGGTGGAGTCTTTTGGCAAAGTGTCAGGCCTCAAAATGAACAGGGGGAAGTCAATGATCCTACCTCTCGGTAGAAACGGCCACGTACAACTCGGGACTCCGACATATGGCGGGGATTGCTAGTCCAGAAACATCTTCCATATTTGGGTATCACCCTCACGCCATCCACGGAACAAACAGTGGCGGTGAATTATACCCAAATAACCCAACAGACCCATAGTGACTTCAGTCGATGGCGGCAACAACCTTTATCACTGCTAGGGAGGATTGCGGCTGTGAAAATGTCAGCACTCCCCAAGATACTGTATATCTTTCAAACCATCCCAGCACTACCACCAGCCGGGACTGTCAAGGCGCTGCAGGAGGTGATTCAGTACTTTATCTGGGCAAGGAAGCAACCGCGCATGAACAGACACCTCGCCTTCCGGGGGATGGACGAGGGAGGCTTGGGGATCCCCAACCTGCATCAATACTTTCAAGCGGCGCAGCTGCGCTATTTGGTGGAATGGTACCGGCCCGAATCAGAGAAGTGGTGGCTCTTCCAAGATAGGGCTATGGCCCAGACCTCCTTATGGAAAATACCGTTCCTTTGCGGCACTCATAGACCACGGAACCTACAGAAATCACCTATAACACGCACTCTCCTAGGGGTGTGGGATTCAGTGGCCACTAACCGGGAGCTTACCTCATTCCCGTCCCCGCTCACCCCGTTATTAGACAACCCTGACTAGCCTCCAGGCATTGACCCACACATGTTCTCGCAATGGCACAGCTCCAAATGTAGGTCTGCAGGTCACCTCTTTGATTTAGAAGGCTTCATACCGTTTTCCTCAGTGTCACAGCTCTACGATGTTAACTCGCCACGACTCTTCCAATATTTCCAATTCCGACATTGGCTTACGCAAACCAAGATCAGCCCCTTCGTGGGAAGAAAAATGATGGGCTTTGAAAAATGGCTCGTTACAAAAAACTCGGACCGTGGCCTGATCACGGAACTCTATAAAATGCTCTCCCCCCATCCCCCAGGAATCACATCACTCGGCCGGACAGAAGCGGTGGGAAGGAGAACTGGGTAGAACGCTCACAACCCGGTAGTGGCAGTCCATTTACTATAGGGCCAACCATACAGCCAGGAACACTTGGGGCAGAGAGACAGCCATGAGGTTGGCCACATATTGGTACCTGACCCCAGTCAGATTGCATAGAGGCAACCCAGCGCGTAGCTCGACATGTTGGAGGGGGTGTGGTGAACTGGGCACTCTGACGCATCTTCTCTTTGATTGCAAAGAGGTCAAAGCCTACTGGACAGTGGTCCCCAATGACATAGACACATCCCTTGACACTGAAATCCCCCGGTTCCCGGTTTACACTATTCTGGGGCTCTCGAACACGATCACCTTCCCACTGAAATCCATTAGAGGGCGACAAATGGGCCTGGCGCTCCAGGCAGCCTCCCAGCATATTCTGTCTCTCTGGGATTCTAACACATGGCCTCCACACACAGGCTGGTTACACAAACTTTGGTACACACTAGGGATGGAATGTATCCAAGCCACAATCACACAGACCACAGCCACTTTCCACACAACCTGGCAACCACTGCTAACACTCCTATCCCAGGTATTTAACGAAATCACTTGCCCAAGATACCTCCGCCTATTACGTCTAACTGAGGCAGACCATGCTGCCGCAGAGGCTGGGACGGAGGCTCAGGGAGTGCTCTAAGGGTACACTTCATCTACCGCAGTCGCTTCAGCACACTGGTTGGGTGGGGGGAAGGGTTGGGGATGGTAGGGGCTTGTTGGGTCTTTTCCTTTTTCCTTTCTTCAGCTCTGGTACCTGAAAGCTCCCTATTTGGATCCACGCATGTTCACGATGGCATATACCTCGGCCACTCATGTGGCTATTTAGCCCAGGCAGGACATGTGCATTTTACATACAGGGGGTATTGCAATCTGCCATGTACGTGTTTTTTGTGGATATAATACTGCAATGCATTGTCTTTCTTCTTTGTCTTCTTTCTTTGAAACCAATAAAACAAATTTAAACCAAAAAAAAAATTATGAACGTATAGGTTCGCCAAACTAGGCGCAAAAACTCCCCCCATACTAGTTCCAGAGACCTAGAGATATATAGTTTCTATATATTTAAAGAAATTCTCTTTCATGGCCAACTGAGCTAGTGTCATAATAAAACGAAATGGAGTAATTGAGTCCAGAGCGCTTTCATTCAAGATGGTAAAGATGGTATCCAATGTGGCATCCTGCAGATTGGATATATACAGAGATTCGACGTCGAAAGAGACCAAGAGGTCCCTTTCCTAGTCGAATTCTACTGTAGGTAACAGGCGTAATACATCCTTAGTATCCTGCAGATACGTAGGCATTTGCTTTACAATAGGTCTTAATAAGAAGTCTACAAAGGTTGACAGCGGCTCCAGTAGTGAGCCTATCCCCAATATTATGGCTCTTCCGGGTGGCGGTCTCTGGGCCTTATGCACCTTTAGTAAGGTGTAAAAGTAAGGCATCACCGGGTGTGCAGTTTGAAGAAATGCTGATTCTTGAGAAGTTATCTAGCCTTCATGGTAGGCCTCATCAACTACTTCTGTGATAACTCTGCTCAATCTCTCTGTGGGATCCTCTTTAAGAGGGCGATAAGAACTCCTGTCGTTCAATTGTCGTAGACACTTGGTACAGTAAACTTCGTTGTCAAGAATAACAATCACACCGCCTTTGTCCGCAGGCTTAATTGTAATGGTATGATCGTCAGTCAGCTCTCTAAGAGCAATTTGTTCTTTTTTTGGAAGATTACCATAACTTCTTTTCTTATTAGTGCATAAGATGGTGATGTCCTCCTGTACTGCTCTTTCAAAAGCTAATACCTGTGGAGGTACACTGTGTAATGGGAGATTGAAAGTAGAACGATTTCTCAGCGCCGTGCTAGTAGAATCCACCATCGGTACTGATAGATCCTTGTCTTTGAAAAAATGATGAAGGCGAACTTTGCGAAAGAAAAATGCTACTTTCCGCTGGATATTAAAATCATCGCCATCTGAAGTAATCATGGAGCCCAGACCTCTATTGAGGACCATCTCTTCTTCAGTCATCAGTGTTTTTTTATTCAAGTTGATTATTAGGTCCCGTCTGGGTTCGACATTGCTTGTTGTTAATTCTGGTTCAGTTTGGTTTTGCTGCGGGTGCCTATCTGTTGAGGTGTTGGCGCTGGCTGATTCCAATGCACCTGTGCCTGATGATTTCTTCGCCTGCCTCTGGACCTGCTTTGGCCTGCCCCTAAAAAAGACTGATTATTAAAGTCTTGCTGGTACTGTTGAAAAGGTGTTGGTGGCTGAAAGTGCTGTGGCGGGTTAGCCCCAAGGTGTAGGCGTCCACCATTGTTGAAAAGGAGGTGCCATGTATCCTCTCCAAGAGGCCTTTCTGCCCCTCCCTCTAAGTGGTTGTCTATTCATCTCATTGGATTTGAAGTCGCTCAAGTTGTCTTCTGAACTACTCCCCGAATACGTAGAGCCATAGCATTTGCCCCTGGTGTTAAATTCAGGACGAGTATAGTCATCAGTCGTATATGGATATACCACCTCATGTTTAAACTTGGACAAGTCCTTCTTGAATTCCTCTATTTTCGAAATGAGTATAGAATCTTTAAATTCCTTGTTCACCTTGTTCACCTTGTTTGATTCCTCTTGATTCTTCTTAAAGAGAACACCCGTGATGGTTGTTTTGATATGAGCTTCCATCACTTGTATTTCTATTAAAATGGCGTCTGCTATACGTTTAGCCGTACAAATAATCAGGAGTAGTCAATCGCGCATGCATTGCCAAGCTATCAACGACTTTACGAAAAGCCTTATCTTTTAGGAACAGGCGTGGGGCGTTGGTAACAATCAGACCTGGAGGTGCACAATTACCTCGCAGGTACTCAGCCATAATGGCACCATGTATCACTGTCCTAGAGTGTGACTTTTTAAGGGCTGTCACTGAATTCCAATCATCTACATTGAGAATTGTAGAGCTAGAAATGTTATGTAATATGATCGGTGTATTGTCTAGTATGCTCTAGTGTGTGGCATCATCATATGCTAGGCCACTAAATTCAGCCATGATCAAGAGCCTCAATTCGATGCGTTAATCTTCCAATAAGAAATCGGAAGGAGTGCCCAACATTTTTTTTTCACATTCGGGCAATATAAACCAGGTGGACCATCCTGAAGGTATAGGCCACAGGTAGCTAAAAAAAACAGACCCGCAGCCATCCACTGTACCAAGCTACTACTTACACATCCACAAGGGACAGTTTACCGACCAAATACCAGATTTAATCCCCAAATTCAACTTAGATCACTTAACATAACAATCTGGTGGTCAAAAAGAGAAAAGGAAAACACAAGAAAACACAACTACTAGTTATTTAGGGGTATATTATCAAGGGGGTTTATCTCTGCTTTTTTGGCTTTAAAAGCCAAGAAAGCTGAGATAAAATTATCTCCCTATTACCTAGCTGTCGCTAACACCAGTTAGCGACAGCTAGTAGGAGATAGCGACCATCTTGGGCCTTGCTTTGCATGTCAGTGATATTTATCACTAATGACATGCAAAGTGGGCGTGCCAAGATGTTAGCGACTGGAAACAGTCGCTAACATCGCTATCTCCTATTACCAACTTTTGGAGATATTCGGGCTAAGTGCGAATATCTCCAAAAGCTAACACCTTCCCCTGAGCAGTTCTTAGCCATGTTATCCAATGGTAGGTGGATAACATGGCTAAGAGCATTAGCTACGGTAATGCATGAATATCCCTGACTTTTTAGCGATATTCATGCATTTCGGCCGATTTTTATCGCTTAGGAAATAAACCTTGAGAATAGCAAGGTTCCTAAGCGATAAAAATCGCTGCAGCTCGGCGATAAATATATTGCCGCTAAACCAACATAGCGATAATTATCGCTAGTTGTTGGTAATATGCCCCAGAGTCTTTTAAAACTGTAATATATCACCGTGACAGGTTATGTTCCCTAAATAGGATTACTATCTGGGACAGAGACTATTACCAAACAGTCAGATTTCCATCAACTGCCAAAAAAGTGGCCAGTGTCATCATTTGGATATCCTTCCTTCCTACCATACACCTCTTTAACATAGAGGAAGATGATGTGATTCGGATTTCGTATCAGTTACCATGACCTCCACAGAAAATGGTAAACAAAGACACATGACCAACTTGGTCACCTAATCTTATGATGTACACATAGGATAAATCTTAGATACGATGATGGAAAAAGATAAAGAAAGATGGTTCAGTGCAAGTGAGTGACAGTTAAAAAGGATATGGAAGAGAGAAACCTTTTATTGTAATATCTCTCCCAAACCTGATAAAAATAGTGCAGACGCGGCGTGTACCAAATATGCTGCCGATCATAATAAATGGTCGACTAGTTTCAGCCAAGAAGGCAACTTGCCCAGGCTTCCTTCAGGACCTATGCTTTATATAAGCTACCGCATCCATCAAAATGTGCAATTGTACATTAACATATTACCTCTGTACAGGCAGAGTGATTTTCACACCTGAAAAAGAAAAGGATAATAACAAAGAAACAAAGTAGTTGTGAGAACATGTATTAGAAAAAACATACTTGTCATTTTTCATGCCAAATTAAATGGCTACGTTCATCTATAAAGAGCAGGTCTACTCACCTATCCTGTATGGGTTATTAGCCTCACCTCACCCGTTAACCACTCAGGTAGATGAGACCCCACCCTGTTAGGAATATAAATACGCTTATTTAGGGGGGTATTCAAATGGAAACACTGAGTGGACTATTCTCTTTGTGCCAGTGCTCCATGTTAAAACAATCTTATTGCAGAATAATGCATCAAATAAAATAAAAGAGCCCTTCAATCTGCTGGTCTATTCCATTGACCTATTTGTGGAATAGCACTTATGTTCTAAAGTCTACATTAGTGCAACTTAGATAAATGTAAATCAAGTATAAGACATTCTGTTGTCTATAATGTTCCAAAAGAACATGGTCAAGAATAGCTTGATATTACCATCTACAAACTTATCCTATCTTACAAAGACCCAGATGCGGACATAGACCCCTCAATAGTGCATTGCCCACCTTAAGTCATAGTTGCTTATGTAGACGCTCCATACGTCATGCATATTGTTTTGGAAGGACGCTGAAATTGTATTGGATACAGTTAATCACTGCCCTTTAAGCCGCTAAGTCCTTGAGGTGGCCTCACCTCCTCAATCAAGTGTAAGGGTACTAATACTGCTTAGCGCTATTCTCATGACTTACTATAAGTCGGGCGTGGATCTTTAATCCACCGCGTTCACCCGGTTCGTGCCTCTACCAATCAGACATCTATTGTTGTGTCTCTAGGCATTCAAGAACTAAGGGGCATATTATCAAGGGGGTTTATCTCCGCTTTTTTGGCTTTAAAAGCCAAGAAAGCGGAGATAAAATTATCTCCCTATTACCAAGCTGTCGCTAACACCAGTTAGTGACAGCTAATAGGAGATAGCGACCATCTTGGGCCCCGCTTTGCATGTCAGTGATATTTATCACTAATGATATGCAAAGTGGGCGTGCCGAGATGTTAGCGACTGGAAACAGTCGCTAACATCGCTATCTCCTATTACCAACTTTTGGAGATATTCGCCCTAAGCGCGAATATCTCCAAAAGCTAACACCTGCCATGAGCAGTTCTTAACCATGTTATCCAATGGGAGGTGGATAACATGGCTAAGAGCATTTGCTCGATAATGCATGAATATCGCTGACTTTTCAGCGATATTCATGCATTGCGGCCGTTTTTTATCGCCGATGTGCGGCGATAATTTTTGTCTCTAAACAAGTTAGAGACAAAAATTATCGCTAGTTGTTGGTAATATGCCCCTAAATCTCTCCAAAACTCGCTCGAAATGCGCTTCTACGATCCGCAGCCTCACCTGTCCGTCGGTGCCTCGGGCTTCTCATAAGTTGGTGGGAGGTCCCGAGGCATCGTCTTCGAAGCCATTTTGTGCAAGCAGACGCCTGAACACGTTGCGTAGTGTCATAGAACTACAGAATGACGTCAAAAATGGTGATTTTGTAGTTTAACAAGAATGTGTATTTTTATTTATTATTTATTCGTTTGTAACGTAGCAATCCATCCTTGTTCGTGTTATCAATATATATAATTAATGTCTATGATCAGTGAGTTTAGCATATTGTCTCTTAGGTTGTCTCTTTTAGCCAGTATGGATAATCTGTTGTTCTAAATCATGAACAATAAAGTTAGGTCTGAGGCAGAAACAAGTAGTCTTAATACACAGAACTCCATGGACTATAAAGAGGCGCTCTTAGACAGTAACATAGATGCCCTTTAGAAGCATAGATGTATTGATCAGAGGAAATATTATATTTCCTTCTCAGATGTTGCTGAGGATTTGTCTCACATGCAGAGGATTTAGTCTCTTTTTTAGAAACAGATAATGGAACAAAATTCCATGTAGGAATGCGTCTAGTAAATGACCAGAGCAACGTCGTTAAGTGGCCTTACATGTGTTTGCAGATAACCTTGACCCATAATATGCTCAGTACAGCAAACCCCCTTTTTTTTGCTTGTGTGAGCCCACACAAGACTATACTGGGAGCCCTGCAGGTTTCTTATCAGTTTAGTGAAAAGATTTTGAGAAATAGTCATCTCACAACAGAGTCCACGGTATGGTATCATTTAGACCTTGGGTGTCGCTATGTAATCTAAACACCCATTTTTGTTCCTTATTGAAATGGTACTTAGCTTTGTCACTTACATGAGGTGGTATAAAAGGTTTTTCTAGTACTGTCCATAAAAAATTGTCTGGCAAATGATTGACTTCTGAGAAGTGTCTTGTTAGTTTTAAGTTGGTCTTTCTACACCGAAATGTGCTTTTTTGCTCTGACATGTGCAGCTTCACTTTACGCGTAGTCATACCAACGTAGTGATACCCACAAGGACATTTGATTAGGTAGATAAGGTTATCAATATTACAGTTAGTGAAACTAGTTTGTGTCCATGGTCTTGGCGTCCCAATGTCCACAGTTTTAGATTGATGAGTTTGTGGACAGATGGCGCATGTTCCACAAGGGAAATGTCCCTGAACAGGTGTAAGATTCCATAACGTACCAGTTGTTCTTGGTTCTTGTTGTCTAGGACGTGTGTGTACCAAGCTATCCCGTAGGTTATGACCCCGTTTGAAGGCAAAGAGTGGCATTGGTATCTTTTACTTGCTTGTGTTCAAAAACCGCCAGTTTTTTCGTATACATTTCTGAATTCCATTTGTGAGTGTGTTGAATGTGATCACAAAAGTCAGTCTGCCTAGTGGTGGTTTTGCAGTCTTAGGCTCCAAAAGTGCTTCTCGATGGTTATTAGTTGCGAACTTACATGCCTGTTTGATTATCTTCTTTGGGTACTGTTTTTCTTGTAATAGCTTATATAAAGCAAAGGTCCTGAAGAAAGCCTGGGCAAGTTGCCCTTTTGGCTGAAACTAGTTGACCATTTATTACGATCGGCGGTATATTTGGTACACGCCGCGTCTGCACTATTTTTATTAGGTTTGGGAGAGATATTACAATAAAAGGTTTCTCTCTTCCATATCCTTTTTAACTGTCACTCACTTGCACTGCACCATCTTTCTTTATCTTTTTCCATCACAGTATCTAAGAGATATCCTATGTATACGTCATAAGATTAGGTGACCAAGTTGGTCATGAGTCTTTGTTTATCATTTTCTGTGGAGGTCACGGTGACTGATACGAAATCCGAACCACATCATCTTCCTCTATGTTAAAGAGGTGTAGTGGTAGGAAGGATGGATATCCAAATGATGACACTGGCCACTTTTCTGGCAGTTGATGGAAATCTGACTGTTTCGTTATAGTCTCTGTCCCTGATAGTAATCCTATTTAGGGAACATAACCTGTCACTGGGATTTATTACAGTGTTAAAAGACTAAGGGCTAGATGTAGGTAATCCAAAAATACCGATTCTAAATTACCGAATTTTACCGAATCGGAATTTTAGAATCGGTATTTTGGATGTAGGTAAAAAATCGGTAAATTTTACCGATTCGGTAAAATTCGGTATCTGTCAATCTGATTTTACCGAATCGGTATTTACCGATTCGGTATTTACTGAATCGGTATTTCCTGTTCATTCCTATGGGCCTTTTAGCCCATAGGAATGAATGGGAAATACCGATTTGGTAAATACCGAATCGGTAAATATCGATTCAGTAAATACCGAATCGGAAAGGGAAAAAAGTGAAACCTAGTAGTTAGCCAATCAGCTGCTACCACCCACCCCCTCCCAACCAGGAACTGCCCAAATCCACACAGATGGAAGTAATTAGAAGCTGCTGGAGAGGGAGAGCAAGCAGAGCAGTCACTGAGCCACAGTAAAACTTTATTTGTGCTTTTAAAGTGTGAAAAGGGTAAGCAGCAGTGAAAAAGAAGCTACAGAGAGGAAAAGAAAACTTAAATTTAGCACCATGGAGCTGCAGGTCCTTGTGGAGGAGGTGGTAAAAGAACACCAGAAATTGTTTGGCAAGCTGTCCCTGACTGTGGCTGAATCTGCAAAAAGAAAGATTTGGCTGGAAATACAGACTAAGGTGAATACTATAGTAGTGACTCCAAGGGATATAAACCACCTGAAAAAGAGGTAGTATGATCTCAGGAGCATTACCAAGAAGAAAATAGCAGAGCTCCACAAAGAGGCAAACAAAACTGGAGGAGGGAAGAAACGTGCACCACCCCTGACTGAGCTGGAGGAGTTGGTGGGGTCCACCATTGAACCAGAGAGCGTCTGTGGACTGGGAGATGCAGACAGCTCAGCCAGAGCTGCCGCAAGAAAAGGTGGGATGCATGCACAGCAATCACCCCCACACCATCACCTTCCCTTTTCCCTATGTGGCAAACGTAACCCCACTGCAGTAGAGGCAGTATTAGACAGGAGCAATGCATCATGGGACATGTAGTATTTTAAAAACCTACCATGTCATACAGCACAGCAATGAAGAAGTTAGGCAACACATATCTGTCATAATGAGGCTGAGGCAATATGTACAGTGTTTGAGTGAAAACACAATTAATTGTAGAAGCAGTGAGACAGGAGCACAGAGCTAATGTACGCTTTTATGTCTACAGGCGAGACATCTCGCAGGCGTACCGGGGAGGAGGAAGGCACAACATCACAGAGGGATGACAGCCAGGAGGCAGGCCCAAGTACAGATAATGTCACAAAGGACACTGGTGCACAAATACCACTGCCACCATCCCAAGACCTTGTAATGGCTCAATACCTGCAGGCGTCCCCAGAACGTTCAGGATCCCCTCTGCTAGTGTCCTCACCTGAATTGTCTGCGTCACTGCCGCAAACAACACCTGCACCTCAAAAGAGCAGGAGGCATGCAGTTGCTCCACTGGTATAAATGGAAACTTCAGCTGGTGAAATGGAGGGTGAAGACACTCAAACCTTGGCTGAGGAAGGAAGCACTGCCACACAGCAGTCAAGTGCAGAGGCTGGCCGTATAGGTATCAGAAGCCGCAGGGCCAGAGATAGCAGTGATGCACAACATGTTGAGTGTCCCACCGTCTTTCTTCGACTGGAGGGTACCATGGTTAAGATCCAAAGAATGCAGGGGAAGGCCATCCAGTCTGTGCAACGCCAGATGAGGACCCTGAATACACATATGGGAAACAAAGGGAAGGGCATCAGTGCACTGGTAGATGAGAATAAAACCATGGCATCAGATATGAGGGAGATGGCCACAGGTGTGCTGGACATGACACAATCAGTGCAACTCCTGTGCAGGAAACTGGACCAGGAAAGGTTAGCAAGGCGCAAGGACAGACAACATGCGCAGTAACAAAGTAAGGCTATGAACCGCCTGGCTACAGCCACATCCCTTCTCTGCAGACGATGCATCAACATGAAGAGAGACCATCACACAGCAGCAGCGAGGTGTCTAGGGGCCTTTCAAGGGTGACCAGTGCTGCAGAGGTGCCGCTTCATGCACACACAGCACAAACTTCTGCTCCGGATGTACCGGAAAGTGAGGAAAGCACCAGTAGGAGCAGCATGACAAGCCCCCCTGTAGTTGAGACACGGAGGAGCAGCAGGGGCCATGGTGAGCCAACACCCCAAACACCCAGTGAGGACAGCCAGCCACTTTCATCTCGCACTGGTAGGCGTGCCCGGAAATGACTTGTACAGACCACTCTCCATGAACTTAAATGGGGAAGTGAGACAGGACTACCATTAATACATGGCTGACATTGTTGTAGGAAATCTTTGAATTTGAGTACCTGCGTATTGCCAAATATTAAACTACGTTGGGTGCATGCTCCACCTGTCTGTGTGTGTCTACTTACTCAAAAGTAGTTCCGTATGATCTCTGCTCTTCTCTGTCTGCCGTCTGTTGGTGGGGCAACTCCTGCTGTGTTTGGGTCAGGCAGTGCATGTTCATCATCGTGGTCCTCATAGTCACTCAATTCCACCTCTGTGCCTTTCTTCATTGCAAGGTTGTGTAGCACTGCGCAGGTTAAAATTATCCTACAGCAGATTATAGGTGAATATTGTCGTGCGCCTCCACTTTTGTGGAGGCAGCGGAACCTGCTTTTCAATAGCCCAAAGGTGCGCTCTACGACTTTCCTTGTGGATTTGTGTGCCTGGTTGTAATGTCTCTGGCTGCTGGTTGAAGGGTTGAGGTAGGGTGTCAGGATGAATGAGCGGACGGCCTATGCACTATCCCCTGTTTGAGAAGAATAAAGCCATTACTCACATGCACACATACACATGCATTGGCAATATCTATCAGGGTGTGTCACAGTGTTTTACCTAGCAAGTATCCTTCGCCAAATTCCCCCGCTGTCAGCCGTGTGTAGATCCCACTGTTCTGAAAGATGTAGGAGTCGTGGGTACTTCCTGGCAACTTGGCCACAATGTCTTTGATGATGTTGTTGGCATCACAGATTACCTTTACATTGATGGATTGGTTTGACTTCCTGTTCCTGTAAATGTACTCTGTGGCAGCAGGTGGGCATATGGGTGCCATCAATACAGCCAATAACATATGAGAAATGTGCTATTTGATAAAAGTCAGTCTTGGTTTTGAGTAGTTCCACGTGTGTGTCTGGGAATCTGATGTAATGATGCATCCTCTGCATCATGGCGTCAAGGAACTTCCTGAAAAAACGGGACAGGCAGCTCTGAGACACCCCACCTCCCACAGCAATCACCCCCTGGTAACTCCCAGACGCAAGCAGGTGTAGGCTACAGAGCACCTGCACATGAGGTGGGATGGCATGGGCCCTTGGGGTGGGGTGCTCCAAAAGTGGGTGCAGGTCCCTGATCAAGTCCAGGATGGTTTGGGGGTGTAGCCTGTACCTTAGCAGGATCTCTGGTTCTGTGAGTTAAAATAGTGTTATCCTCTGCCTGTACACTTGCTCCTCCCTTAGCCAGATCCTCTCTTCTGCTTCCTGTAGCCGAAGCCGCCTTGCTATCACGTAGAATGCCGCCATTCTGGTCACACTGTTGCATTTTGGGTCCATATTTGTAGCCTTCACCTGGTAACCACCTGCTTTCAATCCATGGTAAATACAGACTCGTAAATACCGAATTTTATGAAATTCTGTACTTTAGAAGTCTCCTACATCTCAATACCCATTTTTTCCATTTCTTATTTACCGATTCGGAAAATTACGAATCGGTAAATTCTGAATCGGTAAATTCTGAATCGGTAAATTCTGAGTCATATTTACCGATTCGGAATTTTTTTGACACCTACATCACATTTTCCAAATACCGGTCGGTAACGGCCAAAATTCGGTATTTTCGGCCGTTACCGACCGGTATTTGGCTACCTACATCTGGCCCTAAATAACTAGTAGTTCGGTTTTCTTGTGTTTTCCTTTTCTCTTCTTGACCACCAGATTGGAGAGCAAAGGCCCTCACTCCTTGGGGGTCAAACATTTGTCTCTGGTGGCAGGCTGGTAAGAACCAGTCAGTCTGCAGACCAGTGGCTGGTAAGTTCAGAGATGGCCTCTGGGTGCATGTAATACTAAATCCGACACTGGAATAAGTGTGGGTTTATTAATATGAGATGTTTGATACCAAATATCCCTATTTTCAGTGAAGCCATCATGTAGCTGGGGAACTCGTTTTCACCAGTGTCCAGCACATGCTTTTAAAATGGTTTACCTGATCACTCGTACGAACAGGAATCAAACTGACCAGTACGGGGCATACATGCTCTGGCAGTTAGGTCCTCACATGTAGTATAGTGCACCCTGCCTTGAGATGGTAAGGCCTGCTGTAGGGGTCACTTACTTATAATGCATGTAGCATTGACAGGTATGGCACAGAGGCAGTGCGCCATGTCGTGTTTTCACTTTTGTCTGCAGTGGCAATTTGCATGAGCTTGCTGAGGGGTCTGTTAGGGTGACATAGTTCATGCCGTCACTCATGGAGGACCCTTTTTAGGACCTCAGGCTCTGGTACCAGGGGTACCATTTACTAAGGACTTACAGAGGGTACTAAAGGTATTGCCAATTGAAGAAACAATAGCACAGTTTCTGGCACTGGGGACCTGGTTAGCAGGAACCTAGTGCACTTCCAGCCAAAATCACATCAAATACTAGGTGTAGGGGGGCGTGGTCTGGCCGCACAGCAAGATGGTTGCTTTTTGAGCAAGCTCTGCCGGCCGGGTAATTAGTCCTATAATTATCTGCTACTTTATGGAGTCATTGAAGGCGCAAACTAACCTCTGCAACTCGCCTGCTGTGTGGGCTGCCAAAATAGCCTGATGCGGGGGCTGCTGCAGACACCAGTGCCGAGCTTGGAGCCGGAGTTGCGGGGGCCTATGCCAGGGGGCTGGAGCCAGGGTCTGCCGTGTAGGCTGCTATGCTGTGGTTGCGCGCAATCCCGATCTCCCTGCTACCTGCCACACCCCGTGAGTGTCCGGAGCTTAGAGGAAAGCCCTGCTTCGGCTGCTGCGACACAAGCGAGACTGTGCACGCGATTCCTAAGATGGGGACATTGTTTTAGGCAGTGCAGGAAGTGTCCGGACAGGTGGGACCAGGTCGCACCCATTCTGGCACTAAAGCACAGTGGCCCTTCAGACTGTTGTATGCTCTGATCTGCCCAGGTTGCGGCCTTACTGCCGGGCGGGTTGCTGGTCATTCGGTGGGCTGGAGGCTGTAGCAGTGTACTCTGGAGAACTTTGCAGTGCGATTTGCCAGGTGGCAGATTGCGTAGTGTGCAGTTGGAAAGCATTGCCCATAGTTGCGTGGAGTTGCTGGCACCACAGAGCCTAAAATCATGGGTAAAGAAGATGTGGAACAACCCATATTAACCTATGAATTCAGACAAGCACCCAGGACGATAGACCAGGACCAGGAGGGAGGCGCAAAGCGGCAGTCTGATTGACAGGTCGAGGACCATGGTGAAGGCCTTCGCACGCTGATGCTGGAGATGCGTTCCAGCCTCCGCACCATAGATACAAAGTTAGACACGCTGACCTCTCAACTGGATACTGTCAAGAAGCAGGTAGGAGCACATGAGATGTGCTTAGACGCTTTGGAGAATCGCAACACAGAGTTCCACAAATTCTAAGTTGAGACCAAAGAACAGCTCTTGCACATGGACAAGGTTCTAGGTCTGATTATATCCAAAAATGAGGATTTGGAGGCCCGCTCCCACCAAAATAACCTACGGATCATGGGAATTCCGGAGACAATGGCTATATCAAAAAATTGAGAAGTATGTGGCTGATTTACTACACAAACTATTTGATCCTGCCCTGTCAGCGCTGTTCGCGATTGAACGGGCTCACCACACATTGGGCCCCAAACCTCCGGTCGGTGCACCACCTCAGCCAATTCTGGCTCGAATCCTGAATTATCAAGACTGTGATCTTATCCTACGTCTAGCCAGAGAACCAGGGTCCATCTCCCACCAGGGGAACTCAACTTCCTTCTATACGGACTTCATACCAGCAGTGCAGGTGGCACGTCGGAAATTGTTTACCGGCGAAGAGAATCCTGCACCAGGCCAAGAGCCCGTACCCGTTGCTATACCCTGCTAAACTTAAGGTGTCATATGAGGGCACAGATCACTTTTTTTACAGATATCAAACTGGGCCTCAAATTTGCAAAGCATGTTGGGGGCAAGAAAAAACAGACACAGAGTCCGAGCTCCGAAGAGGCGACAGGAGACAAGCTAAGTGATAATAATTCAAAACAAAAGAAAGGTGCACCACTTGATAAAAGTCAAAACAGGTGACAAATCAATACTTCATAAGTTCTTCTTTTTATTGAAATCTTGTTAAAACACCGGCACACAGCCAATGCATTTCGTTCCCCAGTGCCACAGGAACTTCGTCAGGGCTGCAACAGTTACAAAGACCAACATAAATATACATATAATGTGATGAATATACAAAGTGAAATATATTTAAGAAGCATTTAGAAATACAAAAATAACACCATGACATAGATGACCCAAGACCTAATGTCACACAAGCTGTGTTTAAAAAGACACATACATCCACAACTAAAAACATAACACAGAAACATTCTAAAATAAAAACTGAATGATGACATCATGTCAGTTTGTTATACACTCAGTACAATTTAAAGAATCATTTAGAATAGCTGAAGTCTTGTTCATTTGTATATAGGTGGGAAAGAGAATGAAACAATCACCAAATGTATTTCAATTGCCAGTTCTCCAAATAAGAAAAATAAAAAATAGAAATAAGAAAAAAACAGAGAAAGAAAAAGAAAGAAAAGAATTAAAAACAGTGAAAATATCCTGCGAAGAAATCAGTGATATCAAATCCACAACGTAGCCAGAAAGAGAGAAGGAAAGCATTCCAGAGAAAACTCGTCACCTCAGTATTCTCGGTATTCCAATAATCAGAAAAGACCACCCAATTCATACCCACTATACAGTGCAGAAAGTTAACCATAGACCTATCATGGCCACACCAATGGTAGAGCCAACACCAACGGATGTTGACCAATCAAAGGCGTTGGAAGTAACCAATCGATCATGTTGCAAAAAAATAACAGACAAATAGGCACCTAATATCCAATGCATTACCGCATTATGTCAGTTGGAATACACTCATATAGCTCAAAAAAATGTTGCGCGCCACTCACCTTAAGTAATGTCTAGGTTTAGTAACCTGTAGGATAAGTTAATTCGCGGTCATTCTTGTATGAGACATTGAAAGGTCAAGTCCGAGTTACATAATCCTAAGAACATACAAAAATAAATTGCAATACTTAAATAGGATGTAAAACCGAATAATCTATAACAGAAATAAGGCAGATAAATTCAACACCTATAAACAGTAAATGGACCAATCCCGAGTAACTATATATTGCAACTCATTCCCCAAGTCATCTAGGAAAAAAATTTGAATATATCAAAAATGACACTAGTATCTCACCTGGGTCAGATGTTGAACATCAGGACAAGGTTCAAGTAACTTGAAAGTTTTTTAAAAGGACCATTAAAATATTTCTGTGAGCTACAAGAAGTAGAAGAGAATCAGTAAAAATAGTATATATGAAAGCAAAATGCTAAAGAAGTCGTGGCAATAAAGCTACTCTGCCCTATTCACATTTAGAACATTACTGTAAACAACATGAGATAAAAGAGCATCAGTAAATGTTAGATATATAAGCAAAGTGCTAGAGATATCTATAACATATTCAAAGATTCTATCATATTGTGTGGCAAACATGCTACTCTGCCCTAATTTCAATGATTGTAATATACAAAAACATGCTCGCTACATGTAAACATGGCCACAATATTCCATACCGACTCTCACCTTTATATGATAGATGAAAAGGTCCACTGATGATTATCAAAAGGGATGAGGGTGAGCGCTTAATTAATGGTCACCCGAAAATAAGATGACCTATCACACGTATCTATGGGGAAGATGATCAATAAGTGGGTCAATGGCTTGTTAATTATAAAAGCTCAGTAATCTACATAACAATTAATTCATAAATCGCCGCACCGCTGGTAATGGCTACTAGGGGGCTAATCCTATCCCAGTTCTCACCTTGGGACAGATTGTCCCAAGCAGGGATGTTGCAAATGCCACTGTGGTAATCTAAAAAGCAAAACAGGCATATACCATTTAAATCATACTCACAATATATGGTATGGATCATCTACAGAGCCAAAGTGATCATGGCCTTACCTCAAAGAATGAGGCGAAGTTCACCAATTGCGGCCACACAATAAAAAATGGACACTATGGAGGTAAAGTGGTCTCGGTCTCATAAAGGTTTCACCTTCAGTATGAATAAGTATCTGAAACCACAACAGGAGCAAATCGGGAGTAGAGCGCATAAATAATACGTAAAGACTACAGTTGTCAAAGATCCATAGCCAACCAGTGTTAAGCAAGTGACCGCAATTCGATATATTTGGCAATCTACTCCTATACCATTCTCTCTAGACACACTCAAGTTAAAATACGCCCCCAATAACAAAATCCTAATCTGCAATTCAACCTTTACATGCAGGCAATCCTTCTCACTGTCCCCGTATTATATATATTATACTGATGCCCCCTTCTCCTGTATATATAAAAAAAACAGTGCAATCACGTTAACCCCTCCATTGATATATTCGCCAATATCAGCAATTATACTGTTATATGTTCAAGTTCAAGTTCAAAAGACCTTTATTCGAATTTCATAAAATTCATACAAGTACCACAATAAAAACATACATTTACACAACAAAAACAAGTTTATAAAATTCATGAATTATTAAAATCAATTACATTTCTCATAAGACTATTTTCAGGGGTTTTCCATCATTTTACGTACACGTGTTATGAGTCTCAAAAAAGTGCTAGTGCGGTAAATTAATTCATCTGTATCCAGGGAAAGTAACATTAAATAGGACTCCCCCAATGAAAGGGGTCTATATTTCCTAAAATACGGAGTTAAAAACCAGTTAATATATTTTAAATAAAATTTACAGAAAAATAGAAAGTGCAAATCATTCTGTTTACTAATATCATCACACAGGCATGGATTATAATCTTTTGTATGCTGATAGCCAAGGGGGAAGCCCAACAAAAATTTTATTGAGCCCGCCCTTAGCCGGAACAGCAATGATCTCTCCCAGTTGGTCATAGGTAGGGTGAGGTATTGTGCGAAATTTCTCCTTCTTAAATCATTTCTCTGGTAGGTCACAACAGTTGATTTGAGGATTTCCCTTTCCATTCGTCCTGAGCTGTAAAGTGCGTACAGTGCTTGTTTGACCTCGGTTTTATCTTTAAGTTCAATCTTACTGGGTTCGGAAAAAAGGTCTTCCCTGTTCACGTCACTCAGTGTTTTTAAAACTCCCGCGAGCCAGGGGATCGACATGCCATGGTCACATCTAAGACAATCTTTTATGATGTTTTGAGTTAAGATGGCAGAGTTATTCCTCCAGATCCTAATCCAGAAGAGAGCTGGTCTAGATCTAATAAAATCGCATACGTAGGGGAGGTTAAGTTCCTCATGGCAAATCATTTCAGAGGAGGAAATTGGGGCACTCAGTATTTTCCTGCAGAATCGACCTTCTTCTCGCTGGATACTGGGGCTTTTTCCCAATCCCCAAACCTCGGCCCTGTATGTGGCTACTGGTAGGCACTGTAGCTTAAAAAAAATTTAAATGGCTCTGGTGGCACTTATTTTCTTTGGTCGGGCAAACTCAAAATACAATTGTTGGCTTTCGAGAACTTGCCCATGGCGTGGGCCATGTGCCCACTCCATGAGCCGTTCGCAGCGAAAACCAAACTAAGGTACGGGAATGAGGTTACAGATTCAAATGTGTCTGTTCCTTTGTGTATAGTGTTGAGTTTGTGTTTCCCAGGGCCACACGGCATAATAAAAGATTTTTTTAAATTGACGCGCAGGTCTGAGCCCTCCATGTGTTGGACGAAACTTTTAACGAGTAGGCGGAGGGCGTTAGGTGTTCGTCCCATCAAGACCCCGTCGTCAGCATATAGTAAAACTGGCAATGGGAGCCCCTGGATAGTTGGTACATCACTAGTCACTTGTTTTAAAGCTTTGGCCAGGCCGTTGATATAGATAATGAACAGCAGGGGTGCTAAAACGCACTCCTGTCTTACCCCTCTACCGATGTTAATGGGTCCAGATACTTCTCCGCCCATCCCAATCCTAACTTGTGCTTTGAGGTCGGTGTGGAGGTATGCCAGAAATTTGACAACAGCCTCGTCCAGTCCATAGTTCAAAAGTATTGCCCAAAGCTTGGATCTATTCACTAGATCAAAAGCGGATGAGAGATCCATGAACGCAAGATAAATAGGGGACGATCGGGCAATGCTATACTTGTCAATAATCAATTTCAGATTCAAGCATTGCTCGACCGTCCCCACCCTGCTTCTGAATCCCATCTGGCACGGATCCAATAGGTCCGTATCTTCAGTCCACTCTACGATCCTGTTATAGATTATTCGTCCCAGGATTTTTAAGGTATTGTCCAGAAGAGAAATCGGACGATACTTCACTGGGTCCGATCTCTCACCTTTTTTAAAAATTGGAACTATAATGCTAGTTGCCCAGGTAGTGGGCATGGGAACTGTGGTTAGGCTGTTAAAAACATTAAGGAGGATTGGTGCTCATAGGTCTGGACTGTGCTTGATTACATCTATGGGTAGGCCATCAGGACCTGGAGCCTTGTTTCCAAGACTCTCTTTGATGGCTAACACCACCTCATGGAGATCTATTTCTAGACCGTGGAGCTGTCAACGGGGGAGGCTAGATGAATCTTCAGGTGGGGCAGCATATATTTTGGAGAAATGGGCCTCCCATAAGTTGCTGGTTATATTGCAACTAATTGGTGTTAATTGTTTGCCCATTTCGCGCGATTTTCTGACGGCTGACCAGAAAAGGCCGCTGTTTTTCAGGTTAGCGCTCCCAACCAGCGACTCCCATTGTTCTGTTAGTAATACAGCCTTCCTTTCAGCTATCTTAAATTTGTAAAATTTCCTGGCTGCCTGGACCTCTACTAGGCACCTTGGTTTAGTGGTTAATGCCCTGCGCAGTTCCCTATTTGCTAGTGAACAGGCAGAGTCAAACCACCTGGGTTCTTTCCGCTCTTTTGGTAATGGGACTGACAGAGAAGCTTTTATTGCTGAACACAATTTACCAAAATCTTCGATTATCCTACGGCAGTTCCCATCTGTGGTTAAGCAAGAAGTAAATAGGTTGGGGTGTTCCCTGTTTACGCTTTCTAGTATAGCCCCGCTGTCGACTCCCCTCCATTTCAGGCGCAAACCGTCGCCTGTATGTGTAATATCTCTTGCCCCGTTTAAGTTAGCATATACCTTGTTAGGGCCTAGTGTTAACGTCACAGTGAGGGGGTTATGATCACCAAACGAGTTTTCTACCACTATAGATTTTGTCACACAATTTAGTAAATGGGGAGACATAAAAATAAAATCAATTGTGGAAGAACAGCCCCGCCCTTTGAACGTAGGAGCATGGAATTCGCTAGGAGTGTGATTTATATCCATAGCGTTACTGAGAGTATGCTCAGTTAATATGTTAGCGAATTCAATACTCCTTCGTTCCACTTGATCCAAGTGATTTCTATCCTCAGTTGTACGATTCTTAACAATTTTTGCATTGAAATCCCCCCCAATTAGAATCCCTGTTTCCTCCCCAATTTCAGCACAGGTTTCAAGGTACTGTAAAGTCTTAGAGAGTGCTTCAAAGTTTTTGTTAGGTACGGAACAAAAGTCATTATTGTAAAAATTGATTAAATGAATCCGGGTCTTTCCGTTGAACTCTAAAATCTGTATATTCGGGTTTCCTCTTGAAAGGTCAGTGATTGTACCACCGGCCAATGTCTTAATGCCAATAAACAAACCTCCCACTGCACGTGCTGAGTCAGCTGTCACGCTGAAGCAATGATACCCTTCAATATGTAGATTCTCCACAGCCCAGGTCTCCTGGAACATGATAATGTCTTTACTATCCAGTAACTGGGCCCATTCTGGGTTTGACAATCTTGACTCTAGCCCTGCCACATTCCAGCGACGAATGGATAGCTCACAATGATTGCTATGTCTAGTTGGTTTGCTTTTGACACTCTTAACTGTGCTCTGCATAGGGTTAATTGATGTAGAAAGTGCAACCTCTTGTGTAATAACGGGTGTAATAATATTACTTTGTGCCAATGTTTCCCGAGTTGAAATAGTTGGCATAGTTGACACCGAGGGTAGATGTTCCTCACTGTCATCACTTTTATCTCAGCATTCAACACTGCTTCCCTTTGTCCCCAGTCAGTCCTGATCTTCTAAATTCGAGAAGGCATATTCGAACCGGCTATAGGTTGGAATGTTATATATAGGCCTCATCTCATTATGACCAAAGTTTGAATTTACATTGGGGCTGAGGTGTGGCCTCTCACTGTAACTATGCAGGGGCATGATGGGGAAGTGTGGGTATGGCGTAGAGTGTCCCATGAATTTAGCCTGATAGCGCTGGGCTGGGCCGTTCATGAGGCTGAAATCTTGGTTCAGTTGATGAGATGGATATAAATCCCTGATTCCAAGATTTCGCTCCTGAAGTCGCACGGCCGGATTAGACATGGGATTAGGAGTTGGGGCTAAAGTAACCCAAGGGAAGCAAAGTTGTATTAAATTCCCAGGGTGAGGGTAGTGGCGCATTAGCAAGGGTTTTTTGAGCCCATTGAGGGGCCCTGAAGTTTATGACTACGCAGTCTCCCTCAAACTTTTTTCTCAGTGGGCCCACCCACCCGACTCTTTGTGTTTGCATGATCTCTCTTGCTCCTTTCATTGGGAAATTACAATTAGTGGATAACCAATGGAGGATCCTGTTATTGGGAGTTGTGTGATTTTCCTCTTGGTCGTTCTTTAGTTTAGGCACATTGACCAAAATCAACACGTATGCCCCGCATTCAGGTGGAAGATTGATGCGGGTAGGGATCTTCTTCATATTGGTTACCGAACTAAAATCAGATTGTACTATAGGGCGATTTTGGGGATCATTCTTGGGTTGATGGGTTGGGGCCCTTTTACTTTTATCAACGTTTGGGATCCGTCCTTGCCCCACTGGCTGCCTTAGTCATATTTAAATTGGGAACGTGTTGGGCTGGGGGTTGGATTTTACTTGTGCTAGGTACAGACGTCGTTGAGGTTGGTTTGTTATGGCCAACTATTTTTGATTTTGTACTAGGACCACTGTTTTTAGCGTTAGTACAGCCTAATGTCCCAGCATTATGTTTATTGATTAGAGTCTGCCCTGTGCCCAATTTTAGTACATGGTCATCCAACGCTCTCAGCCTCTTATCTAGGTTTAGGATTTGTTGGTTAATTGGTCCTAAGAGGGTGGACAATAATGTCTCCATCCTCCCCCAGAATACTTCATTCCCCGATACTGCACTAGCTTCTATGGGTGGGGGGTTTTGGTTGCTATTACTTCATCTTCTCCCTTATCCCTTGCCCGCTCTACGGGGGCAGGAGCCCTCCAATTTCGCTTGTGCCCTCCCTTAGTTCTGTGTGTTTTTGGTGGTGGCTCAGTATCAAGGTGCTTCAGTTTTCTTTTAGCTTTTTGGCCCTGGGTTCTCGCAGGAATGCTATCACTTTTGTCCCCCTCGGTATTTGATATATTAGGATTCACATATGAATCGTTACCATCTAAGTGTAGATGGTCATTTACCAATAGTGCACAGGAATCTTGACTGATATTCATGTCAGGCCTGAGCAGGGTGGGTGTTGATGATAACCTGCTGCCTGGGGTGAATTGTGCCAATGGGGCCGTATCCACAGTTATACAGTTCTCAATAGAGTCTATGCCTGAAAGTCCTGCGTAGGAAGCAACAAGTAAAGAGTCCACTGAATTATCTTGGTTCAAAAGAAGAGGGGGCAGGCTGGATGGGAGTGAAAAACGCCTCTCAGTATTCTAAATGGCAGTGGCAACAACATCAATTGTCTTCTGAAGCATTTTGTCAATTGCGGTCAGTGTTGGCCGCCGGGTGGTAGTAGTTGTTGGGTGAGCCAGTTTATGCACGTCTTTTGGCCTAGGTACTGCCGGTGTCCTTTTCCCCATAATTCAGAACTATTATTTAGTTGTTATAATGTACTTTGTCACTGACCTGATGTGGATCCCAAGGATGATGAAAAGGGGCTGCCAAGGGGGGTGGCTCAGCCCAGCCTCTTCAGGCCTCTGAGGGCCAGAGAGGGCCCGCCCTTTGCCCGGGCTTAGCGACGCGGGGGCTTGCTGCAGTTAAGTGCGCCTCCAGGCGCGGAAATGGTGTGTACTTCCGCCGCTAGTGGTCCTGGGTATTGTAGTCCTCTTCCCCTTCCTCCACTCGGCGGCCGCGTAGTTTGGAGCTGCGGCGGCGGGAGGGGGGAGCAAGGAGACCAGCAGGCACGGTGGAGGGCAGGTAAGTTCGGCGGCTTTTCTCCCAGAAGTTTTGCTCAGGTCGCCCGCTCTGCCGGGGCTTGCTGCAGTTACGTGCGCCTCCAGGCGCGGAAATGGCGTGTACTTCCGCCGCTAGTGGTCCTGGGTATTGTAGTCCCCTTCCCCTTCCTCCACTCGGCGGCCGCGTAGTTTGGAGCTGCGGCGGCGGGAGGGGGGAGCAAGGAGACCAGCAGGCACGGTGGAGGGCAGGTAAGTTCGGCGGCTTTTCCCCCAGAAGTTTTGCTCAGGTCGCCTGCTCTGCCAGGGCTTGCTGCAGTTAAGTGCGCCTCCAGGCGCGGAAATGGCGTGGTGTACTTCCGCCGCTAGTGGTCCTGGGTATTGTAGTCCCCTTCCCCTTCCTCCACTCGGTGGCCGTGTAGTCTGGAGCTGTGGCGGCGGGAGGGGGGAGCAAGGAGACCAGCAGGCACAGTGGAGGGCAGGTAATTTCGGCGGCTTTTCCGCCAGAAGTTTTGCTCAGGTCGCCCGCTCTGCCGGGGCTTGCTGCAGTTAAGTGCGCCTCCAGGCGCAGAAATGGCGTGTACTTCCGCCGCTAGTGGTCCTGGGTATTGTAGTCCCCTTCCACTTCCTCCACTCAGCGGCCGCGTAGTTTGGAGCTGCGGCGGCGGGAGGGGGGAGCAAGGAAACCAGCAGGCACGGTGGAGGGCAGGTAAGTTCGGTCGCTTTTCCCCCAGAAGTTTTGCTCAGGTCACTGTTATATGTAACCAATCCATCTCGCTGTCCCCGTATCCTATATGATTTGCCAGTGCCCCCTTCTTCTGAGTATTTCAACAACAGCGGGATCATGATAACCCACCATCGATGTATTCGCCCAAGTTAAAAAGCCGCCCCAAACGGTATAGGCACTTACCACAACTTCTTGAATCGGAAGTCGAGCAGCATGGTAGCGTGCACGGGCATCGGAATAGCAATGTAGCCGCAGATGCTTCAGTGCTAAATAGACCCGCATGTTAACGTAGTGACGTTTTGGGTCATAGGTATAGAAAACAACATGAAGAACGGACTAATAACATTCTCATTATCCATCGAAAACTACCAATTCTGGAACGATGCGACTACGGAAAAATATTGGGCTCAGATGTATACATTAGATCTCATAAAGTGCAAAGAAGTATTAGTAACAAGCCGCCAAAAATTAAATACAAAAGCCTGCCTCGTATGACGGACCGCAGATGTTCAGGGGGACGACGGGAGTGGCCATATTGGAGTGTATAATTATGCCCAATACAACTGTCCCTCATCAAAAATCGGCTTGCTCTAGACCCGATAATAGGTTAAAAAAGAGAGGTACAATCTAATCAAAAAAAGTTGCATAATAGAGAAATAGCCAGGCCGGGTATAGGGGTTACAGATATAAAAAATAGGTATATGGTCATCAATAAAACGGACATGAGATATTATGTGCAGTTTTGGCCCAATTTTTTGGCGGTTAGCAAAAACATGGGATAACATATCCAATTATTGACAATAGTGTAAAAAACTCCACATTTGATACACCATTTTTGTTATAAGGTGTGCAATTTGATAATGGTAACGTTCAAATCACAATAACCCAATACCAATCATGAGGCCATCATGAAGCCAAGTTCATAATCGTTAAGTTGGCAACAAGTGGTAAAAGCCATTATGGTCCACTCAGTGTGGTATATTACCCAGTTCCAATGGTAGATATGCTACAGACAGTAATGCAGATTTCCAGGATTCCCAAGGTGCATCCTATGATTCCTCATCTTATGAAATAAGGGCATACTGTGCATTTTTGTTACTCTGGCCCGATGTAGGTAATCCCAGATTACCGATTCTTAAATACCGAATCATACCGATTCGGTATTTAAGGACAGGCAAATGGGATGTAGGTATTTTTACCGAAAAAATTACCGAATCAGTAAGTTTTGGTAATTACAGAATCAGTAAATACTGATTCGGTAATTGCCATTCATTCCTATGGGCCTGGAGGCCCATAGGAATGAATGCCAATTACCGAATCGGTATTTACCGATTCGGTAAAAGGGGGAAACATTGAAGGGTGGTAGGGTGTCACTTTGACACCCTTTTGCACCCCTCAATTGTGTATGGGTGCACATGTTGCATACATTACATACATGCCCTAAGGGCATGTATGTCTGCAACATGGCACTGTTGGAAAAGCAAAAAAAATGCTTTTTCCAAGGTTTTCATTATTTACCACCAACTTGTAGTTGGTGGTAAATAACAAATCCTAAAAGGGGAAAACACTCATTTGAGTGCTCCCTACATAGCAAAATCGGTAATTTACAGAATCGGTACTTTAAGGAATTACAGAATTTAGGCCGTTACCGACCGGTATTTGCCTACTCACATCTGGCTCTTAGTGAGGTATATTACCCAGTTCCAATGGTAGACATGCTACAGACAGTAATGCAGATTTCCAGAAATACCAGGATTCCCAAGATGCATCCTATGACTCCTCATCTTATGAAATTGTTGTGAATGTATCTAGGACCCTAATTAGATATTCCCGATTTATGCCCTTATATGGTTATTTAACAAATCATATCCTTATAAAGGCATAAGAATCATATCCATATTAAGTCATAGCCAATGCAGTCCAAATACGGCAAGGCTACTCCCATAGACTCCTGGAAAGTACAACGCGTTCTTAAACAAACCAAGCCTCCAGCAGCCCGGGAATTCCCCCTGCTTCTGTTTGATTTGTCCTAGAACTCCTGAGAGTCCTGAAAGAACTGCCAGTTCTTAGTGACGTCTTATGTCCAACCTTACGTCAAACTCAGCACCTTCCAGGTATAAATATACCAACATCTGCCTTAAGCAACACACGGTGGTTTGGAGCAGATCGGCTATCTACTTGCCCGACGCCCTGCTGATGCGAGTGCCGAAGGAAGCCGACCCTCCGTGCTGACGCACTGAGAGAGACACTGTCTTTCCTCCTGCCGAGAAATCCAGCTCCAGTGTTTCCCTTCTACCCTCGCGGGTTACTGGGAGATCGAGTCCTGAGAGAGAGATACAAGACCTCCTTCATTCTATACCCAAGGTACGGAGCGTATTAGACCCTTAGAGAATTCTTGATTCAGATTCTTGGCAAAAACTGTAACTCATCTACTCCTTCCCGCGAACTAGGCTTAGGTTAGGTACACTGGGGTAGGCATATCTTAGAAACACCAGTTGAGTACGTTTAGTCATCATTTTATCATTGTATGTATTTTATCCATTTTAAGTATCTTATGGCTCCGAAACCATATAAATGCTTTTACAGTATTATTTCATAATACTACTTTTACTGTACGCACTTTACTTTATGACAAGTATTGCAATTGTGGCAATTCATTTCTCTTGCATGAGAAGGAAGACTGCTCAATAAATAACCCTTTTATTGAAAACGCCCGTCTCTCTATTTCTCTGCATTTCTGGTGAAACGAAGCATGTACGATTGACACAGTGAAATAACTATCTATTGTTTCCGCGACTCTGGAGATATTCCTTATTGCAGAGGGGACAAACTTGTCATGTGATATGGTTGTCAGAAGCTAATCCCTTCTTGTCTATTCAGGAAAGTTAACACCTTTTTGTTTACTCGAGAAAGTTTCTAGTGACCTCTGAGCTAGCTGGCACACACAATTAAGTCTAACATATTCAATAGAGACCTAGTCGACCTCAGTCCTACGTCTAAACTATCGTTTATGTTATTCCAATGCGCAGAGCCTATTGGGAATATTGAAACTACACTACAAAATAAGGGCATACTGTGCATTTTTGTTACTCCTTATTCAAGGAAGTAATGCAATTCCCTATCCGTATTATGGCCCATTTGGGTAGCTTTCAAACAGCAGATTCAATTCAATTCAATTCAATTCAATAGTTCTTTTTTCGGTATTTAAAAAATACCATAAAAGTACATGTTAAAAAGTTAAAATCCATAAAATACAATTCATATGCCAATAATTAAAAGCAATCGACCAAAAATACTTTCAACACCGCCCTCTTGAGTTCCTTAGCCTTACAGAGACCTTAATAAAATTCATGATGCAAAACAGAGTATGAGGATCGTTGGCCCTTTGCGACAGTAAAGCGACCTTGGCGTGTTTAAATTTTGCCTGTTTTAAAATTTCTACTAAAAAACTACGCCTAGGTAAAACATAAAATGGACATAAAAGTACAAAATGAAGGGTATCCTGCGGAGACCTATTGTCGGAGCCGCAGGTGCCCTTCTGCTCAACTGTTGTGGTAAAACCTGGTGGGTCAGCCAGCATGTGATGTAAAAGGTTGAGCCTAAAACGGGTAATTAAAAATCTGTCCTGTGCATTATAAATGAGGGCAAGATAAGGCTCCATTCCTTCCTCTGTTTTCAGTAATCTATGAGCTCCAACTGTGGGTTTGCATTTTTCTACAGCCACCCTGTAAATTAATACTTGTATAGCGCACTACTCACCCACAAGGGTCTCAAGGCACTTTTACGAATACCGCTGTGGAACCCATCCTGGCTTTCCCTGTGAGGCATCCACTCCTGGGCACCCCCAAGGTGGAGACCAGGCATCCTTTAGCGTTGTGGTGGCCGTTGTGGAGATTAAGCAAGCTATTGCCCAGAGTTGCAGAGTGGGACTCCGTGATTGGAATAGGCACAGTGGCGAGAATTATCAGGTCCGTGGAATTTTGAGCCCAAGACCTGCTGAGGCGGGGACTTGAATCCTGGTCCTGGGCCAGACCTCTGCATCAGGGTCTGCCGCTCTAACCATTGAGCCACACTTCTCCTGGGCAAAGCTGCCAATTCCCCCCCAAATTTTTTTACTCTCAATTTATCTTGAGGAGTAATTACCATGGGGTTAGTGAAAAGATTCTTACAGCCAATTCCCTCAAGTGTGGACTTCACATATTTTAGCCAGGGAATACTCATTCCTTTGTCCCTTTTCAGGCAGTCCATAATAATTTGTCTGCTTAGATCTGCCTCGGTGTTGGTCCATATCTTCAGCCAATACGAAGAGGTCTAACCTTTATCAGGTCCTCAATGTATACACTTCCTAAGTCTTCATGAATAATATAGGCAGGGATACTTTGCGGAATGTTAAGTATCTTTCTGACATATTTGTTCTCCTCTGCCTGTAGTTGTTGGGTATTTGCAAAACCCCAAACTTCTGACCCATATACCACTTTAGAGCAACAGATTGAACTATATAGGTTCATAACTTGTTCGGGCGACCACCTTCCCAGCCTACGTCTGTAGTTCATTATCGCCCCGTTCGTGGCCACCGGTCTTGATCGTCGCTCTTCCACTAGAAGTTTGTAGTTTAAAAACCCATCAAATAACAAGCCTAGGTAGAAAAAGGACTGAACCTGCCCTAATTTGTGAGTACCTATCTTGTAAGAAAACGTCTTGCAGGGTTTGGATGCTGTCAGCATAACGTAGGACTTAGCCAGGTTTGCAGATAAATCTAAGGTATCCATAAAACTGACAAACCCGTCAATCAAACGCTGGAGTCCCTTAGGGGTACGGGCTAGGAGCACTGCGTCATCCGCGTATAACAATACCTGGGACAGGGCGGGAACCTACTTGGGGAGAATCGACTCCTAATTTTGCCTGATTCCATATCTAAATTATTGATATATGAGGAAAACAAAAAAGGAGCTAAGATACATCCCTGCCTGACCCCACTGTTGCATGGAAAAGGTAATGTAGTGCCCCCTTCCGAGTTGAAGTCACTTTGGCAGAGGTGTTCCAATGCAGTGCTCTCAGTATGTTCACCAAGTCCTGTTCAACCCCTAATCTAGTCAGCAGGGCCCACAACTTCTCTCTATTAACGTGATCGAAAGCAGCAGTGAGATCCATGAACCCTAGATATACTACCTCGTTACTGGCTAGAGTGTATTTTGCCACCAGAAGATAGATGTCCAGGCACTGATCCGTTGTAGACCTTCCAGCCCTGAATCTGTATTGCGTGTCAGTAATAATTTGGTGTGCTTCGGCCCAATCCGTAACGCGATTGAGAACCACTCGCCCCAACACTTTGGCTGTTACATGGATCAAGGATATCGGTCGGTAGCATTGAGGGTTGTCCCGATTCCCTTTTTTTAAAATGGCTACTATTGTTGCGGATGACCAAGAACGCGGGAGGCCGGATATGACAGCCGCATTTAAAACCCTCGTAAGAATGGGAGCCCACAACTCCACCTTGCTTAAGTAAAGGTCAGGGGTATACCATCAGGGCCTGGCACTTTATTTTTGGATAAACCCTGGATGGCCCCCGCTACTTCCTCCAGTGTGAGCTCAGTCGTAGCTACCCACCGCGGGCCCGACCCTTCATCCTCACTATTTTCAGCAGTGTGGTTATATACATTTTTAAAATGGTTATGCCATTGCTCTGGCGGGATAGTGGTGCCAATCTCTGGGGGGTTGGGGTCCTGGAAACATGGGTTATTTATGATTTTCCAGAACTCTGTCAAATCCCTTCTCTCCACTGCCTCCCCTAAATCCTCCCAAGCTTGGGATTGGAGGGAATATTTCCTATATTTAAGTGCCTTTTTATATGCAAGCCTACATTGTGCAATATGTGACTTGTCCCGGGGTAAGGTTTTCATGCTAGATTTTAACTCTTTGTGTGCCCGAGAGCAATCTTTATCGAACCATTTGGGGATGGTGTTTGCTCTCACTTGCTTAGTGGTCTTTAGTAGTCCGTCTATTAGGTGCGCCACTTCCTCAAATGCTTTAACCACAACAGCGCCCTCCACAGAGAGATCGAGACACACCTTGATCTCTTCTTTGCCTTTCTCCATTAAAGACTTATAAAAGGTGTCCCCATTCACTTTCGACCATCTAAGTCGTCTCCCCTGATCCGTTGCCCTCTCTATGAAATCTACCCCTACCCCTCTACTAACGCTTCTAGTGGACAAGTCTTTCATCTCCAACACAAGGGGGTTATGGTCACTGAATATGCTCCATTCAATGTCTGCCCCTCTTATTCAGGCTTTAAATAGGCTGGAGAGCACTATGTAGTCAATAAAGGATCGATACCCTCTGCCCTTAAATGTGGAGTTGATCTCATTTCTGCTTCCCATGACTACAAGATCAATGGTGTGAACAAGGGCATGGCCTTTCAAAACCCTATCCAATTCCATCCCCTCAGGGGAATGTGAGAAGTGCGGGCCATCCTCCACCGTACAGCGTTACCAATTCTCACTAACAGGTCTCAGGGTCGGGCACAGGTGGCAATTAAAATTGCCTGCTAGTACCACAAACGGAGCCACTGCGTTCTTCCTCGAGGTAGTCTCAACATTTAAAAAAACGACAGATCCACTTACCCTCCCTTTGCCTGACCTAAAGTTCCCGGTTACAGCACCTGGCCCCAAGAGCACATGGTCAATTCCATGAAACCAGAAGGAACTATCCTCAGGATGGCATTCCATATAGTGTGCAGTTATAGGATAACGGCTGTCACCATTGCGTACAGCCCTACGGTGTTCTTAAATACGAGTCTTCAATGTGCGCACCATGCTGCCAACATAGATGATGTTACATCTGCAACCCACAATGTATATAACATGTGTGGTGTTGCAGTTAATGAAATGTAAAATCTTGTTAATTTTTTCTGGTATTCTGTATGAACTCAATGATTTTATTTCTCCCATCTGGATAAACGTTGCAGGACCCACAGGTATAAAAGCCTGCAGGTTTAGGAGTTAGCCATGTTGTCCTTGAAATAGTTACTTGACTTGCACATAGTGCATTTCGTAGGGATCACCCTTTACAATATGTCACCGAGGGCTTAGTGGATAAGTGATCCTTTAGGCAAGGGATATCCTTCAACAGGCTCCAATTATTCTTCAAAATATTATAGACCTTGTTGCTGTTAGTGTTTTATTGAGTAATAAACCTGACCGTTTTTTCATTTCTGGCTCTAGTGGCAACTCTGGGTTTGATCTGAAGAATATCATCTCTCCTGAGCAATGAAGCTTTCTCAATGGCCTTATCCAAGACCACTCCATTGTAGCCACGTTATAAAAACCTTTTCTTTGTTTCTAGAACATTCATATGGTATGCACTATCCTCACTACAGTTTCTTCTTAGTCGTGTCACCTCTCCATAAGGAATAGTATTCATGACCGACCGTGAGTGGGCACTATCAGCGTGCAGAACTGCATTGCACACTGTCTCTTTTCTGTATAAGGTGCTTTGTATGGTACCATCCTTAACGTAGAGCTGTATGTCGAGGAAGTTGATCTTAATCGTATCATATGTCATTGTCAACTTTACATTGACGGTATTGGCATTAATGTATTTGTGGTATTGATCTAATAGGTCCATAGATCCTGACCACAGTAAAATGATGTTGTCAATGTACCTCCCCCAGAATACTAAATGTTCGTTCCAGGGAGAGGCACGTCTATGCCAGGCATACTCCCTCTCAAACCACCCCATGAAGAGGCAGGCGTAAGAGGGAGCAAATTTCGAACGCACAGCAGTACTAAGTATCTGCTGAAACCAGTTAGTATTGTGTAGGAAAAAGTTGTTACTTATGATGATATTGATCATTTCTAATACCATCTCATTAAATTCATAATGTGTGGCCGACACTCTGTCCAGAAAGGATCGAAGTGCTCTCCACATCACATGTGACGAAACAAAGATAATCAGAACGATGAAAATCATTGAATTTTGGCAGTATATCCTTGGTATCCCTGAGGTATGAGTGAAGATCAACCACATACTTTTGGAGTCTCAGATCGACAAATTGTGACATTTTTTCAGTTGGGGAATCTATCTCTGAAATTATAGGGTGGCCTGGTGGAAAAACGCTGCCTTTATGAATTTTAGGCAATATGTTAATACATGGGTAAAAGCCCCTGTAGTTGTGTAGTAGTACGTATAGCTGGTCCCAATGACTCTAACTTAAACTGCAGGGCCGCAGAAGGTTCAATTGACTGGCTGTAAACCTCAAGAGCAATTGAAGTGTTCTGAATGGATGCTATAAAGGTCAGAGAAGGACTGCGTCATTTGTTCACAATTTTCTCACAGCAGGATGTAGCAAGCTACGGAACCCGAACCAATCTGTTAACCGCTTGATAAAATTCGGTGGACTCTCCGGAGTGTCGATAAATTGGTCAAAATCCACAATTTTTCCTCTAACTGAAACTACAGTACCCTTTCCCCTTGATTATCCACTGAAATGGGCAGATGGCCTGGTTAAGTACCTCTGGTTTTGGCTCAGCAGAGACACGCGGAAAATTTAGGATATGAACTTTGGGCGCACTGTATCCTGGCTGGAGGACAAGGTCACCCGCTGTCTCTATCTGGGATAATAGCCATTGCAAAAATGGTTGTACTGCTGAAAACTGCTCTACCTTTTTGTCAATATTCCAATTCCCCCACGCAAATATGTTTTAGTACAGTTGGCTCCTTATTGACCCCTATGATCTGGATAGACCGACAGGCGTGTGTCTCATGGGAACTTAACACGACCACTGTCCCAGGGTTGGATGGGTGCCCCTGACATTCACATGTATGCATTTAGTGCACAAGCACAATTTTTACATTTTTGGCCACACCCGACATCCTTCCAACCAAAGACTGCAAAGCAGATGGACGTTGCGGTGCCTGTCCATTTGCAAGTGGCATTGTACCAAGCCTATAAGCGGCCACGTGGAGACATCAACACAGTGGAAAACTTGAGATGGGCATGGAACAGGTTGCGGGACAGAGCGCGGCATAAGATTTTGTATGCCCCATCCACCCCCCTTGCTCATAACCCGATGCTGCCCACAATGGGAGAAGGTTCAAGTAGAGCAATAGCCCTCAAAATGGGAATTCGCACCTTTGGTGACTTATACCCGGGGCAAGTGTACAGAGATCCTCCCGAGCCTACAGAGGGGCGTGCAGTTTCCTTTTCTGACTTGTTCTTCCACCACAAGCTCAGGGCCATGTGCAGAACACTACACGACTCGTTTCCTGCTTTACCTCCAATAATATTGGCCCTGGAAGTCTGACTCACCCCGTAGACACATTACGAGAGTATATAACACTATGCAACAATCTGCACCCCTATTGATACCCAAAGCCTTTCAAACCTGGCAATGCGGACTTGCCCATTTCGCAGTGGGGGTTCTGTTGCAAACAAATAATGGTACTGTCCCCCAACTATAAACTTTTCCTCATTCATTTTTTACATTTTCGCATAGGTTCTATAGGACTCCCGTTCAGCTGCACCACATGGGGATTAGGGTGGACGACAGATGCTGGAGATGTGACTCACCAGCTGCGTTTCTGCACATGGCATGGGATTGCCCTCAATTTGTCACTTTCTGGGGTATTATTTTCGACACTATACATGATATCATCAGTACACCTAGTAACCCGGACAGGAACCAGGAAATTACATGCAATGCTATTGTTGTTAGCCAAGCGGAGGGTTGCCATGAAGTGGGGTGGGAGGGGAGTCCCCTCTGTAAAAGACTGGATTCGGGACATGACATTCAGCCACACACAGCTGTCCGCTTTCTGGGAGCTAATGCATCGGCCTCCCGGCCAAGAGATATATGGAGTCCTTTCTTAGAGAGAGGGCCTGCAGGCATCAACAGGATGACACAGACACGACAGGAACACCTACTAACTAGCAGTCTTACACACCCAGGCCTGGGAATGACTAGAGTCTGAATGTTTTAAACATTTGTGTATGTTACAGCGCTGAGTTCACTACAGTGGATAGGAATGGGCCCCTTCCTTACTCAAGTATCAGATGCAATTACAGTCCTGTTTTTTCTTTTTGCTAAAGTACATCCCAACCATTATCTAGATATACAATGTATAATATGCCTCGTTAGCTTTGATTACTAGTCATCAGTTGAACAGATTAATGTTTTGTTTGCGTAGAGACATGTGGACATCACTCATACAATGCAGCTGTTGTTATGACGAGAAGAATCAGGCTTCTATGTTTTTGTTGTTTGTGTATTTAAATGTCAATAAATAATTTCTTTTTAAAAACAGGTGTAGGAAAGTGCCTCTTATGGATATGGTTGGCCTCCACTTTTTGCCTGGAAAATAATGTAGTTTTTAAAAAAAAAATTAAAAACATTTTTATTTGCATTTTATTACGTAACAACAATACAATCATGTCATCATTGGTCATCACAACCCTCCCCCCAACCCCCCACCCACCGAGCATCACCATTAAAATCAGTATATTCTCCTTCGGAGCGAGTATCTGCACAGAGCTGTCCCCGTAACCGAGTCTGTTATGCCGTAATGAGCTTCCTACCGGTTGCAGCTGCGTCCATGGACACATCTGCTCCCAATATCCACTCTCATAGCCCTCCATCAAGTCCATGATATTTCCGCCATTTTCTCCAGACTTTAACAAATTTCTTAGGGCATCCCCTAGCCTTATATGTGACCCTTTCGGCTGCCATATACAGATCTAGCCCTCTCCTCCACTCCTCCAGCTGCGGTGGCGCGGCCACCCCCCATTTCTTTGCCACATCCCTCTTGGCCACCACCAAAGCCAGGACCAAAAAATCACTAATGGGCGTCATAAATCCACATCGTTCATCATACCCAACAGGACCAGTTTAGGGTCCAGTGGCAGGGAAGTCTCCAGCACCTCCTCAAATTATCTCAGGACCTCTGTCCAATAGGCCCGAATTATCGGGCAGGACCAAAGTATGTGGTAAAAATCCCCCTCCTCTCGGCCACATCTCAGGCAGTTCGTGAAAATAATGTAGTTTTGATTAGCAGTGCACAGGGTCCCTGCCAACCAGGTTCCCTGTGCCAGATCTCATTCCGTAAACTGTACCTTTTGTTTCCACAATTGGCACCCCTTCAACTCACATATAAGTCCCTCGTAAAAGGTACCTCTGGTACCAAGGGCCTTGTGGTTAAAGAGGGTTGCTAAGGGCTGCAGCACAAATTGTTGCATCCTAAGTGACCCTTTACCAAGCATATACGCACTCCCACTGCAGCCTGCGTGTGTTGGTGCAGACATAACTAAAGAGTACACATGGCATGCATCACTGTGTGCCATGCCCATAGATACTGCATGAGATTTAGGTAAAACAGCCTTCTAGCAGGCCTTAGCCCTAAGGCAGGGTGCACGATATCTCCTGTGATGGCATATCTGCATGAGCTGATATGCCCCTGCAAAATCATTATTGATTCCAGGATATTGTAAATGACCAGGAAAGCCATAGTAATTAGATGGGCTGGACACTCGAGATTATGAGTTTCCCAGCTCCATGATGGCTACACTGAAATATGGGATTTTTGGTGCTAAACATAGCATAATAGACCTGCACTTATTCCAGTGTCAGATTTATTAACAAGTGCACACAGAGGACCCTTTAGAGGAGTCACCTGAAACCTACCAATCCTTAGTGTGGTCACCGACTGGTCTGAGCCAGCCTCCTACCATCAGACAGTGATCTGACCTCATGCGGAGAGTGCTTGCACTCTCTGAGGCCGAGAACAATGCCTTCGTGGGTGGAGGTGTTCATAACTTCCCTGGTCAGGAAGAGCCATCCGTGGCAGGGAGCTTCAAAGATCTTGTCACCTTTTTAATGTGACCCCCGCCTCTTCAGTTATGAGGAGAAGGCTCCCTTCCTGTCCTCACCCTCATTTTGGTGGGTGGACATGTGGGAAAACATCAAAAGAATAAGAGGTGTGCCCGACCCTCTACCAACTTCATCTCTCAGGTGCTGGAGGCAAGGTGAAGTACAATTTTCAGTGCCTACCATCCTGATGATGGGGGACTCCTCCAACCAGGATCAGGGATATGACTACCCCCCCCCCCCTTGTGGAGGGAGCATGTAGAGGGTGTAGCCACCCATAAGGCAAGTAGACCATTGGTAACTCTCTGGAAATCCCTTTAAATGACACTATCCCCCCTCAGCCCTGAACACACTAGGCTCCCTTCAGCCCTAAACTTCTGTTCCTGATGGCTTAAGAAGAGCTGGACACCACAGAGTTGCACCAGCAGAGAAGACTGCAAAGAACTACTGAGTTATCCCCAGCCCTACTGGCCTGTCTGCTGCCCTTGACGATCCTGTGCCAAAAAGAGAACTCATCCTGCTTCCCAGCGATCTCCAGAACCTTACGAGGACTGCCTGCCTTCAATAAAGAACAGGATCTCCTGGAAACAGTGGACCTGGTCACAAAGCAATAATGTTCAAAGTAAAGACTCTATGACCTGAAGATCTGTGAAGCCTGCCCCTGGTTCTAACTCTGCACCCAACACCTCTGGCCCGAGTCCAAGTGCCCCACTGTTTTTAGAAGGTTCCCCAGAAATCCAGAGCCTGAGTCCACCGTGAAATGACTTCTCCTGGACTCCCCAACATCGCCTGCAGCCTCTTCACGGAGACCCCCCCAACCGCAACCTGCTCCAGTGAGCCATTTCTGACACCAAAAGGCACCCATGCACTTGTGCGTCCTGGGCCTTGGTCAAGAGGACCAAAGGTACATCTCTGTGCATTATAACTTACTTGTTCAGCTGTTTGTTTCCTTCGACTGGCCTCCTGGCCTGCAGCCTAGTCCGATTGGGTGTTTCTCAATGGCTTTGCATTGGGCATCCTCTGGTGGTGTAGTGTTGGTGCTGCTTTGGGCCCTATCCAGTGCTTGCCTCAACCCCCAGAGACTAGTCCCCCAAGCCACGGCTACTTACTGTATGCAGCTGCTGTCTGATTGCCCCAGTCCCCATTAATTTGTTTTGGCCGG